>NC_054473.1:191196179-191898393 GCF_017639515.1 Carcharodon carcharias | reverse complement strand
CCGATACCAACAAAAAACCCGACAACACCAACAAAAGCCGACATTACCAACTAAACCTGACATCACCAACAAAATCTGACATCACCAACAAAACACATTATCACCATGAAAACCCCACATCACCAGCAAAACCCAATATCGCCAACAAAACCCGACATCACCAACAAAACCCGACATCTCCAACAAAACCAACATCACCAACTATACCAAACATCACCAACAAAACCCGACATCACCAACTAAACCGACATCACCAACAAAACCCAACATTACCAACAAAACCCGTTCAACAAGACGTGTCATCACCACCAAAACCCAACATCACCAACAAAAACAGACATCACCAACAAAACCCGATTCCAACAACAAAACTCGACTTCACCAACAAAACCCAACATTACCAACAAAACCTGACATCACCAACAAAACCAGTCACCAACAAATTCCAACATCACCAAGAAAACCCATCACCAACAAAACCCAACATCACCAACAAAGCCCATCATCAACAAAACCCGACATTACCAACAAAACCTGACATCACCAGCAAAACCGACATCACTAACAAAACCCGTCACTACCAACAAAACACGTCCAACAAAACGTGTCATCACCACAAAAACCCGACATCACCAACCAATCCCAACATCACCAAGAAAACCCATCACCAAAAAAACACAACAGCACCAACAAAACCGGTCACCAACAAAACCGGACATTACCAACAAAGCCCACAATCACCAATGAAACGCGACACCACCAACAAAACCCATCACCAACAAAACCCATCATCACCGACAAAAGCCATCACCAACAAAACCCGAGATCACCAAAAAAATCTGTCATCACCAACAAAACCTGTCGTCATCAACAAAACCCAACATCACCAACAAAACCCAACATCACCAACAAAAGGCAACATCACCGACAAAACACGACATCACCAACAAAACCCGACACCACCAACAAAACCGACATCACTAACAAAACCCGACATCACCAACTAAATTGACGTCACCAACAAAACCCAACATCACCAACAAAACCTGACATCACCAACAAAACCCGTTATCACCAGCAAAACCGACATCACCGACAAAACCCAACATCACCAACAAAACCCATCCAACAAAACGTGTCATCACCAACAAAATCCAACATCACCAACAAAACCAGACATCACCAACAAAACCAGACATCGCCAATAAAACTCGATACCAACAACTAAACCCGTCATCACCTACAAAACCCGACATCACCAACAAAACCCATCACCAACAAAACCCAACATTACCAACAAAACCTGACATCACCAACAAAACCGACATCACTAACAAAACCCGTCACTACCAACTAAACACGTCCAACAAAACGTGTCATCACCACAAAAACCCGACATCACCAACAAAACCCATCACCAACAAAACCCAACATTACCAACAAAACCTGACATCACCAACAAAACCGACATCACTAACAAAACCCGTCACTACCAACTAAACACGTCCAACAAAACGTGTCATCACCACAAAAACCCGACATCACCAACCAATCTCAACATCACCAAGAAAACCCATCACCAAAAAAACACAACAGCACCAACAAAACCGGTCACCAACAAAACCGAACATTACCAACAAAGCCCACAATCACCAATGAAACCCGACATCACCAACAAAACCCATCACCAACAAAACCCATCATCACCGACAAAAGCCATCACCAACAAAACCCGATATCACCAACAAAATCCGTCATCACCAACAAAACCTGTCGTCATCAACAAAACCCAACATCACCAACAAAACCCAACATCACCAACAAAAGGCAACATCACCGGCAAAACACGACATCACCAACAAAACCCGACACCACCAACAAAACCGACATCACTAACAAAACCCGACATCACCAACTAACCTGATGTCACCAACAAAACCCAACATCACCACCAAAACCCAACATCACCAACAAAAACAGACATCACCAACGAAACCCGATTCCAACAACAAAACTCGACATCACCAACAAAACCCAACATTAACAACAAAACCTGACATCACCAACAAAACCAGTCACCAACAAATTCCAACATCAAAAAGAAAACCCATCACCAACAAAACCCAACATCACCAACAAAACCCATCATCAACAAAACCCGACATTACCAACAAAACCTGACATCACCAACAAAACCGACATCACTAACAAAACCCGTCACTACCAACAAAACACGTCCAACAAAACGTGTCGTCACCACAAAAACCCGACATCACCAACAAAACCCGACATCACCAACAAAACCTGTCACCAAAAAAACACAACAGCAACAACAAAACCGGTCAACAACAAAACCGGACATTACCAACAAAGCCCACAATCACCAATGAAACGCGACACCACCAACAAAACCCATCACCAACAAAACCCATCATCACCGACAAAAGCCATCACCAACAAAACCCGAGATCACCAAAAAAATCTGTCATCACCAACAAAACCTGTCGTCATCAACAAAACCCAACATCACCAACAAAACCCAACATCACCAACAAAAGGCAACATCACCGACAAAACACGACATCACCAACAAAACCCGACACCACCAACAAAACCGACATCACTAACAAAACCCGACATCACCAACTAAATTGACGTCACCAACAAAACCCAACATCACCAACAAAACCTGACATCACCAACAAAACCCGTTATCACCAGCAAAACCAACATCACCAACAAAACCCAACATCACCAACAAAACCCATCCAACAAAACGTGTCATCACCAACAAAACCCAACATCACCAACAAAACCAGACATCACCAACAAAACCAGACATCACCAATAAAACCCGATACCAACAACTAAACCCGTCATCACCTACAAAATCCGACATCACCAACAAAACCCATCACCAACAAAACCCGTCACCGACAAATTCCAACATCACCAAGAAAACCCATAACCAACAAAACACAACATGACCAACAAACCACATCACCAACAAAACCCAACATCACCAACAACACCTGACATCACCAACAAAACCCGACATCACCAACAAAACCCAACACTACCAACATAATCTGACATCACCAATAAAACCGACATCACCAACAAAACCCGATATCACCAACAATACCCAACACTACCAACATAACCTGACATCACCAATAAAACCGACAGCACCAACAAAACCCGATATCACCAACAATACATGTTATCACCATGAAAACCCGACATCACCAACAAAACCATATTTCACCAACAAAACCATACTTCACCAACAAAACCCGACATCACCAACAAAACCGACATCACCATCAAAACCCAACACCACCAACAAAACCTGTCCAACAAAATGTGTCATCGCTACCAAAATCAGACATCACCAACAAAACCCGTCACCAACAACAAAACCCGATATCACTAACAAAACACGTTATCACCATGAAAACCCGACATCACCAACGAAACCATATTTCACCAACAAAACCCGGCACCACCAACGAAACCTGATACCAACAACAAAAGCCAACATCACCAACAAAAGCCGACATTACCAACAAAACCTGACATTACCAACAAAACCCAACATCACCAACAAAATCTGACATCACCAGCAAAACCCAACATCACCAACAAAACCCAACATCACCAACAAAGCCCAGCATCATCAACAAAACACAACATCACCAACAAAACCCAAAATCAACAACAAAACATGTCATCACCAACAAAACCCAGCATCGCCAACAAAACCCGACAATAACGAAATTGGTATCTCCAATAAAACCGACATCACCAACAAAACCTGTCAGCATCAAAACCCGACATCACCAACAAAACCAACATAACCAACGATACCCGACATCAACAACAAATCCCAACATCACCAACAAAACCGACATCACCAACAAAACCCATCACCACAAAACCCAACATCACCAACAAATCCCAACATCGCCAACAAAATCCGACATCACCAACAAAACCCAACATCACCAACAAATCCCAACATCGCCAACAAAATCCAACATCACCAACAAAACCCAACAACACCAACAAAACCCAACATCACCAACAAAACCCAACATCACCAACAAAACCCATCACCAACAAAGCCCAACATCACCAAGGAAACCCATCAACATCACCAATAAAACCGACATCATCAACAAACCCGACATCACCAACAAAACCTGATACCAACAAAAAACCCGACAACACCAACAAAAGCCGACATTACCAACTAAACCTGACATCACCAAAAAATCTGACATCACCAACAAAACACATTATCACCATGAAAACCCCACATCACCAGCAAAACCCAATATCACCAACAAAACCCGACATCACCAACAAAACACGACATCACCAACAAAACCCGACATCTCCAACAAAACCAACATCACCAACTATACCAAACATCACCAACAAAACCCAACATCACCAACAAAACTCGATATCACCAACAAAACCCGACATCACTAACAAAACCCAACATCACCAACAAAACCCGACAAGACCAACTAAACCGACATCACCAACAAAACCCAACATTACGATCAAAACCCGTTCAACAAGACGTGTCATCACCACCGAAACCCAACATCACCAACAAAAACAGACATCACCAACAAAACCCGATACCAACAACAAAACTCGACATCACCAACAAAACCCAACATCACCAACAAAACTCGATATCACCAACAAAACCCGACATCACTAACAAAACCCAACATCACCGACAAAACCCGACATCACCAACTAAACCGACATCACCAACAAAACCCAACATTACGATCAAAACCCGTTCAACAAGACGTGTCATCACCACCGAAACCCAACATCACCAACAAAAACAGACATCACCAACAAAACCCGATACCAACAACAAAACTCGACATCACCAACAAAACCCAACATTACCAACAAAACCTGACATCACCAACAAAACCAGTAACTACAAACAAAACCCGACATCAGCAACAAAACCCGTCACCAACAAATTCCAACATCACCAAGAAAACCCATCACCAACAAAACCCAACATCACCAACAAAACCCATCACCAACAAAACCCGACATTACCAACAAAACCTGACATCACCAACAAAACCGACATCACTAACAAAACCCGTCACTACCAACAAAACACGTCCAACAAAACGTGTCATCACCACAAAAACCCGACATCACCAACCAATCCCAACATCACCAAGAAAACCCATCACCAAAAAAACACAACAGCACCAACAAAACCGGTCACCAACAAAACCGAACATTACCAACAAAGCCCACAATCACCAACGAAACGCTTCACCACCAACAAAACCCATCACCAACAAAACCCGATACCAACAAAAAACCCGACAACACCAACAAAAGCCGACATTACCAACTAAACCTGACATCACCAACAAAATCTGACATCACCAACAAAACACATTATCACCATGAAAACCCCACATCACCAGCAAAACCCAATATCACCAACAAAACCCGACATCACCAACAAAACCCGACATCACCAACAAAACCCGACATCTCCAACAAAACCAACATCACCAACTATACCAAACATCACCAACAAAACCCAACATCACCAACAAAACTCGATATCACCAACAAAACCCGACATCACCAACAAAACCCAACATCACCAACAAAACCCGTTCAACAAGACGTGTCATCACCACCAAAACTCAACATCACCAACAAAAACAGACATCACCAACAAAACCCGATACCAACAACAAAACCCAACATCACCAACAAAACCCGACATCACCAACTGAACCGACATCACCAACAAAACCCAACATTACCAACAAAACCCGTTCAACAAGACGTGTCATCACCACCAAAACCCAACATCACCAACAAAAACAGACATCACCAACAAAACCCAATACCAACAACAAAACTCGACATCACCAACAAAACCCAACATTACCAACAAAACCTGACATCACCAACAAAACCAGTCACCACAAACAAAACCCGACATCACCAACAAAACCCGTCACCAACAAATTCCAACATCACCAACAAAACCCATCACCAACAAAACCCATCATCACCGACAAAAGCCATCACCAACAAAACCCGATATCACCAACAAAATCCGTCATCACCAACAAAACCTGTCGTCATCAACAAAACCCAACATCACCAACAAAAGCCAACATCACCAACAAAAGGCAACATCACTG
Source organism: Carcharodon carcharias (assembly GCF_017639515.1). Lineage (NCBI taxonomy): Eukaryota > Metazoa > Chordata > Chondrichthyes > Lamniformes > Lamnidae > Carcharodon > Carcharodon carcharias. The sequence continues at coordinate 191,892,166 of NC_054473.1, read as the reverse complement.
GCAAAACACGACATCACCAACAAAACCCGACACCACCAACAAAACCGACATCACTAACAAAACCCGACATCACCAACTTACCTGACGTCACCAACAAAACCCAACATCACCAACAAAACCCGACATCACCAACATAACCCAACATCATCAAAGCCCCTCATCACTCAACAAAACTCAACATCACCATCAATGCCCGACAACATCATCAAAAGCCGACATCACCTCCAAAACCCGACACCAACAAAACCCAACATCCCCAACAAAACCCGTGAAAACCAAGAAAACCTATCATCACCAACAAAACCCTTCATCACCAACAAAACCTGATATCACCACAAAACCGATATCACCAAAAAAAACCCAACATCACCAACAATACCCAACACTACCAACATAATCTGACATCACCAATAAAACCGACATCACCAACAAAACCCGATATCACCACAAAACCGATATCACCAAAAAAACCCAACATCACCAACAATATCTAACACTACCAACATAATCTGACATCACCAATAAAACCGACATCACCAGCAAAACCCGATATCACCAACAATACATGTTATCACCATGAAAACCCGACATCACCAACAAAACCATATTTCACCAACAAAACCATACTTCACCAACAAAACCCGACATCACCAACAAAACCGACATCACCAACAAAACCCGACATCACCAACAAAGCCCAGCATCACCAACAAAACGCAACATCACCAACAAAACCCAAAATCAACAACAAAACCCATCATCACCAACAAAACCCAACATCGCCAACAAAACCCAACAATAACGAAATTGGTATCTCCAATAAAACCGACATCACCAACAAAACCTGTCAGCATCAAAACCCGACATCACCAACAAAACCAACATAACCAACAATACCCGACAACAACAACAAATCCCAACATCACCCACAAAACCGACATCACCAACAAAACCCATCACCACAAAACCCAACATCACCAACAAAACCCAACATCACCAACAAATCCCAACATCGCCAACAAAATCCGACATCACCAACAAAATCCAACATCACCAACAAAACCCGACATCACCAACAAAACCCAACATCACCAACAAAACCCGTCACCAACAAAGCCCAACATCACCAAGGAAACCCATCAACATCACCAATAAAACCGACATCACCAACAAACCCGACAACACCAACAAAAGCCGACATTACCAACTAAACCTGACATCACCAACAAAATCTGATATCACCAACAAAACACATTATCACCATGAAAACCCCACATCACCAGCAAAACCCAATATCACCAACAAAACCCGACATCACCAACAAAGCCCGGCATCACCAACAAAACCCGACATCACCAACAAAACCCAACATCACCAACAATACCCAATACTACCAACATAATCTGACATCACCAACAAAACCAACATCACCAACAAAACCCGACATCACCAACAAAACCCGACATCACCAACAAAACCCGACATCACCAACAAAACGCGACACCAACAAAAACCAACAAAACCCATCACCACAACACCTGACATCACCAACAAAACCCAACAAAACCCATCACCACAACACCTGACATCACCAACAAAACCCAACATCACCAACAAAACCCGACATCACCAACAAAACCCGACATCACCAACAAAACCCGATATCACCAGCAAAACCCGACATCACCAACAAAACCCGACATCACCAGCAAAACATTCATTTAATATTCGAAACTTTATAAGCAGATTTTTAGCAACCAAACTTCAGACATTATTTTCATATCATGAGCAGCTCTGTTGGCGTTGGAGCCAGAGCTTATGATTAATGTTTATTGTGTGTTTATGTCAGGTTATTTACAATGTTTGTTCTATTGACATTTTGGGAATTAATGCTCAACAGCAATACTGAAGCATTGGGAGGTCAGAGCCCAGAATCTCAGTTTGTAATTGGAAATTTTTTATCCTTGTTGTTTTCATGGGATGTGGTCATTCCTGGCAAAGGCAGCATTTGTTACCCATCATTCTTTGGCCTTGAACATTTCAGGAGACAGTTAAGAGTCAACCAAATTGCTGTGGGTTTGGAGTCACATCTAGGCCAGGCCAAGGATGGCCGATTTCCTCCCCTACAGGGCCTTTGTGAACCATTTTTACAGCAGTCATGATGGTTATCACGGTCACCATTACTGAGACCAGATTTGTATTCCAGATTTATCAGTTCAATGCAAATTCCACCAGCTGCCGTTTGAACCCATGTCCCCAGAGCATTGGTCTGGCCTCTGGATTACCAGTCCAGTGACCTTACCATAATGCCAACTTCTCCCCCTAATTTTCAGACAGAGGCTATTGTCCAGCAAGCAACAAGGTCAAAGTGGAAATCTGGAACTGTCCACCAGGAAGATGTTGAGGCTGAGGTCAAGTAAAATATTTCAAAATGGAGTTTGATAGATTCCTGCTTGGTAAGTATTTTAATGACTATGGAATCATGGAAATGTGGAATTAGGATGCAGATCAGTCATGATCTAAGTGGATGATGCAACACACTGGATGGGCTGAATGGCCTCCTCCTTTTGCTCTGTTCCTGCATAAGTCAAGGATGCAGATCCACGCATTTCCTGACACACAGTGAGATGGTACACAGAGGTACCTGTAAGCTAAACACCTATAGCATGTGAAGAGAGGGACTCAGGGGAGGGGGAGTTGGGGGTTGGTAGAGTCGGGGAGGGGTTAGTCAGTGGTGGGTAAACTCGGGGGAATTTGGAATCAAGTAAAGGAGTCAAGGTGGGAGACTCAGGGAGGGAAGTCGGGGAGCGGGAGGGGGAGAGGTGTTGGGATGGGGGAGTCGGAGAGCTGAAGTTGGGGGAAGCGGAGTTGAGGGAGCGGGGCATTGAGTAATGGGGAGTTGGGGGGAAAGTCAGGGGATGGGATTTTGGGGAAGGTATTGGGGCAAGAGAATCAGGGATGGGGAAAGGCTGCAGAGAGTGTAAGGAGGGTGTGAAATGAAGGAGCTACTGTCTGAATGTGTGGAATTAAATGGAACATTCTTTGATTTTCCAGTGGGATTAGAGATGAGGGTGGGAGGTGGGGGGAGGGGGGTGAGAGTTGGGGGGGAGGGGTTGGTGACAAGCAGCAGCTGAAATTATGACAGGTGTTACTCAGTTACATATCCTTAGACTTATCCCAAAATACCAAACAATGTCGTTAAGTGATCCAAACATGTTGCGGTTTATTAACACAACATGCATTTCCTGCTTATAAATTGTTAATAATTAATTCTTGAGAGAGCTCCTTTTCCAACATGGGCACTTTTGCCAACTTATCTTAAAATAACAGCCAGTGAACAATCCCACAGTGTTCCCATCTGTCTACCACAAAGCAGAATTTCCAGTCATTCAAATGAATATTTGAGATGTTCAACATCACGAAGGGTTTTGATGGAAAGGAGATGGGGGGAGAAGGAGACAAATAAGGTGGCAAAAAATAAGAGAAAGTGTGAGACTGGGAGGGGGACAGGGAGTGAGACAGGGATTGACTCAGAGTGAGACAGAGAGTCAGACAGAGAGTCAGACAGAGAGAGAGACAAGGACTGAGACAGGGAGTGACTCAGAAAGTGAGACAGAGAGTGAGACAGAGAGAGTCAGGGAGTGAGACAGGGAGTGACTCAGAGAGTGAGGCAGAGAGTGAGACAGAGAGTGAGACAGAGAGAGACAGGGAGTGAGACAGGAAGTGACTCAGAGAGTGAGGCAGAGAGTGAGACAGGGAGTGAGACGGGTGTGAGACAGGGATTGAGACAGAGAATCAGAAAGAGATTGAGGCAGGGAGTCAGACAGAGAGTGAGACAGGGATTGAGACAGGGAGTGAGACAGAGAGTGAGACAGGAAGTGACTCAGAGAGTTAGACAGAGAGAGAGTCAGGGAGTGACTCAGAGAGTGAGTCAGAGAGTGAGACAGGGAGTGACTCAGAGAGTGAGACAGAGAGTGAGACAGAGAGTGAGATGAAGTGAGACAGAGGGTGAGACAGGGAGTGAGACAGAGAATGAGACAGAGAGTGAGACAGGGAGTGAGACAGAGAGTGAGACAGAGAGTGAGGCAGGGAATCAAACAGAGAGAGAGAGTCAGGGACTGAGACAGGGAGCGACTCAGAGAGTGAGAAAGGGAGTGACTCAGAGAGTGAGAAAGGGAGTGAGACAGGGGGTGAGACAGGGATTGAGACAGAGAGTGAGACAGTAAGTGAGACAGGGGGTGAGATAGGGAGTGAGACAGGGAGTGAGACAGAGAGTGAGACAGGAGTGAGTCAGGGGGTGAGACAGGGAGTGAGACAGAGTGAGACAGGGACTGATTCAGAGAGTGGGACAGGTGTGAGACAGGGAGTGAGACAGAGAGTGAGACAGGGAGTAAGACAGAGAGTGAGACAGAGAGTGAGTCAGGGAGTGAGACAGAGTGAGACAGGGACTGATTCAGAGAGTGGGACAGGTGTAAGACAGGGAGTGAGACAGAGGGTGAGACTGGGAGTGAGGCAAAGGGTGAGAGTGGTTGTGAGACAAGGCGTGAGACATGGAGTGAGACAGAGAGTGAAATAGCCCCCAGTTTGTTCAAAGTGCAGTAGCGGGTGGGTAAAGACGTTTTACCCGCTGGCCGCAATGGCAGCTTTTCATGCCGCATCGTCTCATTCCTGGTTAGCCCCATCTCATTAATTCTGCATTGATGGCGAACACTGGATCACTGGTTTGGCAGTCTCGGATTTGCCTGCCAAGTCATTACTGGACAAATCAAATTAGTAACAATGCCATACAGGAGGAATTCCTGGAGTGTATACAAGATGGTTTTCTGGATCAATACATTGAGGAACCAACTAGAGAACAGGCCATCCTAGACTGGGTTTTGTGTAATGAGAAAGGAATAATTGGCAATCTAGTTATGTGAGGCCCCTTGGGGATGAGCGACCATAATATGATAGAATTCTTCATCAAGGTGGAGAGTGACGTTGTTGATTCTGAGACTAGAGTCCTGAATCTTAATAAAGGAAACTATGATGGTATGAGACGCAAGTTGGTTATGATGGATTGGGAAACGTTACTTAAAGGGATGACAGTGGATAGGCAATGGCAAATGTTCAAAGAGCGCATGGGTGAACTGCAACAATTGTTTATTCCTGTCTGGTGCAAAAATAAAATAGGAAAGATGTCCAAACCATGGCTTACAAGGGAAATTAGAGATAGTATTAGATCCAAGGAAGAGGCATACAAATTGGCCAGAAAAAACAACAGGCCTAAGGATTGGGAGCAGTATAGAATTCAGCAAAGGAGGACCAAGGGATTGATTAAGAAGGGGAAAATAGAGTACGAGAGTAAGCTTGCAGGGAATATAAAAACTGACTGTAAAAGTTTCTATAGATATGTGAAGAGTAAAAGATTGAAGAAAAATGTAGGTCCCTTGCAGTCAGAAACAGGGGAATTTATAATGGGGAACAAAGAAATGGCTGACCAACTAAATACATACTTTGGTTCTATCTTCACAAAGGAGGACACAAATAACATACCAGAAATGTTTGGGAACACAGGGTTTAGTGAGAGAGAGGAACTGAAAGAAAGTATTAATAGGGAAATGGTGTTGGGGAAATTGGGATTGAAGGCTGATAAATCCCCAGGGCCTGATAATCTACATCCCAGAGTACTTAAGGAAGTGGCCCTAGAAACTGGTGGTCATCTTCCGAGATTCCATAGACTTTGGAACAGTGCCTACAGATTGGAAGGTAGCTAATGTAACCCCACTGTTTAAAAAGGGAGGTAGAGAGAAAACAGGGAATTATAGACCAGTCAGCCTGACGTCAGTAGTGGGGAAAATTCTAGAGTCCATTATAAAAGATTGAATAGCTGAGCACATGGAAAACAATGGCAGAATCGGACAGAGTCAGCATGGATTTACGAAAGGGAAATCATGCTTGACAAATCTACTGGAATTTTTTGAGGATGTAACTAGTAGAGTTGATGAGGGGGAGCCAGTGGATGTGGTTTATTTGGACTTTCAGAAGGCTTTCGACAAAGTCTCACATAAGAGATTAGCATGTAAAATTAAAGCACATGGGATTGGGGGTAGAGTATTGAGATGGATAGAAAACTGGTTGGCAGACAGGAAACAAAGAGTAGGAATAAACTGGTCTTTTTCCGAATGGCAGGTAGTGACTAATGGGGTAACGCAGGGATCGGTGCTGGGACCCCAGTTATTCACAATATATATTAATGATTTAGATGAGGGAACTAAATGTAATATCTCCAAATTTGCAGATGACACAAAGCTGGGTGGGAGGGTGAGCTGTGAGGAGGATGCAGAGATGCTTCAGTGTGATTTGGACAAGCTGAGTGAGTGGGCAAATTCATGGCAGATGCAGTATAATGTGGATAAATGTGAGGTTATCCACTTTGGTAGCAAAAACAGGAAGGCAGATTATTATCTGAATGGCTATAAATTGAGAGAGGGGAATGTGCAATGAGACCTGGGTGTCCTTGTACACCAGTTGCTGAAGGTAAGCATGCAGGTGCAGCAGGTGGTAAAGAAGGCAAATGGTATGTTGGCCTTCATAGCGAGAGGATTCGAGTACAGGAACAGGGATGTCTTGCTGCAATTATACAGGGCTTTGGTGAGACCACACCTGGAATATTGTGTGCAGTTTTGGTCTCCTTATCTGAGGAAGGATGTACTTGCTATAGAGGGAGTGCAGCGAACGTTTACTAGACTGATTCCTGGGATGGCGAGACTGACATATGAGGAGAGATTGAGTCGGTTCGGATTATATTCACTGGAGTTCAGAAGAATGAGGGGGGATCTCATAGAAACCTATAAAACTCTAACAGGACTAGACAGGGTAGATGCAGGAAGGATGTTCCCGATGGTGGGGGAGTCCAGAACCAGGGGTCACAGTCTGAGGATACAGTGTAGACCATTTAGGACTGAGATGAGGAGAAATTTCTTCACCCAGAGAGTGGTGAGCCTGTGGAATTCGTTACCATAGAGAGTAGTTGAGGCCAAAACATTGTATATTTTCAAGAAGGAGTTAGATATAGCTCTTGGGTGAAAGGGATCAAAGGATATGGGGAGAAAGCGGGAGCAGGCTATTGAGTTGGATGATCAGCCATGATCATAATGAATGGCGAAGCAGGTTCGAAGGGCTGAATGGCCTTCTCCTGCTCCTAGTTTCTATGTCTATGTTTCTATGACCTCAACGCTTCCTCGCTCCGGGAGCTATATTTGAAGTGAGCGCAGCCGACTTCATGTGTACAGGCTCCAGGTGTCAGCTGGCCCTGAAAGCAAAGAAGACAGCAGCCCCAAAATTTAGTGATGCTTCTCTGGGGTATCTGCTGGAGCCAGGGGAAGGCTGCTGCGATGTCCTCTACCCCCACTCTGTCTGCAGGAGGTCCACCAGAGTCACCAATCCAGCCTGGGAGGCATTGTCAGTGTCTCCGGAGCACAGGGAAGCTCAGCCAGTGCAGGGGGAGGGTGAAACGCTCTCAGTCATTCCACCGGGGTAAGTCAACCAGCTCATCACTCTCATACTCACAAACCCACCACACATCCACTGGGATCTCACACTTCAAGGGACAATGCCACTAACTCTCTCATGCGCCCTCACATCTCTATCAGGTTCCTAATTTCTCGAGCTTGTGTCCTCATCCTGTCCATGGCTCTGCTCGCCACACAAACATTCACACAGTGCCATGTGTCCTGCTCATACTCTCTCCATCTGTTTTCATGCAGGAGAAGCTGGCTCACAACAGCAGGGAGAGGTCCCAGACCGGGGCTGGAGTGGCCCACATTAGGCCCCTCACTCACTTTGAGGAGTGTGCCATCGTGCTGACTGGTAAGGACGTGGACCATGACGGTGAGGTCAGCGGTGAAGACCCTTGAGGATCCGGCAAATCACCCCTCTCCCAACACAACTATGAGCACTCTATTTCCCGCTTTTGACTCTGCTGCCATGTACTAATTATCTCTACTGTGGTTCACAGGGAGCTCTGCCAAGTGACCGACACCCTCAGCCAGCCAGTCCCTCAGATCCATCCAGGTCCTCACCTCCAGCCAAGAGGACACCTCCTCCATTGAAGAGCTGGAAATAAGTAGCCTGAAGACCCATCATGTCGCTTACCCACACCCTCAGGCTTTGTGAGTCCTCTCCCTGCATTCCTCCCCCCACCCCAATCACTAACAGTTCAGCTGCACACAGCTGGACCACGAGTGATTCTGGAGTAAGAGGTGTGCACGTGGCCGGACCTTTTAGAGCCTTGTGCAAGCTCCTCACTGTCCCATGCACGCGGAGCCTTCCTCTGATACACTCTTCTCAATGTCCTGAGCATTTTCAATGCTGCCTGCTGGAGTTCTCTTTTGGTTGACTATCTGAGCTGATCTGCATCTCCCTTGCACATTCACCTGGATATCCACCCCCCTCCCCGCTTACTCCCTCCTCCACCCCTACTCCTTCCCCACTCTGAACTCCTTCCTCCCCCAGACACCACCCCCCCCCCCCAACAAACTCCTTTCTTCCCTGAACTCCTTTTGTTATGACCCAGCAGTTGGTAAAACGGAGTTATTTAAAAATCCCAAGGGGAAACTTTAAACAATGGTCATAAACTATATTTTTAAGTGGTATGTTTGAGATGCAGCTCTAAATTCAGGAATCAGATCACCAGTTCTCGAGAGATTTTCATATCAAACTACATGAGACATTTATTAATTGTAGTGTGGGGCCTGATATTAATCAAGAGATTAGAGAAGCAGGGGGCATGGGTGACTTCAATCTGCATATAGACTGGGTAAACCTAATAAACACCAATGTGGAGGCTGAGTTTCTGGTGTGTGTTTGGGATGGTTTTCTAGAGCAGTATGTTGAGGACCCGACTAGAGGACAAGCTATTTTAGATCTAGTATTATGTAGAAGGAGCTAATTAATAATCCTGTAAAAAAAACCTTAGTGTTGCATGACCATGATATGATAGAATTTTACATTGGGTGGAATTTTACGGCCCCTCCCACTGGTGGGATTTTCTGGTCCTGCCGAAGTCAATGGACTTTTGATCAGCTCACCGTATCTTTTGGATTGGTGTCCACTGGTGTCCACTGCACTGGGGTCATAAAATTCCACCCTTTCTGTTTGAACTGTTCAACCTGAAGCCAGGATGTTAAATTTGAACAAAAGAATTTCTGAAGGTATGAGGGACAAATTGACTGAGGTGGATTGGGAAAATACATTACAAGGTATGACCATACATAGGCAATGGATAGTCTTTAAAGAATTATTACATAGTTTACAGTGATTATACATTCCTTCAAGGCACAAAAACACAAATGGAAAAGTCAGTCAACGGTGGCTAACAGAGAAAGTTAAGGATTGTATAAGATTTAAAAAAGGCCTATAAAGTAACCAGAAATAGTAACAAACCTGAGAATTGGGAGGTTTTTAGAACACAGCAAAGGAGAACCAAGAAACTGGTAAAGAAAGGGAGAATAGAATATGAATTCAATCTGGCGAAAAAATCATAAACACAGGCTGTAAAAGCTTCTATAGGTATGTAGAAAGGAAATATTTGGTTCAGACAAATGTGGGTCCATCACAGGTAGAATCAGGAGAATTTATGATGGGGAATAGAGAAATGGCAGAGAAGCTAAATGAATACTTTGTGTCTGTATTCACTGAGGAAGATACAGGAAAGGTCCCAGAATTAGAGATCCGAAGGACTAGGGAGAATGAGGAGTTGCAGGAAATTAGTATTAGCAAGAAGGTTGTATTGGAGAAATTAATGGGACTGAAAGTTGATAAGACCCCGGGACCTGATGACCTACAGCCCAGAGTGTTGAAAGAGGTTGCTATAGAGATAGTGGATGCATTGGCGATCATCTTCCAAAATTCTACAGATTCTGGAATGGTTCCTGAAGATTGGAAGGTAGCAAATGTCACCCCACTATTTAAGAAGGGAGGGAGAGAGAAAACAGGGAACTACAGACCTGTTAGACTGACATCAGTAGAAGGGAAAATGCTAGAATCAATTCTAAAGGATGTGATAAATGGATACTTGGATAATTATGATCTGATTGGATAAAGTCAGCATAGATTTGTGAGTGGAAAATCATGTTTGCCAAACCTGTTGGAGTTTTTTGAGGATGTTACTAACAGAATTTATGAAGGGGAGTTGATGGACGTAGTGTACTTGGATTTTCAGAAGGCTTTTGATAAAGTCCCTCACAGGAGGTTGGTTAACAAAATTAAAGCACATGGGATAGGAGGCTATATACTGACATGGATTAAGGATTGGCTAACAGACAGAAAACAGAGAGTAGGAATAAATGGGTCATTCTCACGTTGACAGGCTGTGACTAGTGGGGTACCACAGGGATCAGAACTTGGGCCCCAGTTGTTCACAATCTATATCAATGATTTGGATGTGGGGACCAAATGTAATATTTCCAAGTTTGCGGAAGATACAAAGTTAGGTGGGAATGTGTGTTGTGAGGAAGATGTAAAGTGGTTACACGAGGATTTGGACAGACTTAGTGAGTGGGCAAGGACATGGCAGATGGAATATAATATGGAAAAATGTGAGGTTGTCCACTTTGGTAGGAGGAACGAATGTACAGAGTATTTCCTAAATGGTAAGAGATTAGAAAGTGTAGATGTACAAAGGGACCTGGGTGTCCTTGTCAATAAGTCATTGAAAGCCAACATGCAGGTGCAGCAGGCAGTTAGGAAGCTAAGGGAATGTTAGCCTTTACCACAAGAGGATTTGAGTACAGGAGGAATGAAGTCTTGTTTTAATTGTATAGAAGCTTGGTTAGACCACACCTGGAGTACTGTGTGCAGTTTTGGTCCCATTACCTCAGAAAGGATATTATTGCCACAAAGGGAGTGCAACGAAGGTTCACCAGACTTGTTCCTTGGATCGCAGGACTGTCCTATGAAGAGAGATTGGGGAAACTGGGTCTGTATTCTCTAGAGTTTCGAAGAATGAGAGGTGATCTCATTGAAACCTACAAAATACTTAAAGGGACAGACAGGGTAGATGCAGGTGAGACGTTTCCCCTGGCTGGGGATAGACTAGATAGATAGTTCTAGATGAACCAGGGGACACAATTTCAAAATAAGGGGGAAGCCACTTAGGACCGAGATGAGGAGAAATTTCTTTGTTCAGAGGGTTGTGAATCTTTGGAATTCTCTGCTCCAGAGAACCGTGGAAGATCAATCATTGAGTGGGTTTAAAGCAGAGATTGACAGATTTCTAAATACTAATGACATAAAGGGATATGGGGATATTGTGGGATAAAGGCATTGAAGTGAATGATCAGCCATGATCATATTGAACGGCAGAGCAGTCTCAATAGGCTGAATGGCCTACTCCTGCTCCTATGTAGCACTATTTCAGTACTGCACTAAAGTGTCAGCCTTAACCTTTGTACTGGAGTAGGATTTGAACAAAGTCTTCTGCATCAGAGACAAGTGTGCTACCCACTGAGCCACAGCTGTAATGACTGAAACAGGTTTCAAGCAAACAGTGAATGCATTGTCCTTACTTATTCAACTTGATCTGACCCAGATCGAACAGAGACTCCAACATTTAGCCAGGAAAGCATAACCTGCACACTGCTGGACTGACCCTGGAGAAACTCTGGAAACTTTGGAGAAAACCCATGCTTGGTCAGGACAGAGCCCAGGTCTAAACAGAGGGAGATGGTGATGTTGTGGTAATGTCACTGGACTATGAATCTAGAGGCCCAGGCTAATGCAAATCCCACCACAGCAGGTGAGGGAAGTTAAATTCAACTTTAAAAATTTGGAATATAAAGCTAGTCTTAGTAATGGTGACCATGAAACTATCATCGATTGTTGTAAAAACTTATGTGTGTCACTAATGCCCTTCAGGGAAGGAAATCTGCTGTCCTTACCTGGTCTGGCCTACATGTGATTCCAGACGCACAGCAATGTTAACCAATACGATCATCTCTCATTCTTCTAAACTCCAATGTGTATAGGCTCAACCTTTCCTCATAAGATAAACCCTTCAACCCAGAAATCAGCCTAGTGAATCTGCAAGTATATCCCTCCTTAAGTGAGGAGAGTAAAACTATACGGTGCTATAGGTCCGGTCTCACCAATGCCCAGTACAACTGTAGCAAGACTTCCCTACTTTTAGACTCCATCCCCCTTTCAAGTCACAGAATCACTGAATCGTTACAGTGCAGAAGGCCATTCAGTCCAACGTGTCTGCATCGCCTCTCTGAATGAGCAACTCACCTAGGGCCATTCCTGCCTTCTGCACACAGTTAAGAGCATCATTCCATTTGCCCTCCTAATTACTTGTTTTACCTCCATGCTAACTTTTTGTGTGATTCATGTACAAGGAAACCCAAATCCCTCTGAACCACAGCACTCTGCGGCCTCTCTCTCAATTTAAATAATATTCTGCTTTTCTATTCTTCCTGCAAAAATATTGTTCCCTGTAATTATAAATGCTATGTAAAAAAATGATATGTACATATGTACATTCTGCACTGGCCCTTCAACATGTATGATGCCTTGTTTACCTAACTGAATCACCTTTTTCTAATGTCTGACCCACACCCCTTGCACATCTAAACCTTTTCGGATTGGATTGCATTCTTTTATCATCTTAACCATTGCATATATTTTGGTGTCACACGCAAATTTACTACCATATCCCAGCACCACAGACCATGGTCATTAATAAAGACTGTGGAGAGTAGGGGGACCATGGACCATGCCCTGTGGGACACCACTAGTAACTTCTCTGAGCTCGACCACATCCATTGACTACAACTTTTTGGCTGCAGGATTGGAGCCAATTCCTGATCCAGCATTTCATATTCCCACAACAAGACTCCATCTTGAGAAGTACTTGTGTGATGAGCATTATCAGAAACTTTCTGAAAGTCCAGGTAGACAACACAACCAAATTATCCTGACCACAACCCTGACAACTTCCTCAAAAAACCCATTCAAATTTGTAAGGCACAACCTATTTTTCCCAAAGTTGTATCTGAATTTACTTCAAGCAAAAACAGTGACACAGGAAACCTTGAGTCACACAGGTACAGAGAGTAGTTAACAGCAAGTGTGACAAACAGGCTCCCAGAGATAAGCAAGGAGTGTTCATCAATCAGAAGCGATCCCACTCCCAGTGTTAGTGACACCGGGAGGTTATCATGCATGTCCATGCAAGATATTCTGGAAGCTACCATGACTCATTTGTTCTGTGGCAGTCACATCTCCCACAGACTTTCACACCTTCACACAGCATGAGTCATGAGTGAATAGTTCCTTGGAGACAAGGGCTACCCTCTGAGGACCTGACTGATGACACCAGTGAAGGACCTGACCACTGATGGAGAGGAGATAGACAACATGAGCACAAGGCGGATGATGGGGCAAGCCGTTGTGTTGCTGATGATGTAATTCTTGTGCCTCAACAGATCTGGGAGCAACCTTCAGAATTCACCATCAAGTGTTTCCAGAATGATTGTGGTCTGGGCAACATGGAGCTGCAGAGAGGAAGGTGCAGACCACTCAGAGGAAGAGGAGGAGTGAAGGGAGGGATAAGAGGAGGGGAAAGAAGAAGAGGGAGAGGAGGGGGAGTAGCCACATGTGGCCATGATGCCTGAGGCCACTCTTCTGGCTGCCAGAGTAGTTGGAACGACCTCCTGTGGGCACACGCCAACTAATCTGAGTGTGTCAGACGATATGACTGTGCAGTGCGGAGTCCACTGTGCATCTGCCCCCTCCACAAAACAACACAAATCATTTCCATGGTCAGGAATCCTTCCATCACCTTCACACCCTTTGCTCATCCTCCACTCTGCTCATACCATTCTCCTGAAGACTAATTTCAATGTGGAATTCAGAAAGCAACAATGGGCTGGGAAGGTCAACAGGGAGTTCAAATAAAGCACTTGATACATTTACAATTCCACACATTAACATTACTTTAAACACACAAGTGAATCCCCTCATGCAACTGACAAGTCTTCAACTACCACTTTCTACCAGTCCTACATGGTGTAACCCCTCTGGCTTCAGCAGAACTGGACACAGGCCAAGTATATGCTTTACTGATGAATCTCAGAATGACCACTCAATGTCCAGGTTTCTTTATTAGTTTATTATAAAACCTGACTTGTCAAGTAGAAGGCAAAGCTTACAAATATATAGTATGAAATATTGAAGTATCATAAAGACTGTTTCTAAATATCCTAATTCACACACACACAGACAAACACACCAAAGAAATAAAATAAGATGGAGGAATCCTGACAAAAAGTTAATAGTCAATGGTTCAAGGGAAAAGGATAGATGATGGAGTCCTTGAAATGGTGGCAGGGTTATACAGTTGGTTTCTTGGCACTGGTCTGCAAAACAATCGAGGACTCTTGCACTACTTTTCAGGCGGAATTCATGGAAAACTTGCAGTCAGTCAATTTCAGAACGTAGAATGACTTCAGAGCAACTTCCGTTCACTGTTTGATTTCATTTATGTCTGGAGCATCAGGAGCTGGTGTCTTCTGCAGTTGATCCTTTTGTTTTCTCCCCAAGGCAAAACCAGCTGATCAGCTTTTAAACACAGTTTTTTAAAGCAGGTTTTTTTCAAAGCCATAACCACCATGTGACCGTCCTGTAAACAATCCACCAGAGTCCAGAGATACCCATCTTCTTTAAAATTGCTTAATTAACTTTTCACAGAATCTTAATGGCACAGGAGGCCATTCGGCCCATTGTGTCTGCACCAGCTCTCCAAATGAGCATCATGACCCCTAGTGCCATTGCCCTGCCTTTTCCCTGTACCCCTGCACATTGTTTCTATTCAAATAATCATCTAATGCCCTCTTTAATGCCTCGATTGAACCTGCCTCCACCACAGTTCCAGTCAGTGCATTCCAGACCCAAACCACTCACTGTGTGAAAAAGTTTTATCTCACGTCACACTTGCTTCTTTTGTAAATCACTTTAAATCTGTGCCCTCTCGTTCTTCATTCTTTTACGAGTGGGAAGTTTCTCTCTATCTACTCTGTCCAGCCCCTTCATGATTTTGAAAACTTCTATCAAATCTCCTCTCAGCCGTCTCCTCTCCAAGGAAAACAGTCCCAACTTCTCCAATCTTTTCTCATAGCTGAAGTTTCTCATCCCTGGAACCATTCTTGTAAACCTCTTCTGTACTCTCTCCAATGTGTTCACATCCTTCCGATAATATGGCGCCCAGAACTGTACACAATATTCCAGCTGAGGTCTAATGAGTGTCTTATATAAATTCAGCATAACCTCCCTGCTCTTGTACTCTATGCCCCTATTAATAAAGCCCAGGATACTATATGCTTTATTAACTGCTCTCTCCACCTGTCCTGCCACCTTCAATGATCTATGCACATATACACCTCGGTCTTTCTGCTCCTGCATCCCTTTCAAAATTTCACCCCTTACTTTATATTGTCTGTCGATGTTCTTCCTACCAAAATGCATCACCTCACACTTCTCCACATTGAACTTCATCTACCACCTATCTGCCCACTCCACCAACTTGTCCAAATCCTCTTGAAGTTCCACACCATCCTCCTCGCAGGTCACAACACTCCCAAGCTTCGTATCATCCGCAAACTTTGAAATTGTCCCCTGCACACCAAGATCTAGATCATTCATATGCATCAGGAAAAGCAAGAGTCCCAATAACCACTCCTGGGGAACTCCACTACAAACCTTCCTCCAGCCCGAGGAATTGACCATTGCTTTCTGCTTCCTATTTTTCAGCCAGTTTTGTATCCACGTTGCTATTGTCCCTTTTATTCCATCAGCAATACCTTTTCTCACAAGTTGGTTGTGTGGCACTGTGTCAAATGCCTTTTCAAAGTCCATGTACACCACATCGAGAGCATTACCCTCATCGACCTTTTCTGTTACCTCTTCAAAAAACTCCAGCAAGTTAGATAAACACAATTTCCCCTTTAGAAATCTATGCTGGCTCTTCCTTATCAACCCATTTTTCCATGTGACGACTAACTCTATCCTAAATAATTGTTTCTAGAATCTTGCCCATCACTGAAGTTAAACTGACTGGTCTGTAATTGCTGGGCTTATCCTTACAACCTTTTTTGAACAAGTGCGTAATGTTTGCAATTCTCCAGTCCTCTGATGTCTCACCTGAGTCCAGGGAAGACTGAAAGATTATGGCCAGTGCCCCTGTAATTTCTACTCTCTCTTCCTTCAATATCTTTGGATGCATCTCATCTAGTCCTGGTGCCCTGTCAACTTTAAGTACCGACAGCCTAATCAACACTTCCTTCTTATCAATTTTGAACCCTTCTAGTTTCCTTGTCTGTCACCATGGCTGGGTAGCATCTACCTCCTTGGTAAAGACGGATGCAAAGTATTCATTTAATACCTCAGCCATGGCCCCTTTTAGATCCTTAATCGGCCCTACTCCTCCTTTTACCACCCTTTTACTATTTATATGCCTACAGAAGACTTTGGGATTCCCCTTTCTGTTGGCTGCCAGACTTTTCTCATAATCCCTCCGTTTCTCTAATATGCTTTTTCACCTCCCCTCTGAACTTTCTGTAGTTTTCTTGGTTCTCAATTGTCTTTTCTACTTGATGCCTGTCATAAGTGCACTTTTTCTGATTTATCTTAACTTCAATCTCCTTCTTCATCCAGGAAGCTCTGGATTTGTTTGGCCTACCTTTCCTTTTTGGTGGAATATACGTTGACTGTGCCCGAACCAATTCTTTTTTGAAGGTAACCCATTGTTTAGCTGCAATTTAACCTGCCAATCTTTCATTCCAGTCTATCTGGCCCAGCTCCATTCCTGCCCCATCGAAGTTGGCTCTTGTCCAGTTAATTATTTTTACCCTGGATTTCCTATCGTCCTTTTCTATCATCATCCTAAAACATACAATACTGTCTTGTAAAATGCTGTCTTTTCCAGGAACAGCAGCAACCAGAGTCCTTTAAGGGACAGTGTCTTTGAAAAAACACAAATTCCTCCAGAATGTTAGTCCTTGAAGATAAACCATTTTCTGTGGTTAAAGTGTTTATGACACCAATCAGCAGTAAGATCCCACTCATATTCCCATCTTGCACTATATATTACCATCTCTTACCAGTTGCTTCTCTGAAATGTTGAGGCCTACCAGTTCTCCCAAGGAACACTTTTAAAGGAACAACTGCTCTTTTCAGAGCAAAATTTTACATGGTGTAACTGTAAATTTGTCTTCCTCAATGTTACTGCTCTCACCATGAAAACCTTCAAACAACTCTCTGTTTTTTGTCACTTAGCCAATTTTGTGCCTATGTTGCTCCTGTCCCTTTTATTCCATGAGCCGTAACTTGGATCATAAGTCTGTTGTGCAGCACTTTATCAAATGCCTTTTGGAAGTCCATATACACATCAACAGAATTACCCTCCTCAACCCTTCCAACACCTGCATCCAGCTGCGTAAAACTTGTGTGTTCCACACTCTCCAATGAGGACTCCATTAATTCCTCTATCTCCAGCACCTGTTCATGTGATGTGCACCTCCCATGTTCCAACCTAGCTATCTCTACTGCAGTACCCGTCGTGGTGAGTGTGTCTGCACAGATGAAGGGTGTGCATGAATCATGAGATGGTTGCTCTTCTCAGAGGATTCCTTTGCCTCTGCCCACTGCAGCTCCATCGTCACCCCAGGAAGGCCAATGAAAATAAAAATCATCATTATTGCTGAGGAAATGATTCAAACTCTATGTTATGCAGATCATGACATGTCAGATGGTGGTGACATCAATTGAGCATGAGTGAGTCTCACATGGCAAATGGCAGTGTGATATCAATGCTATCACCAAGTGTGTAAGAGACCTCCATTGCCTACATCCATGGTCTGTACCACCCTGCCAACATCCAGAGCCTGTCCCTCTGCAGAGGGCAACGTGACAATGACTACAGGTGCACCCCTGGTTCTCTGCCTCTTTTTTAAATTCATTCACGGGATGTGGGTTTCATTGGCTGGGCCATCATTTATTGCCCATCCCTAATTGCCCTTGAGGTGGTAGTTGTGAGCTGCCTTCTTGAACCACTGCAGTCCATGTGATGTAGGTACACCCTCAGCGCTGTTAGGGAGGGAATTCCAGGATTTTGACCCAATGATAGTGAAGGAACGGTGATATATTTCCAAGTCAGGATGGTGAGTGACTTGGAGGGGAACTTCCAGGTGGTGGTGTTCCCATCTATCTGCTGCCCTTGTCCTTCTAGGTGGTAGTGGTCGTGGGTTTGGAATGTGCTGTCGAAGGAGCCTTGGTGAATTCTCTCCTTGAGAGTAGTGTGCTATCATCTGCAATGTGAGAAAGCAGAGAATGATGTGTGTATGAAGTGGGATGTATGGGGAGGATGGAATGAGAACATTTGTGGACAGTGACTGTAAGGGATGTGTACAAGATGTCAGTAGGATGAAGGTGAGTGTCAGTGTTGGCTGTTTAGATGGGTATGTGAGGAAGAGGTTCCTCGAGAGAGAGGGAAAGGAATGGAGCAACAAGGTGTGTGTTCTCAGGAGTGCTGAGCAAGTCAGAGTGTGAGCATTGGCACCTAGGTCTTAGGCCACATGCCTTTCCAGCCTTTAGGTCATTGAACTTGTTGCAGAGCTGCACTGAGCTGTGAGGAACAACACTCCTGCTCTCCACAACCTGTTTGTGCCCCCAGGACCAAACCCTCCTGCCCAACCCCAAAGTCCAAAGAGAAGGGATGGCTGTAGTTTAGGGGATAGTTAATCTTATGTTTATTGTCCAGAATGGACTCCTCTCTTTTTAATGCACCTCTGTTTTTGAGTGATTGAATAGTTTCTGATCACACACTTACTGTTGCCACAAACATGAATTTTTGTTTCAAACTGTCTCTTTCTCAGTCCAAGATTTCAGCTCCTGACGGCGCCATATCAAATTAAAAGCAGATTAACCTCCTGTTCATTCAACCTGGCCCTGTTCCATACACAGAGTTCACACTGGCTTGGGTGTTAAAATCAAAATTGCTGGAAAGTTACATTTTTTACTATTTTGACTTAATATTAAACAATAAGCAACTTAAATCCATCAGACCAAAGCCCTCCCAATTAATATGAGCTTCCAGTTGCATATATTCCCCATCGCCAAGACTGCCTGCTTCTAATTCTGTAACATTACCCAACTTCACTCCTTCCTCAATTCATTTGCTGCTGAAACTCTCATCTATGCCTTTGTTACCTCCAGGCTTGACCAATCCAAAGCTCTCCTGGCTGCTCTCCCATATTCTGCCCTCTGTAAACTTCAACATGTCCAAAACTTTGATGTCTGTGTCCTTATTCACGCCAAGCCCTGTTCAGCCATCACTCTGTACTCATTGTTTACACTGACCTTGGCCAATAATGCCTCAATTTCAAAATTCTCAAATGTGCTTTACAATCCCTCCATGACCAAACCTCTCCATCTCTCTGTAGCTTTCTCCTTCCTACAAGCCTTTGAGCTTTCTGCACCCCTCCAATTGTACAACAATTGCATTTATATAGCACCTTTAACAAAGGTGCTTCACAGGAGTGTTATCAATGCTCTTGTAAATCCCCAATTCCCATCACTCCACTACTGGTGGCTGTGCCTTCAGTTGCCTGGGCCCCAAGCTCTGAAATATGTCCCCTACATCTCTCCACCTGGCTTTCCTCCTTTAAGACAATCCTTAAAACCTACCGCATTGACCAAGCTTTTTGTCACCTGGCTTAATATCTCCTTATTTGGTTGAGTGTCAAATTTTACTTTATAACCCTCCTGTGAAACAGCTTGGAATGTTTTATTATGTTAAAGGCACTATATAAATAAAAGTTGCTGTTACTCAGATATTAATATGATATTTTAATATATTTTTAAACCTGAGGTGGAAAATTGGAAACACAGCCCACGTTAGAGGTGGGTGTGGTATTTAAGGAGACACACAAGGGATACAATGCTGTTAGTCAGTAACCTGGGGCCTCTGTGTTTAGATATGTGTGACATCCCACAATGTACAGGAGGGAATCTGGTATTCATTAGAAATAGGGACATCATGTATCTGAGCACAAAGCACTAATAAATGTTTTAAATTTAGTTTAAGATGACTTCTTTTGTTCAGAATTCAGTATTTTTAGATATGGAATCAGGCCACCTCCCACAGGCTGTAATATAAGAATATCATGCTGTGCCACACACTGAGAAATACAAGAGGACAGCTTGTGCTGCCTATGATACATCCCTCCTGTGAAGTACCTGTCTACTGTTGGTGGAATATAATGCACAATCCTCTTGGTCTTAATCTGAGCATGAAAGACTCTGGATGAAGGATGAACCAATTGTAGCTAACTAAAAATTTGACAGGAAAGGTGCACAATGTTGAGATGATTGATGGTAGGTTGCAAGCGTGGGCTGGTTGAACATGGTCTACACTCTGCTGTACGTAGCCCATACATCCCAGTGATTGGCTGGTCAAATCAAACAGTAAATTCCTTCACAACTGGACAGAAAACCCTGCAAAAACTCTTCTGAAGAAGTGATACAGACTCGAAATGTTAACTCTGTTTCTCTCTCCACAGATGCTGTTAGACCTGCTGAGTTTTTCCAGCATTTTCTGTTTTTATTTCAGATTTCTGGCATCCGCAGTATTTTGCTTTTAAGCAAGTTCCTTCAGTTGTTCATAACTGACAGAGTACAGTCCGCGCTCAACCAGCCCGTGCTTCAAACGCCAAAATAAAAGTCTCCTGTTGGAGGTGATTCTGTGATTGGGCAGCACTTGCTGAACAATCCTGAGTGTGCTAATAGCGACACTAACAACCAATTTAAGAAAATCAGTGGAGCTCATGGCATGGCTCACTTACACTTGCTAGAGGTGACATACATTCATATGCAGGGACCCGTTCTCTGCAAACAAAAGGAGGATCGGTTGGGTTCTTGTGGATGAACAAAGAGTGCTATGGTTCAAATATAGAAACCTTTGAGAGTTTGAGTGCTGCGGGATAAGTATTTTGGGATAGGAGTGTAGAGTGTGAAGTTGTAATGATGAATTGCATTGGTTAAGCAACAGTTAAAGACTGAATGCAGTTCTGAGCCCTATTCTTCTTTGGTTGCATCGCTGTTGCTGATTCACATCAGCTACTCATCTGTTGTGAGTCTTCAGGAGGGAGTACAGCCTCATTCGAGCAAGACATTATTGGTTGCATCGTAGGTCATCATTGGCTAATGCAGGGGTTCCGAGGTATGCTCCTTCCTGCAATGGCGCTTTCTGTGGCAATCTGAAGACATAGTTCTTCAAATTTCCGTGGTCTGGTGCGAATGCTTTGGCACCACTTGCTTCAGTCATGTGCAGACTGTTCCCAGTTATTGAATTCAATCTGGTGGGAAATGACGTCTTTCTGAAAGGGAGGAATGTGCAGGGATGTGGGTAGAGAGCAGGGGAATACGTGAATTCATCCTCAGGAAAGCCAGCAAGGTTTTATCTCTACCTTTTAGCCTATTTCGATCCTTTCCCACCAGCCACTAGGGCTATCTGTACCTTGCTCATCCTGCTTTCTACCCTTAATGTCATCTATTAGCACATTCCTTAGATAATATCACCACCTTTCACACCTAACTGCCCTTTTGTCTGTGACATCTTTTGGTTATCTCGACCTATCACTGGCCCTCTATCCAGCTATACTTGTTCCACCCCCCCTTAAACTAGCTTATATTTCACCTCTCTTCTATTTTTCCTTAGTTCTGATGAAGAGTCATACAGACTCGAAACATTAACTGTGTTCCTTGCTGCAGATGCTGCCAGACCTGCTGAGCTTTTCCAGTTATTTTTATTTTTGTTTTGGATTTCCAGCATCCGCAGTTTTTTTGCTTTGACCTTAAGGATATGAGTAGCTTTGAGAAAGTAGTGGTGGTGAACTGCCTTCTTGAACTGCTGCAGTCCATGTGGTGTAGGTACACCCACAGTGCTGTTAGGAAAGGAGTTCCAGGATTTTGACCCGGCGACAGTGAAGGAACTTGGAAATATATCAATATTTCCAAGTCAGGATGGTGAGTGACTTGGAGGGAAATTCCAGATGGTAGTGTTCCCATCTATCGTCCTTCTAGATGGCAGAGAGCATTGGTTTGGAAGTCGCTGTTGAAGAAGAGTTAGTGCAATGCATGAGCGAGTGTGCCATGCATGAGCGAGTGAGTGCAATGCATGAGCGAGTGTGCAATGCATGAGCAAGTGTGCAATGCATGAGCGAGTAAGTGCTATGCATGAGCGAGTGTGCAATGCATGAGCGAGTAAGTGCAATGCATGAGCGAATTTGCAATGCATGAGCGAGTGAGTGCAATGCAAGAGCGAGTAAGTGCAATGCATGAGCGAGTGTGCAATGCATGAGCGAGTGTGCCATGCATGAGCAAGTGTGCAATGCAAGAGCGAGTAAGTGCAATGCATGAGCAAGTGTGCAATGCATGAGCGAGTAAGTGCTATGCATGAGCGAGTAAGTGCAATGCATGATTGAATTTGCAATGCATGAGCAAGTGAGTGCAATGCAAGAGCGAGTAAGTGCAATGCATGAGCGAATGTGCAATGCATGAGCGAGTAAGTGCTATGCATGAGCGAGTGTGCAATGCATGAGCGAGTGTGCCATGCATGAGCAAGTGTGCAATGCAAGAGCGAGTAAGTGCAATGCATGAGCAAGTGTGCAATGCATGAGCGAGTAAGTGCTATGCATGAGCGAGTGTGCAATGCATGAGCGAGTAAGTGCAATGCATGAGCGAATGTGCAATGCATGAGCGAGTGAGTGCAATGCAAGAGCGAGTAAGTGCAATGCATGAGCGAGTGCGCAATGCATGAGCGAGTGTGCAATGCATGAGTGAGTGTGCCATGCATGAGCAAGTGTGCAATGCAAGAGCGAGTAAGTGCAATGCATGAGCAAGTGTGCAATGCATGAGCGAGTAAGTGCTATGCATGAGCGAGTGTGCAATGCATGAGCGAGTAAGTGCAATGCATGAGCGAATGTGCAATGCATGAGCAAGTGAGTGCAATGCAAGAGCGAGTAAGTGCAATGCATGAGCGAGTGCGCAATGCATGAGCGAGAGAGTGCAGTGCATGAGCGAGTAATTCAATGTATGAGCGAGTGTGCAATGCATAAGCGAGTGTGCAATGCATGAGCGAGTGTGCAATGCATGAGCGAGTAAGTGCAATGCATGAGCGAATGTGCAATGCAAGAGCGAGTGTGCAATGCATGAGCGAGTGAGTGCAATGCATGAGCGAGGAGTGCAATGCATGAGCGAGTGAGTGCAATGCATGAGCAAGTGTGCAATGCATGAGTGAATGTGCAATGCATGAGCGAGTAAGTGCAATGCATGAGCGAATGTGCAATGCATGAGCGAGTAAGTGCAATGCATGAGCGAATGTGCAATGCATGAGCGAGTGAGTGCAATGCAAGAGCAAGTGTGCAATGCATGAGCGAGTGAGTACAATGCATGAGCGAGTAAGTGCAATGCATGAGCGAATGTGCAATGCATGAGTGAGTAAGTGCAATGCATGAGCGAGTGTGCAATGCATGAGCGAGTAAGTGCAATGCATGAGCGAGTGTGCAATGCATGAGTGAGAGAGTGCAGTGCATGAGCGAGTAATTCAATGTATGAGCGAGTGTGCAATGCATAAGCAAGTGTGCAATGCATGAGCGAGTAAGTGCTATGCATGAGCGAGTGTGCAATGCATGAGCGAGTGAGTGCAGTGCATGAGCGAGTGCAATGCATGAGCGAGTAAGTGCAATGCATGAGCGAATGTGCAATGCATGAGCGAGTGAGTGCAATGCAAGAGCGAGTGTGCAATGCATGAGCGAGTGAGTGCAATGCATGAGCAAGTGTGCAATGCATGAGCGAATGTGCAATGCATGAGCGAGTAAGTGCAATGCATGAGCGAATGTGCAATGCATGAGCGAGTGAGTGCAATGCAAGAGCAAGTGTGCAATGCATGAGCGAGTGAGTGCAATGCATGAGCGAGTAAGTGCAATGCATGAGCGAATGTGCAATGCATGAGCGAGTAAGTGCTATGCATGAGCGAGTGTGCAATGCATGAGCGAGTGTGCAATGCATGAGCAAGTGTGCAATGCAAGAGCAAGTAAGTGCAATGCATGAGCGAGTGTGCAATGCATGAGCGAGTAAGTGCAATGCATGAGCAAGTGTGCAATGCATGAGCGAGTAAGTGCAATGCATGAGCAAGTGTGCAATGCATGAGCGAGTAAGTGCTATGCATGAGCGAGTGTGCAATGCATGAGCGAGTAAATACAATGCATGAGCGAATGTGCAATGCATGAGCGAGTGAGTGCAATGCAAGAGCGAGTAAGTGCAATGCATGAGCGAATGTGCAATGCATGAGCGAGTAAGTGCTATGCATGAGCGAGTGTGCAATGCATGAGCGAGTAAGTGCAATGCATGAGCGAGTGTGCAATGCATGAGCGAGTGTGCAATGCATGAGCGAGTAAGTGCTATGCATGAGCGAGTGTGCAATGCATGAGCGAGTGAGTGCAGTGCATGAGCGAGTGTGCAATGCATGAGCGAGAGAGTGCAGTGCATGAGCGAGTAATTCAATGTATGAGCGAGTGTGCAATGCATAAGCGAGTGTGCAATGCATGAGCGAGTGTGCAATGCATGAGCGAGTAAGTGCAATGCATGAGCGAATGTGCAATGCATGAGCGAGTGAGTGCAATGCAAGAGCGAGTGTGCAATGCATGAGCGAGTGAGTGCAATGCATGAGCGAGGAGTGCAATGCATGAGCGAGTGAGTGCAATGCATGAGCAAGTGTGCAATGCATGAGCGAATGTGCAATGCATGAGCGAGTAAGTGCAATGCATGAGCGAATGTGCAATGCATGAGCGAGTGAGTGCAATGCAAGAGCAAGTGTGCAATGCATGAGCGAGTGAGTGCAATGCATGAGTGAGGAGTGCAATGCATGAGCGAGGAGTGCAATGCATGAGCAAGAGAGTGCAGTGCATGAGCGAGTAATTCAATGTATGAGCGAGTGTGCAATGCATAAGCAAGTGTGCAATGCATGAGCGAGTGTGCAATGCATGAGCGAGTGAGTGCAATGCATGAGCAAGTGTGCAATGCATGAGTGAGTGTGCAATGCATGAGCGAGTAAGTGCAATGCATGGAGCGAGTGTGCAATGCATGAGCAAGGGAGTGCAATGCATGAGCGAGTGTGCAATGCATCAGCGAGTGAGTGCAATGCATGAGCGAGTGTGCAATGCATCAGCGAGTGAGTGCAATGCATGAGCGAGTGTGCAATGCATCAGCGAGTGAGTGCAATGCATGTTTGGTCAGCTATTTGCTTTTTGTAGATGTTACATTCTGCAGCCAGTGAGACCAGTGGTGAATGCTTAAGTTGGTGGATGGGGTGTTGATCTAGTAACTGCTTGGTCCTGGGTGACTGTGAGGGGAGGGGGCAGTGAACAATGGGGTTTAAGCAATGCCAGTGAATGGCAGCACCGGGGAGAGGTGTGGAGTGCTGGCGAGTAGCGAAGGTGAGGAATATTCCCAACACTATCGACTGAGAGCCTCTGGAAGCTGACAATACATTTATGTTTTTAGCCGCTGTGTGGGGATTGTGATGGCAAGAGGCAACCACACCATACCATCCCAATCACTGTTCACCATCCACAATCACCGTTCACCATCCCAATCACCGCTCACCATCCCAATCACCGTTCACCATCCCAATCACCGTTCACCATCCCAATCACCCCTCACCAGCCCAATCACCCCTCACCATCGCAATCACCGTTCACCATCCCAATCACCGCTCACCATCCCAATCACCCCTCACCATCCCAATCACCCCTCACCGTCCCAATCACTCACCACCCCAATCACCCCTCACCATCCCAATCACCGTTCACCATCCCAATCACCGTTCACCATCCCAATCACCCCTCACCATCCCAATCACCCCTCACCGTCCCAATCATTCACCACCCCAATCACCCCTCACCATCCCAATCACCCCTCACCGTCCCAATCACCCCTCACCGTCCCAATCACCCCTCACCGTCCCAATCACCCCTCACCATCCCAATCACCCCTCACCATCCCAATCACCCCTCACCGTCCCAATCACCCCTCACCACCCCAATCACCCCTCACCGTCCCAATCACCCCTCACCGTCCCAATCACCGCTCACCGTCCCAATCACCCCTCACCACCCCAATCACCCCTCACCTTCCCAATCACCGTTCACCATCCCAATCACCCGTCACCGTCCCAATCACCCCTCACCGTCCCAATCACCCCTCACTGTCCCAATCACCGTTCACCATCCCAATCACACCTCACCATCCCAATCACACCTCACCATCCCAATCACCCCTCACCATCCCAATCACCCCTCACTGTCCCAATCACCGTTCACCATCCCAATCACCCCTCACCATCCCAATCACCCCTCACCATCCCAATCACCCCTCACCATCCCAATCACCCCTCACCGTCCCAATCACCCCTCACCGTCCCAATCACTCCTCAACATCCCAATCACACCTCAACGTCCCAATCACCCCTCCCCATCCCAATCACCCCTCCCCATCCCAATCACCGTTCACCATCCCAATCACACCTCAACATCCCAATCACCCCTCACCATCCCAATCACCCCTCAACATCCCAATCACACCTCACCATCCCAATCACCCCTCAACGTCCCAATCACCGTTCACCATCCCAATCACACCTCACCATCCCAATCACCGTTCACCGTCCCAATCACCGCTCACCATCCCAATCACCCCTCACCATCCCAATCACCGTTCACCATTCCAATCACCGTTCACCATCCCAATCACCCCTCACCATCCCAATCACCGTTCACCGTCCCAATCACCGCTCACCATCCCAATCACTGCTCACCATCCCAATCACCGTTCACCTTCCCAATCACCGTTCACCTTCCCAATCACTGTTCACCATCCCAATCACCGTTCACCATCCCAATCACACCTCACCATTCCAATCACCGTTCACCATCCCAATCACCATTCACCATCCCAATCACCCCTCACCATCCCAATCACCCCTCACAATTCCAATCACCGTTCACCGTCCCAATCACCACTCACCATCCCAATCACTGCTCACCATCCCAATCACCCCTCACCGTCCCAATCACCCCTCACCGTCCCAATCACCCCTCACCATCACAGTCACCCCTCACCACCCCAGTCACCCCTCACCATCCCAATCACCCCCCACCATCCCAATCACCCCTCACCATCCCACTCACCCCTCACCATCCCTATCACCCCTCACCATCCCAATCACCCCTCACCGTCCCAATCACCCCTCACCGTCCCAATCACCCCTCACCGTCCCAATCACCCCTCACCGTCCCAATCACCCCTCACCATCCCAATCACCCCTCACTGTCCCAATCACCCCTCACCATCCCAATCACGCCTCACCCTCCCAATCACCCCTCACCACCCCAGTCACCCTTCACCACCCCAATCACCGTTCACCATCCCAATCACCCGTCACCATCCCAATCACACCTCACCATCCCAATCACCCCTCACCATCCCAATCACCCCTCACCATCCCAATCACCCCTCACCATCCCAGTCACCCCTCACAAACCCAATCACCCCTCACCATCCCAGTCACCCCTCACCATCCCAATCACCCCTCACCATCCCAATCACCCCTCACCGTCCCAATCACCCCTCACCATCCCAATCACCCCTCACCATCCCAATCACCCCTCACTACCCCAATCACCCCTCACCGTCCCAATCACCGCTCACCATCCCAATCACCGTTCACCGTCCCAATCACCCCTCACCATCCCAGTCACCCCTCAAAATCCCATTCACCCCTCACCGTCCCAATCACCGCTCACCGTCCCAATCACCCCTCACCGTCCCAATCACCGCTCACCGTCCCAATCACCCCTCACCGTCCCAGTCACCCCTCACCATCCCAGTCACCCCTCACCATCCCAATCACCCCTCACCGTCCCAGTCACCCCTCACCGTGCCAATCACCCCTCACCATACAAATCACCCCTCACCGTCCCAGTCACCCCTCACCGTCCCAATCACCCCTCACCATCCCAATCACCCCTCACCGTCCCAGTCACCCCTCACCGTCCCAATTAACCCTCACCGTCCCAATCACCCCTCACCATCCCAATCACCGTTCACCATCCCAGTCACCCCTCACCGTCCCAATCCCCCCTCACCGTCCCAATCACCCCTCACTGTCCCAATCGCTCCTCACCATCCCAATCACCCTTTACCGTCCCAATCACCCCACACCATCCAAATCACCCCTCACCGTCCCAGTCACCCCTCACCGTCCCAATCACCCCTCACCGTCCCAATCACCCCTCACCGTCCCAGTCACCCCTCACCGTCCCAATCACCGGTCACCATCCAAATCACCCCTCACCGTCCCAATCACCCCTCACCATCCCAATCACCGTTCACCATCCCAATCACACCTCACCATCCCAATCACCCCTTACCACCCCAGTTACCCCTCACCATCCCAATCAACCCTCACCTTCCCAATCACCCCTCACCATCCCAGTCACCCCTCACCAACCCAATCACCCCTCACCATCCCAGTCACCCCTCACCATCCCAATCACCCCTCACCATCCCAATCACCCCTCACCATCCCAATCACCCCTCAAAATCCCATTCACCCCTCACCGTCCCAATCACCGCTCACCATCCCAATCACCCCTCACCGTCCCAATCACCGCTCACCGTCCCAATCACCCCTCACCGTCCCAATCACCGCTCACCGTCCCAATCACCCCTCACCGTCCCAATCACACCTCACCATCCCAATCACCCCTCACCATCCCAATCACCCCTCACCATCCCAATCACCCCTCACCATCCCAGTCACCCCTCACAAACCCAATCACCCCTCACCATCCCAGTCACCCCTCACCATCCCAATCACCCCTCACCATCCCAATCACCCCTCACCGTCCCAATCACCCCTCACCATCCCAATCACCCCTCACCATCCCAATCACCCCTCACAACCCCAATCACCCCTCACCGTCCCAATCACCGCTCACCATCCCAATCACCCCTCACCGTCCCAATCACCGCTCACCGTCCCAATCACCCCTCACCGTCCCAATCACCGCTCACCGTCCCAATCACCCCTCACCGTCCCAGTCACCCCTCACCATCCCAGTCACCCCTCACCATCCCAATCACCCCTCACCGTCCCAGTCACCCCTCACCGTGCCAATCACCCCTCACCATACAAATCACCCCTCACCGTCCCAGTCACCCCTCACCGTCCCAATCACCCCTCACCATCCCAATCACCCCTTACCGTCCCAGTCACCCCTCACCGTCCCAATTAACCCTCACCATCCCAATCACCCCTCACCGTCCCAATCACCCCTCACCATCCCAATCACCGTTCACCATCCCAGTCACCCCTCACCGTCCCAATCCCCCCTCACCGTCCCAATCACCCCTCACCGTCCCAATCACTCCTCACCATCCCAATCCCCCTTTACCGTCCCAATCACCCCACACCATCCAAATCACCCCTCACCGTCCCAGTCACCCCTCACCGTCCCAATCACCCCTCACCGTCCCAATCACCCCTCACCGTCCCAGTCACCCCTCACCGTCCCAATCACCGGTCACCATCCAAATCACCCCTCACCGTCCCAATCACCCCTCACCATCCCAATCACCGTTCACCATCCCAATCACCCCTCACCATCCCAATCACCCCTTACCACCCCAGTTACCCCTCACCATCCCAATCAACCCTCACCTTCCCAATCACCCCTCACCATCCCAGTCACCCCTCACCAACCCAATCACCCCTCACCATCCCAGTCACCCCTCACCATCCCAATCACCCCTCACCATCCCAATCACCCCTCACCATCCCAATCACCCCTCAAAATCCCATTCACCCCTCACCGTCCCAATCACCGCTCACCATCCCAATCACCCCTCACCGTCCCAATCACCGCTCACCGTCCCAATCACCCCTCACCGTCCCAATCACCGCTCACCGTCCCAATCACCCCTCACCGTCCCAGTCACCCCTCACCATCCCAGTCACCCCTCACCATCCCAATCACCCCACACCGTCCCAGTCACCCCTCACCGTCCCAATCACCCCTCACCATACAAATCACCCCTCACCGTCCCAGTCACCCCTCACCGTCCCAATCACCCCTCACCATCCTAATCTCCCCTCACTGTCCCAGTCACCCCTCACCGTCCCAATTAACACTCACCATCCCAATCACCCCTCACCGTCCCAATCACCCCTCACCATCTCAATCACCGTTCACCATCCCAGTCACCCCTCACCGTCCCAATCCCCCCTCACCGTCCCAATCACCCCTCACCGTCCCAATCACCCCTCACCATCCCAATCACCCCTTACCGTCCCAATCACCCCTCACCATCCAAATCACCCCTCACCGTCCCAGTCACCCCTCACCGTCCCAATCACCCCTCACCGTCCCAATCACCCCTCACCGTCCCAGTCACCCCTCACCGTCCCAATCACCGGTCACCATCCAAATCACCCCTCACCATCCCAATCACCCCTCACCATCCCAATCACCGTTCACCATCCCAATCACCCCTCACCATCCCAATCACCCCTTACCACCCCAGTTACCCCTCACCATCCCAATCAACCCTCACCTTCCCAATCACCCCTCACCATCCCAGTCACCCCTCACCATCCCAATCACCTATCACCATCCCAGTCACCCCTCACCGTCCCAATCACCCCTCACCATCCCAATCACCCCTCACCACCCCAATCACCCTTCACCGTCCCAATCACCGCTCACCATCCCAATCACCGTTCACCGTCCCAATCACCCCTCACCATCCCAGTCACCCCTCACCATCCCATTCACCCCTCACCGTCCCAATCACCGCTCACCATCCCAATCACCCCTCACCGTCCCAATCACCGCTCACCGTCCCAATCACCCCTCACCGTCCCAATCACCGCTCACCGTCCCAATCACCCCTCACCGTCCCAATCACCCCTCACCGTCCCAATCACCCCTCACCGTCCCAGTCACCCCTCACCGTCCCAATCACCCCTCACCATACAAATCACACCTCACCGTCCCAGTCACCCCTCACCGTCCTAATCACCCCTCACCGTCCCAATCACCCCTCACCATCCCAATCACCCCTCACCGTCCCAGTCACCCCTCACCGTCCCAATTAACCCTCACCATCCCAATCACCCCTCACCGTCCCAATCACCCCTCACCATCCCAATCACTGTTCACCATCCCAGTCACCCCTCACCGTCCCAATCACCCCTCACCGTCCCAATCACCCCTCGCCATCCCAATCACCCCTCACCGTCCCAATCACCCCTCACCGTCCCAATCACCCCTCACCGTCCCAATCACCCCTCACCATCCAAATCACCCCTCACCGTCCCAGTCACCCCTCACCGTCCCAAACACCCCTCACCGTCCCAATCACCCCTCACCGTCCCAGTCACCCCTCACCGTCCCAGTCACCCCTCACCATCCCAATCACCGTTCACCATCCAAATCACCCCTTACCACCCCAGTTACCCCTCACCATCCCAATCAACCCTCACCTTCCCAATCACCCCTCACCATCCCCTCCACCCCTCACCATCCCAATCACCTATCACCATCCCAGTCACCCCTCACCGTCCCAATCACCCCTCACCGTCGCAATCACCCCTCACCATCCCAATCACCCCTCACCGTCCCAATCAACCCTCACCATCCCAATCACCCCTCACCGTCCCAATCACCCCTCACCATCCCAATCAACCCTCACCATCCCAATCAACCCTCACCTTCCCAATCACCCCTCACGATCCCAATCACCCCTCACTGTCCCAGTCACCCCTCACCCTCCCAATTAACCCTCACCATCCCAATCACCCCTCACCGTCCCAATTAACCCTCACCATCCCAATCACCCCTCACCGTCCCAATCACCCCTCACTGTCCCAATCACCCCTCACCATCCCAATCACCGTTCACCATCCCAGTCACCCCTCACCGTCCCAATCACCCCTCACAGTCCCAATCAACCCTCACCGTCCCAATCACCCCTCACCATCCCAATCACCCCTCACCGTCCCAATCACCCCTCACCGTCCAAATCACCCCTCACCGTCCCAGTCACCCCTCAACGTCCCAATCACCCCTCACCAGCCCAATCACCCCTCACCGTCGCAGTCACCCCTCACCATCCCAATCACCGTTCACCATCCAAATCACCCCTCACCGTCCCAATCACCCCTCACCATCCCAATCACCGTTCACCATCCCAATCACCCCTCACCATCCCAATCACCCCTTACCACCCCAGTTACCCCTCACCACCCCAATCACCTCTCACCAACACAGTCACCCCTCACCGTCCCAATCACCCCTCACCATCCCAATCACCCCTCACCGTCCCAATCACCCCTCACCATCCCAATCAACCCTCACTTTCCCAATCACCCCTCACCATCCCAGTCACCCCTCACCATCCCAGTCACCCCTCACCATCCCAATCCACCATCACCTTCCCAATCACCCCTCACCGTCCCAATCACCGCTCACCGTCCCAATCACCCCTCACCGTCCCAATCACCGCTCACCGGCCCAATCACCCCTCACCATCCCAATCATCCCTCACCTTCCCAATCACCCCTCACCACCCCAATCACCTCTCACCACCAGAGTCACCCCTCACCGTCCCAATCACCCCTCACCATCCCAATCACCCCTCACCATCGCAATCACCCCTCACCATCCCAATCAAGCCTCACCTTCCCAATCACCCCTCACCATCCCAATCAACCCTCACCATCCCAATCACCCCTCACCGTCCCAATCACCGCTCACCGTCCCAATCACTCACCACCCCAATCACCCCTCACCATCCCAATCACCCCTCACCACCCCAGTTACCCCTCACCATCCCAATCACCACTCACCGTCCCAATCACTCACCACCCCAATCACCCCTCACCGTCCCAATCACTCACCCTCCCAGTCACCCCTCACCGTCCCAATCACCCCTCACCTTCCCAATCACCCCTCACCATCCCAGTCACCCCTCACCACCCCAATCACCTATCACCATCCCAGTCACCCCTCACCATCCTAATCACCCCTCACTGTCCAAATCATCCCTCACCACCCCAATCACCCCTCACCATCCCAATCAACTCTCACCACCCCAATCACCCCTCACCATCCCAATCACCCCTCACCATCCCAATCAACCCTCACCATCCCAATCAACCCTCACCACCCCAGTTACCCCTCACCACCCCAATCACCACTCACCGTCCCAATCACTCACCACCCCAATCACCCCTCACCGTCCCAATCACTCACCATCCCAATCACCCCTCACCGTCCCAATCACCCCTCACCTTCCCAATCACCCCTCACCATCCCAGTCACCCCTCACCACCCCAATCACCTATCACCATCCCAGTCACCCCTCACTGTCCCAATCACCCCTCACCATCCAAATCACCCCTCACCACCCAAATCACCGCTCACCGTCCCAATCACCCCTCACCACCCCAATCACCCCTCACCATCCCAATCAACCCTCGCCATCCCAATCACCCCTCACCATCTCAATCACCGCTCACCATCTCAAGCACCCTCATCACCCCAATCACCGCGCACCATCCCAATCACCCCTCACCATCCCAATCACCGCTCACCATCTCAATCACCCTCATCACCCCAATCACCGCTCACCATCCCAATCTCCCCTCACCGTCCCAATTTCCCTTCACCTTTTCAATCTCCCCTGACAGACACTGAGCTGAAGCTTACTCATAGTTGAAGATGAAGGTGAAAACCCAACATGGGTTTGTTTGCAAGTGTTTAAACTTTCTCTGACTTTAGAGTGTTTAAAATGATTAAATAATGAGTTCAGAACACAAAAACTGTTCAAAATACACAATCACGTTAGTTGTCTGGATTCCACCATCCTTCCTGGAGCTTCTGATGTATCTTCCTTTATCCTCAAAAGAAGAATCACCCCAATGTGATTGACAGGGCCCTCAGCTGTGACTGTCCCATTTCCCCCATTTCTGCTCTTAGTCCTTTCCCTGTCTCCCTCCCTCCCAGAACAATGAAAGGTTTCCTTTGTCCTCACCTTGCACCTCAGTAGCCTCCCTATTTCATGGATCACCCTCTAGCATTTCTGTCACTTCCAGTGTGATGCCACCATCAAAAACATCTTGCCCTCCTTTCCCTTTCAGAATTCTGAAAGGACCATTCCCTCTTTGATACCCTGGCCCACTCCTCAATCACCCCCAAACACCCCCTCCTCTTCCCACTGCACCTTTCCATACAAGCACAGGTGATGCAGCACTTCTTTTTACCTCTTCACTCCCCACTGCCCAAGGCCTTAACAATCCTTCCTGGTGAAACAATTTATGTGTACTTTCAATTATTCTCTGCTCACAATGTGGTTTACTCTATGTTGGAGAGACCAAATGCAGATTTGGTGAGTATTTTGTAGAGCATCTCTGCAGTCATGACCCCCAGTTTCTGGTTGCTTATCATTTTAATTCTCCACCTTACTCATACTCTGACCTTTTTGCCCTCAGCTCCTGTAGTGTTCCAATGAAGCTCAACGTAAGCTCAAGGAACAGCGTCTCATCTCTTGATCAGGCACTTTACAGTTTTCCACATTCAACATTGAGTTCAACACTTTCAGGACGTAACCTCTGTCCCTATTTTCTTTCCTTTTTCTTTGTTGGCTTTGGTTTTGTTCTCTTGTTTTTCCCTTTTGTTTGCTTTTGGCTGGCAACTGCTGCATCATTCTGCCATTCTCACCTCGTCCAGACACAGGCCTACTTCTGTTCCTATTTTGTATCTTTCCTTTCTTTACTTATTCTGTTATCACTCCCTTTGGCCTTACACCATGAACCTTTTGTCATTTAATCTCTCCTGCCTCCCAGCCTGTCACAGACCTTCCCTTTTATGCTATTTCCTATCCTCCCCCACTTCCACTCGCTTAAACCTGTTGCATCTCAAACTTTTCCCATTTTTGATGAAAGGTCATGGATGTGAAATGTTAACTCTGCTTCTCTCTCCAGAGATACTGCCTGACCTGCTGAATATTTCCAGCATCTTCTGTTCTTATTTCAGATTTCCAACATCTGCAGTATTTACTTTTGCAAGAACTAGACTTTTATTCTCTTGAGTATTAAAGATTGAGGGGTTGAGCTACTTAAGAGGACTAAAGAATTTGATAAGATACAAGCTATTCCCTGTGGTGGGTGGGTTGTGGGGGTGGAGTAGGGGTGGGGGTGGGGGTGGGGGTGTGGGGCAGTGGTGATATAGTCCAGAACAAGGGGACATAGCTTTAAAATTGGAGCTATACCATTCAGGGCGATGTCAGGGATGTTTCTTCACACAAAAGGTGTTTGAAATCTGGAATTCTCTCCTCCAATTCTCCAAATGGCTGTAGAGGTTGGGGGGTCAATCGAAAACTTCAAAACAGAGAATGCTGGATTTTTGTTAGACAGGCATATTGAGGGTCACAGAACCAAAGCAGGTAAATGGGATTAAGCTAAAATCAGCTATGGTCTAATCAAAAGGCAGAAGTCTCAAGAGACTGAGGGGCCTCCTCTTCCTTTAAATAGAGCAAGATCCTGTATTCACAGTCTGCACATTGCTCAAGAAGCTGATCTTTCCCAGATATTTTGTATTTATTTTGTTCCAGCAACAGTCTGTCTCAAAACATCTATCAGAGAGCGGGAGTTGGAGTTTACATTTCCAAAAGAATCTCCCGATTCTTGCTTCCAGTGCAATGAATTAAAGTAAACTCGCGGAGAGATGGAAAACTGTTTGACTTACTATCTCCCATTTTACAAGAAAGTTACCTTCCGCCCAACAGAGCTGATATTTCAGGGAAGTGAACAGACCAAGTTGTGAATGTGATCGACCTGTCCAAACACAATCACAAACCCTACCAGGGACACTATCCAATCATCTGATGCATCCTTCATATCTGACATAAGTACAGACCATGCCACATACATTCCCCCCTTAACACACACAAACTCACATACACACCCTAAACACACGCTCAAACCTCTAAACACACATACACTACCCCACCCCCGCCCCACTCACACACACACACACACACACACACACACACACACACACACACACACACAAACACACTCTTAATCCTCAGTCTCTCTCTCTCTCGCACCCACAAACCCATTCGCACACAGCAACTTTTATTTATATAGCAACTTTAATGTAACGTTAAGTCCCCAGGCATTTACAGAGGAATTATAAAACAAAATATGACACTGTGCCACATAAAGAGATATTAGCTCAGACAGCCAAAATTCTGGTCAGAGAGGTAGGGGTTTTAAGGAGTGTCTTAAAAGAGGGAAGCAAGGTAGAGAGTTGGTTTAGGGAGAGAATTCCAGAGTTTATGGCTGAGGCAGCTGAAGACACAGCCACCAACGGTGGAGTGATTAACCCTGGGAATGCTCAAAAGACTAGAATTAGAGGAGGGTAGAGATCCTGGTGAAGGAGATTACAGAAATGGTGAGGGATGATTCCACGGATGGATTTGAAATCAAGGATGAGAACATTAAAATCAAGACATTGCTTGACCAGGAGCCAATGTACATCAGCGAGCATAGGGGAGACAGGGATCACACACACACATGCCTTAACTTTTACTCTTTAGCACATGTTCCTTAATACACACATTCCTTAACACACGTGTTTACACACACATGCAGCACATACCTGAAGGGACACCACAGTCAGCAGAATAATGCAGGTTTCAGTCCACATCCCAAGGCTGAAGAGACAGAACATTGGAGAATGCGATCGAAAGCCCTGCAGGAATAAAGAGAGTTGGAGCTGGTCTGTGTGATCTGCTGTTTCTGGGATGCCAATTAACTGACAGCTGACGAGCTGCACAGGGTCCAAAAAATCCAATTGACTGACAGCACATGTGCTTGAGAGAAAGCGAGAGGCAGACTGAAATATTAGTGTCCTGATACTGAGCAATTGTGGAGAGAAAGACAGACAGAAAACAGCTGCTCCCATCAAAGTGCCCCCAGATCATCCACACCCTCCCCACAACTCCAAGCTCCCCTCTCAATTCAGGCATTGAGTAAGTCACTAAGATTGTGATACTTTAAACTTGATGAACAAATGATTAGTTGTTGTAATTATTAATACGCAAATTGATAGTGACACAGTTACTGATGATTAACTGACCTGTGACAGGCCCCAACAAGTGTTAACTGAGCTTCTCAGGGTAAAACATGTGATCATCTTGCGTAAATTTTGATATATATATATATAAAGGATGTGTCACTTAATATTACAGAATGGGTATCAAGCTACACAAACACAAACAGGGAACTCCTGAAAATCGAGATTAAGGAAACATTTAGAATGAAATCTGAAATCAAAGCGGAAGTGGAAATGGGCATTGGATAAGACAGTGATTCCAAACAGGCACTTGTCCTTTAAATGGAAAAGCTCACTGTCAGCCCATTACAACAGTGAAACAAAAAGCCAAGAGAATGTTCAGCTCTGTCCAACAGGGGCCAAGGTGGGATGTGGCTGGTCATTGAGTTTACTACTTGCTGGACTGATGAGAGTTTTATTAACCTACACAGGGATTGTCACAAATCTGATCTGTCAGTGTGGCCGTTCTTTACTGGACGAATAATCCAGAGAGCGTGAGTTCCAATCTCACTGGGGCTGTCTGAGAGTTTGAATTGAAAATCTGGAAACAGGGAGCGGGAATCAGCAAAGTTGATCATGAAAAGCTGTTGGATTGTCGTAAAAACCCACCTGGTTCCTGAATTCCCACCAGGAAAGGAAATCTGCCGACCAGTCTACCTCTAAAATTCATTCCAAACCCACAGAAATGTGGATAATGTTTAACTGTCCCCTAGAGGCCATGGGATGAGTAATGAATGTCAGCCTTAACAGCACTGCCCACCTGTCAAGAATCAATTACAATACATTAACAGAGTTTACAGGCTGAGAGGTACTAGTTACGCATGGATTAGAGGTTAGGTACTGGCTACACTGGGACTACAGGGTGACAGGTACAGGTTATACTAGGTCTACAGGGTATGGGACACAGATTACACTGGGACTACAGGGCAAGCGGTACAGTTTACGCTGGGACTACAGGGTGAGAGATACAGGTTACATTGGGTCCACAGGGTGAGGGTTACAGGTTACACAGGGTTTATAGGATAAGGGGTACTGGTTACACTGGTACTACAGGGTGAGGGGTATAGGTCACAATGGGACTACAGGGTTAGAGGCTAAGGTTACACTGGGTCTACAGGGTGAGGAGAACTGGTTACACTGGGACGAAAGGGTGAGTGGCACAGGTTACACTGGCACTACAGCGTGAGGGTTACTGGCTAGAATGGGACTACAGGGTGAGAGGTTCAGGTTACACTGGGTCCACAGGGTGAGGGGTACAGATTACACTGGGTCCACAGGACGAAAGGTGCAGGTTACACTAGGACTACAGCTTGAGAGGTTCAAGTTGCACTGGGACTACAGGGTGAGAGGCTGAGGTTACACTGGGACTACAGTATGAGAGGTTCAGGTTACACTGGGTCTACAGGGTGAGAAGAACTGGTTACACTGGGACTCAGGATGAGAGGCACTGATTACACTTTATACTGGGTCTACAGGGTAAGAGGTATTGGTTACACTGGGACTGCAGGGAGAGAGCTACAGGTTACACTGGGATTACAGCTTGAGGGGCACAGTTACACTGGGACTAAAGCATGAGGGGTACTGGCTAGAAGGGGACTACAGGGTGGGACTACAGCGTGAGGGGTACTGGTTATGTTGGGACCACAGGGTGAGAGGTACACGTTACAAGGGGTCCATAGGGTGAGGGGTACTAGTTACACTGGGAATACACGGTGAGAGGTATTGGTTACACTGGGACTACAGGTTGAGAGGTACTGGCCACACAGGAATAACAGGGTGAGGGGTACTGGCAATGCTGGGACTACAGGCTGAGAGGTACATGTTACACCGGGCCACCAGTGTGAGGGGTACTTGTTAGACTGGGATTACAGTGTGACAGCTACAGGTTAAACTGGGTCTACAGGGTAAAAGTAACAGGTTACACTGGAAATACTGGGTGAGGGTTATACTTTACACTGGGTTTATAGCGTAAGAGGTATAGGTTACACTGGGATTACAGAGTGAGAGGTACAGGTACACAGGGTCTCCGGGGTGAGGGATACTGGTTACCTTGGGACTACAGCGAGAGGTACCGGTTATACTGGGACTACAGCGTGAGAGGTACAGGTTACACTGGGACTACAGGGTAAGGGGTACTGGTTATACTGGCACTACAGGGTGAGAGGTTCAAGCTGCACTGAGTCTACAGGTGAGAGATTGAGGTTACACTGGGTCT
Source organism: Carcharodon carcharias (assembly GCF_017639515.1). Taxonomy (NCBI): domain Eukaryota; kingdom Metazoa; phylum Chordata; class Chondrichthyes; order Lamniformes; family Lamnidae; genus Carcharodon; species Carcharodon carcharias. The sequence goes on along the minus strand of NC_054473.1, from coordinate 191,852,671 downwards.
ACAGGGTGAGAAGAACTGGTTACACTGGGACTCAGGTTGAGAGGCACTGGTTACACTGGTGCTACTGGGTGACAGGTATGCTTTACACTGGATCTACAAGGTAAGAGGTACTGGTTACACTGGGACTACAGGGTGAGAGCTACAGGTTACACTGGGATTACAGCATGAGAGGCATGGTTACACTGTGACTAAAGCATGAGGGGTACTGGCTAGAAGGCGACTACAGGGCGAAAGGAACATGTTACAAGGGGTCCATAGGATGAGGGGTACTAGTTACAATGGGAATACATGGTGAGAGGTATTAGTTACACTGGGACTACTGGTTGAGATGTACTGGCCACACTGGGATAACAGGGTGAGGGGTAATAGCAATGCTGGGACTACAGGCTGAGAGGTACATGTTACACCGGGCCACCAGTGTGATGGGTACTCATTACACTGGGACTACAGTGTGACAGGTACAGGTTAAACTGGACCTACAGGTTGAGAGGAACAGGTTACACTGGAAATACTGGGTGAGAGTTATACTTTACACTGGGTTTACAGGGTAAGGGGTTCTGATTGCACTGGTACTAGAGGGTAAGAGGTACTGGTTACACTAGGAGTAGAGGATGAGAGGTATAGGTTACACTGGGATTACAGGGTGGGAGGTACAGGTACACAGGGTCTCCAGGGGGAGGGATATTGGTTACCCTAGGACTACAAGGTGAGAGGTACTGGTTACACTGGTACTATTGGGTGAGAGGTACACTTTACACTGGGTGTACAGGCTAAGGGATACTCGTTAAACTGGGACTACAGGGTAAGAGGTTAAGGTTACACTGGGACTACCAGGTGACAGGTACAATTTACACCGGGTCTACAGGGTAAGAGGTACTAGTTACACTCGGAGTACATGGTTAGAGGTACTGTTCGCACTGGGAATACAGGGTGAGAGGTACAGGTTACACTGGGACCATAGGGCATAGGGTGAGCAGTACAGGTTACACTGGGACTACAGTGTGAAGATTACTGGCTAGAATTGGACTACAGAATGAGAGGTACAGGTTTCACATGGACTACAGGTTGAGAGGTATTGGTTACACTGGGTCTACAGGATGAGGAGTACAGATAATACTGAGACTACAGGTGAAAGGTGATGGTAACACTGGGCCTACAGGGTAAGGGGTACTGGTTGCACTGGGACTAAAGCATGAGGGGTACTGGTTACAATGGGACTATAGGGTGAGAAGTACTTGTTACATTGGGTCCACAGGGTGAAGGATACTGGTTAAACTGGGACTACTGAGAGGTAAAGGCTACACTGCATTTCCAGGCTGAGGGGTACTGGTTATACTGGTTTGAGAGGGTGAGGGGAACTGCTTACACTGGGACGACATGGTGAGAGGTACAGATTCAATGGGTTCTACAGGGTAAAGGGTATTGGTTAGAAGGGATCTACAGGGTAAGGGGTACTGGTTAAATTGGCACTTCAGGTACTGGTTACACTAGGAGTATAGGGTGAGAGGTACAGGTTACACTGGGTATCCAGGGTGAGGGGTACTGGTTACACTGAGGCTACAGGGTGAGAGGTACAGGTTATACTGGGGCTACAGGGTGAGAGGTTCAGGTTACACTGGGTCTACAGGGTTAGAGGTACTATTTGCACTGGGACTACAGGGTGAGAGGTACAGGTTATACTGAGGCTACAGGGTGAGAAGTTCAGGTTACACTGGGATCACAGCATGAGGGTTACTGGCTAGAACTGGACTGCAGAATGAGAGTACAGGTTTCACTGGGACTACAGGCTGAGGGGGAGTCCTAGTCCAGGATTCTCTTAAGGTTAACTTGCAGGTTGAGTCGGTAGTTAGGAAGGCAAATGTAATGTTGGCATTTATTTTGAGAGGACTAGAATATAAAAGCAGGGATGTGCTGCTGAGGCTTTATAAGGCTCTGGTCAGATCACATTTAGAATATTGTGAGTAATTTTGGGCCCCGTATCTCAGGAAGGATGTTCTGGCCCTGGAGAGGGTCCAGAGGAGGTTCACGAGAATGATCCCAGGAATGAAAGGATTAACATATGAGGAATGTTTGAGGACTCTGGGTCTATACTTGATGGAGTTTAGAAGGATGAGGGGGGATCTGATTGAAACTTACAGAATACTGAAAGGCCTGGACAGAGTGGACGTGGGGAAGATGTTTCCATTCGTAGGAGAGACTAGGACCCGAGGGCACAGCCTCAGAGTAAAGGGAAGACCTTTTAGAACAGAGATGAGGAGAAACTTCTTTAGCCAGAGAGTGGTGAATCTATGGAATTCATTGCCACAGAAGACTGTGGAGGCCAGGTCATTGAGTGTATTTAAGAGCGAGATAAATAGGTTCTTGATTGGTAAGGGGATCAAAGGTTACGGGGAGAAGGTGGGAGAATGGGGGTTGAGAAACTTATCAGCCATGATTGAATGGTGGAGCAGACTCGATGGGCCGAATGGCCTAATTCCTGCTCCTATGTCTTATGGTCTTATGGGTGCTGGCTGCACTGGGACTACAAGGTGAGAGGTGCTGGTTACACTGGGACTACAGGGTGAGAGTTACATGTTAAATTGGGTCTAAAGGGTGAGGGGCGCTGGCTGCACTAGGACTACAGGGTGAGAGGTACATGTTACACTGGGTCTACTGGGTAAAAGGTACAGGTTGCAAGGGGTCTACACGGTGAGGAGTACCGGTTACAATGAGACTCCTGGATGAGAGGTACACTTTACACGGGGTCTACACGGTGAGAGGTACTGTTCACACTGGGACTACAGGGTGAGAGGTTCAGGTTAAATTGGGTCTAAAGTGTTAGAGGTGCTGGTTGCACTCGGACTACAGCATGAGAGGTACAGGTAACATTGCATTTACAACATAAGGGGCACTGGGTCTACAAGGTGACAGGTACTGGTTACACTGGGACTACAGGGTGTGGTACAGCTTACATTGGGACTACAGTGTGAGCAGTGTTAGCTACGCTGCCTTTACAGGGTGGGAGGTACTCATTACACTGGAGGTACACCGTGAGAGGTACTGGCTACACTGGGGCTTCAGGGTGAGAGGTAGAGGTTACACTGGATCTACAGGCTGAGGGGTGCTGGCTGCACTGGGACTACAGGGTGAGAGGTACAGGCTACACTGGGACTATAGGGTGAGGGGTACAGGTAACATTGAGTCTACAGCGTAAGGGGCACTGGTTACACTGGGGCTAGAAGGTGAGAGGTATGGTTTACACTGGAACTACACTGTGAGAGGTACTTGTTACACTGGAGTAGAGTAACAGGTATAGGTTATACTGGGACTGAAGGGTGACGGATACTGGCTACACTAGAATTATGGTATACGAGGTACTGGTTACACTGGGACTACTCAGAGGTACAGGTTACACGGGGTCTACGGGGTGAGAGGTATTGGTTACACCAGCACTACTGGGTGAGAGGTACACTTTACATGGGGTCTACATGAGGTACTGGTTACACTGAGACTACAGGGTGAGAGGTACTGGTTACACTGAGACTACAGGGTGAGAGGTACAGGTTATGCTTGGACTACACGGTGAGAGGTACAGGGTACACTGGGACTACAGAGTGAGAGGTACTGTTGACACTGGGACTACAGGGTGAGATGTACAGGTTAAATTGGGTCTAAAGGGTGAGGGGTCCTGGCTGCACTAGGACTACAGCGTGAGAGGTACAGATTACACTGGGTCTACAGGGTAAGGGTTTCTGGTTACACTGGGACCACAGGGTGAGAGGTACTGGTTATACTGGGATTACAGCGTGAGTGGTACAGGTTACACTGGGGCTACAGGGTCAGGGGTACTGGTTACACTGGGCCTACAAGATAAGGGTTACTGGTTACGCTGGGGCTACAGAGTGAGAGGTACTGGTTACACTGAGACTACAGAGTGAGAGGTACTGGTTACACAGACTACAGAGCGAGAGGTACTGGTTACACTGAGACTACAGAGTGAGAGGTACTGGTTACACTGAGACTACAGAGTGAGAGGTACAGGTTACACTGAGACTACAGGGTGAGAGGTACAGGTTACACTGGGACTACAGAGTGAGAGGTACTGGTTACACTGAGACTACAGAGCGAGAGGTACTGGTTACACTGAGACTAGAGTGAGAGGTACTGGTTACACTGAGACTACAGAGTGAGAGGTACTGGTTACACTGGGACTACAGGATGAGAGGTACTGGTTACACTGGGACTACAGGGTGAGAGGTACTAGTTACACTGGGACTACAGGGTGAGAGGTACAGGTTACACAATGATCAGAGGGTTAGTGATTACACAGTGATCAAAGGGTCAGTTTGGTGCTGGGTGGACTGGGCTGAGACTGCCTTTGTCTTGTCTTGATACAACATCTCAATCATTGACAATTGCTCTGTTCCATATTCTTCCTCCTAATGAACTGCGCACTCTATTTTAAGTTGAGTGTTTGTCCAGATTTCCATTTATTGTTTGCCTCAATTAGCTCCTCTCAACCTCCTCCTGACTAACAAACATTTTTCTCATCTCCTATAAAACTGGGGAATGGTCTTTTTCCAGTCACTAACAGTGGACACGGTGCTCATGCCCACTCTCTCTTTATATAATTGCACATGCTGCAAGGTGTCTGATGCTTCACTGGTTTAACACGTGTGGACAGTACAGGGGCCACACCCAGTCTGCACTGAGGCTGATGAGGTAGCAACAGCAAAACAAAATATTCTTATTGTGAATGGAGAAAGTAAATGCAGTGGATGTTACATTTCTGGACTTACAGAATGTTTTGAAGAAAGTGCTGCACAGGAGGCTTGTATCTAAATTAATAATGACAATATTAATGAGAATGTGGCAGGATACTTAGCGAGTTGGTTAAAGGGCAGAAACAGATTCGATGGGCTGAAGGGCCTTTTTCTGTGCTGTAGACCTCTATGAGGAGGTTACTGATATTTTTCAGACAGAAACATACAGAGCAGTGAGCTCCAGGTGTCAGTGTTGGGACTGCTGCTCTTCGCAATGTCTGAATGACCTCTACTTGGTTCCATTGTCAATGTGAAGGCAACACAAAAGCAAGGAGTGTGGTTAACTGTGTGCAGGACTTCAGGAGATTATAGACTGGTTTGTAGGTTAGGCTGATGGATGTCAGATAACATTTAGCTGATACATTTTGGTAAGAATATGGAGAATGGACATGTATGCTAAATAATAAACCTTAAGTGGAGGTGCAGTGAGAATTAGGAGTTCAGATACACAAATATTTAAAAGTGGGAGGGCAGTTATAAAACTGCAAAACAAAAAGGTGGTTCATAGGTTAAGAGGTTTTGCCAAACCTCTACGATCACTAAATAGGTGTGAATAGTGTGACCAGTTTTAGTCACCTTACTGTAGGGTGGCAAGGCCACTAACAGGAGTCACTGAGAGGATCCTCGGATCGGGAGGCTTTAGTGTTGAGGAGAGAGCAGAGAAACAGAATCATTTCACTGCAGCAAATATGAACAAAAGGTGACGTGAGAGGAAGGTCCACAATAACATGGGTTTATAATAAGTGAGGAAAATCTACTGCCACCTGATTGGTCAACTGGTAAGGACTGGGTATAAATTTAGAATCACTACCATGAAGAAAAGTGAGTTTATTAGGAGGGTTTCTATTGCGTACAGATATCAAAGATATAGAGCAAAGGCTTGCAAATGAAGTTGAAGCACAAATCAGCTCTTTCCGCTCCTTATGCAGTCCCTTGGGATCGAGGTTGACCTGCTTCCACTCTGGGTCGATGGGGTTCTGAGATGGCTGATAAGTTCAACGTGCAATTTGCAGACTCTGCCTCTTGTGGGGCAGGTGCTGCTTGAAGGGCTGGGTAGATGAGGTGTTTGGAGGTTTGTGCACTCTCTCCAGTGCCCCGACTTCACCCCTGCACATTCCCAATGAAGTCTCTCAATGTCTTTGGCGCCTTCCTGAATAAACCTTCTCCATTTTGGTCGGTCACAAGCCAGGGTCTCACCTGGGAAGTTGGACCTCATCAGCGGTGTTTCGAGGACATCCCTAAAGTGTTTCCACTGTCCTCCTGGGAGTCTCCTGCTGCCACTGAGGTCTGAGTAGAACAGCTTCTCGAGAGTCTGGTGTTAGGCTTACAAATGACATGTCTCGCCCAGTGAGGTTTTGGGTGATTCGTGCCTCGATGCTGGGCATGTTGCCTTGGGAGAGGATGCTGCTGTGGAGCTGCCTTTCTTGCCAGCAGATTCACAGGATCTTACAAAAATGATCTTACGCTGGTGGGTACTTCCCCAGTGCTTTGAGGTGCCTGCAGTAGGTTGTCCACGTCTCCACAGCATGTAGGAGCACAGGGATTACTGCTGCCCTGTAAACCATTACCTTCGTCTCAGGTTTGAGATCCTGGTCCAAAAATCCTCATTTCCTCAGACAGCTGAAGGTGAGCTGGCATGTTGGAGGCAATGATGCATGTTGGAGGCAATGATGCATGTTGGAGGCAATGCTGCATGTTGGAGGCAATGCTGCATTTTAGAGGCAATGATGCATGTTGGAGGCAATGCTGCATTTTAGAGGCAATGATGCATGTTGGAGGCAATGATGCATGTTGGAGGCAATGCTGCATTTTAGAGGCAATGATGCATGTTGGAGGCAATGATGCATGTTGGAGGCAATGCTGCATTTTAGAGGCAATGATGTATGTTGGAGGCAATGATGCATGTTGGAGGCAATGATGCATGTTGGAGGCAATGCTGCATGTTGGAGGCAATGATGCATGTTGGAGGCAATGATGCATGTTGGAGGCAATGATGCATTTTGTTGTCTACGTTTATCGTCGTTAACTAGAGGCTCCCGAAGTCTGGAAAATGTTCCACATTTCCACAAACAATCTTGAAAAGCTGAATAGCCTCCTCCTGTAACAGGTTTGTGTAGCTGAATGGTCTCCTGTTCCTGTCTAACAGGTTTCAGTGAAGATGTCACTGTCCTGACACTAGCTCTCTCCTGCACCAGTCTTTTTTTAAGATTGATTCTTTCACAGGATGTGGGTGTCACTGGCAAGGTAAGCATTTGTTACCCATTCCTAGTTGCCCTTGAGCGGCTTGCTGGGCCATTTCAGAGGGCAGTTATCAGTCAACCACGTTGCTGTGGGTCTGGAGTCACATGTAGGCCGGACCAGGTAAGGATAGCAGATTTCCTTCCCTAAAGGACATTAGTGAACCAGATGGGTTTTTACAACAATCGACAATGGTTTCATAGTCACCATTACTGAGACTAGCTTTCAATTCCAGATTCTTTTTTAATTAATTGAATTTAAATTCCACCAGTTGCAGGGGTGGGATTTGAACCCCTGTTCCCTGAGTGTTAGCCTGGGCCTCTGGGTTACTGGCACAGTGACAATACCACTACACCACCATCTCCCCCTCATATCGCTGGCATCCCCATTTACTGCATGCATTCTGCAAGCGGCAGTGACTGGGCAGGACATCAGCTCAAAGCAGGGGGAGCCTGAAGCCACGTTGGCAAAGCTCCCTTTCCCACCACGAGACCCTGTTCTGTCAGACAGCTCACTGATCTTGGGGAGTTGGACAGAGGGCAGTAACTCGGCAAGGCTAGTCAGGAAAGTGTAAAGCTTGATGATGAGGAGGATTTCCAGCTGTCCAGACAATCCATCTGATTGTGGTTTAAAGGATTTTGCTTCTCCCACTTGCTGCTGTTGATTAGAAGTGTGGGCAGTGACTCAGTGAAGCTTGTGGAGCCCCTCTCTCCCTCACTGTAAACTGACAGAGTGCCAGCACAGGTCACCCACTGCTCACTGCAGCTGATGAGACTCTACACATGTTCAGGAACTTACGCTCTGCTTCCCGTGCTCCTCTCCCTCTTCTCTCCTCTCCCTCCCGACCCTCTGCTCCCCCTCTCCCATCCTTCCCTTTAAATGAAGTGGGCTGATGACATTTTAATTCTCCAAACTGCTTCATGCCCATAGGGTGGTGCTAGAGTCACACAAATTCAAGGTATCTCAGCAAACTCTGAGAACCAGCTGATCCTGACCAGGAGGTGGCAGCACTCCGCTGTCTGGCTCAGTCTGTCTGGTGATTCAGTTTTATCTGTCTGGCTCTGTCTGACTGTCTGGCTCAGCCTGACTGTCTAGCTATTTAGTCTGACTTTCTGGCTCTATCTGTCTGGCGATTCAGTCTGTCTGTCTGGCCCTGTCTAGCCAGTCTGTCTGGTTCAACTGTGCCCATTCATCCCCAGGGACAGCAGTTGTAAAACAAGGTTTGAGTACGGTGAGTCTGAAATGCCGTCACCTCAATCATCATCAACAGAGAACAATTTAACAGAGTTTAGCAACTGGCCCCTTTCAACAACAACAGGAACAACTCGTATTTAAAGAGATAGTGGCTGCAATGAAGTAAAACATTCCTGGGAATTGAGTGGATTGGGTGAGGAGCTGGGAGAGAGGGAGAGGTAAAGGGAGGGGAGGAATGTAACAGTTGAAGGGGAGGATGAGAGATTTCAGCTGGGGGAAGATGGTTCAGGAGAATTCTAATGGGCAGGAAGTGCAGTGACTGGAGCAGAAATTCTACAGGAACAGAAGTCATCCACTGAGCCTCTGGAATCCATTCAATGAGATCACAGCTGATCCGCATCCCAACTGCATTTACCAGCCTTTTCCCCATACCCCATGTGTGGCTCTATGACTCTATGCTGCAATACCTTGAAAAGAAAGAAACCTGTCAATCTCAGATTTAAATTAACATCCAACACAGCAGCAACTGTCATCAGCAGAAGTTTTCTAAATTTCTACCACCCTGTGTTATCACAGTATTTATGCCAGAAAATAAGCCAATACCAGTATTATGGTTTACACGAGCTCTTTCCATCTTCTAGCATATCCTTCTATTATTTGCTCCCTTGTGTTTATCGAGCTTCCAATTACATCCATCTGTGCTATTCGCCTCAAATTGTCCACGTTGTAGTGAGATCCACATTGTCATTACTCTCTGGGTAATGGAGTTAGGGAAAACATTGATTAGACAGTTGGGGAGAGTTTGTAACAATGTAGATCTGCATCAGGCAGAGCCAAGTCCACACAAGGTTGAAGATAAGGATGAGGGTCCTGAAAGCAACTAGCTGGGAGAGGGAACTGTGGATGGTGGGAAGGATTGGGGTCCTGGGACTGTGGGGCAGAGAATGTTCGAGCAATGAAGAATGGAGACTGGCAGAAGAAGAGATTTGAGAACTCTCATCCTTGAGGACATGAGGAAGTAGTCTACACTAAGACAAAGAGAACATTTGGAAAGAACCAGGCTAAGGGTCCAACAGGGATTTTTCTTAAATCTCCCTCTACACTGTCCCCATCAAACACTCCCAGGGCAGGTACAGCACGGGGTTAGATACAGAGTAAAGTTCCCTCTACACTGTCCCCATCAAACACTCCCAGGGCAGGTACAGCACGGGGTTAGATACAGAGTAAAGCTCTCTCTACACTGTCCCCATCAAACACTCCCAGGGCAGGTACAGCACGGGGTTAGATACAGAGTAAAGCTCCCTCTACACTGTCCCCATCAAACATTCCCAGGACAGGTACAGCACGGGGTTAGATACAGAGTAAAGCTCCCTCTACACTGTCCCCATCAAACACTCCCAGGACAGGTACAGCACGGGGTTAGATACAGAGTAAAGTTCCCCCTACACTGTCCCCATCAAACACTCCCAGGGCAGGTACAGCACGGGGTTAGATACAGAGTAAAGCTCTCTCTACACTGTCCCCATCAAACACTCCCAGGACAGGTACAGCACTAGGTTAGATACAGAGTAAAGTTCCCTCTACACTGTCCCCATCAAACACTCCCAGGACAGGTACAGCACGGGGTTAGATACAGAGTAAAGTTCCCCCTACACTGTCCCCATCAAACACTCCCAGGACAGGTACAGCACGGGGTTAGATACAGAGTAAAGCTCCCTCTACACTGTCCCCATCAAACACTCCCATGACAGGTACAGCACGGAGTTAGATACAGAGTAAAGCTTGTGGTGAGGCCCAAAGGTAATGGGTTTGGTTTTTGCAATGTTTAGAATTTGGGGGTTATCTGCTGGTGAGGCCAATCTAGAAACAAAGTGAAACTCTAATCCCACTGCCTAAACTCAGAGTTGAACTCCATGTGACCAAACTCCTATCTTTGTCTTTTTCTCTCTCTTTTCTCTCTTTCTGCTCTCTTCCTCTGCCTTCCTTCCTGTCACAGTGACTTAATGTCACATCTAACATCAAAGATACTGAACAGCTCCTTCTCCTTGGCTGGAGTAATACTGAGCCTTTGGCTGTCCCGTTGGGCAGTTCAGGCTGCTGAAGTCTGACTGTGCCACACTGACCTTAATTCATTTGGATTGACAGATGTTCTCTGCCACTGGGTCTTGCTTATTAAAAAATGAACAAGGCGCATGTAAGAGCTGATCCAAACAAGCAGGGAATAAATCTCCAGATCCTCCTGGGTTCAGCAGCTATTGTTCTCTCTCTCTCTCCCTCCAAGACTTCTGTATCAGCCTCAGTAAACAGCAAGATCCAGATCTCCGATTAACACTCACTGTTTCCTACAGCCTTGCTGTTTAAACTCACACAGTTTCGGACTTTTCAATGGGCAGATTTTTTCTTTTACCGCTAGGGGAAAACATTGTGGGTGGTGAACACACAACAAAAAAATCAGTCCAGAGCTTTACACTAACCCTACAGAACTGACTGGAGTAGAGCAGGAATCTGTGGATCAATAACTTGAATGAAGTAATGAGAGTTCAGGTCTAAGTTTACAGATGACACTAAATTAGGAGATGATGGCAGCAAAAATTTACAAAGGGATTGGGAAAAACTTTGGAGTTCAATGTGGAAAAGAGTGAGAACATTCACTATGGATTAACTTACTTTTTTAAGACTAGGAATTGTGGAGGAGCAAAGAGTTTTGGGGGCCCAAGTGCATCAATGATTAAATGTGAGTGAACTGGTAATAAGAGTAATAACTGGTAATAAGAGGAATGAAAAAGGTTAATGGGTGTTGGCCTTTATCTCAAAGGGGCTGAAGCAAAGTTATATTACAGTTACATAAAACTCTGGATCGACCCCTGTGGGACCACTATTCATGGATGAACAAGATGAAAAATGCAAGTACCTGGGATTCAGCTCCCAGATGACAACCTCAATACAAACTACTGTCTGCCTTTTCAACGAGTACTGATGTCAAGAGAGATTTCACCTCATCCACAAACCATCAGCAACATAAGAAAATAGGAAATTACAGCTGGAGGAGGCCATGTGGCCCTTCGAGCTTGCTCCGCCATTCATGGCTGATCTTCCACCTCAACTCCACCTTCCCACTCAATCGCCCTTTCCCTTAATTCCCTCAGGACTCAAAAATTTGAAAAAACCTTGCTCTTGAATATACTCATTACAGCATTCTGGGTTAGAGAATTCCAAAGACTCACAACCTTTTGAGTGAAGAAATTGCTTGTCTCAGTCCTAAATAGCCAATGTTTTACTCTGAGACTGTGACCCTGTGCTCTAGATTTCCCATGCAGGGAATAATTTAATTCTTTAGATGCCCTTTCAGCATCTCCACATCTGTAGGCTGGCATGGTCAGAATGGACAACACTGTGTCTTCCACCTGGTACTGTACAGTACGGTTGTGTCTCAGTGGGTAAAAGGGAATCTGTGTATTTGTTACCCCTAAATTTGTGCATCAGTAACCCAGTCAGGAAGGATATATTCACTTTGGAGGGAGTGCAGTGCAGATTCAGAACGATATGGAGCTAAATGAGTTAAATTATGAGGACTGGTTGTACAGATTAGGCTTGTATTCTCTGATGTATAGAAGATTAAGGGGCGATCTAATTGAGGTGCTTAAGATGATTAAAAGATTTCCTAGAATAGATCAAGAGAATCTGTTTTCTCTGGTGAATGGAGTCCGGAACAAGGGGTATAACCTTAAAATTATAGCTAGGGGCATTCAGGTCTGATGGCAAGAAGTACTTCCTCACATAAAGGGAGTAGAAATCTGGAACTCTTTCTCCCCCACCCCAAAAGCTGTTGACGCTGAGTGTCATTTAAAAATTAAAATCTGAGGTTGATAGATTTTTGTTGGGTATTAAGGGGTGGGAACTAAGGTGGGTTAATGGAGTTAAGATTCAAATTACCCATGATCTAATTGAATGGCAGTACAGGTTTGAGGGGCTGAATGGGCTCCTCCTGTTCCTCTGTATCTCAAGATCTATATCCCCACTGCTCTGTGGAAAGTTTTACTCTTTAATGTATATTCCCTGCTTTTACCACACTTCGAACTCTGCCTACCTTCTACAGTTTCCTCTGTTCCTGTTACTCTGGTATTGCTCATCTTGTGTGTGTCTTTTTGCTTACAGGACACTCTGGATGGGAGGGAGCAATCTTCTCTGTCTTATAGAAAAACAGAAAATGCTGGAAAAACTCAGCAGGACTGGCAGCATCAGTGGAGAGAGAAAAACATTTTAAGTCTGTATGACTCTTTGGCTCTGAAGAAGTCATACGGACTCAAAACATTAACTCTGTTTCTCTCTCCACATGCTCCCAGGTCTGCTGAGCTTTTCCAGCGTTTTCTGCTTTTATTTCAGATCTCCAGCATCCGCAGTATTTTGCTTTTCTCTGTATGAAGTCGTTCAGCTGTGTGTTTCAGTTTCACTGCCCTCTCTGAAACCAGTGTTCATCAGTGTTTATCGTACTGTCCCAGTGCTGAGTGCTCAGAGTCGATGTGAATGGTCCTTTATCTCTTCTCTAGTGTTTTGTAATCAGCTGCAGTCTCACTTCATTTGCAGTTGGATCAGAGACAAGGAAACTGAGCTTGTTCAGACTGTCTCTCACATTCACACAGTCCTCGTCACTCATCAACCCTGCAAAGAGAATCCTTCAGACAACATGGCAACTTTTCCAAAATAGACACCAATTCAATGATCAGATTGATTCATTACTGCACTCCCAGCTCCTCTTTAATCTCAATAAACCAGAGAGAGAAAGAGAGAGAGAGAGAGCTCTCACATTAATCAGCTCCATTGCTATGAAGAGTTCAGGTACTTTAATCCTGTATTTTGACACTTCTAATGAGGTTTGGTGGATTTCAGGTCCGATTTGGGGAAGCGGGGGTGTACTGGTATTGTCATTGGACCAGTAATCCAGAAGCCCAGGCTAATGGTCTGGGGACCCATGTTCAAATCCCACCACAACAGCTTGTGGAATTTAAACTCAATTAATAAATCTGGAATTAAAAACTAAATCTCAATAATAATGACCCATCTGGTTCACTAATGTCCCTTTAGGTCATGTGACTCTAGACCCACAGCAATGTGGTTGACTCTGAAATGGCCACTCAGTTATATCAAACCACTAAAAAGTGTAAAAGGAATGAGACAGACCACCCAGCATCAACTGGGAATGAGAATGGCAAACCCAGCCCTGTCGACCCTGCAAACTCCTCCTTACTAACATCTGGGGGCTTGTGCCAAAACTGGGAGAGCTGACTCAGACTGGGTCAAGCAACAGCCTGACATAGTCAGCCTCATGGAATCATATCTTAAAGATAATGTCCCAGACACCACCATCACCATCCCTGGGTATGTCCTGTCCCAACAGCTGGACAATCTCACCAGAGGTGGAGGCACAGTGATATACAGTTGGGAGGGAGTTGTCCTGAGAGTCCTTAACATTGACTCTGGACGCCATGAAGTCTCATGGCATCAGACCAAACATGGACAAGGAAACCTCCTGCTGATTACCACATACCACCTTCCCTCAGCTGATGAATCAGTGCTCCTCCATATTGAACACCACTTGGAGGAAGCACTGAGGGTGGTAAGGACACAAAATGTGCTCTGGGTGGGGGACTTCAATGTCCATCACCAAGAGTGGCTTGATAGCACCACTACTGACCAAACTAGACATGAGGAGGTGGTGGCATGGTGGATGAGCAATCCAGAGATGCAGGCTATTGGGAACATGGCTTCATATCCCACTATGGCAGCTGGTGGGATTTAAATTCAGTTAATAAATCTGGAATTAAAAGCTAGTCTCAGTAATGGTGACCATGAAACTATCAATTGTTGTAAAAACCCATCTGGTTTACTAATGTCCTTTAGGGAAGGAAATCTGCCAGCCTTATGTGGTCTGGCCTACGTGACTCCAGACCCACAGCATATCCCCCACTTTACCATTACCACCAAGCCGAGGGATCAACCCTGGTTCAAGAGGAGGGCAGGCCAGGAGCATCAGGCATACCTAAATATGGGGTGTCAACCTGGTGAAGCTACAACACCGGGCTACTTGCAGGCCAAACAACGTAGGCAGCAAGTGATAGATGGAGCTAAGTGATCCCACAACCAACCAATCAGATCTAAGCTCTGCAGTCCTGCCATATCCAGTCGTGAATGGTGATGGACAATTAAACAACTCACTGGAAGAGGAGGCTCCACAAATATCCCCATCCTCAATGATGGAGGAGTCCAGCACATCAGTGCAAAAGATAAGGCAACAATCTTTAGCCAGAAGTGCTGAGTGGATGATCCATCCTGGCTTCCTCCGGAGGTTCCCAGCGTCACAGATGCCAGTTTGAGCCTATTCGGTTCACTTCACCTGATATCAAGAAACAGCTGAAGGCACTGGATACTGCAAAGGCTCTGGGCTCTGACAATATTCCAGCAATAGTACTGAAGATTTGTGCTCCAGAACTTGCCCCCTCCCAGCCAAGCTGTTCCAGTACGGCAACAACACTGGCATCTACCCGGCTATGTGAAAAATTGACCAGATATGTCCTGTACACAAAAAGCAGGACAAATCCAACCCAGCCAATTACCGCCCCATCAGTCTACTCTTTATCAGTAAAACGATGGATAGTTACGTCGACAGTGCTATCAAGCAGCACTTACTCAGCAATAACCTGCTCACTGACGCTTAGTTTGGGTTCTGCCAGGGCCACTCAGCTCCTGACCTCATTACAGCCTTGGTTCAAACATGGACGAAAAAGCTGAATTCCCGAGGTGAGGTGAGAATGACTGCCCTTGACATCAAGGCAACATTTGACTGAGTGTGGCATCAAGGAGCTCGGGTAAAACTGGGGTCAATGGAAATCAGGGGGAAAACTCTCCTCTGGTTGGAGCCCTACTAGCACAAAGGAAGATGGTTATGGTTGTTGGAGGTCAATCATCTCAAATCCAGGACATCACTGCAGGAGTTCCTCAGGTTAGTGTCCTAGGGCCAACCATCTTCAGTTGCTTCACCAATGACCTTCCCTCCGTTATAAGGTCAGAAGTGGGAATGTTTGCTGATGATTGAACAATGTTCAGTACCATTCACAACTCCTCAGATATTGAAGCTGTCCATGTCCAAATGCAGCAAGACCTGGACAATATCCAGGCTTGTGCTGAACAGTGGCAAGTAATATTTGTGCCACACAAGTGTCAGGCAATGACCATCTCCAACATGAGAGAATCTAACCATCGCCCCATGACATTCAATAGCATTACCATCAATGAATCCCCCACTATCAACGTCCTGGGGGTTACCATTGATCTGAAACCGAACTGGACTAGCCATTTAAATACTGTGGCTACAAGAGCAGGTCAGAGGCTAGGAATCCTGTGGCAAGTAACTCATCTTCTGACTCCCCAAAACCTGTCCACCAACTGCAAGGCACAAGTCAGGAGTGTGATGGAATACTCCCCACTTGTCTGGATGAGTACAGCTCCCACACCACCCAGGACAAAGCAGACCACTTGATTGGCACCCCATCCACAAACATTCACTCCCACCACCACCAACGAACAGTGACAGCAGTGTGTACCATCTACAAGATGCACTGTAGGAACTCACCAAGGCTCCTTCAACAGCACATTCCAAACTTGCGATCTCTGCCACCTAGAAGGACAAGGGCAGCAGATAGATGGGAACCCACCACCGGCAAGTTCCCCTCCAAGTCACTCACCATCCTGACTTGGAAAGATATCACCGTTCCTTCACTGTCACTGGGTCAAAATCCTGGAACTCCCTCCCTAACAGCACTGTGGGTGTACCTACATCACATGGACTGCAGTGATTCAAGAAAGCAGATCAGCACCACCCTCTCAAGGGCAACTAGGGATGGGGAATAAATGCTGGCCCAGCCAGTGACACCCCATCCCATTAACAAATATTTTTAAAATTTATTTTTGAAGCAGAGGTTGTAATTAACTTGTATCATACACCTGGTGAGCATTCTGGAGTAGCTGGGATAATTTAGAAAGCACAACGAAACTCCCAGTACCTCAAGTGACTGGATCCCTTTCCCAGAGTCTGTAACCAGTGACTGGATCCCATGCCCAGAGCCTTTAACCAGTGACTGGATCCCCTGCCCAGAGTCTGCAACCAGTGACTGGATCCCTTGCCCAGAGTCTGTAACCAGTGACTGGATCACCTTCCCCAGCCTGGTCTGTAACCTAGATCTGTGTCTTAACTCCATTTACTATCTTGGCACCTTGACCCAAAAAAATATTTATTGATCTCAGCCTTGAAATTTTCACTTGGCCCCCAGGGAGACAGTTCCAGATTTCCACCACCCTGTGTATGAAGGTAGCTTCCTTGCATCACCTCTGAACAGAATCACTCCAATTTTAAGGTTACTCCCCCTTGTCCTGGACTTTAACCACTAAAGGAAATAAATAGTTTCTATCTACCCCATCAAATCGCTAACATTTTAAACACCTTGATCAGATTACCCCTCAACCTTTTAAACTCAAAGGAACCCAAACCAAGTCAGTGCAACCTGTCCTCATAATTTAACTCATTTTGCCCCAGGATCACTCTGGTGAATCTGGGCTGCACCCCCTCCAAGATCCATATCTCCTTCCTGAGACGCGGGGTTCAGGATTGAACATGTGTTCCTACCAGTGTGTGTTCCCCGAAAGCCTGCAGTTATATAGAATAAGATCACAATGAGGTTTTAGCATGAGTTATTACCAGCTGATGATTAGCCCTTCCTGTGTGCTGGAAGGAAGAATCGGAAAGAAATGGACTATAATTCCAGTCAATTTCCCTCCTCCTTTGATAGGATTCTGAGATTTTTGCAGTCTATTCATTTTACTTTGAAACCGTACGGGGATATGATGTCATTTCACTATCACTGCCCCATTCACTGGACAGCAGGGCAGAAAACGGCAAAGTTGCTAAAGTTAATGCATTCCAGCCCCATTTCCCCACCTCCACCTTTCCTGTCTCCAATTATCCCTTTCCTACTGCTCCTCCATGGCTGCCGCCCTACAGCCCACCTGAATTAACCCCTCTGGAACAAGAGGAATGTGGTGAGAATTGTGGTATGCTGACTTCCATTTGAGAGACCCAGAGATAGATCATTGGGCTGGATCATAAACAAGGTTTAGCACTGACAGCTAGAACAGCAGCCCTGGAGCTCCCACTGAGCTGCCCAATACATCACCCTGCCCCTGAATCTCCATCCACCCCCACGACACCCCAA
The DNA here is from genome assembly GCF_017639515.1 of Carcharodon carcharias. Classification (NCBI taxonomy): domain Eukaryota; kingdom Metazoa; phylum Chordata; class Chondrichthyes; order Lamniformes; family Lamnidae; genus Carcharodon; species Carcharodon carcharias. The sequence continues at coordinate 191,835,174 of NC_054473.1, read as the reverse complement.
CATTCTGATCACAACACACTGACAGGAACAGTCAGGGGAGACTACACACAACACACTGACAGGAACAGTCAGAGGAGACTACACACAAAACACTGACAGGAACAGTCAGGGGAGACTACACACAACACACTGACAGGAACAGTCAGGGGAGACTGCACATAACACACTGACAGGAACAGTCAGGGGAGACTATACACAACACACTGACAGGAACAGTCAGGGGAGACTGATCACAACACACTGACAGGAACAGTCAGGGGAGACTACACACAACACACTGACAGGAACAGTCAGGGGAGACTACACACAACACACTGACAGGAACAGTCAGGGGAGACTACACACAACACACTGACAGGAACAGTCAGGGGAGACTACACACAACACACTGACAGGAACAGTCAGGGGAGACTGTACACAACATACTGACAGGAACAGTCAGGGGAGACTGCACACAACACACTGACAGGAACAGTCAGGGGAGACTGCACATAACACACTGACAGGAACAGTCAGGGGAGACTATACACAACACACTGACAGGAACAGTCAGGGGAGACTACACACAACACACTGACAGGAACAGTCAGGGGAGACTACACACAACACACTGACAGGAACAGTCAGGGGAGACTACACACAACACACTGACAGGAACAGTCAGGGGAGACTGCACACAACACACTGATAGGAACAGTCAGGGGAGACTGCACATAACACACTGACAGGAACAGTCAGGGGAGACTATACACAACACACTGACAGGAACAGTCAGGGGAGACTACACACAACACACTGACAGGAACAGTCAGGGGAGACTGCACACAACACACTGACAGGAACAGTCAGGGGAGACTGCACATAACACACTGACAGGAACAGTCAGGGGAGACAATACACAACACACTGACAGGAACAGTCAGGGGAGACTACACACAACACACTGACAGGAACAGTCAGGGGAGACTATACACAACACACTGACAGGAACAGTCAGGGGAGACTACACACAACACACTGACAGGAACAGTCAGGGGAGACTATACACAACACACTGACAGGAACAGTCAGGGGAGACTACACACAACACACTGACAGGAACAGTCAGGGGAGACTATACACAACACACTGACAGGAACAGTCAGGGGAGACTGCACATAACACACTGACAGGAACAGTCAGGGGAGACTACACACAACACACTGACAGGAACAGTCAGGGGACACTACACACGACACATTGACAGGAACAGTCAGGGGAGACTGCACATAACACACTGACAGGAACAGTCAGGGGAGACTACACACAACACACTGACAGGAACAGTCAGGGGAGACTACACACAACACACTGACAGGAACAGTCAGGGGAGACTGAACATAACACACTGACAGGAACAGTCAGGGGAGACTACACACAACACACTGACAGGAACAGTCAGGGGAGACTGCACACAACACACTGACAGGAACAGTCAGGGGAGACTACACACAACACACTGACAGGAACAGTCAGGGGAGACTGATCACAACATACTGACAGGAACAGCCAGGAGAGACTATACACAACACAATGACAGGAACAGTCAGGAGAGACTGCACACAACACACTGACAGGAACAGTCAGGGGAGACTGTACACAAAACATTGACAGGAACAGTCAGGGGGGATGCACACAACACATTGACAGGAACAGTCAGGAGAGACTATACACAACACATTGACAGGAACAGTCAGGGAAGATGCACACAACACACTGACAGGAACAGTCAGGTGAGACTATACACAACACACTGACAGGAACAGTCAGGGGAGACTATACACAACACACTGACAGGAACAGTCAGGGGAGACTATACACAACACACTGACAGGAACAGTCAGGGGAGACTGCACACAACACACTGACAGGAACAGTCAGGGGAGACTGCACACAACACACTGACAGGAACAGGCAGGGGAGACTGCACACAACACACTGACAGGAACAGTCAGGGGAGACTGCACACAACGCACTGACAGGAACAGTCAGGGGAGACTGCACACAACACACTGACAGGAACCGTCAGGGGAGACTATACACAACACACTGACAGGAACAGTCAGGGGAGACTATACACAACACACTGACAAGAACAGTCAGGGGAGACTATACACAACACATTGACAGGAACAGTCAGGGGAGACTGCACACAACCCACTGACAGGAACAGTCAGGGGAGACTGCACACAACACACTGACAGGAACAGTCAGGGGAGACTACACATAACACACTGACAGGAACAGTCAGGGGACACTACACACAACACACTGATAGGAACAGTCAGGGGAGACTGCACACAACACACTGACAGGAACAGTCAGGGGAGACTGCACACAACACACTGACAGGAACAGTCAGGGGAGACTGCACACAACACACTGACAGGAACAGTCAGGGGAGACTACACACACACTGACAGGAACAGTCAGGGGAGACTGTACACAACACACTGACAGGAACAGTCAGGGGAGACTGCACATAACACACTGACAGGAACAGTCAGGGGAGACTGCACACAACACACTGACAGGAACAGTCAGGGGAGACTGTACACAAAACATTGACAGGAACAGTCAGGGGAGATGCACACAACACATTGACAGGAACAGTCAGGAGAGACTACACACAACACATTGACAGGAACAGTCAGGGGAGATGCACACAACACACTGACAGGAACAGTCAGGAGAGACTATACACAACACACTGACAGGAACAGTCAGGGGAGACTATACACAACACACTGACAGGAACAGTCAGGGGAGACTGTACACAACACACTGACAGGAACAGTCAGGGGAGACTGCACACAACACACTGACAGGAACAGTCAGGGGAGACTACACACAACACACTGACAGGAACAGTCAGGGGAGACTGCACACAACACACTGACAGGAAAGTCAGGGGAGACTGCACACAACACACTGACAGGAACAGTCAGGGGAGACTACACACAACACACTGACAGGAACAGTCAGGGGAGACTGTACACAACACACTGACAGGAACAGTCAGGGGAGACTGCACACAACACACTGACAGGAACAGTCAGGGGAGACTACACACAACACACTGACAGGAACAGTCAGGGGAGACTGCACACAACACACTGACAGGAACAGTCAGGGGAGACTGCACACAACACACTGACAGGAACAGTCAGGGGAGACTGCACACAACACACTGACAGGAACAGTCAGGGGAGACTACACAAAACACTGACAGGAACAGTCAGGGGAGACTACACACAACACACTGACAGGAACAGTCAGGGGAGACTGCACACAACACACTGACAGGAACAGTCAGGGGAGACTGCACATAACACACTGACAGGAACAGTCAGGGGAGACTACACATAACACACTGACAGGAACAGTCAGGGGAGACTACACACAACACACTGACAGGAACAGTCAGGGGAGACTGCACACAGCACACTGACAGGAACAGTCGGGGAGACTGCACACAACACACTGACAGGAACAGTCAGGGGAGACTGCACACAACACACTGACAGGAACAGTCAGGGGAGACTACACACAACACACTGACAGGAACAGTCAGGGGAGACTGATCACAACATACTGACAGGAACAGCCAGGAGAGACTATACACAACACAATGACAGGAACAGTCAGGAGAGACTGCACACAACACACTGACAGGAACAGTCAGGGGAGACTGTACATAAAACATTGACAGGAACAGTCAGGGGAGATGCACACAACACATTGACAGGAACAGTCAGGAGAGACTATACGCAACACATTGACAGGAATAGTCAGGAGAGACTATACGCAACACATTGACAGGAACAGTCGTCAGGAGAGACTGCACACAACACACTGACAGGAACAGTCAGGGGTGACTGTACACAAAACATTGACAGGAACAGTCAGGGGAGATGCACACACCACATTGACAGGAACAGTCAGGAGAGACTATACACAACACATTGACAGGAACAGTCAGGGGAGACTGCACATAACACACTGACAGGAACAGTCAGGGGAGACTATACACAACACACTGACAGGAACAGTCAGGGGAGACTACACACAACACACTGACAGGAACAGTCAGGGGAGACTACACACAACACACTGACAGGAACAGTCAGGGGAGACTACACACAACACACTGACAGGAACAGTCAGGGGAGACTGCACACAACACACTGACAGGAACAGTCAGGGGAGACTGCACATAACACACTGACAGGAACAGTCAGGGGAGACTATACACAACACACTGACAGGAACAGTCAGGGGAGACTACACACAACACACTGACAGGAACAGTCAGGGGAGACTGCACACAACACACTGACAGGAACAGTCAGGGGAGACTGCACATAACACACTGACAGGAACAGTCAGGGGAGACTATACACAACACACTGACAGGAACAGTCAGGGGAGACTACACACAACACACTGACAGGAACAGTCAGGGGACACTACACACGACACATTGACAGGAACAGTCAGGGGAGACTGCACATAACACACTGACAGGAACAGTCAGGGGAGACTACACACAACACACTGGCAGGAACAGTCAGGGGAGACTACACACAACACACTGACAGGAACAGTCAGGGGAGACTGAACATAACACACTGACAGGAACAGTCAGGGGAGACTACACACAACACACTGACAGGAACAGTCAGGGGAGACTGCACACAACACACTGACAGGAACAGTCAGGGGAGACTACACACAACACACTGACAGGAACAGTCAGGGGAGACTGATCACAACATACTGACAGGAACAGCCAGGAGAGACTATACACAACACAATGACAGGAACAGTCAGGAGAGACTGCACACAACACACTGACAGGAACAGTCAGGGGAGACTGTACACAAAACATTGACAGGAACAGTCAGGGGGGATGCACACAACACATTGACAGGAACAGTCAGGAGAGACTATACACAACACATTGACAGGAACAGTCAGGGAAGATGCACACAACACACTGACAGGAACAGTCAGGAGAGACTATACACAACACACTGACAGGAACAGTCAGGGGGGATGCACACAACACATTGACAGGAACAGTCAGGAGAGACTATACACAACACATTGACAGGAACAGTCAGGGAAGATGCACACAACACACTGACAGGAACAGTCAGGAGAGACTATACACAACACACTGACAGGAACAGTCAGGGGAGACTATACACAACACACTGACAGGAACAGTCAGGGGAGACTATACACAACACACTGACAGGAACAGTCAGGGGAGACTGCACACAACACACTGACAGGAACAGTCAGGGGAGACTGCACACAACACACTGACAGGAACAGGCAGGGGAGACTGCACACAACACACTGACAGGAACAGTCAGGGGAGACTGCACACAACGCACTGACAGGAACAGTCAGGGGAGACTGCACACAACACACTGACAGGAACCGTCAGGGGAGACTATACACAACACACTGACAGGAACAGTCAGGGGAGACTATACACAACACACTGACAAGAACAGTCAGGGGAGACTATACACAACACATTGACAGGAACAGTCAGGGGAGACTGCACACAACCCACTGACAGGAACAGTCAGGGGAGACTGCACACAACACACTGACAGGAACAGTCAGGGGAGACTACACATAACACACTGACAGGAACAGTCAGGGGACACTACACACAACACACTGATAGGAACAGTCAGGGGAGACTGCACACAACACACTGACAGGAACAGTCAGGGGAGACTGCACACAACACACTGACAGGAACAGTCAGGGGAGACTGCACACAACACACTGACAGGAACAGTCAGGGGAGACTACACACACACTGACAGGAACAGTCAGGGGAGACTGTACACAACACACTGACAGGAACAGTCAGGGGAGACTGCACATAACACACTGACAGGAACAGTCAGGGGAGACTGCACACAACACACTGACAGGAACAGTCAGGGGAGACTGTACACAAAACATTGACAGGAACAGTCAGGGGAGATGCACACAACACATTGACAGGAACAGTCAGGAGAGACTACACACAACACATTGACAGGAACAGTCAGGGGAGATGCACACAACACACTGACAGGAACAGTCAGGAGAGACTATACACAACACACTGACAGGAACAGTCAGGGGAGACTATACACAACACACTGACAGGAACAGTCAGGGGAGACTGTACACAACACACTGACAGGAACAGTCAGGGGAGACTGCACACAACACAATGACAGGAACAGTCAGGGGAGACTACACACAACACACTGACAGGAACAGTCAGGGGAGACTGCACACAACACACTGACAGGAAAGTCAGGGGAGACTGCACACAACACACTGACAGGAACAGTCAGGGGAGACTACACACAACACACTGACAGGAACAGTCAGGGGAGACTGTACACAACACACTGACAGGAACAGTCAGGGGAGACTGCACACAACACACTGACAGGAACAGTCAGGGGAGACTACACACAACACACTGACAGGAACAGTCAGGGGAGACTGCACACAACACACTGACAGGAACAGTCAGGGGAGACTGCACACAACACACTGACAGGAACAGTCAGGGGAGACTGCACACAACACACTGACAGGAACAGTCAGGGGAGACTACACACAACACTGACAGGAACAGTCAGGGGAGACTACACACAACACACAGACAGGAACAGTCAGGGGAGACTGCACACAACACACTGACAGGAACAGTCAGGGGAGACTGCACATAACACACTGACAGGAACAGTCAGGGGAGACTACACATAACACACTGACAGGAACAGTCAGGGGAGACTACACACAACACACTGACAGGAACAGTCAGGGGAGACTGCACACAGCACACTGACAGGAACAGTCGGGGAGACTGCAAACAACACACTGACAGGAACAGTCAGGGGAGACTGCACACAACACACTGACAGGAACAGTCAGAGGAGACTGCACACAACACACTGACAGGAACAGTCAGGGGAGACTACACATAACACACTGACAGGAACAGTCAGGGGAGACTGCACATAACACACTGACAGGAACAGTCAGGGGAGACTACACACAACACACTGACAGGAACAGTCAGGGGAGACTGCACACAACACACTGACAGGAACAGTCAGGGGAGACTGCACACAACACACTGACAGGAACAGTCAGGGGAGACTACACACAACACACTGACAGGAACAGTCAGGGGAGACTGATCACAACATACTGACAGGAACAGCCAGGAGAGACTATACACAACACAATGACAGGAACAGTCAGGAGAGACTGCACACAACACACTGACAGGAACAGTCAGGGGAGACTGTACATAAAACATTGACAGGAACAGTCAGGGGAGATGCACACAACACATTGACAGGAACAGTCAGGAGAGACTATACGCAACACATTGACAGGAATAGTCAGGAGAGACTATACGCAACACATTGACAAGAACAGTCGTCAGGAGAGACTGCACACAACACACTGACAGGAACAGTCAGGGGTGACTGTACACAAAACATTGACAGGAACAGTCAGGGGAGATGCACACAACACATTGACAGGAACAGTCAGGAGAGACTATACACAACACATTGACAGTAACAGTCAGGGGAGATGCACACAACACACTGACAGGAACAATCAGGAGAGACTATACACAACACACTGACAGGAACAGTCAGGGGAGACTGCACACAACACACTGACAGGAACAGTCAGGGGAGACTACACACAACACACTGACAGGAACAGTCAGGGGAGACTGATCACAACATACTGACAGGAACAGCCAGGAGAGACTATACACAACACAATGACAGGAACAGTCAGGAGAGACTGCACACAACACACTGACAGGAACAGTCAGGGGAGACTGTACATAAAACATTGACAGGAACAGTCAGGGGAGATGCACACAACACATTGACATGAACAGTCAGGAGTGACTATACACAACACATTGACAGGAACAGTCAGGGGAGATGCACACAACACACTGACAGGAACAGTCAGGGGAGACTGCACACAACACACTGACAGGAACAGTCAGGGGAGACTGCACACAACACACTGACAGGAACAGTCAGGGGAGACTGCACACAACACACTGACAGGAACAGTCAGGGGAGACTGCACACAACACATTGACAGGAACAGTCAGGGGAGATGCACACAACACACTGACAGGAACAGTCAGGGGAGACTGCACACAACACACTGACAGGAACAGTCAGGGGAGACTACACACAACACACTGACAGGAACAGTCAGGGGAGACTGCACACAACACACTGACAGGAACAGTCAGGGGAGACTGCACACAACACACTGACAGGAACAGTCAGGGGAGACTGCACACAACACACTGACAGGAACAGTCAGGGGAGACTACACACAACACTGACAGGAACAGTCAGGGGAGACTACACACAACACACTGACAGGAACAGTCAGGGGAGACTGCACACAACACACTGACAGGAACAGTCAGGGGAGACTGCACATAACACACTGACAGGAACAGTCAGGGGAGACTACACATAACACACTGACAGGAACAGTCAGGGGAGACTACACACAACACACTGACAGGAACAGTCAGGGGAGACTGCACACAGCACACTGACAGGAACAGTCGGGGAGACTGCAAACAACACACTGACAGGAACAGTCAGGGGAGACTGCACACAACACACTGACAGGAACAGTCAGAGGAGACTGCACACAACACACTGACAGGAACAGTCAGGGGAGACTACACATAACACACTGACAGGAACAGTCAGGGGAGACTGCACATAACACACTGACAGGAACAGTCAGGGGAGACTACACACAACACACTGACAGGAACAGTCAGGGGAGACTGCACACAACACACTGACAGGAACAGTCAGGGGAGACTGCACACAACACACTGACAGGAACAGTCAGGGGAGACTACACACAACACACTGACAGGAACAGTCAGGGGAGACTGATCACAACATACTGACAGGAACAGCCAGGAGAGACTATACACAACACAATGACAGGAACAGTCAGGAGAGACTGCACACAACACACTGACAGGAACAGTCAGGGGAGACTGTACATAAAACATTGACAGGAACAGTCAGGGGAGATGCACACAACACATTGACAGGAACAGTCAGGAGAGACTATACGCAACACATTGACAGGAATAGTCAGGAGAGACTATACGCAACACATTGACAGGAACAGTCGTCAGGAGAGACTGCACACAACACACTGACAGGAACAGTCAGGGGTGACTGTACACAAAACATTGACAGGAACAGTCAGGGGAGATGCACACAACACATTGACAGGAACAGTCAGGAGAGACTATACACAAAACATTGACAGTAACAGTCAGGGGAGATGCACACAACACACTGACAGGAACAATCAGGAGAGACTATACACAACACACTGACAGGAACAGTCAGGGGAGACTGCACACAACACACTGACAGGAACAGTCAGGGGAGACTACACACAACACACTGACAGGAACAGTCAGGGGAGACTGATCACAACATACTGACAGGAACAGCCAGGAGAGACTATACACAACACAATGACAGGAACAGTCAGGAGAGACTGCACACAACACACTGACAGGAACAGTCAGGGGAGACTGTACATAAAACATTGACAGGAACAGTCAGGGGAGATGCACACAACACATTGACATGAACAGTCAGGAGTGACTATACACAACACATTGACAGGAACAGTCAGGGGAGATGCACACAACACACTGACAGGAACAGTCAGGGGAGACTGCACACAACACACTGACAGGAACAGTCAGGGGAGACTGCACACAACACACTGACAGGAACAGTCAGGGGAGACTGCACACAACACACTGACAGGAACAGTCAGGGGAGACTGCACACAACACATTGACAGGAACAGTCAGGGGAGATGCACACAACACACTGACAGGAACAGTCAGGGGAGACTGCACACAACACACTGACAGGAACAGTCAGGGGAGACTGCACACAACACACTGACAGGAACAGTCAGGGGAGACTGCACACAACACACTGACAGGAACAGTCAGGGGAGACTACACACAACACACTGACAGGAACAGTCAGGGGAGACTATACACAACACACTGACAGGAACAGACAGGGGAGACTATACACAACACACTGACAGGAACAGTCAGGGGAGACTACACACGACACATTGACAGGAACAGTCAGGGGAGACTGCACATAACACACTGACAGGAACAGTCAGGGGAGACTACACACAACACACTGACAGGAACAGTCAGGGGAGACTGCACACAGCACACTGACAGGAACAGTCAGGGGAGACTGCAAACAACACACTGACAGGAACAGTCAGGGGAGACTGCACACAACACACTGACAGGAACAGTCAGGGGAGACTGCACACAACACACTGACAGGAACAGTCAGGGGAGACTACACATAACACACTGACAGGAACAGTCAGGGGAGACTGCACATAACACACTGACAGGAACAGTCAGGGGAGACTACACACAACACACTGACAGGAACAGTCAGGGGAGACTGCACACAACACACTGACAGGAACAGTCAGGGGAGACTGCACACAACACATTGACAGGAACAGTCAGGAGAGACTATACACAACACATTGACAGGAACAGTCAGGGAAGATGCACACAACACACTGACAGGAACAGTCAGGAGAGACTATACACAACACACTGACAGGAACAGTCAGGGGGGATGCACACAACACATTGACAGGAACAGTCAGGAGAGACTATACACAACACATTGACAGGAACAGTCAGGGAAGATGCACACAACACACTGACAGGAACAGTCAGGAGAGACTATACACAACACACTGACAGGAACAGTCAGGGGAGACTATACACAACACACTGACAGGAACAGTCAGGGGAGACTATACACAACACACTGACAGGAACAGTCAGGGGAGACTGCACACAACACACTGACAGGAACAGTCAGGGGAGACTGCACACAACACACTGACAGGAACAGGCAGGGGAGACTGCACACAACACACTGACAGGAACAGTCAGGGGAGACTGCACACAACGCACTGACAGGAACAGTCAGGGGAGACTGCACACAACACACTGACAGGAACCGTCAGGGGAGACTATACACAACACACTGACAGGAACAGTCAGGGGAGACTATACACAACACACTGACAAGAACAGTCAGGGGAGACTATACACAACACATTGACAGGAACAGTCAGGGGAGACTGCACACAACCCACTGACAGGAACAGTCAGGGGAGACTGCACACAACACACTGACAGGAACAGTCAGGGGAGACTACACATAACACACTGACAGGAACAGTCAGGGGACACTACACACAACACACTGATAGGAACAGTCAGGGGAGACTGCACACAACACACTGACAGGAACAGTCAGGGGAGACTGCACACAACACACTGACAGGAACAGTCAGGGGAGACTGCACACAACACACTGACAGGAACAGTCAGGGGAGACTACACACACACTGACAGGAACAGTCAGGGGAGACTGTACACAACACACTGACAGGAACAGTCAGGGGAGACTGCACATAACACACTGACAGGAACAGTCAGGGGAGACTGCACACAACACACTGACAGGAACAGTCAGGGGAGACTGTACACAAAACATTGACAGGAACAGTCAGGGGAGATGCACACAACACATTGACAGGAACAGTCAGGAGAGACTACACACAACACATTGACAGGAACAGTCAGGGGAGATGCACACAACACACTGACAGGAACAGTCAGGAGAGACTATACACAACACACTGACAGGAACAGTCAGGGGAGACTATACACAACACACTGACAGGAACAGTCAGGGGAGACTGTACACAACACACTGACAGGAACAGTCAGGGGAGACTGCACACAACACAATGACAGGAACAGTCAGGGGAGACTACACACAACACACTGACAGGAACAGTCAGGGGAGACTGCACACAACACACTGACAGGAAAGTCAGGGGAGACTGCACACAACACACTGACAGGAACAGTCAGGGGAGACTACACACAACACACTGACAGGAACAGTCAGGGGAGACTGTACACAACACACTGACAGGAACAGTCAGGGGAGACTGCACACAACACACTGACAGGAACAGTCAGGGGAGACTACACACAACACACTGACAGGAACAGTCAGGGGAGACTGCACACAACACACTGACAGGAACAGTCAGGGGAGACTGCACACAACACACTGACAGGAACAGTCAGGGGAGACTGCACACAACACACTGACAGGAACAGTCAGGGGAGACTACACACAACACTGACAGGAACAGTCAGGGGAGACTACACACAACACACTGACAGGAACAGTCAGGGGAGACTGCACACAACACACTGACAGGAACAGTCAGGGGAGACTGCACATAACACACTGACAGGAACAGTCAGGGGAGACTACACATAACACACTGACAGGAACAGTCAGGGGAGACTACACACAACACACTGACAGGAACAGTCAGGGGAGACTGCACACAGCACACTGACAGGAACAGTCGGGGAGACTGCAAACAACACACTGACAGGAACAGTCAGGGGAGACTGCACACAACACACTGACAGGAACAGTCAGAGGAGACTGCACACAACACACTGACAGGAACAGTCAGGGGAGACTACACATAACACACTGACAGGAACAGTCAGGGGAGACTGCACATAACACACTGACAGGAACAGTCAGGGGAGACTACACACAACACACTGACAGGAACAGTCAGGGGAGACTGCACACAACACACTGACAGGAACAGTCAGGGGAGACTGCACACAACACACTGACAGGAACAGTCAGGGGAGACTACACACAACACACTGACAGGAACAGTCAGGGGAGACTGATCACAACATACTGACAGGAACAGCCAGGAGAGACTATACACAACACAATGACAGGAACAGTCAGGAGAGACTGCACACAACACACTGACAGGAACAGTCAGGGGAGACTGTACATAAAACATTGACAGGAACAGTCAGGGGAGATGCACACAACACATTGACAGGAACAGTCAGGAGAGACTATACGCAACACATTGACAGGAATAGTCAGGAGAGACTATACACAACACATTGACAGGAACAGTCGTCAGGAGAGACTGCACACAACACACTGACAGGAACAGTCAGGGGTGACTGTACACAAAACATTGACAGGAACAGTCAGGGGAGATGCACACAACACATTGACAGGAACAGTCAGGAGAGACTACACACAACACATTGACAGGAACAGTCAGGGGAGATGCACACAACACACTGACAGGAACAGTCAGGAGAGACTATACACAACACACTGACAGGAACAGTCAGGGGAGACTGCACACAACACACTGACAGGAACAGTCAGGGGAGACTGTACACAACACACTGACAGGAACAGTCAGGGGAGACTGCACACAACACACTGACAGGAACAGTCAGGGGAGACTACACACAACACACTGACAGGAACAGTCAGGGGAGACTGCACACAACACACTGACAGGAAAGTCAGGGGAGACTGCACACAACACACTGACAGGAACAGTCAGGGGAGACTACACACAACACACTGACAGGAACAGTCAGGGGAGACTGTACACAACACACTGACAGGAACAGTCAGGGGAGACTGCACACAACACACTGACAGGAACAGTCAGGGGAGACTACACACAACACACTGACAGGAACAGTCAGGGGAGACTGCACACAACACACTGACAGGAACAGTCAGGGGAGACTGCACACAACACACTGACAGGAACAGTCAGGGGAGACTGCACACAACACACTGACAGGAACAGTCAGGGGAGACTACACACAACACTGACAGGAACAGTCAGGGGAGACTACACACAACACACTGACAGGAACAGTCAGGGGAGACTGCACACAACACACTGACAGGAACAGTCAGGGGAGACTGCACATAACACACTGACAGGAACAGTCAGGGGAGACTACACATAACACACTGACAGGAACAGTCAGGGGAGACTACACACAACACACTGACAGGAACAGTCAGGGGAGACTGCACACAGCACACTGACAGGAACAGTCGGGGAGACTGCAAACAACACACTGACAGGAACAGTCAGGGGAGACTGCACACAACACACTGACAGGAACAGTCAGAGGAGACTGCACACAACACACTGACAGGAACAGTCAGGGGAGACTACACATAACACACTGACAGGAACAGTCAGGGGAGACTGCACATAACACACTGACAGGAACAGTCAGGGGAGACTACACACAACACACTGACAGGAACAGTCAGGGGAGACTGCACACAACACACTGACAGGAACAGTCAGGGGAGACTGCACACAACACACTGACAGGAACAGTCAGGGGAGACTACACACAACACACTGACAGGAACAGTCAGGGGAGACTGATCACAACATACTGACAGGAACAGCCAGGAGAGACTATACACAACACAATGACAGGAACAGTCAGGAGAGACTGCACACAACACACTGACAGGAACAGTCAGGGGAGACTGTACATAAAACATTGACAGGAACAGTCAGGGGAGATGCACACAACACATTGACAGGAACAGTCAGGAGAGACTATACGCAACACATTGACAGGAATAGTCAGGAGAGACTATACGCAACACATTGACAGGAACAGTCGTCAGGAGAGACTGCACACAACACACTGACAGGAACAGTCAGGGGTGACTGTACACAAAACATTGACAGGAACAGTCAGGGGAGATGCACACAACACATTGACAGGAACAGTCAGGAGAGACTATACACAACACATTGACAGTAACAGTCAGGGGAGATGCACACAACACACTGACAGGAACAATCAGGAGAGACTATACACAACACACTGACAGGAACAGTCAGGGGAGACTGCACACAACACACTGACAGGAACAGTCAGGGGAGACTACACACAACACACTGACAGGAACAGTCAGGGGAGACTGATCACAACATACTGACAGGAACAGCCAGGAGAGACTATACACAACACAATGACAGGAACAGTCAGGAGAGACTGCACACAACACACTGACAGGAACAGTCAGGGGAGACTGTACATAAAACATTGACAGGAACAGTCAGGGGAGATGCACACAACACATTGACATGAACAGTCAGGAGTGACTATACACAACACATTGACAGGAACAGTCAGGGGAGATGCACACAACACACTGACAGGAACAGTCAGGGGAGACTGCACACAACACACTGACAGGAACAGTCAGGGGAGACTGCACACAACACACTGACAGGAACAGTCAGGGGAGACTGCACACAACACACTGACAGGAACAGTCAGGGGAGACTGCACACAACACATTGACAGGAACAGTCAGGGGAGATGCACACAACACACTGACAGGAACAGTCAGGGGAGACTGCACACAACACACTGACAGGAACAGTCAGGGGAGACTGCACACAACACACTGACAGGAACAGTCAGGGGAGACTGCACACAACACACTGACAGGAACAGTCAGGGGAGACTACACACAACACACTGACAGGAACAGTCAGGGGAGACTATACACAACACACTGACAGGAACAGACAGGGGAGACTATACACAACACACTGACAGGAACAGTCAGGGGAGACTACACACGACACATTGACAGGAACAGTCAGGGGAGACTGCACATAACACACTGACAGGAACAGTCAGGGGAGACTACACACAACACACTGACAGGAACAGTCAGGGGAGACTGCACACAGCACACTGACAGGAACAGTCAGGGGAGACTGCAAACAACACACTGACAGGAACAGTCAGGGGAGACTGCACATAACACACTGACAGGAACAGTCAGGGGAGACTGCACACAACACACTGACAGGAACAGTCAGGGGAGACTGCACACAACACACTGACAGGAACAGTCAGGGGAGACTGCACACAACACATTGACAGGAACAGTCAGGAGAGACTATACACAACACATTGACAGGAACAGTCAGGGAAGATGCACACAACACACTGACAGGAACAGTCAGGAGAGACTATACACAACACACTGACAGGAACAGTCAGGGGGGATGCACACAACACATTGACAGGAACAGTCAGGAGAGACTATACACAACACATTGACAGGAACAGTCAGGGAAGATGCACACAACACACTGACAGGAACAGTCAGGAGAGACTATACACAACACACTGACAGGAACAGTCAGGGGAGACTATACACAACACACTGACAGGAACAGTCAGGGGAGACTATACACAACACACTGACAGGAACAATCAGGGGAGACTGCACACAACACACTGACAGGAACAGTCAGGGGAGACTGCACACAACACACTGACAGGAACAGGCAGGGGAGACTGCACACAACACACTGACAGGAACAGTCAGGGGAGACTGCACACAACGCACTGACAGGAACAGTCAGGGGAGACTGCACACAACACACTGACAGGAACCGTCAGGGGAGACTATACACAACACACTGACAGGAACAGTCAGGGGAGACTATACACAACACACTGACAAGAACAGTCAGGGGAGACTATACACAACACATTGACAGGAACAGTCAGGGGAGACTGCACACAACCCACTGACAGGAACAGTCAGGGGAGACTGCACACAACACACTGACAGGAACAGTCAGGGGAGACTACACATAACACACTGACAGGAACAGTCAGGGGACACTACACACAACACACTGATAGGAACAGTCAGGGGAGACTGCACACAACACACTGACAGGAACAGTCAGGGGAGACTGCACACAACACACTGACAGGAACAGTCAGGGGAGACTGCACACAACACACTGACAGGAACAGTCAGGGGAGACTACACACACACTGACAGGAACAGTCAGGGGAGACTGTACACAACACACTGACAGGAACAGTCAGGGGAGACTGCACATAACACACTGACAGGAACAGTCAGGGGAGACTGCACACAACACACTGACAGGAACAGTCAGGGGAGACTGTACACAAAACATTGACAGGAACAGTCAGGGGAGATGCACACAACACATTGACAGGAACAGTCAGGAGAGACTACACACAACACATTGACAGGAACAGTCAGGGGAGATGCACACAACACACTGACAGGAACAGTCAGGAGAGACTATACACAACACACTGACAGGAACAGTCAGGGGAGACTATACACAACACACTGACAGGAACAGTCAGGGGAGACTGTACACAACACACTGACACGAACAGTCAGGGGAGACTGCACACAACACAATGACAGGAACAGTCAGGGGAGACTACACACAACACACTGACAGGAACAGTCAGGGGAGACTGCACACAACACACTGACAGGAAAGTCAGGGGAGACTGCACACAACACACTGACAGGAACAGTCAGGGGAGACTACACACAACACACTGACAGGAACAGTCAGGGGAGACTGTACACAACACACTGACAGGAACAGTCAGGGGAGACTGCACACAACACACTGACAGGAACAGTCAGGGGAGACTACACACAACACACTGACAGGAACAGTCAGGGGAGACTGCACACAACACACTGACAGGAACAGTCAGGGGAGACTGCACACAACACACTGACAGGAACAGTCAGGGGAGACTGCACACAACACACTGACAGGAACAGTCAGGGGAGACTACACACAACACTGACAGGAACAGTCAGGGGAGACTACACACAACACACTGACAGGAACAGTCAGGGGAGACTGCACACAACACACTGACAGGAACAGTCAGGGGAGACTGCACATAACACACTGACAGGAACAGTCAGGGGAGACTACACATAACACACTGACAGGAACAGTCAGGGGAGACTACACACAACACACTGACAGGAACAGTCAGGGGAGACTGCACACAGCACACTGACAGGAACAGTCGGGGAGACTGCAAACAACACACTGACAGGAACAGTCAGGGGAGACTGCACACAACACACTGACAGGAACAGTCAGAGGAGACTGCACACAACACACTGACAGGAACAGTCAGGGGAGACTACACATAACACACTGACAGGAACAGTCAGGGGAGACTGCACATAACACACTGACAGGAACAGTCAGGGGAGACTCCACACAACACACTGACAGGAACAGTCAGGGGAGACTGCACACAACACACTGACAGGAACAGTCAGGGGAGACTGCACACAACACACTGACAGGAACAGTCAGGGGAGACTACACACAACACACTGACAGGAACAGTCAGGGGAGACTGATCACAACATACTGACAGGAACAGCCAGGAGAGACTATACACAACACAATGACAGGAACAGTCAGGAGAGACTGCACACAACACACTGACAGGAACAGTCAGGGGAGACTGTACATAAACCATTGACAGGAACAGTCAGGGGAGATGCACACAACACATTGACAGGAACAGTCAGGAGAGACTATACGCAACACATTGACAGGAATAGTCAGGAGAGACTATACGCAACACATTGACAGGAACAGTCGTCAGGAGAGACTGCACACAACACACTGACAGGAACAGTCAGGGGTGACTGTACACAAAACATTGACAGGAACAGTCAGGGGAGATGCACACAACACATTGACAGGAACAGTCAGGAGAGACTATACACAACACATTGACAGTAACAGTCAGGGGAGATGCACACAACACACTGACAGGAACAATCAGGAGAGACTATACACAACACACTGACAGGAACAGTCAGGGGAGACTGCACACAACACACTGACAGGAACAGTCAGGGGAGACTACACACAACACACTGACAGGAACAGTCAGGGGAGACTGATCACAACATACTGACAGGAACAGCCAGGAGAGACTATACACAACACAATGACAGGAACAGTCAGGAGAGACTGCACACAACACACTGACAGGAACAGTCAGGGGAGACTGTACATAAAACATTGACAGGAACAGTCAGGGGAGACTGCACACAACACACTGACAGGAACAGTCAGGGGAGACTACACACAACACACTGACAGGAACAGTCAGGGGAGACTATACACAACACACTGACAGGAACAGTCAGGGGAGACTACACACAACACACTGACAGGAACAGTCAGGGGAGACTATACACAACACACTGACAGGAACAGACAGGGGAGACTATACACAACACACTGACAGGAACAGTCAGGGGAGACTACACACGACACATTGACAGGAACAGTCAGGGGAGACTGCACATAACACACTGACAGGAACAGTCAGGGGAGACTACACACAACACACTGACAGGAACAGTCAGGGGAGACTGCACACAGCACACTGACAGGAACAGTCAGGGGAGACTGCAAACAACACACTGACAGGAACAGTCAGGGGAGACTGCACACAACACACTGACAGGAACAGTCAGGGGAGACTGCACACAACACACTGACAGGAACAGTCAGGGGAGACTACACATAACACACTGACAGGAACAGCCAGGGGAGACTGCACATAACACACTGACAGGAACAGTCAGGGGAGACTACACACAACACACTGACAGGAACAGTCAGGGGAGACTGCACACAACACACTGACAGGAACAGTCAGGGGAGACTGCACACAACACACTGACAGGAACAGTCAGGGGAGACTACACACAACACACTGACAGGAACAGTCAGGGGAGACTGATCACAACATACTGACAGGAACAGCCAGGAGAGATTATACACAACACAATGACAGGAACAGTCAGGAGAGACTGCACACAACACACTGACAGGAACAGTCAGGGGAGACTGCACACAACACACTGACAGGAACAGTCAGGGGAGACTGCACACAACACACTGACAGGAACAGTCAGGGGAGACTGCACACAACGCACTGACAGGAACAGTCAGGGGAGACTGCACACAACACACTGACAGGAACCGTCAGGGGAGACTATACACAACACACTGACAGGAACAGTCAGGGGAGACTATACACAACACACTGACAGAAACAGTCAGGGGAGACTACACACAACAGATTGACAGGAACAGTCAGGGGAGACTGCACATAACACACTGACAGGAACAGTCAGGGGAGACTACACACAACACACTGACAGGAACAGTCAGGGGAGACTACACACAACACACTGACAGGAACAGTCAGGGGAGACTATACACAACACACTGACAGGAACAGTCAGGGGAGACTGCAGACAACACACTGACAGGAACAGTCAGGGGAGACTACACACAACACACTGACAGGAACAGTCAGGGGAGACTGCACACAACACACTGACAGGAACAGTCAGGGGAGACTGCACACAACACACTGACAGGAACAGTCAGGGGAGACTGCACACAACACACTGACAGGAACAGTCAGGGGAGACTGCACACAACACACTGACAGGAACAGTCAGGGGTGACTACACATAACACACTGACAGGAACAGTCAGGGGAGACTGCACACAACACACTGACAGGAACAGTCAGGGGAGACCACACATAACACACTGACAGGAACAGTCAGGGGAGACTACACACAACACACTGATAGGAACAGTCAGGGGAGACTGCACACAACACACTGACAGGAACAGTCAGGGGAGACTGCACACAACACACTGACAGGAACAGTCAGGGGAGACTGCACACAACACACTGACAGGAACAGTCAGGGGAGACTACACACACACTGACAGGAACAGTCAGGGGAGACTATACACAACACACTGACAGGAATAGTCAGGGGAGACTGCACATAACACAATGACAGGAACAGTCAGGGGAGACTGCACACAACACACTGACAGGAACAGTCAGGGGAGACTGTACACAAAACATTGACAGGAACAGTCAGGGGAGATGCACACAACACATTGACAGGAACAGTCAGGAGAGACTACACACAACACATTGACAGGAACAGTCAGGGGAGATGCACACAACACACTGACAGGAACAGTCAGGGGAGACTGCACACAACACACTGACAGGAACAGTCAGGGGAGACTGTACACAACACACTGACAGGAACAGTCAGGGGAGACTGCACACAACACACTGACAGGAACAGTCAGGGGAGACTACACACAACACACTGACAGGAACAGTCAGGGGAGACTGCACACAACACACTGACAGGAACAGTCAGGGGAGACTGCACACAACACACTGACAGGAACAGTCAGGGGAGACTGCACACAACACACTGACAGGAACAGTCAGGGGAGACTACACACAACACTGACAGGAACAGTCAGGGGAGACTACACACAACACACTGACAGGAACAGTCAGGGGAGACTGCACACAACACACTGACAGGAACAGTCAGGGGAGACTGCACATAACACACTGACAGGAACAGTCAGGGGAGACTACACACAACACACTGACAGGAACAGTCAGGGGAGACTATACACAACACACTGACAGGAACAGTCAGGGGACACTACACACGACACATTGACAGGAACAGTCAGGGGAGACTGCACATAACACACTGACAGGAACAGTCAGGGGAGACTACACACAACACACTGACAGGAACAGTCAGGGGAGACTGCACACAGCACACTGACAGGAACAGTCAGGGAGACTGCAAACAACACACTGACAGGAACAGTCAGGGGAGACTGCACACAACACACTGACAGGAACAGTCAGAGGAGACTGCACACAACACACTGACAGGAACAGTCAGGGGAGACTACACATAACACACTGACAGGAACAGTCAGGGGAGACTGCACATAACACACTGACAGGAACAGTCAGGGGAGACTACACACAACACACTGACAGGAACAGTCAGAGGAGACTGCACACAACACACTGACAGGAACAGTCAGGGGAGACTACACATAACACACTGACAGGAACAGTCAGGGGAGTCTGCACATAACACACTGACAGGAACAGTCAGGGGAGACTACACACAACACACTGACAGGAACAGTCAGGGGAGACTGCACACAACACACTGACAGGAACAGTCAGGGGAGACTGCACACAACACACTGACAGGAACAGTCAGGGGAGACTACACACAACACACTGACAGGAACAGTCAGGGGAGACTGATCACAACATACTGACAGGAACAGCCAGGAGAGACTATACACAACACAATGACAGGAACAGTCAGGAGAGACTGCACACAACACACTGACAGGAACAGTCAGGGGAGACTGTACATAAAACATTGACAGGAACAGTCAGGGGAGATGCACACAACACATTGACAGGAACAGTCAGGAGAGACTATACGCAACACATTGACAGGAACAGTCAGGAGAGACTATACGCAACACATTGACAGGAACAGTCGTCAGGAGAGACTGCACACAACACACTGACAGGAACAGTCAGGGGTGACTGTACACAAAACATTGACAGGAACAGTCAGGGGAGATGCACACAACACATTGACAGGAACAGTCAGGGGTGACTGTACACAAAACATTGACAGGAACAGTCAGGGGAGATGCACACAACACATTGACAGGAACAGTCAGGAGAGACTATACACAACACATTGACAGTAACAGTCAGGGGAGATGCACACAACACACTGACAGGAACAATCAGGAGAGACTATACACAACACACTGACAGGAACAGTCAGGGGAGACTGCACACAACACACTGACAGGAACAGTCAGGGGAGACTACACACAACACACTGACAGGAACAGTCAGGGGAGACTGATCACAACATACTGACAGGAACAGTCAGGAGAGACTATACACAACACAATGACAGGAACAGTCAGGAGAGACTGCACACAACACACTGACAGGAACAGTCAGGGGAGACTGTACATAAAACATTGACACGAACAGTCAGGGGAGATGCACACAACACATTGACATGAACAGTCAGGAGAGACTATACACAACACATTGACAGGAACAGTCAGGGGAGATGCACACAACACACTGACAGGAACAGTCAGGGGAGACTGCACACAACACACTGACAGGAACAGTCAGGGGAGACTGCACACAACACATTGACAGGAACAGTCAGGGGAGACTGCACACAACACACTGACAGGAACAGTCAGGGGAGACTGCACACAACACACTGACAGGAACAGTCAGGGGAGACTGCACACAACACACTGACAGGAACAGTCAGGGGAGACAACACACAACACACTGACAGGAACAGTCAGGGGAGACTGCACACAACACACTGACAGGAACAGTCAGGGGAGACTACACACAACACACTGACAGGAACAGTCAGGGGAGACTGCACACAACACACTGACAGGAACAGTCAGGGGAGACTGCACATAACACACTGACAGGAACAGTCAGGGGAGACTACACACAACACACTGACAGGAACAGTCAGGGGAGACTATACACAACACACTGACAGGAACAGTCAGGGGACACTACACACGACACATTGACAGGAACAGTCAGGGGAGACTGCACATAACACACTGACAGGAACAGTCAGGGGAGACTACACACAACACACTGACAGGAACAGTCAGGGGAGACTGCACACAGCACACTGACAGGAACAGTCAGGGAGACTGCAAACAACACACTGACAGGAACAGTCAGGGGAGACTGCACACAACACACTGACAGGAACAGTCAGAGGACACTGCACACAACACACTGACAGGAACAGTCAGGGGAGAATACACATAACACACTGACAGGAACAGTCAGGGGAGACTGCACATAACACACTGACAGGAACAGTCAGGGGAGATGCACACAACACACTGACAGGAACAATCAGGAGAGACTATACACAACACACTGACAGGAACAGTCAGGGGAGACTGCACACAACACACTGACAGGAACAGTCAGGGGAGACTACACACAACACACTGACAGGAACAGTCAGGGGAGACTGATCACAACATACTGACAGGAACAGCCAGGAGAGACTATACACAACACAATGACAGGAACAGTCAGGAGAGACTGCACACAACACACTGACAGGAACAGTCAGGGGAGACTGTACATAAAACATTGACAGGAACAGTCAGGGGAGATGCACACAACACATTGACATGAACAGTCAGGAGAGACTATACACAACACATTGACAGGAACAGTCAGGGGAGATGCACACAACACACTGACAGGAACAGTCAGGGGAGACTGCACACAACACACTGACAGGAACAGTCAGGGGAGACTGCACACAACACATTGACAGGAACAGTCAGGGGAGACTGCACACAACACACTGACAGGAACAGTCAGGGGAGACTGCACACAACACATTGACAGGAACAGTCAGGGGAGATGCACACAACACACTGACAGGAACAGTCAGGGGAGACTGCACACAACACACTGACAGGAACAGTCAGGGGAGACTACACACAACACACTGACAGGAACAGTCAGGGGAGACTGCACACAACACACTGACAGGAACAGTCAGGGGAGACTATACACAACACACTGACAGGAACAGTCAGGGGAGACTACACATAACACACTGACAGGAACAGTCAGGGGAGACTGCACATAACACACTGACAGGAACAGTCAGGGGAGACTACACACAACACACTGACAGGAACAGTCAGGGGAGACTGCACACAACACACTGACAGGAACAGTCAGGGGAGACTGCACACAACACACTGACAGGAACAGTCAGGGGAGACTACACACAACACACTGACAGGAACAGTCAGGGGAGACTGATCACAACATACTGACAGGAACAGCCAGGAGAGATTATACACAACACAATGACAGGAACAGTCAGGAGAGACTGCACACAACACACTGACAGGAACAGTCAGGGGAGCCTGTACATAAAACATTGACAGGAACAGTCAGGGGAGATGCACACAACACATTGACAGGAACAGTCAGGAGAGACTATACACAACACATTGACAGGAACAGTCAGGGGAGACTATACACAACACACTGACAGAAACAGTCAGGGGAGACTACACACAACAGATTGACAGGAACAGTCAGGGGAGACTGCACATAACACACTGACAGGAACAGTCAGGGGAGACTACACACAACACACTGACAGGAACAGTCAGGGGAGACTACACACAACACACTGACAGGAACAGTCAGGGGAGACTATACACAACACACTGACAGGAACAGTCAGGGGAGACTGCAGACAACACACTGACAGGAACAGTCAGGGGAGACTACACACAACACACTGACAGGAACAGTCAGGGGAGACTGCACACAACACACTGACAGGAACAGTCAGGGGAGACTGCACACAACACACTGACAGGAACAGTCAGGGGAGACTGCACACAACACACTGACAGGAACAGTCAGGGGAGACTGCACACAACACACTGACAGGAACAGTCAGGGGTGACTACACATAACACACTGACAGGAACAGTCAGGGGAGACTGCACACAACACACTGACAGGAACAGTCAGGGGAGACCACACATAACACACTGACAGGAACAGTCAGGGGAGACTACACACAACACACTGATAGGAACAGTCAGGGGAGACTGCACACAACACACTGACAGGAACAGTCAGGGGAGACTGCACACAACACACTGACAGGAACAGTCAGGGGAGACTGCACACAACACACTGACAGGAACAGTCAGGGGAGACTACACACACACTGACAGGAACAGTCAGGGGAGACTATACACAACACACTGACAGGAATAGTCAGGGGAGACTGCACATAACACAATGACAGGAACAGTCAGGGGAGACTGCACACAACACACTGACAGGAACAGTCAGGGGAGACTGTACACAAAACATTGACAGGAACAGTCAGGGGAGATGCACACAACACATTGACAGGAACAGTCAGGAGAGACTACACACAACACATTGACAGGAACAGTCAGGGGAGATGCACACAACACACTGACAGGAACAGTCAGGGGAGACTGCACACAACACACTGACAGGAACAGTCAGGGGAGACTGTACACAACACACTGACAGGAACAGTCAGGGGAGACTGCACACAACACACTGACAGGAACAGTCAGGGGAGACTACACACAACACACTGACAGGAACAGTCAGGGGAGACTGCACACAACACACTGACAGGAACAGTCAGGGGAGACTGCACACAACACACTGACAGGAACAGTCAGGGGAGACTGCACACAACACACTGACAGGAACAGTCAGGGGAGACTACACACAACACTGACAGGAACAGTCAGGGGAGACTACACACAACACACTGACAGGAACAGTCAGGGGAGACTGCACACAACACACTGACAGGAACAGTCAGGGGAGACTGCACATAACACACTGACAGGAACAGTCAGGGGAGACTACACACAACACACTGACAGGAACAGTCAGGGGAGACTATACACAACACACTGACAGGAACAGTCAGGGGACACTACACACGACACATTGACAGGAACAGTCAGGGGAGACTGCACATAACACACTGACAGGAACAGTCAGGGGAGACTACACACAACACACTGACAGGAACAGTCAGGGGAGACTGCACACAGCACACTGACAGGAACAGTCAGGGAGACTGCAAACAACACACTGACAGGAACAGTCAGGGGAGACTGCACACAACACACTGACAGGAACAGTCAGAGGAGACTGCACACAACACACTGACAGGAACAGTCAGGGGAGACTACACATAACACACTGACAGGAACAGTCAGGGGAGACTGCACATAACACACTGACAGGAACAGTCAGGGGAGACTACACACAACACACTGACAGGAACAGTCAGAGGAGACTGCACACAACACACTGACAGGAACAGTCAGGGGAGACTACACATAACACACTGACAGGAACAGTCAGGGGAGTCTGCACATAACACACTGACAGGAACAGTCAGGGGAGACTACACACAACACACTGACAGGAACAGTCAGGGGAGACTGCACACAACACACTGACAGGAACAGTCAGGGGAGACTGCACACAACACACTGACAGGAACAGTCAGGGGAGACTACACACAACACACTGACAGGAACAGTCAGGGGAGACTGATCACAACATACTGACAGGAACAGCCAGGAGAGACTATACACAACACAATGACAGGAACAGTCAGGAGAGACTGCACACAACACACTGACAGGAACAGTCAGGGGAGACTGTACATAAAACATTGACAGGAACAGTCAGGGGAGATGCACACAACACATTGACAGGAACAGTCAGGAGAGACTATACGCAACACATTGACAGGAACAGTCAGGAGAGACTATACGCAACACATTGACAGGAACAGTCGTCAGGAGAGACTGCACACAACACACTGACAGGAACAGTCAGGGGTGACTGTACACAAAACATTGACAGGAACAGTCAGGGGAGATGCACACAACACATTGACAGGAACAGTCAGGGGTGACTGTACACAAAACATTGACAGGAACAGTCAGGGGAGATGCACACAACACATTGACAGGAACAGTCAGGAGAGACTATACACAACACATTGACAGTAACAGTCAGGGGAGATGCACACAACACACTGACAGGAACAATCAGGAGAGACTATACACAACACACTGACAGGAACAGTCAGGGGAGACTGCACACAACACACTGACAGGAACAGTCAGGGGAGACTACACACAACACACTGACAGGAACAGTCAGGGGAGACTGATCACAACATACTGACAGGAACAGTCAGGAGAGACTATACACAACACAATGACAGGAACAGTCAGGAGAGACTGCACACAACACACTGACAGGAACAGTCAGGGGAGACTGTACATAAAACATTGACACGAACAGTCAGGGGAGATGCACACAACACATTGACATGAACAGTCAGGAGAGACTATACACAA
The DNA here is from genome assembly GCF_017639515.1 of Carcharodon carcharias. Lineage (NCBI taxonomy): Eukaryota > Metazoa > Chordata > Chondrichthyes > Lamniformes > Lamnidae > Carcharodon > Carcharodon carcharias. Next base: position 191,807,241 of record NC_054473.1, on the reverse strand, counting down.
CACATTGACAGGAACAGTCAGGGGAGATGCACACAACACACTGACAGGAACAGTCAGGGGAGACTGCACACAACACACTGACAGGAACAGTCAGGGGAGACTGCACACAACACATTGACAGGAACAGTCAGGGGAGACTGCACACAACACACTGACAGGAACAGTCAGGGGAGACTGCACACAACACACTGACAGGAACAGTCAGGGGAGACTGCACACAACACACTGACAGGAACAGTCAGGGGAGACAACACACAACACACTGACAGGAACAGTCAGGGGAGACTGCACACAACACACTGACAGGAACAGTCAGGGGAGACTACACACAACACACTGACAGGAACAGTCAGGGGAGACTGCACACAACACACTGACAGGAACAGTCAGGGGAGACTGCACATAACACACTGACAGGAACAGTCAGGGGAGACTACACACAACACACTGACAGGAACAGTCAGGGGAGACTATACACAACACACTGACAGGAACAGTCAGGGGACACTACACACGACACATTGACAGGAACAGTCAGGGGAGACTGCACATAACACACTGACAGGAACAGTCAGGGGAGACTACACACAACACACTGACAGGAACAGTCAGGGGAGACTGCACACAGCACACTGACAGGAACAGTCAGGGAGACTGCAAACAACACACTGACAGGAACAGTCAGGGGAGACTGCACACAACACACTGACAGGAACAGTCAGAGGACACTGCACACAACACACTGACAGGAACAGTCAGGGGAGAATACACATAACACACTGACAGGAACAGTCAGGGGAGACTGCACATAACACACTGACAGGAACAGTCAGGGGAGATGCACACAACACACTGACAGGAACAATCAGGAGAGACTATACACAACACACTGACAGGAACAGTCAGGGGAGACTGCACACAACACACTGACAGGAACAGTCAGGGGAGACTACACACAACACACTGACAGGAACAGTCAGGGGAGACTGATCACAACATACTGACAGGAACAGCCAGGAGAGACTATACACAACACAATGACAGGAACAGTCAGGAGAGACTGCACACAACACACTGACAGGAACAGTCAGGGGAGACTGTACATAAAACATTGACAGGAACAGTCAGGGGAGATGCACACAACACATTGACATGAACAGTCAGGAGAGACTATACACAACACATTGACAGGAACAGTCAGGGGAGATGCACACAACACACTGACAGGAACAGTCAGGGGAGACTGCACACAACACACTGACAGGAACAGTCAGGGGAGACTGCACACAACACATTGACAGGAACAGTCAGGGGAGACTGCACACAACACACTGACAGGAACAGTCAGGGGAGACTGCACACAACACATTGACAGGAACAGTCAGGGGAGATGCACACAACACACTGACAGGAACAGTCAGGGGAGACTGCACACAACACACTGACAGGAACAGTCAGGGGAGACTACACACAACACACTGACAGGAACAGTCAGGGGAGACTGCACACAACACACTGACAGGAACAGTCAGGGGAGACTATACACAACACACTGACAGGAACAGTCAGGGGAGACTACACATAACACACTGACAGGAACAGTCAGGGGAGACTGCACATAACACACTGACAGGAACAGTCAGGGGAGACTACACACAACACACTGACAGGAACAGTCAGGGGAGACTGCACACAACACACTGACAGGAACAGTCAGGGGAGACTGCACACAACACACTGACAGGAACAGTCAGGGGAGACTACACACAACACACTGACAGGAACAGTCAGGGGAGACTGATCACAACATACTGACAGGAACAGCCAGGAGAGATTATACACAACACAATGACAGGAACAGTCAGGAGAGACTGCACACAACACACTGACAGGAACAGTCAGGGGAGCCTGTACATAAAACATTGACAGGAACAGTCAGGGGAGATGCACACAACACATTGACAGGAACAGTCAGGAGAGACTATACACAACACATTGACAGGAACAGTCAGGAGAGACTGCACACAACACACTGACAGGAACAGTCAGGGGTGACTGTACACAAAACATTGACAGGAACAGTCAGGGGAGATGCACACAACACATTGACAGGAACAGTCAGGAGAGACTATACACAACACATTGACAGGAACAGTCAGGGGAGATGCACACAACACACTGACAGGAACAATCAGGAGAGACTATACACAACACACTGACAGGAACAGTCAGGGGAGACTGCACACAACACACTGACAGGAACAGTCAGGGGAGACTATACACAACACACTGACAGGAACAGTCAGGGGAGACTGATCACAACATACTGACAGGAACAGACAGGAGAGACTACACACAACACACTGACAGGAACAGTCAGGGGAGACTGTACACAAAACATTGACAGGAACAGTCAGGGGAGATGCACACAACACATTGACAGGAACAGTCAGGAGAGACTATACACAACACACTGACAGGAACAGTCAGGGGAGACTACACACAACACACTGACAGGAACAGTCAGGGGAGACTGCACACAACACACTGACAGGAACAGTCAGGGAGACTACACACAACACACTGACAGGAACAGTCAGGGGAGACTGATCACAACATACTGACAGGAACAGCCAGGAGAGACTATACACAACACAATGACAGGAACAGTCTGGAGAGACTGCACATAACACACTGACAGGAACAGTCAGGGATGACTGTACACAAAACATTGACAGGAACAGTCAGGGGAGATGCACACAACACATTGACAGGAACAGTCAGGAGAGACTATACACAACACATTGACAGGAACAGTCAGGGGAGATGCACACAACACACTGACAGGAACAGTCAGGGGAGACTATACACAACACACTGACAGGAACAGTCAGGGGAGACTATACACAACATACTGACAGGAACAGTCAGGGGAGACTGCACACAACACACTGACAGGAACAGTCAGGGGAGACTACACACAACACACTGACAGGAGCAGTCAGGGGAGACTATACACAACACACTGACAGGAACAGTCAGGGGAGACTGCACATAACACACTGACAGGAACAGTCAGGGGAGACTGCACACAACACACTGACAGCAACAGTCAGGGGAGACTGCACACAACACACTGACAGGAACAGTCAGGGGAGACTGCACACAACACACTGACAGGAACAGTCAGGGGAGACTGCACATAACACACTGACAGGAACAGTCAGGGGAGACTGCACACAACACACTGACAGGAACAGTCAGGGGAGACTGCACACAACACACTGACAGGAACAGTCAGGGGAGACTGCACACAACACACTGACAGGAACAGTCAGGGGAGACTGCACACAACACACTGACAGGAAGTCAGGGGAGACTACACACAACACACTGACAGGAACAGTCAGGGGAGACTACACACAACACACTGACAGGAACAGTCAGGGGAGACTGCACACAACACACTGACAGGAACAGTCAGGGGAGACTACACACAACACACTGACAGGAACAGTCAGGGGAGACTGCACACAACACACTGACAGGAACAGTCAGGGGAGACTGCACACAACACACTGACAGGAACAGTCAGGGGAGACTGCACACAATACACTGACAGGAACAGTCAGGGGAGACTGCACACAACACACTGACAGGAACAGTCAGGGGAGACTGCACACAACACACTGACAGGAACAGTCAGGGGAGACTGCACACAACACACTGACAGGAACAGTCAGGGGAGACTGCACACAACACACTGACAGGAACAGTCAGGGGAGACTGTACACAACACACTGACAGGAACAGTCAGGGGAGACTAAGCACAACACACTGACAGGAACAGTCAGGGGAGACTATACACAACACACTGACAGGAACAGTCAGGGGAGACTACACACAACACACTGACAGGAACAGTCGGGGAGACTATACACAACACACTGACAGGAACAGTCAGGGGAGACTACACACAACACACTGACAGGAACAGTCAGGGGAGACTGCACACAACACACTGACAGGAACAGGCAGGGGAGACTGCACACAACACACTGACAGGAACAGTCAGGGGAGACTACACACAACACACTGACAGGAACAGTCGGGGAGACTGCACACAACACACTGACAGGAACAGTCAGGGGAGACTGCACACAACACACTGGCAGGAACAGTCAGGGGAGACTGCACAGAACACACTGACAGGAACAGTCAGGGGAGACTGCACATAACACACTGACAGGAACAGTCAGGGGAGACTGCACATAACATACTGACAGGAACAGTCAGGGGAGACTACACACAACACACTGACAGGAACAGTCAGGGGAGACTGCACATAACACACTGACAGGAACAGTCAGGGGAGACTACACACAACACACTGACAGGAACAGTAAGGGGAGACTGCACACAACACACTGACAGGAACAGTCAGGAGAGACTGCACAGAACACACTGACAGGAACAGTCAGGGAGACTACACACAACACACTGACAGGAACAGTCAGGGGAGAGTGTACACAACACATTGACAGGAATAGTCAGGAGAGACTATACACAACACATTGACAGGAACAGTCAGGGGAGATGCACACAACACACTGACAGGAACAGTCAGGGGAGACTATACACAACACACTGACAGGAACAGTCAGGGGAGACTATACACAACACACTGACAGGAACAGTCAGGAGAGACTATACACAACACACTGACAGGAACAGTCAGGGGAGACTATACACAACACACTGACAGGAACAGTCAGGAGAGACTATACACAACACACTGACAGGAACAGACAGGCTGAACGCCATATGATTTTGGCTAATAATCAAACACACCTCAAAATTAGCAACATTTTAAATTCTGCCCGAACAATCTTTTGGGGGCTGGTGTCTGAATGAGAAGCATTTGATGCAACTGCTTTGTAATGTCTTGGTGAGGGGATCAAATGGCTACCATGTCACCTCCTTCATAATGCACAGCGCCATGTGAAAAGTTAAACTGCTCTTTCTAACTATGGGAGATGGGAGTAGACAGTCTATAATCCGATTGTTCTGCCAACAGTTGATCATGTTCAGCTCTCTGTCACACTTCACTGCTCCACCTGACACATCTTGTCTTGCTCTCCCTCCATCCACTTTCTCACTCAGTACCATCCAGAAGATGGAAAGGGGTTGTTGCTAATCAGGCCCCAGGAGGGAGGAAACTGTGTACAATAACACACCAACTCCAATCTTCAATTTGTTCTGTGCTTTCAGCTCTCTTCAGGTCTTGCTAGAACCTTCTGATACTGAAGATTTCTTTTCCATTAGAACAAACTCATGTTGAGAAGGTAACATATACAGCTAGAAACAGCAGCTCATCAGCACACTTTACCAGAAGCTTACACTATCATCAGCATCACAAAGACCATTTCACAGCCCTTCCCTTGTTGGAGTCTGTAATTGGTACAACTCTGCTGCAGTTGCAAGACCCATTTGACCATTTCTCCCTCCGACTGCTTTTGAACTTGGATTCGATCAATGGCTTTTCTCTGTACTGGCTCCTGAGCAGCTCAAAGCCCTTCTGTTCTTCCATTCCTCTCCTGAACATTCCTCCCCTGAACAGCTCAAAGCCCTTCTATTCTTCCATTCCTCTTCTTTTCCCATGTCTGTTTGTAATTTTCCTTTTTCAAATACTTTCCTTTTTCTAACACTACTGATTACACTCTCATAAAATTTGTTCTTGGGGTGTAGGCAAGACAACATTTACTGCCCACTGATAGGGAACCACAGTGTGGGACTGCAGTCACATGAAGGCCAGACTGGATAAGGACAGAGGCTCCTTTCCCTGAAAAACTTCAACGAACCTGTTGAGCTTTCACAACAATCGTTGGTTCCCGGTTCCACAGCTGACAAAAGATTTATTGAATCCAGTTGTGTTTGAACTTGTCCAGTGTGATAAGCACAAGTCTCTTGCATCCATATCCAACAATCCTGGTGATTAAAGAAATATTATCCCAACCTCTCCCTCTGCTCTCTTTTGGGGGAAAACATGAAGTTGAGCTCCCACCCTGCTGGAAAAGTAGAAACAAGTCTTCATGATAGGCTTATTCAGAACCTCTCCTACTTTAATGATTTGTATCAGGTACCCTTCTCCACTCTAATAAAAGGAGCCCCAGTTTCTCCTGCCTTGCCTCATAACAAAACTCTCTGATCCTTGAGATCATCCTTGTGAGTCACTTTTGCACCTTTCAAATAGCCTTATCGTCCTTCCTAAAATAGGCCACCCAAAATGGGGCACATTCTAACTGTGATTTAATATTCTAAATTGGTGACTCTCAGAGGGAGTATTTGCCATGTGTTCTCTAACTAACTTCCTTAGCTCATAATCTGCTTCTCTTCAAGTAATCTGCATTAGAATTCCTTGCATTTTAAGCAGCTGGATTTGAAATCTATGATTTGATTCCATGGAGAGTTGATGCAACATCTCACTTCATAACTCAAAGATCAGAAACCTACAATACTTCTGTTTCTTCAGCACTTACCACTGTGAATACAGTATCTATAGTTACACTCGGAGCTCCCAGACCTATGTACTCAAGAGAATCAGTGAGGCTTCCTGAAAAGCTGAGCGTGGTCTAGCAACTTTTTGATGGGGTTGGGCTGGCTTTGTCATTCAGAGAATGACTTATAAATAAAGTCTGGGGTTAAACTAATTTAATAGTTCCCAACATTTCAATGCAAAGCAAGAAAAAACCCTTTAGACCAGACATATTTCCAATCAATCAGCCCCCCTCACTCCCCACGATCTCTTGCCCCATCTCCAGTCCCTATCCCCCCCAATCTCTTATCCTCATTCTTCCCCCAAACTCTTGCCCCCACCCCTGCCAATCGCCTACCCCATCCCCACAATCTCCTGCCCCTCCTGCAGAGGGATCTGGGTGTCTTAGTGCATGAATTGCAAAAGGCTAGTGTGCAGGTACAGCAGGTAATTAGGAAAGCTAACAGAATGTTATCATTTATTGCAAGGAGAATTGAATACAAAAGTAGGGATGTGTAGGGATTTGATATGGTCTCTGTTCCAGTTATACAGAGCACCAGTGAGACCACATCTGGAGTACTGTGTACAGTATTGGTCACCTTATTTAAGGAAGGGTGTAAATACATTGGAAGCAGTTCAGAGAAGGTTTACCAGACTAATACCTGGAATGGGTGGGTTGCCCGATGAGGAAAGGTTGGACAGGCTGGGCTTGTATCCACTGCAGTTTGAAACATACAAGATCCTGATGGGAATTGACAGGGTGGATGTGGAGAAGATGTTTCCTCTTGTGGGAGAATCTAGAACTCAGGGTCACTGTTTAAAAATAAAGGGTCGTCCTTTTAAAATGGAGATGAGGTGAAATTTTTTTCACTCAGAGGGTTGAGAGTCTTTGGAACTCTCTTCCTGAAAAGGTGGTGGAAGCAGAGTCTTTGAATATTTTTAAGGCCGAGGTAGACAGATTCTTGGTAACCAAGGGGGTGAAAGGTTATTGGGAGTGGGTGGGATGTAGATTTGACATTATTATCAGTTCAGCCATGATCTTATTAAATGGCTCCACCCCCCCCAACCTCCTGCCCCTCCCATTCCCCCCAATCTCCTGCCCCCCCACCCACCCCAATCTCCTGCCCCAACCCTCAATCTCCTGCCCCCCCACCCCCCCAAATCTCCTGCCCCCCCCCACCCCCCCAATCTCCTGCCCCCCCATTCCCCCCAATCTCCTGCCCCCCCCATTCCCCCCAATCTCCTGCCCCCCCACCCCCCCAATCTCCTGCCCCTAACCCTCAATCTCCTGCCCCCCCACCCCCCCAAATCTCCTGCCCCCCCACCCCCCCAATCTCCTGCCCCTAACACCCAACCTCCTGCCCCCCCATTCCCCCCAATCTCCTGCCCCCCCATCCCCCCAACCTCCTGCCCCCAAACCCCAATCTCCTGCCCCCAACCTCCTGCCCCTAACCCTCAATCTCCTGCCCCCCCACCCCCCCCAAATCTCCTGCCCCAACCCTCAATCTCCTGCCCCCCCACCCCCCCAAATCTCCTGCCCCCCCACCCCCCCCAATCTCCTGCCCCCAACCCCCAATCTCCTGCCCCCCCATTCCCCCAATCTCCTGCCCCTAACACCCAACCTCCTGCCCCCCCAATCTCCTGCCCCCAACCCCCAACCTCCTGCCCCCCCATCCCCCCAACCTCCTGCCCCCAACCCCAAATCTCCTGCCCCCAACCCCCAACCTCGTGCCCCCAACCCTCAATCTCCTGCCCCCCCATCCCCCCCAATCTCCTGCCCCCCCATCCCCCCCAATCTCCTGCCCCCCCATCCCCCCAATATCCTGCCCCTAATCCCCCCCCAGTGTTGTGTCTCCACCCCCCACTGCACCTGTCCAACTTGTGTTACAAACACTAACTGCTGCAGGAGGTCAAATCACGCTGGCGATTTCAGGAATAACTCTGGCAATTTCCTTGCCAACTTGACAAATCAGAGACTAACTCCAGGTGTTGCCATAACACACGACTGGATGCAGTTTAACTCCGGACACATCTGATTGCTCCCTGCACACCTCAAAGAAAAACCGTGACACAGGAAAACCAGCAGATGTTAAACAAACATATGAAAATCTGCCTCACAGCATAATGGCTGAACCATTAACCTTCCTTCACTTCCCATAATGCCACCTCCACAGCTGTGTAATCTCCTGGGAGAGGCAGGAAAACAGGAAAAAAAATCCCAGAACCAAAAACCCAACAGGAAATTCTCTGTAAAATTCCTCTCCAATCTCTCAGGTGATAAAAACCAGTTGAGGAGACCACATAGACTGAGTGTGACCTATAAACACACTAACCTTCTGTTTGTTGTGGTCTCTGTCCCAGTCAGGAACCGATCCAGCTCCTTCTTGAAGGCAGAAAGTCAGTACCAACAACACCAGTCAGCAACACATTCCTGAGGCTCACTACTCTCTGGAAAAAGACAGTACAACATCCAGTCTATTTTTGCTCTTACACAGTTTAAACTCACATTCCTTGGTTCACCATATCTGTTAACTGGAATAATCTATGAACAGCCAGGCTGTCCTGTCCTTTTAAATATTTTATAGACCTCTCTCTAGGCACCTCTTCAGTTTGTGCTGTTCTAAAGTATATAGATCAAGCTCTTTGAGCTGAGTAGTTGAGGTTCTTTAAGCTAGGAATCATTTTTCTAGCTCTCCCTGCACGTTCTTCAAAGCCACTATGTTACCCACCATGTGGAGGATCTGAAACAGATAACACAGTGCTCTAGATATGATCTGATCAGCGACTTGTACAGTGTTAAAATGGTGTCCATTGATTTAGACTGAATGCTGCTTTAATACAACTCAATGTTAGCTTTAGTTACAGTTTTCCACTTTGGTTGTGAACCTTCAGTGGTCTGTGTGTCTTAACCCCAAGACCTTTTCCTCTCTTGACCTCTCAGTATCATAAGAAAAAGGAGTAGGCCATTCAGCCCCTCGAGCCTGCCCCACCATTCAAAAGACCACAGATGATCTGATTGTGGCCTTAACTCCACTTTCCTGCTTGTCCCCATATCTTTCGACTCTCTTGCCAATCAAAAATCTGCCCAACTCAGCCTTGAATATATTCAATGAACTAGCATCCACTGCTTCCTGGGAAGGGAATTCCAAAGACTAACGGCCCTTTGAGAGAAGAAATTCCTCCTCATCTTTGCCTTAAATCAGAGGCCCCTTATTTTGAAACTGTGCTCCCTTGTTCTAGATTCCCCCATGAGGGAAAAATCCTCCCAGCATCTATCCTGTCCTGCCACCTCAACTATCTTAAATGTTTCAAGAAGATCACCTCTCATTCCTCTAAACTCCAATAAGCATAGGACCAACCTGCTCAACCTTCCCTCATAAGTAACCTATTCAACCCAGGAATCAGCCAAGTGAACCTGCAAGTATATCCCTCTTTAAGTAAGGAGACCATGACTACATGATACTACAGGTCTGGTCTCACCAATGCCTTATAAAGCTCAAGACTTCCCTACTTTTAGACTCCATCCCCCTTTCAATTCACAGAATCACTGAATCGTTACAGTGCAGAAGGCCATTCAGTCCAACGTGTCTGCATCGCCTCTCTGAATGAGCAACTCACCTAGGGCCATTCCTGCCTTCTGCACACAATTAAGAGCATCATTCCATTTGCCCTCCTAATTACTTGTTTTAGCTCCATGCTAACTTTTTGTGTGATTCATGTACAAGGAAACCCAAATCCCTCTGAACCACAGCACTCTGCGGCCTCTCTCTCAATTTAAATAATATTCTGCTTTTCTATTCTTCCTGCAAAAATATTGTTCCCTGCAATAATAAATGCTATGTAAAAAAATGATATTTACATATGTACATTCTGCACTGGCCCTTCAACATGTACGATGCCTTGTTTACCTAACTGAATCAGCTTTTTCTAATGTCTGACCCACACCCCTTGCACATCTAAACCTTTTCGGATTGGATTACATTCTTTTATCATCTTAACCATTGCATATATTTTGGTGTCACGCGCAAATTTACTACCATATCCCAGCACCACAGACCATGGTCATTAATAAAGACTGTGGAGAGTAGGGGAACCATGGACCATGCCCTGTGGGACACCACTAGTAACTTCTCTGAGCTCGACCACATCCATTGACTACAACTTTTTGGCTGCAGAATTGGAGCCAATTCCTGATCCAGCGTTTCATATTCCCACAACGAGACTCCATCTTGAGAAGTAATTGTGTGAGGAGCATTATCAGAAACTTTTTGAAAGTCCAGGTAGACAACACAACCAAATTATCCTGACCACAACCCTGACAACTTCCTCAAAAAACCCATTCAAATTTGTAAGGCACAACCTATTTTTCCCAAAGTTGTGTCTGAATTTACTTCAAACAAAAACAGTGACACAGGAAACCTTGAGTCTTGCATTGAAGGAAATGGAGAATTAAAATTGTTTAACATTGAGAGCTTGAAAAAATGAATGGAAACTGTACATATAAATAATGAGCACATCAAGAAAATGGACACAGACTGCAGAGAGATCACTGCAATTGCTAGTGATTCTAATATCTATTTTACTGTCAAATGTCTTAGTCGAGTCCTGGTAGTTAGGCTACAGTCAGATTTGGAACTGAAGAGTAAATAAGTGACCAGTAGATAAAGTGGCTACACTGTGTACCACAACATGGAACTGGAAACATATTCGCCACTAATAAAGGAGGGCACAAATCATCTTGTCTCCAATTTACTATCCTCCAACCATTGATGTAAGTGCTATCTGTTCCCTGTCGATGATGATTGGAAAGGCTCAGACTAAGATGGAATCTGAGTATATTTTGGATCTTCAGCAAGGCAACAGTAACTGAGACATGGAGGAGAGTGGCCTTCTACTTGCTGGGTGTGGGATAGAAGCATTTGAGCAGATCTTTCTTGTTCACTTTTCCCATGTGGTTGCGAGGTATCCCTTCCACGAGGATCAGCTCAGAGGGAAGACTGTACGTGGCCAAATGTTCCCTGCAATCAAAATACAATCAGTAATCTGTGACTAGTAACCAGCATTGCAATCAACATTTTAACCCTGTACTGAACTGAAGATTTGACTCTGACCTCCGCAAAACGCCTGCAGCACACATGACAAACCTGTCACCTCTCATCACTCGAGGTAAGTACAAGCTCAGTGCCAATGTCCAGCAGCACTGTATAATATCACACCACGTACCAACACTGCCCACACCCACACCCGCACACTGCCCACACCCACACACTGACCGCACCCACACACTGCCCACACCCTCACACTGCCCACACCACACACTGCCCATGCCCACACCCCACACTGACCGCACCCACACACTGCCCACACCCACACACTGCCCACACCCACACACTGCCCACACCAACACACTGCCCACACCAACACACTGCCCACACACCCACGCACTGCCCACACACCCACGCACTGCCCACACCCACACACTGCCCACACCCACATACTGCCCACACCCACATACTGCCCACACCCACACACTGCCCAGTCCACAGCCCACACTGACTACACAACATACCAACACTGACCACACCACAAGCCCACACTATGACAACATGTCAGTAACAGTCAATGAGTACACTATTGGTAATATTCACACCACCTACATTCATGCATACTGTGTTTTGTTCAACTGGTTGGGTTTCAGTGAGATATAATGGCTCTGTTAGGGTCCAGACATCTGGCAGTGAAGGATCCAGATCGAGGGGTTCAGACGCTCTGGAGTCGAGGGGTTTAGACGCTCTGGAGTCGAGGGGTATAGACGCTCTGGAGTCGAGGGGTATAGACGCTCTGGAGTCGAGGGGTTCAGGCGATCTGGAGTCGAGGGGTTCAGGCGATCTGGAGTCGAGGGGTTCAGGCGATCTGGAGTCGAGGGGTTCAGGCGCTCTGGAGTCGAGGGGTTCAGGCGCTCTGGAGTCGAGGGGTTCAGGCGCTCTGGAGTCGAGGGGTTCAGGCGCTCTGGAGTCGAGGGGTTCAGGCGCTCTGGAGTCGAGGGGTTCAGGCGCTCTGGAGTCGAGGGGTTCAGGCGCTCTGGAGTCGAGGGGTTCAGGCGCACTGGAGTCGAGGGGTTCAGGCGCTCTGGAGTCGAGGGGTTCAGGCGCACTGGAGTCGAGGGGTTCAGGCGCTCTGGAGTCGAAGGGTTCAGGCGCACTGGAACCGAGGGGTTCAGGCGCACTGGAGTCGAGGGTTTCAGGCGCACTGGAACCGAGGGTTTCAGGCGCACTGGAACCGAGGGGTTCAGACCCTCTGGAACCGAGGGGTTCAGACCCTCTGGAACCGAGGGGTTCAGACCCTCTGGAACCGAGGGGTTCAGACCCTCTGGAACCGAGGGGTTCAGACCCTCTGGAACCGAGGGGTTCAGACCCTCTGGAACCGAGGGGTTCAGACCCTCTGGAACCGAGGGGTTAGACACTCTGGCAGCTGGAGGCCAAATGCTGGCAGTGGATGAAATTCTGTTGCTCCATCCAGCAGCTCCAATCAGAGAAAGGAGGTCCTCAGCCTCTAAGTGAGCACTGGAGCTGAAGCTTAATGCCTCCCAGATCCCTCCCTCTTACCTGGCCCATTCCTTCAGCTCCTTCTGGGACAATGAACATCCTTCCTGCAACTGGACAACTGCTACCACCTTCTGACCCCAGGTCATATCAGGGGCGCCAATAACTGCAACATCTGCAAAGGCAAATACTGTGTAAGTGTTAAGTGAGGGTGAGTAGGGACTGGGCAGGGTGTTTGTGTGTAAGTGTGTGTGAGAGAGAGAGAGAGAGAGATAGAGAGACAGGGATATGCATATGTGAGTGTGTGTGTGGATGTGTTAATTTGACAGTGGCACAGTTGGGAAGAGCAGTTGGAGAGGTGGACACGTGGGAGATACACAGAGTGGAGAGAATAAATACAGCCCGGGGAGCACAGCCTACCTCACTCACCTTCAGGGAGAGCAGTCGGAGAGGTGGACCTGTCAGCTGCTCAGAATCAGCATGCGCAGAGTTCAAAAGGAGAGTGAAACAAAATTGTGACATCACAGGAAAGGAGCAATTTGATTGGTTGGAGAAGAAGCTCGCTATTTGGTGAGTGTCTGGTGAGTATCCAGCAAGTGTTTAAGGTTTATTCTATTCTTAAGATTTAAAATAAAGTAGGAACTGTCCTTTTGGTAAGGTTTATTAAGTAGGGCCAAGTAATATAAAGTTAATAGCAGTAAACCAAAGTAAAATAAAGTCAACGTAAAAGAAGTTAATTGAAGCCATGGCAGGGCAGCTTGGCCGTGTGTAATGCGTGTCCTGTAATATGTGGGAAGTCGTGGACGCTCCTGATGTTCTAGACGACCACATGTGCAGGAAGTGTTACCAGCTGCAGAACCTTGAGTGCCGGGTTTCAGAGCTTGAACAATGGCTGGAGTCACTGTGGCGCATCCATGAGTCTGAGAGCTTTGTGGATAGCATGTTCAGAGGGGTGGTCACACTGCAACTTAGGAGTCGGGAGGCAGAAAGGGAATGGGTGACCGCCAGGCAGTCCAAGAAAACTAGGCAGGTAGTGCAGGAGTTCCCTGGGCTCCCGCTCATAAATTGAAGCTGGTGGAGGCACTGGTTCCTCAGAGGAGTGCAGTCAGAGCCAAGTTTGTGGCACCACGAGTGGCTCAACTGTACTGGAGAGGAGGAAGGAGAAAGTAAGAGGTATAGTGATAGGGGATTCGTTAGTCAGGGGAAAAGACAGGTGTTTCTGTGGCTGTAGACATGACTCCAAGATGGTATGCTGCCTCCCAGGTGCCAGGGTCAAGGGTGTCACAGAGCGGCTGCAGGACATTCTTCTGGGGGAGTGTCCCATGTGCAAGTGAGTACAGAAATAGGTGAACTAAGCGATTAAACATGCAGCTGGGAAGCTGGTGTAGGAGAGAGGGCAGCAGATTTCTGGGGCACTGAGACTGATTCTGGGGAAGGTGAGACCTGTACAAGCTGAATGGTCTACACCTGAACAGGACTGGGATGAATATCCTTGCATATTCTGTTGCTCCATCCAGCAGCTCCAATCAGAGAAAGGAGGTCCTCAGCCTCTAAGTGAGCACTGGAGCTGAAGCTTAATGCCTCCCAGATCCCTCCCTCTTACCTGGCCCATTCCTTCAGCTCCTTCTGGAACAATGAACATCCTTCCTGCAATTGGACAACTGCTACCACCTTCTGTCAGGGAGGTTTAAACTAGATTGGCTGGGGGATGGGAACCTGAGGGCAAACTCAGAGCAAGGAACGGGAGATGGAAAATTAGTGAGTGATTCTAAAAGACAGATGAAGCACAGGTTAAAAAGTGTACAGCACAGGAATTTGGCAGTGTTAAAAGTTATAAATGTAAATGAAAGGAGCATAGTAAATAAAGCGGAGGAGCTGAGGGCACAGATGGACACATGGCAGCATAATATCATCGCTATAACGGAAACTTGGCTTAAAGAGGGGCAAAAATGGCAGCTCAACATCCCTGGATATAGAGCTTTCAGGCAGGATAGGGAGGGGGATAAAAAAGGTGGGGGGTGGAGCATTATTGGTTAAAGAAACAATTACAGCTGTGAGGAGAGATGATATACTAAATGAAGCATCAAATGAGGCCATATGGGTTGAGCTCAGAAATAAAAAAAGGGGCAGCCACACTGCTAGGAGTGTACTATAGACCCCCAAATAGTGGAAGGGAGTTAGAAGGGCAAATATGGAGGCAGATTTCATGTGCAAAAACAATTGGGCAGTGATCGTTGGGGACTTCAACTACCCGAATATCAATTGGGATAGGACCAGTGTGAAGGGCACAGAGGGTACAAAATTCTTAAACTGCATTCAAGAGAACTTTTGCAGCCAGCACGTAACAAACGCTATGAGAGGGGAGCAATTCTAGATTTTGTCTTAGGAAATGTAGATGAAGTAGCAGGTGGGTGACCATTTTGGAGAGGGTGACCATAAATAATACAGTTAAATTTTGCATCATTATGGAAAGTGGCAAAGATAGAACAGGAATGAAAGTTCTATATTGGGAGAAGACAAATTTTACCAGGCTGAGAGGTGAGCTGGTGAGAGTGGACTGGATACAGCGATTAGAAGGGAAAACTGTGTCAAATCAGTGAGAGGCATTCAAAGGTGAGATTCTACTGGCACAATGTAGACATTTCCTCACAAAGAAAATGGTGGTACTGCCAAATCTTGAGTCCCCTGGTTGTCCAGAAGCATACAGGGTAAAATAAAACAGAAAAAGAAAGCTTATGACAGTCACAAAAAAATTTAATACAGTAGGAAGCCTAGACAAGGATAGAAAGTACAGGTGTGAAGTAAAAACGGAAATTAGAAAGCAAACAGAGGATATGAAAAAATATCGGCAGGTAAAATCAAAGAAAAGCCAAAGATGTTTTACCAGTACATTAAGAGCAAGAGAATAACTAAGGAAAGGGTAGGGCCTATCAGAGATGTACATGGTAACTTGAGGGCAGGGTTATCAATGACTACTTTGTCTCCGTCTTCACTAAGGAGAGGGATGATGCAGACATTCTAGTTAAAGAGGAGGAGTGTGAAATATTAGATACAATAAGCATAGTGAGAGAGGAAGTACTGGAGGGACTGACATCTTTGAATATGGATAAATCACCAGGGCCGGATGGATTGTATCCCAGCCTGTTGAAGGAAACCAGGAAGGAAATTGCGGATCAAAAACAAAAATTGCTGTAAAAATTCAGCAGGTCTGACAGCATCTGTGGAGAGAAAGACAGAGTTAACGTTTCGAGTCTGTATGACCTCTTCAGAACTGAAAAAGAGTCATACGGACTCAAAATGTTAACTCTGTCTTTCTCTCCACAGATGCTGCCAGACCTGCTGAATTTTTCCAGCAATTTTTGTTTTTGTTTTAGAGTTCCAGCAACCGCAGTATTTTGCTTTTATCTAGGAAATAGTGGATGCTCTGAGGATCATTTTCTAATTCTCACTAGATACAGGCGAGGTCCCAGCGGATTGGGTCTGCGAACGTTGTACCATTATTTAAAAGGGTGCGAGGGATAGGCCAGAAAATTATAGGCCGGTCAGTCTGACTTCACTGGTGGGAAAATGATTAGAATCAATTCTGAGACACAGGATATATTGTCACTTAAAAAGGCACAGATTGATCAGGGACAGTCAGCATGGTTTTGTTAGGGGCAGATCGTATCTTACTAACTTAATAGAACTTTTTGGGGATGTAATGAGGATTGATGAGGGTAGTGTAGTGGATGTTGTCTACATGGATTTTAGTAAGGCATTTGACAAAGGTCCCACTTGGCAGACTGGTCAGAAAAGTGAGAGCCCATGGGATACAGGGGAAGGTGGCAAGTTGGATCCAAAATTGGCTCAGTGACAGGAAGCAAAGGGTAATGGTCGATGCATGTTTTTGCGAAATGAAAATGGTTTCCAGTGGTGTTCCACAGGGCTCATTGTTGAGGCCCCTGAGGTTTGTTGTATATATTAATGACTTAAACTTAAATGTGGGAAGTATGATTGGGAATTTGCAGATGACACAAAAATTGGCTGTGTCATTAATAGTGAAAACGATAGCTGTTGTCACCAGAATTACATCAATAGTTTGGTTGATTGGGCGGTGAAGTGGCAAATAGAATTCAATCTGGAAAAGAGTGAGGTAATGCATTTGGGGAGGGGGGGCGGCAAACAAAGCAAGGGAATACTCGATAAACGGGAAATTATTGAGATGAGTTGAGGAAGTGAGAGACCTCAGAGTGCATGTCCACAGGTCCCTGAAGGTGGCAGGACAGGTGGGCAAGGTGGTCAAGAAAGCATATGAAATGCTTTCTTTTATTGGACAAGGCATTGAATACAAAAGCAGGGATATAATGACGGAACTGTATAAAACCCTGTATAGACTACAGCTGGAACTTTGTGTAGAATTCTGGTCACATTACAGGAAGGACATAATTGCTGTAGAGAGAGTACAGAGGAGATTTACAAGAATGTTGCCAGGGCTTGAAAATTGCAGCTATGAGGAGAGATTGGATAGGTTGGGGCTGTTTTCCTTAGAGCAGAGGAGGCTGAGGGGTGATCTAACTGAGGTGTACAAATTATGAGGGGCCAAGATAGGGTAGACAGGAAAGACTTGTTTCCCCTAGCTGAGGGGTCAATTACCAGGGGACACAGATTGAAGGTGACTGGTAGAAGGATAAGAGAGGGCATTCACGCAGAGGGTAGAGGGCATCTGGAATTCACTGCCTAAATCAGTGGTTGAGGCTGAAATGCTCAACTCATTTAAAAGATATCTGGATCTGCATCTGAAGTTCTGTAACCTGCAAGGCTACAGACCAGGTGCTGGAAAGTGGGATTAAAAAGAGCGGCTAGTTTCATTTTCAGCTTTTTCTGGCTGGCACAGGCATGATGGTCTGAAAGGCCTTTCTGTGCCTTAGCTTTTCTATGGTTGAAATGACCAAACTGATGCACCAGAATGGGTAACCAAATTATAAATTGAAAACAAAGAGAGGTACAGTTGAAATTTTCAGAGTCAAACCTGCAATATCAGGGTGTCCCAGAAGGTGGCGCTCGACATCCAGCGCACTGATCTTGTATCCTCCGCTTTTAATGATGTCAACAGAACTGCGGCCCAGAATCCAGTAAACACCATCCCTGTAACACACCGTGTCCCCTAAAAACAAACACAGACCCAAGTCAAGGTCACAACCACTGCGTTGGACTGCAATAAAGTGCACATGCCTGTGTATGTTTGTATCTTTGTGCATGTGTGAGCATGCCTCTGTGCAAATGCCCGTCTCCCCATCCATGTGTGAGCATGCCTCTGTGCAAATGCCCGTCTCCCCATCCATGTGTGCAAACAGCTGAGCTTCAGGGTTCGAGATAAGGGAGTGAGGAAGGGAACAGGTCAGTGAAAAATCCAGTGTGAAAGTGTCCTCACCTCCTCTGCAGGATATGCTGTTGGTTTTAAAAATATAGAAACTCGGAGCAGGAGTAGGTCATTTGGCCCTTCGAGCCTGCTCTGCCATTCAATATGATCATGGCTGATCCTCTATCTCAACGTCATACTCCCACTCTCTCCTCATACCCCTTGATGTCTTTAGAGTCTAGAAATCCATCTATTTCCTTCTTAAATATATTCAGTGATTTCGCCTCCAAAGCTTCTGTGGTAGGGAATTCCACAGGTTCATCACCCTCTGAGTGAAGAGGTTTCTCCTCATCTCAGTCCTAAATGGTCTAAACTGTATCCTGAGACTGTTCTAGACCCCACAGCCAGAGAAAACATCATCCCTGCATCCAGTCTGTCCATCCCTGTCAGAATTTTATATGTTTCAGTGAGATCCCCTCTCATTCTTCTAAACTCCAGTGAATACAGGCCTAGTTAGCCCAATCTCTCCTCCTACGACAATCCTGCCATCTCAGAAATCAGTCTGGTGAACCTTCGCTGCTTTCCCTCTGTGGAAAGTATATCCTTTCTTACGTAAGGAGACCAAAACTGCACACAATACTCCAGGTATGGTATCACCAAGGCCCTATACAGTTGCAGTAAGACATCCTTGCTCCTGTACTCAAGTCCTCGCAATGAAGGCCAACATACCATTTGCCTTCTTAACTGCTTGCTGCACCTGCATGCTTGCTTTCAGTAGTTGGTGTACAAGGACACCCAGGTCCCTTTATACATCAACATTTCCCAATCTATCACCATTTAAATAATACTCTGCCATTCTGTTTTTCCTACCGAAGTGGATAACTTCACACTTATCCACATTACACTGCATCTGTCATGTATTTTCCCACTCACTCAACTTGTCTAAATAGTCTTGAAGCCTCTTAACACCCTCCTCACTGCTCACATTCCCACCTAGTTTTGTGTTGTCAGCAAACTTGGAAATATTACATTTGGTTCCCTCACCCAAATCATTGATATATATTGTGACTAGCTGGGGCCCAAGCACTGATCCCTGTGGTATGCCACTAGTCATTGCCTGCCACTCCATAAATGACCCATTCATCCCTACTCTGTGTTTCCTGTCTGCTAACCAATTCTCAATCCATGCCAGTATATTACCCCCAATCCCATGTGCTTTAATTTTGTACACTACAGGGAAAAGGCAGGGCAATGGCACTAGGTCATAATGCTCGTTTGGAGAGCCAGTGCAGACACGATGGGCTGAATGGCCTCCTTCTGAGTCATCAAGATTCTGTGACTAACCTCTTATGTGGGATTTTAGCAGAAGCTTTTTGAAAATCCAAACATACCACATCCACTGGTTCTCCCTTATCTATTCTACTAGTTACTTCCTCAAAGAACTCCAGTAGGTTTGTCAAACATGATTTCCCTTTTGTAAATCCATGTTGACTCTGTCTAATCCCATTGATATTTTCTAAGTGTCCTGTTATCACGTCCTTTATAATAAACTCTAGCATTTCCCCTACTCCTGATGTTAGGCTAAGCTGTCTGTAATTCCGTTTTCTCCCTTCCTTCTTTTTTAAATAATGGGGTTACATTTGCCACCCTCCAATCTACCGGGATTGTTCCAGAATCTACAGAGTTTGAGAAGATGACAACCAATGCATCCACTATTTCCATAGCCACCTCCTTTGGTGCCCTTGGATGTGGATTACCAGGCCCTGGGGGGGTTTATTGTTTCCAGTCCCATTAATTTCTCCAGCATTATTTTATTAGTAAGACTAATTTTCTTCAATTCCTCCTTCTCACTAGACCCTTGGTTCCTAGTATTTCTGCGAAGTTATTTGTGTCTTCCTCCATGAAGACAGGACTAAAGTAGTTGTTTAATTGCTCTGGCATTTCCTTGTTCTCTATTATAAATTCTCCCATTTCAGACTGTAAGGGACCTACATTTGTCTTCACTAATCTTTTTCTTTTTACACACTTACAGAAGCTTTTACAGTCTGCTTTTATGTCCTTTGCAAGTTTTACCCTCTTAATTAATCTCTTGGTCCTTGTTTGCTGAATTCTAAACTGTTCCCAATCCTCAGGCTTGCTACTTTCTCTGGCAACTTTATATACCCCCCTTTGGATCTAATACTATCCTGAATTTCTTTTGTTAACCATGTTTGGGCCCCTTTTCCTGTCACAAACTCTTTGTTTTCATCATTTTTGCAGAGACTGAAGCACAAACAAAAGTTTATTAAACTTAAAGCAGTGTGTTAATGCTGAACAAGAACCGAAATAAAGATATCAGTTCCAAAAGCCTAACTCTTTCTGATAACACCAATTCCCTCAATCGCTGGGAAATTGGGAAAGAGGGAACAGCACCGAAGACACTGGGGTTATCACGGAGTAAGCAGAGTTTGGCAAAAAAACAATTTGGCAGAGGGTGTGAAACTAGATATCTGGATTTATACACCTGAGGAGGTGACAAGAGAATGGAGTTGGAAGCAGAGCCATTCAACCTGTTAATGGAAGGTACTCCACCACAGAGCAATATCACAGCTTATTGGACAGGAAATGATGGAAACTTGTAATCACCACCCGCCCCCCCCAGCTCCCCAAACTGAGTTAAAGCAAATCCCAGAGAGTGCTCAGCAGAAGCTGATTACAAATCCCAGAGAGTGCTCAGCAGAAGCTGATTACAGCAGGTTGCCTGTGCATTCGATGCTGAGACTTTGTGTAGAATTCTCTAATCAGACTCAACTCAAGGGAGGACGGGTCATGTAGTCCACTGGAATAAATGTCATTAGAAAGCAGCTGGAGGCTGCAAATTGATATTTTCTTAAGCACAGCTGGCTAGTTATTCCGAGTACGTTATTATAAATGACTCCTGTCCAGCTGCAAACAAATCAAACTTACACTACCTTCGCAGCAAATTAATCAAACCCTCGCTCTAGCTGAGGAAATAACCAAGTAACCAGAAGAGTTGCCTCTGGTTCTGAGCTCAGAGCTGGTCAGTGGGAGAAAGGTTGCTGTTAACCCTTTGAGGAGCCCCAGTGTTTGGCAATCCCCTGTGCTAATTTTTTAACATCATTGTACTGTAGACTGTGGGGGGTGGGGGGAGGTTATGATGTGAGGTGTGATAGATTTTGTATTCCATGGTTGTTGGGTTTGTGGGTTTTCTGGGCATAGGCCACAGACTACAATTCCCAGCATGCCCATGTGGCCCAGCACAGCTGCAGAGCGTAGCATGGAGACAGCCACTGCGCACGCTCACTCTGGCATTTCTCTGCAGCTACAGGGATCGGGCAGGTGCCTACATGGTGCTGTGACATGAAAACAAGCACAGGACTGGGGTATGGCACCTCAACGAGCCCACGTGAAAGGAGTCGAGGGCAGATGAAGAGGAGATCGGCTCCTCGTAGCTGCAGTGCTGCCATTAGCTCTGTGCTGCTGAGGGAGTTGGAGCTCAGAGAACACCAGAGGCAGTGCCAGCTCAGTGAAGCTGGCTGTTGGGGTAAAGGAGAGCCCAGAGGCAGTATTTGCTCTGTGCAGCTGGGGATACTGGACCTTGGAGAAACCCAGAGGCAGTGCCAGCTCAGTGAAGCTGGCTGTTGGGGTAAAGGAGAGCCCAGAGGCAGTATTTGCTCTGTGCAGCTGGGGATACTGGACCTTGGAGAAACCCAGAGGCAGTGCCAGCTCAGTGAAGCTGGCTGTTGGGGTAAAGGAGAGCCCAGAGGCAGTATTTGCTCTGTGCAGCTGGGGATACTGGACCTTGGAGAACACCAGAGGCAGTGCCAGCTCAGTGAAGCTGGCTGTTGGGGTAAAGGAGAGCCCAGAGGCAGTATTTGCTCTGTGCAGCTGGGGATACTGGACCTTGGAGAAACCCAGAGGCAGTGCCAGCTCAGTGAAGCTGGCTGTTGGGGTAAAGGAGAGCCCAGAGGCAGTATTTGCTCTGTGCAGCTGGGGATACTGGACCTTGGAGAAACCCAGAGGCAGTGCCAGCTCAGTGAAGCTGGCTGTTGGGGTAAAGGAGAGCCCAGAGGCAGTATTTGCTCTGTGCAGCTGGGGATACTGGACCTTGGAGAAACCCAGAGGCAGTGCCAGCTCAGTGAAGCTGGCTGTTGGGGTAAAGGAGAGCCCAGAGGCAGTATTTGCTCTGTGCAGCTGGGGATACTGGACCTTGGAGAACACCAGAGGCAGTGCCAGCTCAGTGAAGCTGGCTGTTGGGGTAAAGGAGAGCCCAGAGGCAGTATTTGCTCTGTGCAGCTGGGGATACTGGACCTTGGAGAACACCAGAGGCAGTGCCAGCTCCGTGAAGCTGGCTGTTGGGGTAAAGGAGAGCCCAGAGGCAGTATTTGCTCTGTGCAGCTGGGGATACTGGACCTTGGAGAAACCCAGAGGCAGTGCCAGCTCAGTGAAGCTGGCTGTTGGGGTAAAGGAGAGCCCAGAGGCAGTATTTGCTCTGTGCAGCTGGGGATACTGGACCTTGGAGAAACCCAGAGGCAGTGCCAGCTCAGTGAAGCTGGCTGTTGGGGTAAAGGAGAGCCCAGAGGCAGTATTTGCTCTGTGCAGCTGGGGATACTGGACCTTGGAGAAACCCAGAGGCAGTGCCAGCTCAGTGAAGCTGGCTGTTGGGGTAAAGGAGAGCCCAGAGGCAGTATTTGCTCTGTGCAGCTGGGGATACTGGACCTTGGAGAAACCCAGAGGCAGTGCCAGCTCAGTGAAGCTGGCTGTTGGGGTAAAGGAGAGCCCAGAGGCAGTATTTGCTCTGTGCAGCTGGGGATACTGGACCTTGGAGAAACCCAGAGGCAGTGCCAGCTCAGTGAAGCTGGCTGTTGGGGTAAAGGAGAGCCCAGAGGCAGTATTTGCTCTGTGCAGCTGGGGATACTGGACCTTGGAGAACACCAGAGGCAGTGCCAGCTCAGTGAAGCTGGCTGTTGGGGTAAAGGAGAGCCCAGAGGCAGTATTTGCTCTGTGCAGCTGGGGATACTGGACCTTGGAGAAACCCAGAGGCAGTGCCAGCTCAGTGAAGCTGGCTGTTGGGGTAAAGGAGAGCCCAGAGGCAGTATTTGCTCTGTGCAGCTGGGGATACTGGACCTTGGAGAAACCCAGAGGCAGTGCCAGCTCAGTGAAGCTGGCTGTTGGGGTAAAGGAGAGCCCAGAGGCAGTATTTGCTCTGTGCAGCTGGGGATACTGGACCTTGGAGAACACCAGAGGCAGTGCCAGCTCAGTGAAGCTGGCTGTTGGGGTAAAGGAGAGCCCAGAGGCAGTATTTGCTCTGTGCAGCTGGGGATACTGGACCTTGGAGAAACCCAGAGGCAGTGCCAGCTCAGTGAAGCTGGCTGTTGGGGTAAAGGAGAGCCCAGAGGCAGTATTTGCTCTGTGCAGCTGGGGATACTGGACCTTGGAGAAACCCAGAGGCAGTGCCAGCTCAGTGAAGCTGGCTGTTGGGGTAAAGGAGAGCCCAGAGGCAGTATTTGCTCTGTGCAGCTGGGGATACTGGACCTTGGAGAAACCCAGAGGCAGTGCCAGCTCAGTGAAGCTGGCTGTTGGGGTAAAGGAGAGCCCAGAGGCAGTATTTGCTCTGTGCAGCTGGGGATACTGGACCTTGGAGAAACCCAGAGGCAGTGCCAGCTCAGTGAAGCTGGCTGTTGGGGTAAAGGAGAGCCCAGAGGCAGTATTTGCTCTGTGCAGCTGGGGATACTGGACCTTGGAGAAACCCAGAGGCAGTGCCAGCTCAGTGAAGCTGGCTGTTGGGGTAAAGGAGAGCCCAGAGGCAGTATTTGCTCTGTGCAGCTGGGGATACTGGACCTTGGAGAACACCAGAGGCAGTGCCAGCTCAGTGAAGCTGGCTGTTGGGGTAAAGGAGAGCCCAGAGGCAGTATTTGCTCTGTGCAGCTGGGGATACTGGACCTTGGAGAAACCCAGAGGCAGTGCCAGCTCAGTGAAGCTGGCTGTTGGGGTAAAGGAGAGCCCAGAGGCAGTATTTGCTCTGTGCAGCTGGGGATACTGGACCTTGGAGAAACCCAGAGGCAGTGCCAGCTCAGTGAAGCTGGCTGTTGGGGTAAAGGAGAGCCCAGAGGCAGTATTTGCTCTGTGCAGCTGGGGATACTGGACCTTGGAGAACACCAGAGGCAGTGCCAGCTCAGTGAAGCTGGCTGTTGGGGTAAAGGAGAGCCCAGAGGCAGTATTTGCTCTGTGCAGCTGGGGATACTGGACCTTGGAGAAACCCAGAGGCAGTGCCAGCTCAGTGAAGCTGGCTGTTGGGGTAAAGGAGAGCCCAGAGGCAGTATTTGCTCTGTGCAGCTGGGGATACTGGACCTTGGAGAAACCCAGAGGCAGTGCCAGCTCAGTGAAGCTGGCTGTTGGGGTAAAGGAGAGCCCAGAGGCAGTATTTGCTCTGTGCAGCTGGGGATACTGGACCTTGGAGAAACCCAGAGGCAGTGCCAGCTCAGTGAAGCTGGCTGTTGGGGTAAAGGAGAGCCCAGAGGCAGTATTTGCTCTGTGCAGCTGGGGATACTGGACCTTGGAGAAACCCAGAGGCAGTGCCAGCTCAGTGAAGCTGGCTGTTGGGGTAAAGGAGAGCCCAGAGGCAGTATTTGCTCTGTGCAGCTGGGGATACTGGACCTTGGAGAAACCCAGAGGCAGTGCCAGCTCAGTGAAGCTGGCTGTTGGGGTAAAGGAGAGCCCAGAGGCAGTATTTGCTCTGTGCAGCTGGGGATACTGGACCTTGGAGAACACCAGAGGCAGTGCCAGCTCAGTGAAGCTGGCTGTTGGGGTAAAGGAGAGCCCAGAGGCAGTATTTGCTCTGTGCAGCTGGGGATACTGGACCTTGGAGAAACCCAGAGGCAGTGCCAGCTCAGTGAAGCTGGCTGTTGGGGTAAAGGAGAGCCCAGAGGCAGTATTTGCTCTGTGCAGCTGGGGATACTGGACCTTGGAGAAACCCAGAGGCAGTGCCAGCTCAGTGAAGCTTGTTGTTGGGGTAAAGGAGAGCCCAGAGGCAGTATTTGCTCTGTGCAGCTGGGGATACTGGACCTTGGAGAAACCCAGAGGCAGTGCCAGCTCAGTGAAGCTGGCTGTTGGGGTAAAGGAGAGCCCAGAGGCAGTATTTGCTCTGTGCAGCTGGGGATACTGGACCTTGGAGAACACCAGAGGCAGTGCCAGCTCAGTGAAGCTGGCTGTTGGGGTAAAGGAGAGCCCAGAGGCAGTATTTGCTCTGTGCAGCTGGGGATACTGGACCTTGGAGAAACCCAGAGGCAGTGCCAGCTCAGTGAAGCTGGCTGTTGGGGTAAAGGAGAGCCCAGAGGCAGTATTTGCTCTGTGCAGCTGGGGATACTGGACCTTGGAGAAACCCAGAGGCAGTGCCAGCTCAGTGAAGCTGGCTGTTGGGGTAAAGGAGAGCCCAGAGGCAGTATTTGCTCTGTGCAGCTGGGGATACTGGACCTTGGAGAACACCAGAGGCAGTGCCAGCTCAGTGAAGCTGGCTGTTGGGGTAAAGGAGAGCCCAGAGGCAGTATTTGCTCTGTGCAGCTGGGGATACTGGACCTTGGAGAAACCCAGAGGCAGTGCCAGCTCAGTGAAGCTGGCTGTTGGGGTAAAGGAGAGCCCAGAGGCAGTATTTGCTCTGTGCAGCTGGGGATACTGGACCTTGGAGAAACCCAGAGGCAGTGCCAGCTCAGTGAAGCTGGCTGTTGGGGTAAAGGAGAGCCCAGAGGCAGTATTTGCTCTGTGCAGCTGGGGATACTGGACCTTGGAGAACACCAGAGGCAGTGCCAGCTCAGTGAAGCTGGCTGTTGGGGTAAAGGAGAGCCCAGAGGCAGTATTTGCTCTGTGCAGCTGGGGATACTGGACCTTGGAGAAACCCAGAGGCAGTGCCAGCTCAGTGAAGCTGGCTGTTGGGGTAAAGGAGAGCCCAGGGGCAGTGGTGTTCTGTTCAGAATAGCTAGATAGCTGAAATTGTGCCAGTAATTTGATGCTGGGGTGCAGTCTTGGGGATCCAAGGGAATGGAGTCTTGGGAGAAGAGATTGTGCAACTAGAAGGTGAGCAGTCATTGGAGCAGTTTGCGATTGAGCGTCTGTTGAGTCAAACCAGAAGCTACATCCTCCAGAGGGGCTGAAATCCATCATGAGGAAGATAGAGTTTTTAAAGGATTTTGACTGTCATCTGGGTGGGTTGCTGAGAAATTTGGGGGATCTGTCTTGGCTGTGTCTGCCATTTAATGTGCAGTTTGTGGTGTGTTTGACCATAGTTTGCCTGTTAATTTGACTCTGCTCCATAAATTACCACATCTTTCCACATTTGAACCCTTGCCCCCACAACTTAGTTTAAACCTGGTAACAGTGAAGGAACGGTGATATATTTCCAAGTCAGGATGGTGAGTGGCTTGGAGGGGAACTTCCAGGTGGTGGGGTTCCCATCTATCTGCTGCCCTTGTCCTTCTAGATGGTAGTGGTCGTGGGTTTGGAAGGTGCTGTCTAGGAGCCTTGGTGAGTTTCTACAGTGCATCTTGTAGATGGTACACACTGCTGTCACTGTTCATCGGTGGTGGAGGGAGTGAATGTTTGTGGATGTGGTGCCAATCAAGCTGGTTGCTTTGTTCTGGACAGTGTCAAGCTTCTTGAGTGTTGTGGGAGCTGCACTCATCCAGGCAAGTGAGGAGTATTCCATCACACTCCTGACTTGTGCCTTGTAGATGGTGGACTGACTTTGGGGAGTCAGGAGGTGAATTACTCATCGCAGGATTCCTAGCCTCTGACCTGCTCTTGTAGCCACAGTATTTATATGGCTAGCCCAGTTCAGTTTCTGGTCAATGGTAACCCCCAGGATGTTGATAGTGGGGGATTCAGTGATGCTGATGCCATTGAACATTAAGTGGCTATGGTTGGATTTTCTCTTGTTGGAGATGGTCATTGCCTGGCCCTTGTGTGGCACCAACGTTACTTGCCACTTGTCAGCCCAAGCCTGGATAGTGTCCGGGTCTTGCTGCTTTTGAACATGGCCTACTTCAGTATCTGAAGAGTTGTGAATGGTGCTGAACATTGTTCAATCATCAGTGAACATCCCCACTTCTGACCTTATGATGGAAGGAAGGTCATTGATGAATCAGCTGAAGATGGTTGGGCCTAGGACACTACCCTGAGGAACTCCTGCAGTGATGCCCTGAAGCTGAGATGATTGACCTTCAACAACCACAACCATCTTCCTTTGTGCTAGGTATGACTCCAACCAGAGGAGAGTTTTCCACCTGATTCCCATTGACTCCAGTTTTGCTAGGGCTCCTTGATGCCACACTCAGTCAAATGCTGTCTTGATGTCAAGGGCAGTCATTCTCACCTCACCTCGGGAGCTCAGCTCTTTTGTCCATGTTTGAACCAAGGCTGTAATGAGGTCAGGAGCTGAGTGGCCCTGTCCGAACCCAAACTGGGTGTCAGTGAGCAGGTTATTGCTAAACAAGTGTTGCTTGATAGCACTGTTGATGACCCCTTCCATTACTTTACTGACGATTGAGAGTAGACTGATGGAGTGGTAATTGGCCGAGTTGGATTTGTCCTGCTTTCTGTGTACAGGATATACCTGGGCAATTTTCCACATAGCCGGGTAGATGGCAGTGTTGTAGCTGTACTGGAACAGCTTGGATAGGGGCACAGCAAGTTCTGGAGTACAAGTCTTCAGTACTATTGCCAGAATATTGTCAGGGCCCATAGCCTTTCCAATATCCAGTGTCTTCAACTGTTTCTTGGTATCACATGGAGTGAATCGAATTGGCTGAAGACTGGCACCTGAGCTGCTGGGGGCCTTCAGAGGAGGCCGAGATGGATCATCCATTCAGCACTTCTGGCTGAAAATTGTAGCAAATGCTTCAGTCTTATCTGATGTGCTGGGCTCCTCCATCATTGAGGATGGGGATATTTGTGGAGCCTCCTCCTCCAGTGAGTTGTTTAATTGCCCACTACCATTCATGACTGGATGTGACAGGACTACAGAGCTTAGATCTGATCCGTTGGTTGTGGGATTGCTTAGCTCTGTCTATCACTTGCTGCTTATGCTGTTTAGCACACAAGTAGTCGTGAAAACAGCACGAGAGGAGAGGAGGTCAGGAGATTGAAAACAGCATGAGTGGAGAGGAGGTCAGGAGATTGAAAACAATGTGAGAAAAAGGGGGTGAAATTTGAATTTGATAAAATCTGATGGTGACCATGAAACCATTGTTGTAAAAACTCATCTAGCTCACTAATGTCCTTTAGGGAAGGAAATCTGCCATCCTTACCCAGTCTGGCCTACTCCAGTCCCACAGCAATGTGGTTGACTCTCAAATGCCCTGTGAAATGGCCTAGCAGGTCACTCAGTTCTCAAGGATAATTAGTAATGCACAATAAATGCTGGCAGATGTGCTGGTTAACTAAAAAAAGTGAAAGGTAGCATCAAACTTAAGGAAAAACATATAATTGTGCAAAGATGGGGGGCAGGTCAGAAGATTGGACACAATATAAAAAACAACAAAGAATGACTAAAAGATTAATAAGGAGGTGAAAATTGGAGTATGAGAGAAAGCTAGCTAGAAATATAAGACAGGCAGTAAGAATTTCTATAGATAGTTAAAAAAAGAAAAGAGTTAGCAAAGTGAGGAGTCCTATAAAAAGTAAGTTTGGGGAATTAATAATGGAAAATAAAGAAATGGCAGATGAATTGAACAGGTATTTTGCATCAGTCTTCACTATAGAGGATACAAGTAACATCCCAGGAATAGCTGTAAATCAGGAACTGGAAGGTAGGGAGGAGAAAATTACAATCTTCAGGAAAGTGGTACTTAGCAAATTGTTGGAACTGTAGGTTGACAAGTCCCAGGGTCTGATGCATTTCACCCTAAGGCCTTGAAAGAAGTGGCTGGTGAGATAGTTGATGCACTGGTTTTAATTTTCCAAAATTCCCGAGATTCAGGGAAGGTTCCATTAGATTGGGAAATAGCTAATGTAGCTCCTTTATTCAAAAAGAGAGGGAGACAGAAAGCAGGAAACTATAGGCCAATTAGCCTAACATCTGTGGTAGGGAAAACGTTAGAAGCTATTATAACAGGGCACTTAGAAAAATTCAAGGCAATCAGACAAAGTCAACATGGTTTTGTGAAAGGGAAATCATGCTTAACAAATTTATTGGAGTTCTTTAAA
Organism: Carcharodon carcharias; assembly: GCF_017639515.1. NCBI lineage: Eukaryota > Metazoa > Chordata > Chondrichthyes > Lamniformes > Lamnidae > Carcharodon > Carcharodon carcharias. The sequence goes on along the minus strand of NC_054473.1, from coordinate 191,777,630 downwards.
GGAGTCACATGTGCTGTGGATAAAGGGGAACTGGTAGATGTACTGTACTTAGATTTTCAGATGGCATTTGATAAAGTGCCACATCAAAGGTTATTGTGGAAAATAGAAGCTCATGGTGTGGGGGGTAAACATTTTGGTATGGATAGAAGATTGGCTAGCTAACAGGAAGCAGAGTGTTGGCATAAATGGGTCCCTTTCTAATTGGCAGGATGTGACTAGTGATGTGCCACAGGGATCAGTGCTGGGGCCTCAACTTTCTACAATTTATATAAATGATTTGGATGAAGGAACTGATGGTATGGTTGCTAAATTAGCTCATAGCACAAAGGTAGGTAAGAAATTAACTGGTGATGAGGATGTAAGGAGGCTACAAAAGGATATTGAAGGGTTAGGTGAGTGGGAAAAGATCTGACAAATGGGGTATCATATAGGAAACTGTGAGGTTGTCCATTTTGGCTGGACAAATAAAAAAATAGACATATTGGCTAAACGGTGAGAGATTGCAGAGCTCTGAGATGCAGAGGGATCTGGTGTCTTCGTGCATGAATTGCAAAAGGTTAGTATGCAGGTGCAGCAAGTAATTAGCAAAGCTAATTGAATGTTATAATTTATTGGGAGGGGAATTGAATACAAGAAAAGGGAGGTTATGCTTCAGTAAAACTGAGCTACGGGCCAAGTGTTGGAAAATGGGATTAGAATAGATAGGTGCTTGATGGCCAGCATGGGCACGATGGGCCAAAGGGCTTGTTTCAGTGCTATATAACTCTATGACTCTATGATAAGACCAATTTTAAAAGTGATTCTGTACTATCTCTGCCATTTCCTCAGGTTCAACTACAGCATCTCTTCTGTTTATGTTTGTGAGCACAAATTACTATTAGACAATTGGCGAGACTTCATAAAGAGAATGAGAGGGAGAGAGCAACAAGCCTTCAAAAAGAGGCACGAGAGGGGGAGAGCAGCAAGGCTTCATGAAGAGCGCGAGGGGAAGAGAGCAGTGAGACATCATAAAGAGGCATGAAAGGGGGAGAGCAGCGTGACTCCATAAAGAGGCACGAGGAGAGAGCAGCGAGACTTCATAAAGAGCACAAGGGGGAGCGAGAAGTGAGGCTTCATAAAGGGCACAAGAGGGAAAGGAAAAGTCGACTGGTGAGTTACAGGTGAGTAAACACTTTAAATAAAGTTTAAGATATGTCAGTGCAGCTCAGCCATGTGGAATGAGCATCCTGCAGCATGTGGGAAGTCATGCAGGCACAAAATGCCCTCAGTGATGACATCTGCAGGAAGTGTCACCAGCTGCAGAAACTTGAGCTCCAAGTAGCAGAATTTGAGTGGCGGCTGGAGTCACTGTGGTAAATCCACAAGGTTGAGCATTACATGGATAGCCCATTTAAAAGGTGATCACACTGCAGCTAAGAAGTACACAGGCAGAGAGGGAATGGGTGACTGCCAGAGTATCTAAGAGAAACAGGCAGGAAGTGCAGGAATCCCTGAGACTATCTCGCTCTCTAACAGCTTTTCCATTTTGGATACTGGTGAGCAAGGTGGTTCCTCAGAGGCTGTAGCAAGTGCCGAGTCCGTGGCACCACAGGTGGTTCAGCTGCACAGGAGGGGAGGAGGAAGAGTGGAAGTGCTATAGCAGTCGGGGATTCCATAGTTAGGGGAACAGACAGGTGTTTCTGTGGCTGTAGATGTGGCTCCAGGATGGTATGTTGCCTCCCTGGTACCAGGATTAAGGGTGTCACAGAGTGGCTGCTGGACATTCTTTTGTGGGAGGGCGAGCAGCCAGAGGTCACGGTCCACATTGGGACCAATGACATAGGCAGGAAAAGGGATGAGGTACTGAAAGCAAATTTTAGGGAGTTAGGAAGGTAACTGAAAAGCAGGACCTCAAAAGCAGTAATCTCAGGATTACTCCCAGTGCCACGTGCTAGTGAGCATAAGAATAGGAAGATTGAGCAGTTCAATGCATGGCTGGAGAAATGGAGTGAGAGGGAGGGCTTTAGATTTCTGAGGCATTGGGACCGGTTCTGGGGCAGGTTGGACCTGTACAAGGAGGACAGGTTTCACCTTAACAGGACTAATGTTCTCCTGGGGAGGTTTGCTAGTGCTATTGCGGAGGGTTTAAACTAGATTGGCAGGGGATGGGAATCTGACAGGAAATTCAAGGAGGAGAGGAGAAAAACTGGCAGTGGGAAGTAGAAGTATTAACTGATAAGGAGGGTGTATGAGAGTAGTATCAAGGTAAATAGAATACTTGGAGAGTTTGATAGAACTACAGTAGGCTACAATAAGTCATTAGATGTGGTGAGAGCCAGGGGAAAAGTTAAAAAGCCTAAATCAGGATTAATGTGCATGTATGTGAATGCACAGAGTGTGGCTACCAAGATTGGTGAACTACAGGCACAGGTTGACAAACAGAACTATAATATTATTGTTACAACAGAGATCTGGCTCAAAGAAGGGCAGGATTAGGTGTGGGGAGCAGCAGTATTGATTAAACATGACATTACAGTATTGGAGAGAGAGGATGTTCCAGAGGGGTCAAGGATGGAATCTCTCTGGCTAGAGGCAAGGAATGGGAAAGGTGCAATAACATTGATTGGTGTAGTATATAGACCACCAACTAGTGGAAAGGATGTAAAGAAACAAATTGGCAAAGAAATTACAAAGAGGTGCAAGAATTATACAATAATCATAATGGGGGACTTCAATTATCCAAATATATCCACATGCTAGCGAGAGCAGGAATAAGAGGATAGACCAAATGAACACGTGGCTGGAGAGATGGTGTAGCCGGGAGGGATTCAGATTCTTGAGGCACTGGGACCGGTTCTGGGGAAGGTGGGACCTGTACAAACCGGATGGGCTGCACCCAGGCAGAGCTGGGACCAGTGTCCTTGCAGGGGCTTTTGCTAGTTCTGTTGGGGAGTATTTAAACTAATGTGGCAGGGGGATGGGATCCCAGGATTAGGATCAGATGGGTCAGATTCAGGTGAGAAAAATGGAGGTAGAACATTAGCTGGGGAAATTGTGATAGACATGGAGTTACAGGAGAAGCAGTGTTTACAAAGTGTCCAGCAAGGGAAATTGACAGGGTTAAACTGTTTATACTTCAATGCAAGGAGTATTACAAACAAGGTGAGTTAAGGGCACAGGTAGACACATGGTAGCAGGATGTCATTGCTATAACGGAGACCTGGCTAAAGGAGGGACAAACCTGGCAGCTTAATATCCCTGGTTATAGAGTCTTCAGACACGATAGAGTAGGAGATAAAAAAGGAGGGGGGGTAGCGCTAATGGTTAAAGAATCAATTCCAGTTGTGAGAAGGGATGATATACTAAATAGGTCAACAAACGAGGCTTTATGGACTGAGCTTAGAAATAAAAAAGGGGCAGTCACACTACTGGGAGTATACTACAGACCCCTAAATAGTGAAAGGGAGATAGAAGAACAAATATGTAGACAAATTTCTGTTTGTAAGAACAAGAGGGCAATAATAGTAGGAGACTTCAACTATCCTAATATCAACTGGGATTCAAACAATATAAGGGGCACTGAGGGAGAAAAATTCATGCAGTGTATCCAGGAAAATTTTTTCAATCAACTAGTGACAAACCCAATGAGAGGAGATGCAATTCTAGACCTAGTCTTAGGGAACAAAGAAGGGCAAGTGGGTGAAGTGACAGTTGGCGACCATATCGCGGACAGTGATCACAATTCAGTTAGATTTAGCATTACCATGGAAAAGGACAGAGATAAGGCAGGAGTAAAAGTCTTGAACTGGGGGAAGGCACATTTTGCAGAAATGAGAAGGGACTTGGCTGAGGTAGACTGGACAGCACTGCTGGAGGATAAAACCAGTGGGAAGCACTAAAAAGCAAGATCCTAATTGTACAAAGTAGACATGTCCCCCTACAAAAACAAGAGTGGTACTGCCAAATCTAGACCCCCCTGATTGTCTAGAGGAATATAGGGGAAGATCAAACAGAAAAAGAAAGCGTACGATAGGCACAAAGAACTAAGCACTGCAGATAGCCTAGATGGATATAGGAAGCGCAGGGACGAAGTAAAAAAGGAAATAAGGAAATCAAAGAGAGGGCATGAAGAAAGATTAGCAAGTAAAGTTAAAGATAACCCAAAGATGTTTTACCAATATATTAATGCTAAAAGGTTAGTTAAGGAAAAAGTGGGACCTATCAGAGATGAAGATGGAAACTTGTGTGTAGATGCAGAGGCTGTGGAAAGGGCTTTGAATGAATATTTTGTCTCCGTGTTTACAAAGGAAAGGGAGGATGTAGATATAGTAGTCCAGGAGGAACACTGCGAGATAATAGATGGGATAGTCATAAAGAGAGAGGAAGTACTTGAAGGGTTGAAATCCTTGAAAGTTGGTAAGTCACAAGGGCCAGAGGGATTGTTTTCGAGGCTGCTGAAGGAAGTCAGGGAGGAGATAGCAGATGCTCTGAGGATGATTTTCCAATCTTCACTAGATACAGGGGAGGTACCGGAGGACTGGAGAAGTGCAAACTTAGGTCCATTGTTTAAAAAGGGATCAAAGGAAATGCCAAACAATTATAGGCCAGTTAGTCTTACATCAGTGGTGAGGAAATTAGTAGAATCAATCCTGAATTAGGATTAACTGTCACGTGGAAAGCATGGGACTAGTCAGGGATGGTCAGCATGGGTTTGTTAAAGGAAGGTCTTGCCTCACAAATTTGATTGAATTCTTTGAGGAAGTGACAAGAAGGGTTGATGAAGGTAGTGCAGTGGATGTTGTGTACATGGATTTTAGCAAGGCATTTGACAAGGTCCTACATGGCAGATTGATCTGGACAGTAAAAGCCCATGGAATTCAGGGTAATGTGGCAAACTGGATAAAGGGTTGGCTTTGTAACAGGAAACAAAGGGTAATGGTTGATGGATGTCCTTGCGAATGGAAAGTTGTCTCAAGTGGTGTTCCACAGGGCTCGGTGTTGGGACCCTTGCTGTTTATGTTATATATTAACGATTTGGACGTGAACGTGGGGGGCACAATTGGGAAATTTGCAGATGACACAAAGATTGGCCGAGTAGTGGATAGTGTAGAGGATAGCCATAATCTCTAAAACGATATAGATGAGCTGGTGGAGTGGGCGGTAAAGTAGCAGATGGATTTTAACATAGAGAAGTGTGAGGTCATACATTTAGGGAGGTCAAATAGTTACAGGGATTACATAATAAATGGGAATATACTAAGAAGGGTAGATGAAGTGAGAGATCTTGGTGTACAAGTATAAAGGTCCCTGAAGGCAGCAGTTCAAGTAGACAAGGTTGTAAAGAAGGCATATGGAATGCTCTCCTTCATTGGCAGAGGTATAGAATATAAAAGTAAGGATATAATGTTGGAATTGTATAAAACACTGGTGAGGCCACAACTGGAGTATTGTGTGCAGTTCTGGTCACCACATTACAGGAAGGACGTAATAGCTCTGGAGAGAGTGCAGAGGAGGTTTACAAGAATGTTGCCAGGGTTAGAAAAGTGTAGCTGTGAGGAGAGATTGGATAGGTTGGGGTTATTTTCCTTAGAACAAAAAAGACAGAGGTAACTTGATTGAGGTGTACAAAATTATGAGGGGAATAGATAGAGTGGACAGGATAAAATTGTTTCCCTTGGTGAAGAATTCTTGAACCGGGGACATAGATTCAAGATAAGTGGCAGAAGGTGTAGGGGGGACACGAGGGAGAACTTTTTACGCAGAGTGTAGTGGGTGTCTGGAATTTGCTGCCCAAGTTGGTGGTAGAGGCAGAAACTCTAAACTCTTTTAAAAAGTACCTGGATCTGCACCTTAAGTGCTGTAAGCTGCAGGGCTATGGGTCGGGTGCAGGAAGGTGGGATTAGAAAGGGTACCTGGGTGTCCTTGGGCTGGCATGGACAAGATAGTCCGAATGGCCTCCTTCTGTGCTGTAACTTTTCTATGGTTCTATAGACTGGAATAGGAATAGTGAAAAGGACAAGAGGGGTGAGAGTTCCTGGAATGTGTTCAAGATAATTTTCTGCAGCAGTATGTTTCCAGTCCAATGAGAAGGCAGACACTGATGGACCTGGTTCAAGGGAATCAGTTGATCCAAGTGGATTAAATATCAGTGGGAGAGCATTTAGTGGACAGTGGCCGTTGTATTATAAGGTTTAGGTTGGCCATGGAGAAGGGCAAGGAGCAATCCAGAGCAGGGATAATTAATTGGGAGAAAGCCAACTTCGATGGGATGAGAATACATCTGAGTTGAGGGAGTTGGAATCAAATGTTGGCGGAAAAGACGGTAACTGAAGAACGGGCTTCCTTCAATGAGATAGTATTGTAAGCAAAGTAAAGATATATTCCCTTAAAGGGGAAAGGTAGGACAAATAAATCCAGAGCATCCTGGGGGTCGAGAGATAGAGGTGAAGATGAAAAGGAAGAAGTGCGTATGACAGATGGTCAGGTAGAAAATATAATGGAGAATCAGTTTGAATATAGAAGAGCCAGAGGGGAAGTGAAAAAATTAATCAGAAAAGCAAGGAGAGAGTATAAAACAGGCTGGCAGCTAACGTACAAGAGGATCCCAAGGTCTTATATAAGCATGTAAACAATAAAAGTGTGGTAAAAGAAAGGGTAAGGCAAATTAGGAATAAAAGAGGAGACTTGCATGTGGAGGCAGAAGTGGTAGAGGTATTAAATGAGTACTTTGCATCTGTCTTTATAAAGGAAGAGGATGCTGTCCAGGCTGAGGTGAGAGAGGAGGTAACTGGTACACTCGAGGTATAATTGAGAAGGAGGAGGTATTAGAAAGGCCACCTTTACTTAAAATTGATAAGGTGCCAGGACCAGATGAGATGCACTCGAGGATACTGGGGGAGGTGAGAGTGGAAAGTTCAGAGGCACTGACGATAATCTTCCAGTCTTCCTTAGACACAGGAGAGGTGCCAAAGGACTGGAGAATTGTGAAAGTTACACTCTTGTTCAAAAAGGGGTGCAAGAATAAAGCCGGCAACTACAGACCAGTCAGTTTGACCTCATTGGTAGGGAAACTTCTGCAAACTATAGAATGGGATAAAATCAATAGTTACTTAGACAGGTGCGGGATAATTAAGGAAAGCCAGCATGGGTTCATTAAGGGAAAATTATGTTGAAACTAACCTGGGGTTTTTTGAGGAGGTAACAGAGAAGGTTGATAAAGGAAACGCTGTTGATGTGTATGGATTTTCAAAAGGCATTTGAAACAGTGCCACACAATAGACATGTGAGCAAAATTCGAGCTTATGGCATTAAAGGGAAAGTAGGCACTTGGATAAGAAATTGGCTGAGTGACAGGAAACAGAGAGTGGTGATAAATGGTTATTTTTCCAGGTTGGTGGAAGGTTTGTAGTGGAGTTCCCCAGGAGTCAGTGTTGGGTCCCTTGCTCATCCTGATATATATTCATGATCTAGACTGTGGTGTGCAGGGCATGATTTCAAAATGTGCAGATGATACAAAAATTGGAAGCATTGTCAACTGTGATGTGGATAGTCTTGAACTTCAAAGGACATAGACATGCTGGTGGATTGGGCAGGCAAATGGCAGGTGAAGCTCAATGCAGAGAAATTTGGATGAGGAAGAATGTGGAGACACAGTATAAAATAAAGGGAGAAACTCTAATGGAGATGCAGGAACAGAGGGACCTCAGTGTATATGTACATAAGTCGTTGAAGGTGGCAGGGCATGTTGAGAGAGCAGCTAATAAAACATTAAGTATCTTAGGCTTTATTAATAGGGGCATTGAGTACAAAAGTAAGGAGGTCATGTTGAACTTGTATGAGGCAGCAGTTAGGCCTCTACTGGAGTACTATGTCCAGTTCTGGCGGCATACTTGAGGAAGGATGTGAAGACATTGGTGAGAGTACAGAGCAGATTCACAAGAATGATTCCCGGGATAAACAACTGTAGTTTATTTACAACCATGGGATCTTGTGGTTTTATTCTTTAAGTAAGTAACTGGAATTTAAAATTTTGTCTACAACAAACGTTACGGGTTCCTAACCGGACCGTAACAAAATTTGGGGGATCTGGTCCGGGATCACAACAGAGTCAATAATAAATTAACAGATTAAATTAGGAAAAGACTAGGACCCGACATTACAAAAGAAGCCAGTGCCTCATCAATCCTGCATAAAACCAGCAGTACAAGGGAACGTCTCAAACCATCTGGACAGGAATGACAACTTTCCCAACTCATATGAACAGGGAATCCTAGTTTCCCAAACAACAATGACTGGAGAGAAGGATGCAGTGGACTCTCCCAGAGATTGTATTAGGGTTATTGATCTCTCGGTTTATAGATATAAATTACCTGGATTTGGGTTCAGGGAGCAAAATCTTGAAGTTTGCAGATGATACAAAACTTGGCAACAGAGTAAATAGTGAGGAGGATAGTCGTAGACTTCAGGACATTAACACACTGGTGAACTGGATAGATATATGGAAGATGCAATTTGAAGTGTTAGGTGGTAAACTTTAGGAGAAACAGCATTGAGAGTCAATATAATCTGAATGATACAGTTTTTATGGGAAAGCAGGAGCAGAAGGACATGGGAGTAATGTTCACAAATCGTTGAAGCCGACAGGGCAAGTTGATGTTGTTGTTTATCCTTCGAAATGAATATGACCATGTTCATCTTCTGGGATGTTTGGTGGGGTTCCAGTGGGTACCTGGGTGACTGTTAAGGCCCATCTGTGCCTGGAAGGTTCTGCTGCAAATAGGACAGGAACCACAGACGACTCTGTTTTGGTTGAGTTGGTGGCTTGGGATTTCCTCTCCTTGCCTTTTCTCCTGCCTCAGATATGCAATTGTTTTTGAAGGTGCCGCACTGTTTTTTATTTGGTTGCACCTTATCATCGTGCTGGTCATGTACCCAGAATGCCTGACACTCATTTACTACAGTGAGTCTTTTATCGGGAGCTTGAGTCTGGGGTACGACTGAAGGTAGTCTGTCTGAAGGCTTCACTGAGGACTTTAGGTATTGACTTCAGATCTTGTAGCGCTTCCTTTCCTTTAACTGCCATGAAAGTGCACCTCAGAACAGAGAAAGTTAAGGGGAAATTTAATCGAGATCGTTAGGAACTAGAGATAGGTTAAGTAAGTTATATGTGTATTGCTGTGTATTAGGAATAAGGTATATCTTTAAGTTAAGTTTGATTTGTGTTTCTATATGTGTGTTAAGAAAAGGGGAAGTTGAGTTTTAGTTTCACCTTAAAAGATGCTTGCATTTTAATGAAGGGTTTACGACTCTTGGAAGGGAAGATAAAACAAACACAAGATAGAAAAAAACTGTGCTGTTGCCTAGCAACAGGAGGCCCCACAGAGACAGAAAGCAGTTTCACTTCAGTGTGAGTGCAGTTGGTCAGTGTGCTCCAAGGTTGAAAGGAATTGCCAGCAGAAGCAGCATAGGAGAGGGACAGATAGCAAGTCCCAAACTAAAGTTGGAAGCAGTGGCCAGCAAAAGCAGGACAGGTGATGGAACTGCAAGGAGCAAGTTCCAGGAACCAAAGAAGAAAGTCCTCAAAGCCAGGAAGTGGAACAGGAAACATCCAAAGAGCACAGTTAAGTCAAAGGACAAGAACAAGAATCTGGAAAAGGTCTTGTTAAATGAAGTTAAGAATAAGGGGCAAAGAAAGGCTACAAGCTTAAAGGGAGAAGCTACAGGATGCAGATTTAAAGCAATATAGGCTTGTGAGAAACCAGAAGATCCAAGGAGACAGCCGAAGGTCTGTAACTCTTTACTATAGGCATGTGAAGCAGTGGTGTTCTGCTGGCATTGCTGAGTCAGTGAGAGAGAGTGTGTGGAAGACAGCTTGAATGCACATGGCGATCCAGGGGAGAGGAACATCAGAAGGAGAGTTCGAAACCCAGGAGGTGGATTCTTGGGGAAGGCGTCTGAGAGAAAACGGGAGAAGATTCTAAAGTAAGTTCTTCAAAAGTGGAGATTGGAAACCCTCGCGTGAAAGACAGAGTTCGGTGAGGCTGGTTGACTCACAGTGTGACAAGTGTCTGGGGGGAGTTGATGATGCACTGGAGAAGGTACAGAGGAGATTTACCAGGATGTTGCCTGGGCTGGAGGGTCTGAGTTATGAGGAAAGATTGGATAGGCTGGGGTTGTTTTCCTTGGAGCAGCGAAGGTTGAGAGGGGACTTGGTAGAGGTGTATAAGATTATGAGGGGCATAGATAGGGTGGATGGGAAGGCATTTTTCCATTAGTAGAGAGGTCAATCACTAATGGGCATAGATTTAAGGTAAGAGGTAGAAGGCTAAGAGGGGAGTTGGGGAGAGTTTTTTTTCACCCAGAGGGTGGTGGGAGTCTGGAACTCACTGCTTGAAAGGGTGGTTGAGTCAGAAACTCTTGTAACATTTAAGAAGTATTTAGATATTCATTTATGTTGCCATAGCCTCCAGGATTATGGGCCAAGCACTGGAAAATGGGATTAGTGTAGTCAGATCTTTGTTGGCTGGCATGGACACGATGGGCTGAATGGCCTCCTTCTGCGCTGCAAACATCGATGAGTCTATCTGTTTGGGGTGGCATCTGTCACTTGGTTTCAGAGTGTAGTGTGTCTGACCACAGGTCACCTATTGGTTTACATGGACTGCGTACTTACTGTGAACATTACAATATAAGATAGCTTTTGTAACTTGTGTTATCCTTACGAATCTGTACATATCTGTAAAGATATAGTTATGGGTGAAGGAGTATTGTAATATAGTTCATCTTTTCTTGTTTAATATATGTTTTATTCTTTTGTTAAAAGTTCATCGGCTGTTCAGCAGCTACTCTCCATGTGTTTAAACAAAAAATAAAAGTTAGGATCTATCAAGCCGGATTCCACCCTGTAGCCCAGTAGCAACATCAGCTGGGATCATAACAAGGTGTTCAAAATTGTGTTATTAAGCAGGGTCATTGAATATTTTTAAGGCAGAGGTAGATAGATTCTTGCCTAACAAGGGAGTCAAAGTGTATTGGGAGTAGGCGGGAATGTGGAGCCGAGGCCACAATCAGATCAGCCTTATCTTATTGAATGGTGGAGCAGGCTCGAGGGGCTGAATGGCCTACTCCTGCTCCTAATTCGTATGTGGGTTTTTGATAGGGCAAGTAAGGAGAAACTGTGGGTTGACAACCAGAAGTGAAACATTTAAAATAACTGGTAAAAGAATTCGAGGAGAAATGCCTTCATACAGAGCATTGTTAAGATTTAGAGCACATACTTGCAGAGAACTCATTTGCAGGGTTATGGGGAAAAGTCTGGGGAGCGGGATTAAATTGGACAGTTCTTTCAAAGAGCCAGCACCAGCATGGTGGGCCGAATGGCTCCTTCTGTGCTGTAAGAGTCTATAGTAGTGCGATTCTAATTCAGACCAGGAGGGCAAGAGGCCTAAAAATTATACCCCATATCATCAAACCATTTATTACAGAAGGCAGCTATTCAGCACATCATGCCTGTGATGGCTCTTTGAAAGAGTTACCCAATCAGTCCCTGTAAATTTTTCCCCTCAGCTATTTATCCAATTTCCTTTTGAAAGTTATATTAAAATTTTTTTTTATATGGAATGCAGCTGAGCTGAGTGGAGACAGGAGTTTGGTGAGAGGATGAGAGGGGCAGGGGGGGAGGGGGGGGAAGGGGAGGTGGGGGGAGGAAGGAGGTGTTTGTTTCCTTTTTCTATCTTTCTCACCCTGTAAGAATTGGTTCTTGCTCTACTACAGGGAAAGGAGCTAGCTGTTTGGTGAGTATCTGGTAAGTGGGAAGTTCTATTCTATCCCTAAGGTTTAAAATAGTACACAAACTGGTGGTAAAGTTAATAAAATATATAAGAAAGCAACATAAATAAGTGATTAATATAATTAAGTAATTCTTTAAAACAGATTAAGGATGACAGGACAGGTGATGTGTCAAGCCTGCAGCATGTGGACACTCCTCGATAACACTGTGATCCAGGGCAAACACATCTGCAGTAAGTGTTTGCAGCTCGAGGAACTTGGACTCAGAGTCATTGAGCTGCAGACTCTGCGACGCATCAGGGAGGGAGAAAGTTACCTGGATGCTTTGTACCAGGAGGCAGTCACACCACTTTGGGTAGGGTCTTCTGATTTGGTCAGTGGTCAGAGACAGGAGGGTGTGACTGTGAGCAAGGCAGGTAAGGGGATCCAGAGGGCAGGAGTGCAGGAGTGTCAGCCTCTGCAATTATCCAACAGCTTTGAGGTTCTCTCAACTTGTTTGGATGAGAGTGGGGGCTGCAGGGTAGATGAGCAAACTGACCATGGCACCGTGGTACAGGAAGCCATCAAGCAGGGGGAGCAAAAAGGAAAGTGGTGGTAGCCGGGAATAGTATAGCGAGGGAGATTGACATGGTTCTCTGCAGCAAAAAGCGAGAGTCCAGGGAGCCCAGCGTGTTGCCTGCCTGGTGCCAGGGTCCTTTTTAAAATTAATTCACTGGATGTAGGCTTCCCTGGCTGGGCCAGCATTTATTGCCCATCCCTAGTTGCCCTTGAGAAGGTGGTGGTGAGCTGCCTTCTTGAACCGCTGCAGTCTATGTGGTGTATGTACACCCACAGTGCTGTTAGGAAGGGAGTTCCAGGATTTTGACCCAACGACATATTTCCAAGTCAGGATGGTGAGTGACTTGGAGGGCAACTTCCAGGTGGTGGTGTTCCCATCTATCTGCTGCCATTGTCCTCCCAGGTGGTTGTGGTCGTGGCTGTGGCTTTGGAAGGTGCTGTCTAAGATTTGGGACATCAGCTCAGGGCTGGACAGGAACTTGCAGTGGGAGGTAGAGGTTCCAGTGGTCGTAGTCCATATAGGTACCAACAACATAGGAAGGAAGCTCTGCATAGTCAGTATGAGGATCTAGGCACAAAATTAAAAAGCAGAACATCAAAGCTAATAATTTCTGGATTATTACTTGAACTGCATACAAATTGGAATAGGAAAAATAAGATTGGAGAAATGAATGCATGGCTCAAAGACTGATGAGGGGTAAGTGGGTTCTGGTTTGTGGGGCATTGGCACAAGTATTGGAGAAAGTGGGATCTGTACTGTTGGGACGGTCTACACCTGAACCATGCTGGGGCTGGTGTCCTCGCAAGCCGCAAAACTAGGCAAGCAGAGAGGGTTTCAAACTGAATAGTGAGGGTAAGGGAACAAATTCAGGAACATGTGGTAAACCAAAGAGTAAAGACAAGGCAAGAGAGAAAGGTAATATGGGAAATGATAAACAGACTGTGACAGGAAGGGACAGAGATTACAAATCTAAGAGTAAGTCTGCATAAGGTTAGGTGCTACAAAAATAATAAAAGGACAAAACTGAAGGCTCAGTATCTAAACGCACGTAGCATTTGAAACAAAACAGATGAACTGACAGCGCAAATAGAAATAAATAACTACAATCTGAAAGGCATTACAGAGACATGGCTCCAGGATGATAGATTGGGACCTGAATATTGAAGGGTATGTGACATTTAGGAAGGACAGGAGGTTAGCAAAAGGTGGAGGGTAATTAATGATGGCATTAGCCCATTAAAGAGGGATGAGCTATGTTCAGGAAACCAGAATGTCTAAGCAGTTTGGGTTGAGATGAGAAATCGTGAAAGCAAAAGGTCACTTGTGGGAGTAGTGTACAGGACCCCTAATTGTAACTACACAGTAGAAGAAAAGGAGAGATAACAGGAGCTTGTCAAAAAGGTACAGCAATAATCATAGGGGATTTTAATCTAAATAAAACCTGGAAAAATCAGATGGGCAAAGGTAGCATAGATGACGAGTTCTTAGAATATTTTCGGGAAAGGTTCTTAGAACTTCACATTCTGGAGCCAAGTGGGGAGCAAGCTATCCTAGACCTGGTATTGATCAACGAGATAGGAATCATTGATAACCTCATGGTGAAGGCACCCCTACGTAGCAACGATCACACGATTAAATTTGACATTCATTTTGAGGGACAAACGAGTGCGTCCAAGAAGAGTATTTTAAACTTAAGTAAGTGCAATCGTAAGGGCATGAAAGCAGAGCTAGCTAAAGTAAACTGGCAAATGAGGTGAAGCGATATGTCAATAGATGTTCAGTGGCAGCCATCTAAAGGGATATTTCAGAATACGCAGAATAGATACATTCCAATCGGAAAGAAAAATTTCAAGGGGAGGGCCCACCATTCATGGTTAACTAAAAAAATTAAAGACAGTATCAAACTTAGAGAAAAAGCATATAATTATGCAAAGACGGGTGCCAGTTCAGAAGACTGGAAAGAATATAAAGAACAGCAAAGAATGACAAAAAGATTAATAAGGAAGGAAAAATTAGAGTATGAGAGAAAGCCAGCTAGTAATATAAAGACAGATAGTAAGAGTTTCCATAGATATTTAAATAAGAAAAGAGTTAACAAAATGATCGTTGGTCCTATAGGAAGCGTCTGGGGAATTGATAATGGAATGTTGGGAGGTGGCTGATGAACTAAACAAGTATTTTGCTTCTGTCTTAACTATAATGGGGACAAGTAACATACTTGAAATAGCTGTAAATCAGGAAATGGACGGGAGGGAGGAACTCGGGGAAAATTACAATCACCAGGGAAGAGGTATAGAGCAAACTGCTGGGGCTGCGGGCTGACAAATCCCCAGGTCCAGATGGACTTCATTCTAAGGCCTTGAAAGAAGTGGCTAGTGAGATAGTTGATGCACTGATTTTAATTTTCCAAAATTAACTAGATTCAGGGAAGCTTCCATTAGATTGGGTATTAGCAAATATAACTCCCTTATTCAAAAAGGGAGGGAGACGGAAAGCAGGAAACTACAGGCCAGTTAGCCTAACATCTGTCATAGGGAAAATGTTAGAAGCTATTTTTAAAGATGTTATCATGTTTAGAAAAATTCAAGGCAATCAGGCAGAGTTAACATGGTTTTGTGAAAGGGAAATCATGTTTAATTAATTTATTAGAGCTCTTTGAAGAAGTCACATGTGGATAAAGGGGAACTGGTAGATGTACTGTACTTAGATTTCCAGAAGGCATTTGATAAAGTGATAAAGGTTATTGAAGAAAATAAAAGCTCATGGTGTAGGGGGTAGCATATTGGCATGGATAGAAGATTGGCTGGCTAACAGGGAGCAGAGAGTTGGCATAAATGGATCCTTTTCTGGTTGGCAGGATGTGATGAGTGATGTGCGACAGGGATCAGTGTTGGGGCCTCAACTTTGTACAATTTATATAAATGATTTGGATGAAGGGACCAAAGGAATGGCTGCTCAATTTGCTGACAACACAAAAATAGGAAGGAAAGTAAATTGTGAAAGGGGCTTAAGGAGGCCACAAAGGGACATAACTGGGTTAAGTGAGTGGGCAAAAATCTGGCAAATGGAGTACAATGTGGGCAAATATGAAATTGTTCCTTTGGCAAGAAAAATAAAAAAGCATTTTATCTAAATGGTGAGAGATTGCAGAGCTCTGAGGTGCAGAGGGATCTGGGTGTCCTAGTGCATGAATCGCAAAAGGCTAGAATGCAGGTACAGCAAGTAATTAGGAAAAGTAATAGAATGTTATCATTTATTGGGAGGGGGAATTGATTACAAAAGTAGGGAGGTTATACTTCAGTTGTACAGGGCATTGGTGAGATCAAATCTGGAGTAGTGTGTACACTACTGGTCTCCTTATTGAAGGAAAGATGTAAACGCGTTAGCAGCTCATAGAAGGTTTACAAGACTAATACCAAGAATGGGCAGGTTGTCTTATGAGGAAAGGTTGGACAGGTTAAACTTGTCTCCACTGGAATTTGGAAGAGTAAGAGGTGACTTGATTGAAATATTTAAGATCCTGAGGCGTCTTGCCAGGGTGGATGTGGAGAATATGTTTCCTCTTGTGGGAGAATCTAGAACTAGGGGTCACTGTTTAAAAATAAGGGATTACTCATTTCATATAGAGATGGAAGAAATTTTTTCTCTCAGAGGGTAGTGAGTCTTTGGAAGTTTCTTCCTCAAAAGCTAGTGGAAGCAGAGTCCTTTAATATTTTTAAGGCAGAGCTAGATAGATTCTTGATTAACAGAGGGGTGAAAGGGTATTGGGGGTAGGCAGGAATGTTGGGTCGAGATTACATTTAGAGCAACCTTATTTTATTGAATGGCAGAGCAGGCAAGAGGGGCCGAGTGGCCTACTCCTGCTCCTAATTCGTATGCTCATACAAATCTGCTTCCACTGTCCATTCAGGAAACGCACTCTACATCATAACATCTCTTAATCTTATTCTTAACTCCCAAGCAATCATGTCCCAAAATCCCATAGTAAATTTGTCCCATCTCACATTGTATTCCCATGCTTTATTGTTACTGTCAGCAAAGCTCAGTCTCTTAGCTATCTTGTATTAAGTCCCAATGAATCTACCTCAATGCCATTCTACATCACACTATTTCCCCATTTATTCTTTACTCTGTGTTTGACTAGCTCTGATTATATTGCAGACAGCCTGATGAAAGGTCCCTGGTTAATTTGCTGGGAGCAGAATGCAGGGTGCCTTGTTAATTACTTCCCCAACATACGGTTTAGTTATCAAGCTGCTGGATCATTCAAAACAAAAGAGACTTCATTAGCAAGCTTCCAGTGAAGCAGAAAAATATCTGTCAAATGAGGGAAAGACTTGAAAAGGCATAGAGAGGCAGGTACCGACTGGTGGAATGTCCCTCAAACAAACAATAATGAATAATGAATCCTACAGTTCTCTAGTTCATCAAAGATCATTATTCTTTAACTCTTTATGGTACTAATTATCCTAGAATGTGCAGCATACATGAGCTTCCAAGCACTTATACATGCCATTGCTATTTCCATCTCTGTAACATCACCCGACTTCAGCCATCTCAGCTCATCTGTTTCTGAAACTCTTAGTCATGCCTTAGTTCACTCTAGATGACTATTCCAATGTGCTCCTGGTCAGCCTCCCACATTCTACTCTCTGTAAACACTCACTGTTCCTTCACTGTCAACACTGATCTGTACAGTGAGCCTAGATTGGGATGTTTGACATCTGTCCTGTATGAAAGGCAGCAAGTATTGGAAAAGCCCTCAGTGTGAGATTTTTAAGCTGCAAACTGTACACCCGAGTCAGACTGCACCAAAATTAGCAACAGAAAACAGTATAAGAGTGGGCTGAATGGCCTCCATCTGTGCTCCATTAACTTACTATAGCCTGTCTATAATGTGGTCAGCAATTACTGTCCAATCAGTCCAATCAATCACTGATCATCTTTAGTGGGGGCTTGCACAATAGGCGGCCTCAAAAATAGTAATTTTTGGATTACTCCCAGTGCCGTGCACAAGTGGGTACAGGAATAGGAGGATAGAGTAGATTTATGTGTGGGCAGAAAGTTGATGTTAGATTCTTGGGACATTGGGACTGGCTCTGGGGCAGATGGGACATGTACAGGCCAGACGGGTTGCACCTGAACAGAGACAGAACTGAGTTCCTTGTGGGATGTTTTGCTAGTGCCTTTGGGGGGGGATTTAAACTAATTTGGCAGGTGGGGTAGGGTCCTGGTGGTAGATTCAGTTGGGACAGAATCAGAAATGGAAGGCAGAAAATTAGCAGATGGGCCTGGAATGCAGAGCAAACAAAGGTTAGGAAATAAAAGAGAGAGTTTGGCAGTGCACAAGGGTATCTACTTCAATGCAAGAAGTATAGCAAATAAAGCAGACGAGCTGAGGGTACAGACAGAAGTGTGGTAGTATGATATCACAGCTATTACAGAAACAAATGTTCCTGGTTACAGGGTTTTCAGACAAGGTAAAGAGGGGGATAAAAAAGGGGACGGGGAGGCAATTTTGGTCAAAGAAGCAATTACGGCTGTGAGGAGGGATGATATATTAGAAGGGTCATGAAATGAGGCCATATGGATTGAGATAAGTGACAAAAAAGGGACAGTCACTACTGGGAGTGTACAATAGATGCCCAAATAGTCAGGGAGATAGAAGACCAAACATGTTGGCAAATCTCTGAAGTGCAAAGACAGTAAGGCAGTAATAGTAGGGGATTTATACTACCCCAATATCAACTGGGATAGTTTTAGTGTGAAAGGAATTGAGGGAGCAGAATTCTTGAGATGCATTCAGGAGAACTTTTTTTGGCCAATTTGTAGCAAGTCCAACTAGAGAGAGCACAGTTCTGGACTTAATTTTAGGCAATGTAGCTGGGGAGGTGGAAGGAGTGGCAGTGGGAAAGCATTTTGGTGGTAATGATCATAATTCAACTAGTTTTAACAGAATTATAGAAAAGGACAAAGCTAGAGTTCTAAATTGGGGCAAGGCCAATTTTACTAAGCTGAGGAGTAATTTAGCAAAAGTGGACTGGACACAGCTATTTGAAAGTAAATCGGTGTCAGAGCAATGGGGGCATTCAAAGGGGAGATTCAAGGGGTTCAGAGTAAACATGTTCCCACAAAGGAAAAGTGTGGGATGGCCAAATCTATAGACCCCTGGATGTCAAGGAGCTCACAGGGCAAGATAAGCCAGGAAAAGAAAGCTTATGTCAAGACAACAAGAACTCAATACTACAGAAAGCTGAGAGGAGTATAGAAAGTGGAGGGGTGAAATCAAAAGGAAATTAGAAAAGCAAAGAGGGATCATGAAAGAATAATGGCAAGCAAAGTCAAGGTGAACCCAAAGATGTTTTATCAATGCATTAAGAGTAAGAGGAGAACAAAGGAAAGAGTAGGGCCCATAAAAGACCAAAAGGTAAACAATGTGTGGAGGCGGAGGATGTGGGAATGCTTCTTAATGAATACTTTGCGTCTGTCTTCACAAAAAAGGGCGACAATGCAGATATTGTAGTTAAGGAGGAGTGTGAAGAATTGGATGTGATAAACATAGGGAGTGAGGAAGTATTAATGAGATTAACATCCGTGAAAATGGATAAGTACCAGGGCTGGATGAAATGTACTCCAGGCTGTTAAAAGAAGCTGGGGGAAAATTGCAGGAGGCCTGATCATCATTTTCCAATCCTCACTGGATACAGGTGTAGTGTTGTAGGATTGGAGATCTATTAATGTTGCACCTTTGTTTCAAAAGGAAGTGAGGGATAGACTGAATAATTACAGGCTAGTTAGGGCAAATTACTGGAATCAATTCTGAGACAGGATAAACTGTCACTTAGAAAGGCACAGATTAATCAAGGATAGTCAGCATGGATTTCTTAATGGAAGATCGTGCCTGACTAACTTGACTGAATTTTTTGAGGAAGTAACAAGGAGGATTGATGAGGGTGCTGCAGCTGATGTGGTCTACATGGATTTTATCAAGCCTTTTGACAAGGTCCCACATGGCAGACTGGTTTAAAACAAAGTAAAAGGCAATGGGATCCAGTGGAATGTAGCAAACTGGATACAAAATTGGCTCAGTGGCAGGAAACAAAGAGTAATTGTTGATGAATCTTTTTGTGACTGGGAGGGTGTTTCTGGGGGGGTTCCACAGGGCTTAGTACTAGATTCCCTGCTTTTTTTGGTATATATTAACGATTTGGAAGTAAATGAAGGTAGCATGATTGCGAGGTTTGCAGACTACACAAAAATTGGCCGTGGTTGATAGTGAGGAGGATAGCTGTAGACTGCAGGAAGATATCAATGGCAGTCAGGGAGGCAGAAAAGTGGCAAATAGAATTCAACCTGGAGAAGTGTGAGGTGATGCATTTGGGGAGGTCACGCAAGGTAAAGGAATACACAATTAATGGGAGAATACTGAGAGGTGTATAGGAAGTGCGGGGTCTTGGAGTGAATGCCCACAGATCTCTGAAGGTAGCAGGACAGGTTGATAGGGTGGTTACAGAAGGCATCTGGAATCCTTTCCTTTATTAGTTGAAGTATAGAATATGCAAGCAGGGAGGTTCTGTTGGAACTGTGTAAATCATTAGCTAGGCCACAATTTGAGTACTGTGCGCTGTTCTGGTCACCTCATTACAGATAGGATGTAATTGCACCAGAGAGGGTACACAGGAGATTTACAAGGATGTTGCCAGGACTGGAAAATTGCAGCTATGAGAAAAGATTGGATAGGCTGGGGTTCTCCGTGGAACAGAGGAGAGATTTGATTGAGATGTGCAAAATTGAATGGCCCTGGATAGAGTGGATGGGAAGGGTCTATTTACCTTAGCAGAGAGGTCAGTGACTAGGGGGCATGGATTTAAAGTGATTGGTAGAAAGATTTGAGGGGAGATGAGGAAAGATTTTTCACCCAGAGGGTTGTGGCGGTCTGGAAATCGCTGTCTGAAAGGATAATAGAGGCAGAAACCCTCAACTCATTTAAAAGGTGCCTGGATGTGCACCTCAAGTGCTGTGACCTGCAGGGCTACGCACCAAACCCTGGAAAGTGGGACCAGCCTGGGCGGCTCATTTTTCAATTGGTGTAGTTACAATGGGTCGAATGGTCACCTTCTGTGCCACAAACTTTCTATAATTCCACCTCTAGAAGCTTCCCTAGAAATGAAAAAAAATGCCCACAACAGGCGCAGGCACAGACTGACTCACTCCTCAATCCAATAACAGGCGCAGACACAGACTGACTCACTCCTCAATCTAATAACAGGGTCAGACACAGACTGACTCACTCCTCAATCCAATAACAGGGTCAGACACAGACTGACTCACTCCTCAATCCAATAACAGGGTCAGACACAGACTGACTCACTCCTCAATCTAATAACAGGGTCAGATACAGACTGACTCACTCCTCAATCTAATAACAGGGTCAGACACAGACTGACTCACTCCTCAATCTAATAACAGGGTCAGACACAGACTGACTCACTCCTCAATCTAATAACAGGGTCAGACACAGACTGACTCACTCCTCAATCTAATAACAGGGTCAGACACAGACTGACTCACTCCTCAATCTAATAACAGGGTCAGACACAGACTGACTCACTCCTCAATCCAATAACAGGGTCAGACACAGACTGACTCACTCCTCAATCTAATAACAGGCGCAGACACAGACTGGCTCTCTCCTCAATCCAATAACAGGGTCAGACACAGACTGGCTCTCTCCTCAATCCAATAACAGGGTCAGACACAGACTGACTCACTCCTCAATCTAATAACAGGCGCAGACACAGACTGGCTCTCTCCTCAATCCAATAACAGGGTCAGACACGGACTGATTCACTCCTCAACCCAATAACAGGGTCAGACACAGACTGACTCACTCCTCAATCCAATAACAGGGTCAGACACAGACTGACTCACTCCTCAATCTAATAACAGGGTCAGACACAGACTGACTCACTCCTCAATCCAATAACAGGGTCAGACACAGACTGACTCACTCCTCAATCTAATAACAGGCGCAGACACAGACTGGCTCTCTCCTCAATCTAATAACAGGCGCAGACACAGACTGACTCTCTCCTCAATACAATAACAGGGTCAGACACAGACTGACTCACTCCTCAATCTAATAACAGGCGCAGACACAGACTGGCTCTCTCCTCAATCCAATAACAGGGTCAGACACAGACTGACTCACTCCTCAACCCAATAACAGGGTCAGACACGGACTGACTCACTCCTCAATCCAATATCAGGCGCAGACACAGACTGGCTCTCTCCTCAATCTAGTAACAGGGTCAGACACAGACTGACTCACTCCTCAATCTAATAACAGGGTCAGACACAGACTGGCTCTCTCCTCAATCTAATAACAGGGTCAGACACAGACTGACTCACTCCTCAATCCAATAACAGGCGCAGACACAGACTGACTCACTCCTCAATCTAATAACAGGGTCAGACACAGACTGACTCACTCCTCAATCCAATAACAGGGTCAGACACAGACTGACTCACTCCTCAATCTAATAACAGGGTCAGACACAGACTGACTCACTCCTCAATCCAATAACAGGGTCAGACACAGACTGACTCACTCCTCAATCTAATAACAGGCGCAGACACAGACTGGCTCTCTCCTCAATCTAATAACAGGCGCAGACACAGACTGACTCTCTCCTCAATCCAATAACAGGGTCAGACACAGACTGACTCACTCCTCAATCTAATAACAGGCGCAGACACAGACTGGCTCTCTCCTCAATCCAATAACAGGGTCAGACACAGACTGACTCTCTCCTCAACCCAATAACAGGGTCAGACACGGACTGACTCACTCCTCAATCCAATATCAGGCGCAGACACAGACTGGCTCTCTCCTCAATCTAGTAACAGGGTCAGACACAGACTGACTCACTCCTCAATCTAATAACAGGGTCAGACACAGACTGGCTCTCTCCTCAATCTAATAACAGGGTCAGACACAGACTGACTCACTCCTCAATCCAATAACAGGCGCAGACACAGACTGACTCACTCCTCAATCTAATAACAGGGTCAGACACAGACTGACTCACTCCTCAATCCAATAACAGGGTCAGACACAGACTGACTCACTCCTCAATCCAATAACAGGGTCAGACACAGACTGACTCACTCCTCAATCCAATAACAGGGTCAGACACAGACTGACTCACTCCTCAATCTAATAACAGGCGCAGACACAGACTGATTCAGTCCTCAATCTAATAACAGGGTCAGACACAGACTGACTCACTCCTCAATCTAATAACAGGGTCAGACACAGACTGACTCACACCTCAATCCAATAACAGGGTCAGACACAGACTGACTCACTCCTCAATCTAATAACAGGCGCAGACACAGACTGACTCACTCCTCAATCCAATAACAGGGTCAGACACAGACTGACTCACTCCTCAATCCAATAACAGGCGCAGACACAGACTGACTCACTCCTCAATCCAATAACAGGCGCAGACACAGACTGACTCACTCCTCAATCCAATAACAGGGTCAGACACAGACTGACTCACTCCTCAATCTAATAACAGGGTCAGACACAGACTGGCTCTCTCCTCAATCCAATAACAGGCGCAGACACAGACTGACTCACTCCTCAATCTAATAACAGGGTCAGACACAGACTGGCTCTCTCCTCAATCTAATAACAGGGTCAGACACAGACTGACTCACTCCTCAATCCAATAACAGGCGCAGACACAGACTGACTCACTCCTCAATCCAATAACAGGGTCAGACACAGACTGACTCACTCCTCAATCCAATAACAGGGTCAGACACAGACTGACTCACTCCTCAATCCAATAACAGGCGCAGGCACAGACTGGCTCTCTCCTCAATCTAATAACAGGGTCAGACACAGACTGACTCACTCCTCAATCTAATAACAGGTGCAGACACAGACTGACTCACTCCTCAATCTAATAACAGGGTCAGACACAGACTGACTCACTTCTCAATCCAATAACAGGGTCAGACACAGACTGACTCACTCCTCAATCTAATAACAGGGTCAGACACAGACTGACTCACTCCTCAATCTAACAGGGTCAGACACAGACTGACTCACTCCTCAATCTAATAACAGGCGCAGACACAGACTGGCTCTCTCCTCAATCCAATAACAGGGTCAGACACAGACTGACTCACTCCTCAATCCAATAACAGGGTCAGACACAGACTGACTCACTCCTCAATCCAATAACAGGCGCAGACACAGACTGGCTCTCTCCTCAATCTAATAACAGGGTCAGACACAGACTGACTCACTCCTCAATCTAATAACAGGGTCAGACACAGACTGACTCACTCCTCAATCCAATAACAGGGTCAGACACAGACTGACTCACTCCTCAAGCTAATAACAGGTTCAGACACGGACTGACTCACTCCTCAATCCAATATCAGGCGCAGACACAGACTGGCTCTCTCCTCAATCTAGTAACAGGGTCAGACACAGACTGGCTCTCTCCTCAATCCAATAACAGGGTCAGACACAGACTGACTCACTCCTCAATCTAATAACAGGCGCAGACACAGACTGGCTCTCTCCTCAATCCAATAACAGGGTCAGACACAGACTGATTCACTCCTCAACCCAATAACAGGGTCAGACACAGACTGACTCACTCCTCAATCCAATAACAGGGTCAGACACAGACTGACTCACTCCTCAATCTAATAACAGGGTCAGACACAGACTGACTCACTCCTCAATCCAATAACAGGGTCAGACACAGACTGACTCACTCCTCAATCTAATAACAGGCGCAGACACAGACTGGCTCTCTCCTCAATCTAATAACAGGCGCAGACACAGACTGACTCTCTCCTCAATCCAATAACAGGGTCAGACACAGACTGACTCACTCCTCAATCTAATAACAGGCGCAGACACAGACTGGCTCTCTCCTCAATCCAATAACAGGGTCAGACACAGACTGACTCACTCCTCAACCCAATAACAGGGTCAGACACGGACTGACTCACTCCTCAATCCAATATCAGGCGCAGACACAGACTGGCTCTCTCCTCAATCTAGTAACAGGGTCAGACACAGACTGACTCACTCCTCAATCTAATAACAGGGTCAGACACAGACTGGCTCTCTCCTCAATCTAATAACAGGGTCAGACACAGACTGACTCACTCCTCAATCCAATAACAGGCGCAGACACAGACTGACTCACTCCTCAATCTAATAACAGGGTCAGACACAGACTGACTCACTCCTCAATCCAATAACAGGGTCAGACACAGACTGACTCACTCCTCAATCCAATAACAGGGTCAGACACAGACTGACTCACTCCTCAATCCAATAACAGGGTCAGACACAGACTGACTCACTCCTCAATCTAATAACAGGCGCAGACACAGACTGATTCACTCCTCAATCTAATAACAGGGTCAGACACAGACTGACTCACTCCTCAATCTAATAACAGGGTCAGACACAGACTGACTCACACCTCAATCCAATAACAGGGTCAGACACAGACTGACTCACTCCTCAATCTAATAACAGGCGCAGACACAGACTGACTCACTCCTCAATCCAATAACAGGGTCAGACACAGACTGACTCACTCCTCAATCCAATAACAGGCGCAGACACAGACTGACTCACTCCTCAATCCAATAACAGGCGCAGACACAGACTGACTCACTCCTCAATCCAATAACAGGGTCAGACACAGACTGACTCACTCCTCAATCTAATAACAGGGTCAGACACAGACTGGCTCTCTCCTCAATCCAATAACAGGCGCAGACACAGACTGACTCACTCCTCAATCTAATAACAGGGTCAGACACAGACTGGCTCTCTCCTCAATCTAATAACAGGGTCAGACACAGACTGACTCACTCCTCAATCCAATAACAGGCGCAGACACAGACTGACTCACTCCTCAATCCAATAACAGGGTCAGACACAGACTGACTCACTCCTCAATCCAATAACAGGGTCAGACACAGACTGACTCACTCCTCAATCCAATAACAGGCGCAGGCACAGACTGGCTCTCTCCTCAATCTAATAACAGGGTCAGACACAGACTGACTCACTCCTCAATCTAATAACAGGTGCAGACACAGACTGACTCACTCCTCAATCTAATAACAGGGTCAGACACAGACTGACTCACTCCTCAATCCAATAACAGGGTCAGACACAGACTGACTCACTCCTCAATCTAATAACAGGGTCAGACACAGACTGACTCACTCCTCAATCTAACAGGGTCAGACACAGACTGACTCACTCCTCAATCTAATAACAGGGTCAGACACAGACTGACTCACTCCTCAATCTAATAACAGGCGCAGACACAGACTGGCTCTCTCCTCAATCCAATAACAGGGTCAAACACAGACTGACTCACTCCTCAATCTAATAACAGGGTCAGACACAGACTGACTCACTCCTCAATCCAATAACAGGGTCAGACACAGACTGACTCACTTCTCAATCTAATAACAGGCGCAGACACAGACTGGCTCTCTCCTCAATCTAATAACAGGGTCAGACACAGACTGACTCTCTCCTCAATCCAATAACAGGGTCAGACACAGACTGACTCACTCCTCAATCTAATAACAGGCGCAGACACAGACTGGCTCTCTCCTCAATCCAATAACAGGGTCAGACACAGACTGACTCACTCCTCAATCCAATAACAGGGTCAGACACAGACTGACTCACTCCTCAATCCAATAACAGGCGCAGACACAGACTGGCTCTCTCCTCAATCTAATAACAGGGTCAGACACAGACTGACTCACTCCTCAATCTAATAACAGGGTCAGACACAGACTGACTCACTCCTCAATCCAATAACAGGGTCAGACACAGACTGACTCACTCCTCAAGCTAATAACAGGTTCAGACACGGACTGACTCACTCCTCAATCC
The DNA here is from genome assembly GCF_017639515.1 of Carcharodon carcharias. NCBI lineage: Eukaryota > Metazoa > Chordata > Chondrichthyes > Lamniformes > Lamnidae > Carcharodon > Carcharodon carcharias. The sequence goes on along the minus strand of NC_054473.1, from coordinate 191,751,330 downwards.
AATATCAGGCGCAGACACAGACTGGCTCTCTCCTCAATCTAGTAACAGGGTCAGACACAGACTGGCTCTCTCCTCAATCCAATAACAGGGTCAGACACAGACTGACTCACTCCTCAATCTAATAACAGGCGCAGACACAGACTGGCTCTCTCCTCAATCCAATAACAGGGTCAGACACAGACTGATTCACTCCTCAACCCAATAACAGGGTCAGACACAGACTGACTCACTCCTCAATCCAATAACAGGGTCAGACACAGACTGACTCACTCCTCAATCTAATAACAGGGTCAGACACAGACTGACTCACTCCTCAATCCAATAACAGGGTCAGACACAGACTGACTCACTCCTCAATCTAATAACAGGCGCAGACACAGACTGGCTCTCTCCTCAATCTAATAACAGGCGCAGACACAGACTGACTCTCTCCTCAATCCAATAACAGGGTCAGACACAGACTGACTCACTCCTCAATCTAATAACAGGCGCAGACACAGACTGGCTCTCTCCTCAATCCAATAACAGGGTCAGACACAGACTGACTCACTCCTCAACCCAATAACAGGGTCAGACACGGACTGACTCACTCCTCAATCCAATATCAGGCGCAGACACAGACTGGCTCTCTCCTCAATCTAGTAACAGGGTCAGACACAGACTGACTCACTCCTCAATCTAATAACAGGGTCAGACACAGACTGGCTCTCTCCTCAATCTAATAACAGGGTCAGACACAGACTGACTCACTCCTCAATCCAATAACAGGCGCAGACACAGACTGACTCACTCCTCAATCTAATAACAGGGTCAGACACAGACTGACTCACTCCTCAATCCAATAACAGGGTCAGACACAGACTGACTCACTCCTCAATCCAATAACAGGGTCAGACACAGACTGACTCACTCCTCAATCCAATAACAGGGTCAGACACAGACTGACTCACTCCTCAATCTAATAACAGGCGCAGACACAGACTGATTCAGTCCTCAATCTAATAACAGGGTCAGACACAGACTGACTCACTCCTCAATCTAATAACAGGGTCAGACACAGACTGACTCACACCTCAATCCAATAACAGGGTCAGACACAGACTGACTCACTCCTCAATCTAATAACAGGCGCAGACACAGACTGACTCACTCCTCAATCCAATAACAGGGTCAGACACAGACTGACTCACTCCTCAATCCAATAACAGGCGCAGACACAGACTGACTCACTCCTCAATCCAATAACAGGCGCAGACACAGACTGACTCACTCCTCAATCCAATAACAGGGTCAGACACAGACTGACTCACTCCTCAATCTAATAACAGGGTCAGACACAGACTGGCTCTCTCCTCAATCCAATAACAGGCGCAGACACAGACTGACTCACTCCTCAATCTAATAACAGGGTCAGACACAGACTGTCTCTCTCCTCAATCTAATAACAGGGTCAGACACAGACTGACTCACTCCTCAATCCAATAACAGGCGCAGACACAGACTGACTCACTCCTCAATCCAATAACAGGGTCAGACACAGACTGACTCACTCCTCAATCCAATAACAGGGTCAGACACAGACTGACTCACTCCTCAATCCAATAACAGGCGCAGGCACAGACTGGCTCTCTCCTCAATCTAATAACAGGGTCAGACACAGACTGACTCACTCCTCAATCTAATAACAGGTGCAGACACAGACTGACTCACTCCTCAATCTAATAACAGGGTCAGACTCAGACTGACTCACTCCTCAATCCAATAACAGGGTCAGACACAGACTGACTCACTCCTCAATCTAATAACAGGGTCAGACACAGACTGACTCACTCCTCAATCTAACAGGGTCAGACACAGACTGACTCACTCCTCAATCTAATAACAGGGTCAGACACAGACTGACTCACTCCTCAATCTAATAACAGGCGCAGACACAGACTGGCTCTCTCCTCAATCCAATAACAGGGTCAAACACAGACTGACTCACTCCTCAATCTAATAACAGGGTCAGACACAGACTGACTCACTCCTCAATCCAATAACAGGGTCAGACACAGACTGACTCACTTCTCAATCTAATAACAGGCGCAGACACAGACTGGCTCTCTCCTCAATCTAATAACAGGGTCAGACACAGACTGACTCTCTCCTCAATCCAATAACAGGGTCAGACACAGACTGACTCACTCCTCAATCTAATAACAGGCGCAGACACAGACTGGCTCTCTCCTCAATCCAATAACAGGGTCAGACACAGACTGACTCACTCCTCAATCCAATAACAGGGTCAGACACAGACTGACTCACTCCTCAATCCAATAACAGGCGCAGACACAGACTGGCTCTCTCCTCAATCTAATAACAGGGTCAGACACAGACTGACTCACTCCTCAATCTAATAACAGGGTCAGACACAGACTGACTCACTCCTCAATCCAATAACAGGGTCAGACACAGACTGACTCACTCCTCAATCTAATAACAGGTTCAGACACGGACTGACTCACTCCTCAATCCAATATCAGGCGCAGACACAGACTGGCTCTCTCCTCAATCTAGTAACAGGGTCAGACACAGACTGGCTCTCTCCTCAATCCAATAACAGGGTCAGACACAGACTGACTCACTCCTCAATCTAATAACAGGCGCAGACACAGACTGGCTCTCTCCTCAATCCAATAACAGGGTCAGACACAGACTGATTCACTCCTCAACCCAATAACAGGGTCAGACACAGACTGACTCACTCCTCAATCCAATAACAGGGTCAGACACAGACTGACTCACTCCTCAATCTAATAACAGGGTCAGACACAGACTGACTCACTCCTCAATCCAATAACAGGGTCAGACACAGACTGACTCACTCCTCAATCTAATAACAGGCGCAGACACAGACTGGCTCTCTCCTCAATCTAATAACAGGCGCAGACACAGACTGACTCTCTCCTCAATCCAATAACAGGGTCAGACACAGACTGACTCACTCCTCAATCTAATAACAGGCGCAGACACAGACTGGCTCTCTCCTCAATCCAATAACAGGGTCAGACACAGACTGACTCACTCCTCAACCCAATAACAGGGTCAGACACGGACTGACTCACTCCTCAATCCAATATCAGGCGCAGACACAGACTGGCTCTCTCCTCAATCTAGTAACAGGGTCAGACACAGACTGACTCACTCCTCAATCTAATAACAGGGTCAGACACAGACTGGCTCTCTCCTCAATCTAATAACAGGGTCAGACACAGACTGACTCACTCCTCAATCCAATAACAGGCGCAGACACAGACTGACTCACTCCTCAATCTAATAACAGGGTCAGACACAGACTGACTCACTCCTCAATCCAATAACAGGGTCAGACACAGACTGACTCACTCCTCAATCCAATAACAGGGTCAGACACAGACTGACTCACTCCTCAATCCAATAACAGGGTCAGACACAGACTGACTCACTCCTCAATCTAATAACAGGCGCAGACACAGACTGATTCACTCCTCAATCTAATAACAGGGTCAGACACAGACTGACTCACTCCTCAATCTAATAACAGGGTCAGACACAGACTGACTCACACCTCAATCCAATAACAGGGTCAGACACAGACTGACTCACTCCTCAATCTAATAACAGGCGCAGACACAGACTGACTCACTCCTCAATCCAATAACAGGGTCAGACACAGACTGACTCACTCCTCAATCCAATAACAGGCGCAGACACAGACTGACTCACTCCTCAATCCAATAACAGGCGCAGACACAGACTGACTCACTCCTCAATCCAATAACAGGGTCAGACACAGACTGACTCACTCCTCAATCTAATAACAGGGTCAGACACAGACTGACTCACTCCTCAATCCAATAACAGGCGCAGACACAGACTGACTCACTCCTCAATCTAATAACAGGGTCAGACACAGACTGGCTCTCTCCTCAATCTAATAACAGGGTCAGACACAGACTGACTCACTCCTCAATCCAATAACAGGCGCAGACACAGACTGACTCACTCCTCAATCCAATAACAGGGTCAGACACAGACTGACTCACTCCTCAATCCAATAACAGGGTCAGACACAGACTGACTCACTCCTCAATCCAATAACAGGCGCAGGCACAGACTGGCTCTCTCCTCAATCTAATAACAGGGTCAGACACAGACTGACTCACTCCTCAATCTAATAACAGGTGCAGACACAGACTGACTCACTCCTCAATCTAATAACAGGGTCAGACACAGACTGACTCACTCCTCAATCCAATAACAGGGTCAGACACAGACTGACTCACTCCTCAATCTAATAACAGGGTCAGACACAGACTGACTCACTCCTCAATCTAACAACAGGGTCAGACACAGACTGACTCACTCCTCAATCCAATAACAGGGTCAGACACAGACTGACTCACTCCTCAATCTAATAACAGGCGCAGACACAGACTGGCTCTCTCCTCAATCCAATAACAGGGTCAGACACAGACTGACTCACTCCTCAACCCAATAACAGGGTCAGACACGGACTGACTCACTCCTCAATCCAATATCAGGCGCAGACACAGACTGGCTCTCTCCTCAATCTAGTAACAGGGTCAGACACAGACTGACTCACTCCTCAATCTAATAACAGGGTCAGACACAGACTGGCTCTCTCCTCAATCTAATAACAGGGTCAGACACAGACTGACTCACTCCTCAATCCAATAACAGGCGCAGACACAGACTGACTCACTCCTCAATCTAATAACAGGGTCAGACACAGACTGACTCACTCCTCAATCCAATAACAGGGTCAGACACAGACTGACTCACTCCTCAATCCAATAACAGGGTCAGACACAGACTGACTCTCTCCTCAATCCAATAACAGGGTCAGACACAGACTGACTCACTCCTCAATCTAATAACAGGCGCAGACACAGACTGATTCACTCCTCAATCTAATAACAGGGTCAGACACAGACTGACTCACTCCTCAATCTAATAACAGGGTCAGACACAGACTGACTCACACCTCAATCCAATAACAGGGTCAGACACAGACTGACTCACTCCTCAATCTAATAACAGGCGCAGACACAGACTGACTCACTCCTCAATCCAATAACAGGGTCAGACACAGACTGACTCACTCCTCAATCCAATAACAGGCGCAGACACAGACTGACTCACTCCTCAATCCAATAACAGGCGCAGACACAGACTGACTCACTCCTCAATCCAATAACAGGGTCAGACACAGACTGACTCACTCCTCAATCTAATAACAGGGTCAGACACAGACTGACTCACTCCTCAATCCAATAACAGGCGCAGACACAGACTGACTCACTCCTCAATCTAATAACAGGGTCAGACACAGACTGGCTCTCTCCTCAATCTAATAACAGGGTCAGACACAGACTGACTCACTCCTCAATCCAATAACAGGCGCAGACACAGACTGACTCACTCCTCAATCCAATAACAGGGTCAGACACAGACTGACTCACTCCTCAATCCAATAACAGGGTCAGACACAGACTGACTCACTCCTCAATCCAATAACAGGCGCAGGCACAGACTGGCTCTCTCCTCAATCTAATAACAGGGTCAGACACAGACTGACTCACTCCTCAATCTAATAACAGGTGCAGACACAGACTGACTCACTCCTCAATCTAATAACAGGGTCAGACACAGACTGACTCACTCCTCAATCCAATAACAGGGTCAGACACAGACTGACTCACTCCTCAATCTAATAACAGGGTCAGACACAGACTGACTCACTCCTCAATCTAACAACAGGGTCAGACACAGACTGACTCACTCCTCAATCCAATAACAGGGTCAGACACAGACTGACTCACTCCTCAATCTAATAACAGGCGCAGACACAGACTGGCTCTCTCCTCAATCCAATAACAGGGTCAGACACAGACTGACTCACTCCTCAATCTAATAACAGGGTCAGACACAGACTGACTCACTCCTCAATCCAATAACAGGGTCAGACACAGACTGACTCACTTCTCAATCTAATAACAGGCGCAGACACAGACTGGCTCTCTCCTCAATCTAATAACAGGGTCAGACACAGACTGACTCTCTCCTCAATCCAATAACAGGGTCAGACACAGACTGACTCACTCCTCAATCTAATAACAGGCGCAGACACAGACTGGCTCTCTCCTCAATCCAATAACAGGGTCAGACACAGACTGACTCACTCCTCAATCCAATAACAGGGTCAGACACAGACTGACTCACTCCTCAATCCAATAACAGGCGCAGACACAGACTGGCTCTCTCCTCAATCTAATAACAGGGTCAGACACAGACTGACTCACTCCTCAATCTAATAACAGGGTCAGACACAGACTGACTCACTCCTCAATCCAATAACAGGGTCAGACACAGACTGACTCACTCCTCAAGCTAATAACAGGTTCAGACACGGACTGACTCACTCCTCAATCCAATATCAGGCGCAGACACAGACTGGCTCTCTCCTCAATCTAGTAACAGGGTCAGACACAGACTGACTCACTCCTCAATCTAATAACAGGGTCAGACACAGACTGGCTCTCTCCTCAATCTAATAACAGGGTCAGACACAGACTGACTCACTCCTCAATCCAATAACAGGCGCAGACACAGACTGACTCACTCCTCAATCTAATAACAGGGTCAGACACAGACTGACTCACTCCTCAATCCAATAACAGGGTCAGACACAGACTGACTCACTCCTCAATCCAATAACAGGGTCAGACACAGACTGACTCACTCCTCAATCTAATAACAGGGTCAGACACAGACTGACTCACTCCTCAATCTAATAACAGGTGCAGACACAGACTGACTCACTCCTCAATCTAATAACAGGGTCAGACACAGACTGACTCACTCCTCAATCCAATAACAGGGTCAGACACAGACTGACTCACTCCTCAATCTAATAACAGGGTGAGACACAGACTGACTCACTCCTCAATCTAACAACAGGGTCAGACACAGACTGACTCACTCCTCAATCCAATAACAGGGTCAGACACAGACTGACTCACTCCTCAATCTAATAACAGGCGCAGACACAGACTGGCTCTCTCCTCAATCCAATAACAGGGTCAGACACAGACTGACTCACTCCTCAATCTAATAACAGGGTCAGACACAGACTGACTCACTCCTCAATCCAATAACAGGGTCAGACACAGACTGACTCACTTCTCAATCTAATAACAGGCGCAGACACAGACTGGCTCTCTCCTCAATCTAATAACAGGGTCAGACACAGACTGACTCTCTCCTCAATCCAATAACAGGGTCAGACACAGACTGACTCACTCCTCAATCTAAAAAAAAGCGCAGACACAGACTGGCTCTCTCCTCAACCAATAACAGGGTCAGACACAGACTGACTCACTCCTCAATCCAATAACAGGGTCAGACACAGACTGACTCACTCCTCAATCCAATAACAGGCGCAGACACAGACTGGCTCTCTCCTCAATCTAATAACAGGCGCAGACACAGACTGGCTCTCTCCTCAATCTAATAACAGGCGCAGACACAGACTGACTCTCTCCTCAATCCAATAACAGGGTCAGACACAGACTGACTCACTCCTCAATCTAATAACAGGCGCAGACACAGACTGGCTCTCTCCTCAATCCAATAACAGGGTCAGACACAGACTGACTCACTCCTCAACCCAATAACAGGGTCAGACACGGACTGACTCACTCCTCAATCCAATATCAGGCGCAGACACAGACTGGCTCTCTCCTCAATCTAGTAACAGGGTCAGACACAGACTGACTCACTCCTCAATCTAATAACAGGGTCAGACACAGACTGGCTCTCTCCTCAATCTAATAACAGGGTCAGACACAGACTGACTCACTCCTCAATCCAATAACAGGCGCAGACACAGACTGACTCACTCCTCAATCTAATAACAGGGTCAGACATAGACTGACTCACTCCTCAATCCAATAACAGGGTCAGACACAGACTGACTCACTCCTCAATCCAATAACAGGGTCAGACACAGACTGACTCACTCCTCAATCCAATAACAGGGTCAGACACAGACTGACTCACTCCTCAATCTAATAACAGGCACAGACACAGACTGATTCACTCCTCAATCTAATAACAGGGTCAGACACAGACTGACTCACTCCTCAATCTAATAACAGGGTCAGACACAGACTGACTCACACCTCAATCCAATAAAAGGGTCAGACACAGACTGACTCACTCCTCAATCTAATAACAGGCGCAGACACAGACTGACTCACTCCTCAATCCAATAACAGGGTCAGACACAGACTGACTCACTCCTCAATCCAATAACAGGCGCAGACACAGACTGACTCACTCCTCAATCCAATAACAGGCGCAGACACAGACTGACTCACTCCTCAATCCAATAACAGGGTCAGACACAGACTGACTCACTCCTCAATCTAATAACAGGGTCAGACACAGACTGACTCACTCCTCAATCCAATAACAGGCGCAGACACAGACTGACTCACTCCTCAATCTAATAACAGGGTCAGACACAGACTGGCTCTCTCCTCAATCTAATAACAGGGTCAGACACAGACTGACTCACTCCTCAATCCAATAACAGGCGCAGACACAGACTGACTCACTCCTCAATCCAATAACAGGGTTAGACACAGACTGACTCACTCCTCAATCCAATAACAGGGTCAGACACAGACTGACTCACTCCTCAATCCAATAACAGGGTCAGACACAGACTGACTCACTCCTCAATCCAATAACAGGCGCAGGCACAGACTGGCTCTCTCCTCAATCTAATAACAGGGTCAGACACAGACTGACTCACTCCTCAATCTAATAACAGGTGCAGACACAGACTGACTCACTCCTCAATCTAATAACAGGGTCAGACACAGACTGACTCACTCCTCAATCCAATAACAGGGTCAGACACAGACTGACTCACTCCTCAATCTAATAACAGGGTGAGACACAGACTGACTCACTCCTCAATCTAACAACAGGGTCAGACACAGACTGACTCACTCCTCAATCCAATAACAGGGTCAGACACAGACTGACTCACTCCTCAATCTAATAACAGGCGCAGACACAGACTGGCTCTCTCCTCAATCCAATAACAGGGTCAGACACAGACTGACTCACTCCTCAATCTAATAACAGGGTCAGACACAGACTGACTCACTCCTCAATCCAATAACAGGGTCAGACACAGACTGACTCACTTCTCAATCTAATAACAGGCGCAGACACAGACTGGCTCTCTCCTCAATCTAATAACAGGGTCAGACACAGACTGACTCTCTCCTCAATCCAATAACAGGGTCAGACACAGACTGACTCACTCCTCAATCTAATAACAGGCGCAGACACAGACTGGCTCTCTCCTCAATCCAATAACAGGGTCAGACACAGACTGACTCACTCCTCAATCCAATAACAGGCGCAGACACAGACTGGCTCTCTCCTCAATCTAATAACAGGCGCAGACACAGACTGGCTCTCTCCTCAATCTAATAACAGGCGCAGACACAGACTGACTCTCTCCTCAATCCAATAACAGGGTCAGACACAGACTGACTCACTCCTCAATCTAATAACAGGCGCAGACACAGACTGGCTCTCTCCTCAATCCAATAACAGGGTCAGACACAGACTGACTCACTCCTCAACCCAATAACAGGGTCAGACACGGACTGACTCACTCCTCAATCCAATATCAGGCGCAGACACAGACTGGCTCTCTCCTCAATCTAGTAACAGGGTCAGACACAGACTGACTCACTCCTCAATCTAATAACAGGGTCAGACACAGACTGGCTCTCTCCTCAATCTAATAACAGGGTCAGACACAGACTGACTCACTCCTCAATCCAATAACAGGCGCAGACACAGACTGACTCACTCCTCAATCTAATAACAGGGTCAGACACAGACTGACTCACTCCTCAATCCAATAACAGGGTCAGACACAGACTGACTCACTCCTCAATCCAATAACAGGGTCAGACACAGACTGACTCACTCCTCAATCCAATAACAGGGTCAGACACAGACTGACTCACTCCTCAATCTAATAACAGGCGCAGACACAGACTGATTCACTCCTCAATCTAATAACAGGGTCAGACACAGACTGACTCACTCCTCAATCTAATAACAGGGTCAGACACAGACTGACTCACACCTCAATCCAATAACAGGGTCAGACACAGACTGACTCACTCCTCAATCTAATAACAGGCGCAGACACAGACTGACTCACTCCTCAATCCAATAACAGGGTCAGACACAGACTGACTCACTCCTCAATCCAATAACAGGCGCAGACACAGACTGACTCACTCCTCAATCCAATAACAGGCGCAGACACAGACTGACTCACTCCTCAATCCAATAACAGGGTCAGACACAGACTGACTCACTCCTCAATCTAATAACAGGGTCAGACACAGACTGACTCACTCCTCAATCCAATAACAGGCGCAGACACAGACTGACTCACTCCTCAATCTAATAACAGGGTCAGACACAGACTGGCTCTCTCCTCAATCTAATAACAGGGTCAGACACAGACTGACTCACTCCTCAATCCAATAACAGGCGCAGACACAGACTGACTCACTCCTCAATCCAATAACAGGGTCAGACACAGACTGACTCACTCCTCAATCCAATAACAGGGTCAGACACAGACTGACTCACTCCTCAATCCAATAACAGGGTCAGACACAGACTGACTCACTCCTCAATCCAATAACAGGCGCAGGCACAGACTGGCTCTCTCCTCAATCTAATAACAGGGTCAGACACAGACTGACTCACTCCTCAATCTAATAACAGGTGCAGACACAGACTGACTCACTCCTCAATCCAATAACAGGGTCAGACACAGACTGACTCACTCCTCAATCCAATAACAGGGTCAGACACAGACTGACTCACTCCTCAATCCAATAACAGGCGCAGACACAGACTGGCTCTCTCCTCAATCTAATAACAGGCGCAGACACAGACTGGCTCTCTCCTCAATCTAATAACAGGCGCAGACACAGACTGACTCTCTCCTCAATCCAATAACAGGGTCAGACACAGACTGACTCACTCCTCAATCTAATAACAGGCGCAGACACAGACTGGCTCTCTCCTCAATCCAATAACAGGGTCAGACACAGACTGACTCACTCCTCAACCCAATAACAGGGTCAGACACGGACTGACTCACTCCTCAATCCAATATCAGGCGCAGACACAGACTGGCTCTCTCCTCAATCTAGTAACAGGGTCAGACACAGACTGACTCACTCCTCAATCTAATAACAGGGTCAGACACAGACTGGCTCTCTCCTCAATCTAATAACAGGGTCAGACACAGACTGACTCACTCCTCAATCCAATAACAGGCGCAGACACAGACTGACTCACTCCTCAATCTAATAACAGGGTCAGACACAGACTGACTCACTCCTCAATCCAATAACAGGGTCAGACACAGACTGACTCACTCCTCAATCCAATAACAGGGTCAGACACAGACTGACTCACTCCTCAATCCAATAACAGGGTCAGACACAGACTGACTCACTCCTCAATCTAATAACAGGCGCAGACACAGACTGATTCACTCCTCAATCTAATAACAGGGTCAGACACAGACTGACTCACTCCTCAATCTAATAACAGGGTCAGACACAGACTGACTCACACCTCAATCCAATAACAGGGTCAGACACAGACTGACTCACTCCTCAATCTAATAACAGGCGCAGACACAGACTGACTCACTCCTCAATCCAATAACAGGGTCAGACACAGACTGACTCACTCCTCAATCCAATAACAGGCGCAGACACAGACTGACTCACTCCTCAATCCAATAACAGGCGCAGACACAGACTGACTCACTCCTCAATCCAATAACAGGGTCAGACACAGACTGACTCACTCCTCAATCTAATAACAGGGTCAGACACAGACTGACTCACTCCTCAATCCAATAACAGGCGCAGACACAGACTGACTCACTCCTCAATCTAATAACAGGGTCAGACACAGACTGGCTCTCTCCTCAATCTAATAACAGGGTCAGACACAGACTGACTCACTCCTCAATCCAATAACAGGCGCAGACACAGACTGACTCACTCCTCAATCCAATAACAGGGTCAGACACAGACTGACTCACTCCTCAATCCAATAACAGGGTCAGACACAGACTGACTCACTCCTCAATCCAATAACAGGGTCAGACACAGACTGACTCACTCCTCAATCCAATAACAGGCGCAGGCACAGACTGGCTCTCTCCTCAATCTAATAACAGGGTCAGACACAGACTGACTCACTCCTCAATCTAATAACAGGTGCAGACACAGACTGACTCACTCCTCAATCTAATAACAGGGTCAGACACAGACTGACTCACTCCTCAATCCAATAACAGGGTCAGACACAGACTGACTCACTCCTCAATCTAATAACAGGGTGAGACACAGACTGACTCACTCCTCAATCTAACAACAGGGTCAGACACAGACTGACTCACTCCTCAATCCAATAACAGGGTCAGACACAGACTGACTCACTCCTCAATCTAATAACAGGCGCAGACACAGACTGGCTCTCTCCTCAATCCAATAACAGGGTCAGACACAGACTGACTCACTCCTCAATCTAATAACAGGGTCAGACACAGACTGACTCACTCCTCAATCCAATAACAGGGTCAGACACAGACTGACTCACTTCTCAATCTAATAACAGGCGCAGACACAGACTGGCTCTCTCCTCAATCTAATAACAGGGTCAGACACAGACTGACTCTCTCCTCAATCCAATAACAGGGTCAGACACAGACTGACTCACTCCTCAATCTAATAACAGGCGCAGACACAGACTGGCTCTCTCCTCAATCCAATAACAGGGTCAGACACAGACTGACTCACTCCTCAATCCAATAACAGGGTCAGACACAGACTGACTCACTCCTCAATCCAATAACAGGCGCAGACACAGACTGGCTCTCTCCTCAATCTAATAACAGGCGCAGACACAGACTGGCTCTCTCCTCAATCTAATAACAGGCGCAGACACAGACTGACTCTCTCCTCAATCCAATAACAGGGTCAGACACAGACTGACTCACTCCTCAATCTAATAACAGGCGCAGACACAGACTGGCTCTCTCCTCAATCCAATAACAGGGTCAGACACAGACTGACTCACTCCTCAACCCAATAACAGGGTCAGACACGGACTGACTCACTCCTCAATCCAATATCAGGCGCAGACACAGACTGGCTCTCTCCTCAATCTAGTAACAGGGTCAGACACAGACTGACTCACTCCTCAATCTAATAACAGGGTCAGACACAGACTGGCTCTCTCCTCAATCTAATAACAGGGTCAGACACAGACTGACTCACTCCTCAATCCAATAACAGGCGCAGACACAGACTGACTCACTCCTCAATCTAATAACAGGGTCAGACACAGACTGACTCACTCCTCAATCCAATAACAGGGTCAGACACAGACTGACTCACTCCTCAATCCAATAACAGGGTCAGACACAGACTGACTCACTCCTCAATCCAATAACAGGGTCAGACACAGACTGACTCACTCCTCAATCTAATAACAGGCGCAGACACAGACTGATTCACTCCTCAATCTAATAACAGGGTCAGACACAGACTGACTCACTCCTCAATCTAATAACAGGGTCAGACACAGACTGACTCACACCTCAATCCAATAACAGGGTCAGACACAGACTGACTCACTCCTCAATCTAATAACAGGCGCAGACACAGACTGACTCACTCCTCAATCCAATAACAGGGTCAGACACAGACTGACTCACTCCTCAATCCAATAACAGGCGCAGACACAGACTGACTCACTCCTCAATCCAATAACAGGCGCAGACACAGACTGACTCACTCCTCAATCCAATAACAGGGTCAGACACAGACTGACTCACTCCTCAATCTAATAACAGGGTCAGACACAGACTGACTCACTCCTCAATCCAATAACAGGCGCAGACACAGACTGACTCACTCCTCAATCTAATAACAGGGTCAGACACAGACTGGCTCTCTCCTCAATCTAATAACAGGGTCAGACACAGACTGACTCACTCCTCAATCCAATAACAGGCGCAGACACAGACTGACTCACTCCTCAATCCAATAACAGGGTCAGACACAGACTGACTCACTCCTCAATCCAATAACAGGGTCAGACACAGACTGACTCACTCCTCAATCCAATAACAGGGTCAGACACAGACTGACTCACTCCTCAATCCAATAACAGGCGCAGGCACAGACTGGCTCTCTCCTCAATCTAATAACAGGGTCAGACACAGACTGACTCACTCCTCAATCTAATAACAGGCGCAGACACAGACTGACTCACTCCTCAATCTAATAACAGGGTCAGACACAGACTGACTCACTCCTCAATCCAATAACAGGGTCAGACACAGACTGACTCACTCCTCAATCTAATAACAGGCGCAGACACAGACTGGCTCTCTCCTCAATCCAATAACAGGGTCAGACACAGACTGACTCACTCCTCAATCTAATAACAGGGTCAGACACAGACTGACTCACTCCTCAATCCAATAACAGGGTCAGACACAGACTGACTCACTTCTCAATCTAATAACAGGCGCAGACACAGACTGGCTCTCTCCTCAATCTAATAACAGGGTCAGACACAGACTGACTCTCTCCTCAATCTAATAACAGGGTCAGACACAGACTGACTCACTCCTCAATCTAATAACAGGCGCAGACACAGACTGGCTCTCTCCTCAATCCAATAACAGGGTCAGACACAGACTGACTCACTCCTCAATCCAATAACAGGGTCAGACACAGACTGACTCACTCCTCAATCCAATAACAGGCGCAGACACAGACTGGCTCTCTCCTCAATCTAATAACAGGGTCAGACACAGACTGACTCACTCCTCAATCTAATAACAGGGTCAGACACAGACTGACTCACTCCTCAATCCAATAACAGGGTCAGACACAGACTGACTCACTCCTCAAGCTAATAACAGGTTCAGACACAGACTGGCTCTCTCCTCAATCTAATAACAGGGTCAGGCACAGACTGACATACTCCTCAATCAAATAATGGGGTCAGACACAGACTGACTCACTGCTCAATCTAATAACAGGGTCAGACACAGACTGGCTCTTTCCTCAATCTAATAACTGCGTCAGGCACAGACTGACTCACTCCTCAATCCAATAACGGGGTCAGACACAGGCTGACACAACTCTCTATTCAATAACAGCGTCAGGTACAGACTGACACACTCCTCTATCCAACAACAGGGTCATATACAGACTGAAACACTCCTGTATCTAATAACAGGGTCACAGACAGACTGACACAGTCATCAATCGAATCACAGGAACAGATACAGACTGAAACACTCCTGTATTCAATAACAGGGTCAGGCACAGACTGACACACTCCTGTATCCAATAACAGGGTCACAGACAGACTGACACACATCTATCGAATCACAGGAACAGATACAGACTGAAACACTCCTGTATCCAATAACAGGGTCAGGCACAGACTGACACACTCCTGTATGCAATAACAGGAGCAGGCACAGACTGACACACTCCTGTATGCAATAACAGGAGCAGTCACAGATTGACACACTCCTGAATCCAATAACAGGATCACATACAGACTGACATACTCCTCAATCCAATAACAGGGTCAGACACAGACTGACACACTCCTCTATCCAATAACAGTAGCAGACAGACTGACACACTGCTCTATCCAATAACAGGGTCAGACACTGATTTACACACTAATGTTTACATTAACAGGGTCAGACACAGACTGACACACTGCTCCATCCAGTGACAGAGTCAGACTGAGTGGCACTCTTCTATCCAAGAACATGATTTCGTACACAATGGTGTTATTCTACCTACAATTAACATTATTGAATCTACATAAGCAGGAGAGTGGGAGAAGAATCCAGGAGCTTGCCTAGAATTTTACAGTTCGTTCAGAGACCTAGCAAGAGGCAAAAACAGAATGAGAGACAGTGAGGGCGAGAGACCCAGTGAGGGTTTAAAAGGGTGAGAGAGACAGCGAGGGGGGAAGAGCATGTAAGGGAGAGACCCGACAAGTGGCTAACACAGCGTGAGAGGGAATGGCTAAAAGAGAGTGAGAGGGAGGGAGGGAGAGGGAGACACCCAGCGAGAGGCTAAAATAACACGACAGGGAGAGACCTGGCAAGATGCTAAAACAGTGTGAGAGGGAGAGTGGGGGAGAGAGGGAGAGAGAGAGAGAGTGAGAGGGAGCGAGAGGTAGCATCCCAGCAAGAGGCTAAAAGACCGTGAGAGGGAGAGACCCAGTGAGTGGCCACGTTCAGAGAAAAACAGCAAGTGACTTCGCAGGAAAAAGGTAAGCGATTGGTTGGTGAATATTTTGATCATTTATCTTTCAAAACATGTGCAATTTATTGATAATTGTAAGGTTTTATTAGTATTGGTAACTTTTACAAGTGGTAAAGATTATTGGGAGTAGTAAGGTTTATTAATTATAAATTAAGAATAATAAATTAATTAACATGTAATAAAGATGACAGAGCAAGTAATGTGTTGCGATGACAGAATTTTTTTAAAATTCACCCGATGTGGGCTTTGCTGGCTGGGCCAGCATTTATTGCCCATCCCTGGTTGTTCTTGAGAAGGTGGTGGTGAGCTGCCTTCTTGAACCGCTGCAGTCCATGTGGTGTAGGTACACCCACAGTACTGTTGCATTGGATGCTAAGCGTGATTAGAGCAAACACGTCTGAAGCAAGCGTCTCTGTCTTGAGGAGCTTTGGCTCAGAGTCATTGAGTTGCAGGCCGAGCTGCAGACACTGCGATGTATCAGGGAGGGGGAAAGTTACTGAGACATTTTGCTCCAGTGGGCGAGCACACTTGTTTGGAGAGGGTCTTCTGATTTCGTCAGCGGCAGGGACAGGAGGGTGCGACTGCGAGTGGGGGAGGTAAAGGGACTGAGATGATAGGTGTGGAGGAACCTCAGCCTTTGCAGTTGTCCAACAGGCCTGAGGTTCTTGCAGCCTGTATGGATGAAAGTGGGAGCTGCAGGTGGATGGGCAAACTGACCATGGCACCATAGTACAGGAAGCCATTCAAGCAGGGGAGATAATGGGAATGTTGTGATAGTAGGGGACAGTGTGCTCAGGGGGATAGACATGGTTCTCTACAGCTGAGTGCGAGAGTCCAGACAGCTGTGTTGTCTGCCCGGTGCCAAGGTTCAGGAGATCTGCTCTGGGTTGGAGAGAAACTTGAAGTGGGTGCGGGAGGATCCAGTGATCGTGGTCCACATGGTCACCAACAACAAAGAGAGAACTAGGAAAGAGGTTCTGCTGAGGGAATCTCAGCAGCTAGGGGCTAAATTAAAATGTAAAATCTCAAAGGTAATAATCTCTGGATTCTCACCATTCCAGTGAGAAAGACAGTCTCAAAGAAAAGGACGCACTGTCCATGGCTAACTAAGGAAGTTAAGGATAATATCAAATTGAAAGAGAAAGTGTCTATTTCCACAAAGATGAGTAGCAGATCAAAAGGTCAGAAAGACTATAAAGAACAGCAAAGAATGACTACCTGAGCCGCAAGCAAATTGGCATAGAGTAAATAAGATTAGAGAGGTAAATGTGTGGCTCAAAGATTGGTGTGGGAGAAATGGGTTTTGATTCATGGGTCACTTGCACCAGTACTGGGGAAAGTGGGAGCTGTACCATTGGGGCGGTCTACACCTGAACTCTGGTGGGACCAGTGTTCTGGCGAATCATATAACTAAGTCGATAGAGAAGGCTTTAAACTAAATAGTGGGGACAAGGGATCAGGTTTGGGACGATTGATAAATTAAATAGAGAAGACAGAGAGCAGGATAGGAATAAGGGAAATGATGATCAGAGTGTGGCAGGAAGGGAGAGTGTACAAACCTGAGAGGGCACCAGCAGATAAGGCTAGGGGTTACAAAAATAGTAAAAATATAGATCTAAAGGCTCTATATTTGAATGCACATTGCATTCATAACAAAACAAATGAATTAACACTACAAATAGAAATAAACATGCAAGTCTGGTTGCCAATATAGAGGCATGGCTTCATGACGTCAAAGACTGGAACCTGAATATTCAAGGGTTCATGACATTTAGGAAGGACAGGAAGCGAGGTAAAGGTGGAGGGGTAACTCAATTAAGGTTGAAATTGGTACAATAGAGGGAGATGATCTTAGTTCTAGAGATCAAAATGTAGAATTAGTTTGAACAGACATGGGAAATAGTAAAAGTAAGAAGTCACTTGTGGAAGTAGTTTTCTAGGTCTCCAACAGTAACCACACTGTAGGATAAGGTACACGGGAAGAAATAATGGGGGCTTGTGAGAAAGGTATGGTGATAATCATGGGTGATTTATATCTACTTGTTGATTGAACAAGCCAGGTTGGCAAGGGTAGCCTGGATGATGAGTTCATAGTGTTTTTAGGGCAGTTTCTTAAGGTGCTCTAGAGCTAACCAGAGAGCAGGCTACACTAGGTCCGGTAATGCACAATGAGACAGGCTTAATTAATGACCTCGTAATATGCTTGAATTTCACATTCAGTTTGAGGGAAGAGTGGGTCTAAGACTAGTGTTTTAAACTTAAATAAGGGCATGAAGTAAGAGCTGGCTGAAATGAATTGGGAAATTAGATTAAGGGATAAGATGCCGTGGCAGATATTTTAAGGAGATATTTCAGAATACTCAGGAAAGATACATTCCAATGAGAAAGACAGACTCTAAGAAAAGGACACACCATCCATGGCTAACTAAGGAAATTAAAGATAGATTGAAAGAAAAAGTGTATAATTCCACAAAGATGAGAGGCAGGTCAGAAGGCTGGATAAAATATAAAGAGCAGCAAAGAATGACTAAATGATTAAGAATGAGGGAGAAATTAAGACAAAGCTAGCTGGAAATATAAAACAGATAGTAAGAGTTTCTACAGGTATTTAAAAAAGGAAAGAGTAAATAAAGTGAATGTTGGTTCTCCAGAGAGAGGGTCTGGTGAATTAATAATGGAAAATAATGAAATGGCAGATGGACTGAACAGATATTTTCAATCTGTCTTCACTGTAGACGATACAAATAACATCCCAGAAATAAGTTTTGAGTTCTGTTGAAGGGTCATGAGGACTCGAAACATCAACTCTTTTCTTCTCCGCCGATGCTGCCAGACCTGCTGAGTTTTTCCAGGTAATTCTGTTTTTGTTTTGGATTTCCAGCATCCGCAGTTTTTTGTTTTAATCCCAGAAATAAGTGTGAATTAGGAGTGCAAGGGAGGGAGGAACTGAAAACAATTACAATCACCAGGGAAAGGAGACTGAGAAAATTATTAGAACTAAAAGCTGACAAGTCCCCAGGTCCTGGTGGACTTATTCTAGGGTCTGAAAAGAAGTGGCTGCTGAGGTAGTCGATGCACTGATTTTAATTTTCCAAAATTCCTTAGATTCTGGAAATGTCCCATCAGATTGGAAAATAGCAAATGTAACTTTTCTATTCAAGAAAGCAAGGAGCTAGAAAGTAGGAAACTTCAGGTCATTTAGCTTAACATCTGTCATAAGGAAAAAGCTGGAATTTATTATTAAGGAGGTTATTGTGGGGCACTTAGAAAATCTCAATGCAATCAGGCAGAGTCAACAAGTTTTGTGAAAGGGAAATCATGTTTCACTAATTTATTTGAGCTCTTTGAGGAAGTAACAAACAATGTGGATAAAGGGGAACCTGTGTATGTGGTATACTTAGATCTCCAGAAGGCATTTAACAAGGTGCCACATCAAAGATTACTACACAAAATAAAAACTCATGGTGCAGGGGGTAACATATTAGCCTGGATAGATAGTTGGTTAGCGATGAGGAAACAGAGAGTTGGTGATAAATTGGTCATTTTTGGGTTGGCAAGATGTGACAAGTGGAGTGCGACAGGGATCGGTGCTGGGGCCTCAACTATTTACAATCTATATCACTGGCCTGGACGAAGGGACCAAATGTATGGTTGCTAAATTTGCTGATGACACAAAGCTAGGTAGGAAGGTAAGTTGTCAAGAGGACAAAAGGGGCCTGCAAACAGTTTTAGATAGGTTAGGTGAGTGGCAAACATTTGGTAGATGGAGTATAATGTGGGAAAATGTGAACTTGTCCACTATGGTGGGAAGAATAGAAAAGCAGCAAATTATTTAAATGGAGAGAGATTGCAGAACTCTGAGATACAGAGGGATGTCAGTGTCCTGCCACATGCATCAGGAAAATTTGGGATGTAGGTACAGCAAGTGATTAGGAAGGCAGACGGAATGTCATTATTTCTTGCAAGCGGAGTGGAATATAAATGTAGGGATGTTTTGCTACAGTTGCACAGGGCATTGGTGAGACCACACCTAGAGTACTGTGTACAAGTTTGATCTCATAAGGCTACTTAATGAGATAAGAGCCCACAGTGGTGGGGGTGGTATATTAGCATGGATAGAGGATTGACTAACTAATAGAAGACAGAGAGTTGGGATAAGGGGGAGCATTTTCAGGATGGCAACCTGTAACTAGAGGAATGCCACAGGGATCAGTGCTGGGGCCACAATTATTTACAATATATATTAATGACTTGGATGGGGGAAGTGAATGTACTATCGCCAAGTTTGCAGATAACACAAAAATAGGTGGGAAGGCAAGTGGGGAGGATGACACAAGGAGTCTACAGAGGAATATAGACAGGTCAAGTAAGTGGGCAAAAACTTGACAGATGGAATATAATGTGGGAAAGTGTGAGGTTATGCACTTTGACAGGAAGAATAGAGGAGCTGAATATTATTTACACGGAGAAAGACTGCAGAAAGATGCAGCACAGAGGGATTTGGGAATCCTCATGCATGAATCACAAAAAGCTAACATACAAGTTCAGCAGGTAATAGGGAAGGCAAAAGACAAAAGGAACGTTGGCCTTTATTTCAAAGGGAATGGAGTATAAAATTAGGGAATTCTTGCTAAAACTATACAAGGCACTAGTTAGGCCACACTTAGAATACTGTGAACAGTTTTGATTCCCTTACCTAAGGAAAGATACACTGGCATTGGAGGCAGTCCAGAGAAGGTTCACTAGGTTGATCCTGGGTATGGAGGGATTTTCTTATGAGGAGAGGTTGAGTAGGTTGGGCCAGTACTCACTGGAGTTTAGAAGAATGAGAGGCGACCTTATTGAAAGAAATAGGATTCTTAGGGGGCTTAACAGGGTAGATGCTGAAGGTTGCTTCCTCTTGTGGAAGAGTCTAGGACCAGAGGGCATAATCTCAGAGTAAGGGGTCACCTATTTAAGATAGAGATGAGGGGGAATTTCTTCTCTCAGAGGGCTTTGAATCTTTACTGCAGAGGACTGTAGAGGCTGGGTCACTAAGTATATTCAAGGCTGAGATAAACAGATTTTTATTCAGTAAGAGAATCAGGGGTTATGGGGAAAAGGCAGGAAAGTGGAATTGAGGATTATCAGATCAGCCAGATCTCACCGAATGATGGAGCAGATTCGATGGGCCGAAAGGCCTACTTCTGCTCCTACATTTTATGGTCTTATCTCCTTACTTAAGAAAGGATATAAATGCTTTAGAAGCAGTTCAGAGAAGGTTCATTCAACTGTGACCTGTGATAGGGGAGGTTATTTTATGAGGAAAGGTTGGACAGGTTGGGCCTGTATCCAATGGAGTTTAGAAAAATGAGAGGTGAACTTATTGAAACGTATTAGATCCTGAGGGGGTTTGACAGGGTGGATGCTGAAAGGATGTTTCCCCTTGCAGGAGAGACTAGAACTTGGGGACACAGATTAAAAATAAGGGGTCTCCCATTTAAGACAGAGATGAGAAGAAATGTTTTCTCTGAGGGTTGTGAATTTTTGGAACTCTCTTTCCTAAGAGTGATGGACACTGGGACAATGAATATTTTTAAGGCAGAAGTAGACTGACTTCCTTGTTAGTCAAGAATTGGAGGTTATTGCGGGTGGGCGGAAATGAGGAGTTGAGGCCACAATCAGATCAGCCATGATCTGATTAAATGGCGAAGCAGGCTCGATGGGCTGAATGGCCTACTCCTGATCCTAATTTGTATGTTCCTATGATTCAATTAATATCATGTTGGCAATTGAAACAATTTATTTGGTGCCTTAATGAACAGAATGTACATAGGCGAGAATAAGACTTAAATTACAAAGCAGTTACCAGCTGACCGGAATTTGTGATGTTTAATGGCAGAGGCTTTGAAAGAGAAGCCTGAAGGAAGTGAGGTGTCCAACAGCTTGAGAAATGGTGAGAATGGAAGTGATTGTGATGGATGAGAGGTGAAGGATAAAGCTGGATGTCTGTTACCCAACTGACAGACAAACAGTACTTGAAAACAAGATGGCACCAATCACTTTGCAGAATGTGCCCAGATGTGTCTTTGTATACAAGTAAAAGTCCTGAACATCAGCCCTGCCCACGGTTAACATAGCTATCATTCTCAGCCCATGGGTTCAAATCTCACTCTAGGACTTAAGTACCTGAAGCTGCCACTTTAGCTCAGTAATACGGGAGAGCTGCACTGTCAGAGTCTGTACTGAGGGAGAGCTGCACTGTCAGAGTCTGTATTGAGGGGGGAGCTGCACTGTCAGAGTCTGTACTGAGGGAGAGCTGCACTGTCAGAGTCTGTATTGAGGGGGGAGCTGCACTGTCAGAGTCTGTACTGAGGGAGAGCTGCACTGTCAGAGTCTGTACTGAGGGGGGAGCTGCATTGTCAGAGTCTGTACTGAGGGAGAGCTGCACTGTCAGAGTCTGTACTGAGGGGGAGCTGCACTGTCAGAGGGTCAGTACTAAGAGAGTGCTGCCCTGTTGGAGGGGCAGTACTGAGGGAGTACTGCCTTGTTGAAGGATCTGTACTGTTGGATGGTCAGAACTTAAGGAGTGCCGCACTGTCGGAAGGGCAGTACCGAGGGAGAGCTGCACTGCCGGAGAGTTGATACTGAAGTAGTGCTATGCTGTTGGACGGTCAGCACTGAGGGAGTGCTGTGCTGTTGGACAGTCAGCACTGAGGGAGTGCTGCACTGTCAGAGGAACAGTACTGAGGGAACACTGTACTGCTGGAGGAGCAATACTGAGGGAGTGCTGCACTGTTGGTGGGGTAGTACTGAGGACATTTAGCAATGTTGGCAGGTCACGACTGAGGGAGCGCTGCACAGTTGGAAGGTCAGAATCAAGGGAGTGCTGCACTGTCGCAGGGTCAGAAGTGTCACTGTTGGAGGGGCAGATTGAGAGGGTTCGGCACCATTGGAGGGTCAATAGTAAGAGAGCTGCAGAGTTGGAGGGTCAAGTATTGAGGGAGCTTTGCACTGTCAGAGGGTCAATACTAAGGGAGTGCTGCACTTTTGGAGGGCAAGTACCAAAACGGGGCTGCACATTCGCAGGTTCAGTACCAAAAGAGGGCAACACGTTTGCAGGTCCAGTACTGAGGGAGTTCTGCACTGTGGATGGGGCTGTACTGATGGAGCACTGCACTGTCAGAGGTTTGGAAGGGCAGCTCATCAGAAAATCCACATGCCTATCCAGGTGAGATTGGGAGATGTATTGCTGAAAAAAGACTTAATCAGGTTTTCAGAGGCTAGGTTCAGGGAGAATAGAATCACAAAATCTCTCAGTGGAGAAGAGGCCCTTTGGCCCATCGAGTCTGCATCGACACCTGAGAAACACCTGACCTACCTAATCCCATTTACCAGCACTTGGCCCATAGCCTTGAATGTTATGATGTGCCAAGTGCTCATCCAGGTACTTTTTAAAGGATGTGAGGCAACCCGCCTCTACCATCCTCCCAGGCAGCGCATTCCAGACCGTCACCACCCTCTGGGTAAAAAGGTTTTTCCTCACATCCCCCCTAAACCTCCTGCCCCTCACCTTGAACTTATGCCCCCTTGTAACTGACCCTTCAACTAAGGGGAACAGCTGCTCCCTATCCACCCTGTCCATGCCCCTCATAATCTTGTACACCTCGATCAGGTCACCCCTCAGCCTTCTCTGCTCCAACGAAAACAACCCAAATCTATCCAACCTCTCTTCATAACTTAAATGTTTCGTCCCAGGCAACATCCTGGTGATTCTCCTCTGCACCCCCTCCAGTGCAATCACATCCTTCCTATAATGTGGCGACCAGAACTGCACACAGTACTCCAGCTGTGGCCTCACCAAGGTTCTATACAACTCCAACATGACCTCCCTACTTTTGTAATCTATGCCTCGATTGATAAAGGCAAGTGTCACATATGCCTTTTTCACCACCCCACTAACATTCTCCTCCGCCTTCAGAGATTTATGCACACATATGCCAAGGTCCCTTTGTTCCTCAGAACTTCCTAGTGTCATGCCGTTCATTGAATACTTCCTTGTCAAATTACTCCTTCCAAAGTGTATCACCTTTCACTTTTCAGGGTTAAATTCCATCTGCCACTTGTCTGCCTGTTTGACCATCCTGTCTATATCTTCCTGTAGCCCAAGACACTCAACTTCACTGTTAACCACCCTGCCAATCTTTGTGTCATCTACAAATTTACTGATCCTACCCACACATTGTCATCTATGTCGTTTATGTAAATGACAAATAATAGGGGACCGAGCACAGATCCCTGTGGTGTGCCACTGGACACTGGCTTCCAGTCACTAAAGCATCCTTCTGTCATCACTCTCTGTCTCCCACAACTAAGCCAATTTTGAATCCATCTTATTAAATTACCCTGTATCCCATGTGCATTTGCATATAAAAGTAGGCTATCTTATAGTGCTAACTTCGTCTGCACTGGAGTGCTGTTTTTGGCTGCAGTCGAGTTCTTCAGTTGGAGTTTGGTGACTGAGAGAGTTCAGTGAGGAGGGAGGAGGTGCTCTCTTCTTTTTCTACTTTCCTACCTTGGTAGGTAGGAATTGGTGAATAAATTAGAAAAGCGTAATATTTTTAAACAAGTTGCTATACATAGATTTAACTGAGAAGTGCCAGGAATAAGGGAAATTTAGGGTCAATATAATAAAGTAATATAAATAATCCAAAGCAGAATAAAGTTAACATAAGGGAAGTAGAGTTAAGACATGGCAGGGCAGCTTAGTTAAGTGGAATGCATGTCCTGTAATATGTGCTAAGTCATGGATGCTACCGGTGTCCTAGCTGACCACATGTACAGGAAGTGCTGTCAGCTGCAGAAACTTGAGCTCCAAGTTTCAGAGCTCGAGTGGCAGCTGGAGTCAGTGTGGCGCATCCGCGAGGCTGAGAGCTACTTGGATAGCAAATTCAGGGAGGTAGTCACACCACAGCTTAAAGGCCTGGAGGCAGAAGAGGGAATGGGTGACCACCAGGTAGTCCAAGAGAAGTAGGCAAGTCGGGCAGGAGTCCCCTGGGGTCCTGCTCACAAATCAGTTTTCTGTTTTGGAAGCTAGTGAGGGCGCTGGTTCCTCAGAGGAGTGCAGTCACAGCCAAATTTGTGGCACCATAAGCGGCTCGGCTGTACAGAAGGGGAGAAAGAAGAAAGGAAGAGTTATAGTGATTAGGGATTCAATGTTTAGGGGAACAGGCAAGCATTTCTGTGGCCGTAGACGTGACTCCAGGATGGTATGTTGCCTCCCTGGTACCAGGGTCAAGGATGTCACAGATCGGCTGCAGGACTTTCTTTTGGGGGAGCTTGATCAGCCAGAGGTTGTGGTCCACATTGGTACCAATGACTTAGGTAGGAAGGGGGATGTAGTCCTGCAATGAGAATTTAGGGAGCTAGGTAGAAAATTAGCAAGCAGGTCCTCAAATGTGGTAATCTCTGGATTGCTCCCAGTGCCACGTGCCAGTGAGTACAGAAATAGGAGGATAAGGCAGATGAATGCGCAGCTGGAAAGATGGTGGAAGGAGGGCTTTAGATTCCTGGGACAATCTCTGGGGGAGATGGCACCTGTACAAGCCAGATGGGTTGCACCTGAACACAGCTGGGACTGAGTTCCTTGTGGGGTGTTTTGCTAGTGCTGTTGGGAGGGCTTCAAACTAACTCATCAGGGGCATGGGAACCAGGAGAAAATATTAGAGAGGAATATCAGGGTGCACAAAATACTGGGGAGCGACAGATAGCATAATATAGAGAATAGTAAATTAATATACAAAGTCAGGGTAAGGGAGACAATAACAAAATCTAAATCAGGGTTACTGTGTATGTAATCGGAGTATAGTAAATAAGATTGGGGAGTTACAAGCTTTTCATCTTGCACTCATCAAGACATCAGGAAATAGGGAGCAACAAAGGCATCCTGCGGGATAATGGCTATACTGATCAGATCATTTTGCGTTGTATATCACACAGGCTTCTGAATAGGCCAAAGGCCGTCATTTTCAGCCTTCAAGAGTGCCAGTCTACCTCAGATTACCCTAGAAGGGCAAGGTATCTCAAAAAAGTGAGCAACAGGTGAAGCTAGCTGTCTCACGCTGCTACACAAGTGGTATTCGCCACTAATAGGATGCTGACATCCTGTCCATCACTCAAAGCAAGATACTGTGGATGCTGGAAATCTGAAATAAAAACAGAAAATGCTGGAAAAACTCAGTGGGTCTGGCAGCATCTGTAGAGGGAAAAACAGAGTTAACGTTTCAAGTAAGTATGACTCTTCCAGTCTGTGTGACTCTTCTTCAGAGTTCTGAAGAAGTCATGTGGACTGGAAACATTAACTCTGTTTCTCTCCCTACTGATGCTGCCAGACCGGCTGAGTTTTTCCAGAATTTTCTATTTTTAATCACACAAATGAGTAATGTGCTGTATGAATTTCAGTGCCAGTGTGATGCTAGATATGTAGGCTGTACGTCCAAAAGACTGGCGGATCATATCAAACAGCATGTCCCAGTTGCTGTTTACAACAGGCAAGGTACAGATTCTACCCAACCAGTCCATGCATGCAAAACTCAAAACACAGTGTTCAACATTAGAAGTGATTCCATGACTGGACAACATAATTCTCAGTGTGCTAAGAATTACACTGCCAACCAATTTAAGATAGTCAGTCGGGCTCACTGTGTGGCACATTTGCGTGTACTGGAAGCTACATATATTAATACATAGGGCCTGGTTCTTTGCAGAAGAAAGAACATGTATATACAATATGCCTGTTTTAGCTAAACAAAATAAATGACAGCCATTCGCTGATTTATTCCTCAGGGCATTGCCTTGACCAATCAGGGTCAAGTTGCCTGGTTTAAATTTTAAACAATGCTTGGCAGTTAACTGTTACTCAACATCACTGATGCATTCTCCATGATAATGCCTCTACCAATCAGAGTCCACTTGCTGAATAATCAGCACTCTCTTCACATACAATATAATTTGTTGTTTTCCCCTTGTATTGGTATTCTTGCGAATGGTCTTGACGAGTGCAAGACGAAAAGCTTCCACATGTCTCTTTTATCATAAATACTCAAGTTCTGTACTATGAAATAACTACTGGGAGATGTCCTATTCACTGGGACAAAATTCTTGCCTCAGCAATATCACTAAACACAGATTAACTGCTGTACTTCTCCCTGCTGTATGTGGGATTCTGCTGTGCAGAAGAACATAAGAAATAGGAGCAAGAGTAGACCACATAGACCAGCGAGCCTCCTCCACCATTCAACACAATCATGGCTGATCTTGGCTTCAACTCAATTTTCCTGCCTGCTCCCAAGTCCCTTAATTCCCTGAAATACCAAAGATTTGTCTATCCCAGCTATGAATATATTCAAAATACCAACGTATTCAACAAACCAATATAAAACACGATTAAGTCATTTTGCATGAAGCACTTGGAGATGTGTCTGAGAGTGCTGCTGTAATACATGTAAGTCCTTCTTTCACAAGCTCTTAAACTGCTTTCTTTTTATAATATGGCAGGTGGTAATTGCCAGGCTGACCAAATCCCAAAGGGAGACCTGGTCAAGCTATCAGAAAGATTTGAAATTTTTATTTTATTACGAGAAGTTTGGGTACTGAAGTCAGAGGTAAAGATTCTACTGCCACTTTTGGAGATTTTAAATCTCAAATTAAAACATTTATTAATAAAAGAAAAGAAAACTTAAAGGCACAAGATTACAGTTACACAGTTAAGTTTAGTCTTACAACATTTCCCAAAAGATTTCTACTTAGCTAGACTCACAAATAAACACCCTTTTCCAGGCAACAAGCCCTATAGATTTTTAATCTATTAAAAATTCAGTAATATTACCACAAGGCATCCACTTTTGCAGAGGGGAGGTATTTCACAGGGCTTCTCTCTCCCTCTCACTCGACAATGGAAATCTAAAGCTTATCACAAAACCTTGCTTTCAGGAACAAACATTTCTCTGGGATGGCTACAGGCTACTTCCTTCACAGGCCTGTCTTTGCACTGCACACTCTTCAAGATCACCCATGGCCACACCTCTCATACAGCTTTCAATCTTTCCTTAAATATGTTTTTTTCTCTTCCATCTGTAAACCCATTGTTCTTAATTTCATAGTATAATGGTATCGTTACAGTGCAGGAGGTGGTCATTTGGCCCATCAAGTCTGCATTTGCTTTCTGAAAGCATTCCACCTAGTCCCACTCCCCTGCCTTATCCACGTAACATTACACAT
The DNA here is from genome assembly GCF_017639515.1 of Carcharodon carcharias. Classification (NCBI taxonomy): domain Eukaryota; kingdom Metazoa; phylum Chordata; class Chondrichthyes; order Lamniformes; family Lamnidae; genus Carcharodon; species Carcharodon carcharias. The sequence goes on along the minus strand of NC_054473.1, from coordinate 191,722,573 downwards.
TTTTTCCTTTTGGGTAGCAATTCAATTCCTTTTTGAATACCTCTTATCGAGCCTGCCTCTACCACCCTTTCAGGAAGTTTGTTCCAGGCTCGAACCATCTTGCCAATTATTTTGAATCTATTCCCTCTAGTTCTTGGTGTTCTCTTGAGTGGGAACAAAACCTCACTATGTATAAAAACAAAAAACTATGGATGGTGGAAATCCAAAACAAAAACAGAATTACCTGGAAAAACTCAGCAGGTCTGCCAGCATCGGCGAAGAAGAAAAGAGTTGACTCGAAACGTCAACTCTTTTCTTCTCCGCTAATGCTGCCAGACCTGCTGAGTTTTTCCAGGTAATTCTGTTTTTGTTCTCACTATTTACCGTCCAGACCCCTCAGGATCTTGAATACCTCTATCAAGTCTCCTCTCAGCCTTCTTTTCTCCAAGGAAAACAGTCCCAACCTCTCCAATCTATCGCCATAGTTATAGTTCTTCATCCCGGGAATCATTCTTGCGAATCTCCTCTGTACTCTCTCCAATGCCTTCACATCTTTCCTCAAGTAAGGTACCCAGAACTGGATGCAGGAATTCCAAATGAGGCCTAACTAGTGTCTTATACAAGTTCAACATTAACATTAACCCCTTATTCTTGTACTCAATGCCCCTATTAATAAAGCCTAAGATACTATATGCTTTATTAACTGTGCTCTCAATATGTCATCTTCAATGACGTATGCACACATACACTGAGGTCCCTCTGTTCCTGCAGCTCCTTTAGAGGGTCTCCCTTTATTTTATATGTCCCACCATAGCTTTCCTGCCAAAACAAATCACCTCACACTTCTCTGCATTGAACTTCATCTGCCACTAGGCTGCCCAATCCATCAACATGTCTATGTCCTTTTGAAGTTCAAGACTATCCGCATCACAGTTGTCAACATTTCCAATCTTTGCATCATTGGCAAACTTTGAAATCATGTCCTGCACACCACAGTCCAGGTCATTCATATATATCAGGAAGAGCAAGGGTCCAAACACTGACCCCTGAGGAACTTCACTGCAAACTTCCTCCAATCTGATAAACAACCATTTATCACTACTCTCTGTTTCCTGTTGCTCAGCCAATATTTTTTCCAAGTGCCAACTTTCCCTTTTATTCCATGACCTAGAATTTTGCTCACAAGTCTGTTGTGTGGCACTGTATCAAATGCCTTTTGAAAATCCAGATTTACCACATCAACAGTGTTTCCTTTATCAACCTTCTCTGTTACCTCCTCAAAACACTTCAGTAAGTTAGTTAAACATGATTTTCTCTTAATGAATCCATGCTGGCTTTCCTTAATTATCCTGTACTTGTCTAAGTGATTATTGACTTTATCCTGTACTATAGTTTCCACAAGTTTCCCTACCACTGAGGTCAAACTGACGGGTCTGCAGTTGCTGACTTTATCCTCGCACCCCTTTTTGAACAAGGGTGTAACATTTGCTATTCTCCAGTCCTCTTGCACCTCCCCTGTCTAAGGAAGACTGGAAGATTATCACTAATGCCTCTGCAAATTCCTCTCTCACTTCCCTCAGTACCCTTGGATACATCTCATTCAGTCCTGGAACCTTAACTATTTTCAATAAAGATAGCCTTTCCAACACCTCCTTCCTCTCGATTGTAAGTTCTTTAGAAGTTACCTTTCCCAGAATAAAAAAATATTTCATGTTGTCTCTATGGCCACTACTTTTGGGAAAAATAAACTTAATAAATTTGCTTTATTCATTTATGATCTCTGCTAGCTGTAAGACTTCCTTTTATTTCTTTTTGAAATTCAACTCCTCATTTATCTCCTAATGCAAATTCCTGATCATGTTGTATTTACTTGAATCCCATCTCAGCTTGCAAATATATGTGGACATGCAGTGCAGCAAGTGCAGCATTGATGCTTCAGCCTGGTGGAAGAGCGCTGGTGCAGATTGTGAGGGTTCCCTTGGTCCTGTGAGTTTCACTGACTGTCTGGAATGGTGCCAATGAGAAACTTCTACGTACTTTATTACTGTGGGGTGCATCTGACTGTAAGACATCACCTAGTGCTGCATCAGTGAAGCCCATCTGCTCGCATGAATCATACACTTCATTTCAGTTTATTAGCTGAAATAAATCATAAATATTTCATTTTACATCACCCTGACCGATTGCTGAAAAACACATTCCATCAATAAACCTCGGCACCACTCAGTCAGCCATGGTCCAGAATATTAAGCAAGATTGATACAGTGAACTACAGAGGCTTCAAACCTTTCTGCTCCAGTACAACCCACAGTCACTAATAATACAGAACCCTGAACTGCAGGAGGAGCCAGAGAAGGGGAGCAGAGGGAGGAGGGGAGCATTGGGAGTGGTAGAGGAGGGGAAAGAGGAGGGGAGAAGGGGAAAGGGGGGTGCAGGGAGGGGAGGAGGGATGGAGAGGGGGTGGGAAGGGGGCAAAAAGGACAGAGGAGTATGCCAGTAGGTGCCTCTTAGCTCAGGCTGCACACATTATTATTCCAGTTAAATGAGGTGTGTAATTTTTTGAAAAATTAATTCATGAGATGTGGGCATCACTGCTGAAGTCAGCATTTGTTACCCATCCTTAATTACTCTTGAGATGGTGGTGGTGAGTGGCCTTTTTGGACCCTTTAATCACTGCGATCTGGTGACAGTGAAGGAACGGTGATATAGTACTTTTTTTATTCATTCACAGGATGTGGGCTTTGCTGGCTGGCCCAGCATTTACTGCCCATCCCTAATGGCCCTTGAGAAGGTGGTGGTGAGCTGCCTTCTTGAACTGCTGCAGTCCATGTGGGTAGGTACACCCACAGTGCTGTTAGGGAGGGAGTTCCAGGATTTTAACCCAGCAACACTGAAGGAATGGCAACAAATTTCCAAGTCGGATGGTGAGTGACTTGGAGGGGAACTTCCAGGTGCTGGTGTTCTCATCTATCTGCTGCTCTTGTCCTTCTAGATGGTAGAGGTCGTGGGTTTGGAAGGTGCTGTCTAAGGAGCCTTGGTGAGTTCCTGCTGTGCAACTTGTAGATGGTACACACTGCTGCTACTGTGCGTCAGTGGTGGAGAGAAGGAATGTTTGCAGATGTGGTGCCAATCAAGCAGCTGCTTTGTCCTGGACAGTGTAAAGCTTCTTGAGTGTTGTGGGAGCTGTACTCATCCAGGCAAGTGAGGAGTATGCCATCACACTCCTGAATTATACCTTGTAGATGGTGGACTGACTTTGGGGAATCAGGAGGTGAATTACTCATCGCAGGATTCCTAGCCCCTGACCTGCTCTTGTAGTCACAGTATTTATATGGCTAAGTCCAGTTCAGTTTCTGGTTAATGGTAACCCCCAGGATGTTGATAGTGGGAGATTCAGTGATGGTAATGCCATTGAATATCAAGGGGTGATGGTTAGATTCTCTCTTGTTGGAGATGGTCATTGCCTGGCACTTGTGTGGCATGAATGTTACTTGCCACTTGTCAGCCCAAGTCTGGATATTGTCCTGGTCTTACTGCATTTGGACATGGACTGCTTCAGTATCTGAGGAGTGGCGAATGGTGCTGAACATTGTGCAATTGTCAGTGAACATCCTCACTTCTGACCTTATGAAGGAAGGTCACTGATGAAGCAGCTGAAGATGGTTGGGCCGAGGACACTACCCTGAGGAACTCCTGCAGTGATGCCCTGGAGCTGAGATGACTGACCTCCAACAACCACAACCATCTTCCTTTGTGCTAGGTATGACTCCAACCATTGGAGAATTTTCCCCAATTCCCATTGACTCCAGTTTTGCTAGGGCTCCTTGATGCCACACTCAGTCAAATGCTGCCTTGATGTCAAGGGCAGTCACTCTCACCTCACCTTGAGAGTTCAGCTCTTTTGTCCATGTTTGAACCAAGGCTGTAATGAGGTCAGGAGCTGAGTGGCCCTGGTGGAACCCAAACTGGGCATCAATGAGCAGCTTATTGCTAAGCAAGTCCTGCTTGATAGCACTAATGATTGAGAGTAGACTGATGGGGCGGTAGTTGACCAGGTTGGACTTGTCCTGCTTTTTGTGTACAAGACATATCCAGGCAATTTTACACATAGCCAGGGGGATGCCAGTGTTGTAGCTGTACTGGAACAGCTTGGCAAGTTCTGGAGCAAAAACCTTCAGTACCATTGACAGAATATTGTCAGGGCCCATAGCCTTTGCAGTATCCAGTGCCTTCAGCCGTTTCTTCATATCACGTAGAGTGAATCAAATTGGCTGAAGACTGGCATCTGTGATGCTGGGAGCCCCTGGAGGAGGTTGAGATGCACTTGGCACTTCTGGCTGAAGACTGTAGCAAATGCTTCAGCCTTATCTTTTGCACAGATGTACTGGGCTCCTCCATCATTGCTGATGGGGATATTTGTGTAGCCTCCTCCTCCAGTGAATTGTTTAATTGTCCAACACCATTCACAACTGGATGTGCAGGACTGCAGAGCTTAGATCGGATCTGTTGGTTGTGGGATCGCTTAGCTCTGTCTATCGCTTGCTGCTTATGCTGTTTGGCATGCAGGTAGCCCTGTGTTGTAGCTTCACCAGGTTGACACCTCATTTTTTGGTATGCATGGTGCTGCGCCCAGCATGTCCTCCTGCACACTTTATTGAACCAGGGTTGATCCTCAGGCTTGATGGTAGTGGTTGTGGAGGATATGCCAGGTCATGAGGTTACAGATTATGTCCGAGTACAATTCTGCTGCTGCTGATGGCCCACAGCACCTCATGGATGCCCAGTGTTGCTAGATCTGCTCAAAATCTATCCCATTTAGCACTGTGGTAGTGCCAAACAACACGATGGAAGGTATCCTTAATGTGAGGTCTTCGTTTCCACAAGGACTGTGCCGTGGTCACTTCCATCGATTCTGTCATGGACAGATGCACCTGCGGCAGGCAGGTTGGTGAGGATGAGGTCAAGTAAGCTTTTCCCTTTTGTTGGTTCCCTCACCACCTACCGCAGGCCAAGTCTAGCAGCTGTGTCCTCTGGGACTCGGCCAGCTTGGTCAGTAGTGGTGCTACCAAGCCACTCTCGGTGACGGACACTGAAGTCCCCACTTGGAGTACATTCTGCACCCCTGCCACCCTCAGTGCTTCCTCCAAGTAGTGTTCAACACGGAGGGGCACTGATTCGTCAACTGAGGGAGGGTGGTGCGTGGTAATCTGCAGGAATGTCTCGCTCGGCCATTTCAGAGGGAATTTAAGAGTCAGCCACATTACTGTGGGTCTGGAGTCACATGTAGGCCAGACCAGGTAATGGGTGAGAGATTTCCTTCCCTAAAGGGCATTATGACAATCAACAATGGTTTCATAGTCATCAATAAGACTTTTAATTCCAGATTTTTATTGAATTCAAATTCTACTGTCTGCCCTGGAGGGATTTGAACCTGGGTCCCTAGAGCATTACCCTGGGTCTCTGGATTACTAGTCCAGCGACTAGTTCCAAATCAGCGTGTTGTGTGGCTTGGGGGAGAAACCGCAGTTGTGGTGTTCCCATGCGCCTGCTTGCCCTTGTCCTTCCATGTGGTAGAAGTCACGAAATTGAAAGGTGCTATTGAAGGAGGTTTAGCGAGTCGCTGCAGTGCATCCTGTATAAGGTAGAGAGTGCTGTCACCATGCAGTGGAGGAAGTGAATGTTCAAGTTGGTGAATGTGCCCATTAAGTGGGCTGCTTTGTCCTGGATCTTGTTGAACTTCTTGAACATTGTGGGAGCTGCACTCATCCAGGTAAATGGGCAGTATTCCATCACACTCCTGACTTGTGCCTTGTAGATGGCATTACCATTGCTGAATCCCACACTAACACTATCCTGGGGGTTACCATTGACCAGAAACTGATCTGCACTGGCCATATAAATACTGTGGCTGCAAGAGCAAGTCAGAGGTTAGGAGTCGTGCGGTGGGTAACTCACCTCCCGACTCCCCAAAGCCTGTCTACGATCTACAAGGCACAAGTCAGAACTGTACTGAAATACTCCCCATTTACCTGGATGAGTGCAGCTCCCACAACACTCAAGAAGCTTGACACCATCCAGGACAAAGCAGCCCGCTTGATTGACACCACATCCACAAACAATCACTCCTTCCACCACCGACGCACAGTAGCAGCAGTGTGTACCATCTATAAGATGCACTGCAGGAACTTACTAAGCTCCTTAGACAGAACTTCTAAACCCATGACCTCTACCATGTTAAAGGACAAGGGCAGCAGACACATGGGAACACCAGTACCTGGAAGTTCCCCTCCAAGCCACTCACCATCCTGGCTTGAAAATATATCGCCGTTCCTTCACTGTCACTGGGTCAAAATCCTGAAACTCCCTTCCCAACAGCACTGTGGGTGTACCTACACCACATGGACTGCGGCAGTTCAAGAAGGCAGCTCACCACCACCTTCTTAAGGGCAATTAGGGACAAATAAATGCTGGCCCAGCCAGCGACACCCACATCCCATGAATGAATTAAAAAAAACACATTCTATAAAAATTACATATCATTTCAACACACCAGCCATCAGCATAGCCTGAATAAAAATGAGCAACAGAATTACCACTTCAGCAAAAAATAACCAACTCCATTCTATCAGACTGGAAAGTAGCAAATATAACCCCTCCATTCAAGAAGGCAGGGAGGCAGAAAACAGGAAACTATAGGCCAGTTAGCTTGACGTCTGTTGTGGGGAAGGTGTTGGAATCAATCATTAAGGAGGTTATAGCTAGGCACTTAGAAAAGTCCACAGTAATTGGGAAGAGTCAGCATGGTTTTGTAAAAGGGAAATCATGTTTAACCAATTTATTAGAGTTCTTTGAAGGAATCACATGTGCTGTGGATAAAGGGGAGCCTGAAGAGGTATCATCTTTGGATTTCCAGAAGGAATTTGATAAAGCGCCTCATCAAAGATTATTGCGGAAAAGAAAAGCTCATGGTGTAGGAGGTAACACAGTAGCCTGGATAGAGGATTGGCTGGCTGGCAGAGAACAGAGACCATGCATGAATGGGTCTTTGTCTGATTGGCAGAATGTAATTAGTGGGATCCCGCTGGGGCCTCAGTTTTTTACAATTTACATCAATGACTTAGATGAGGGAAGTGAAGGCATGGTAGATAAATATGCAGATAATGCAAAGATAGATAAAGTATGTTGTGAAAAGAACATAAGGAGTTTACAGATGGATATAGAAAAGTTGAGTGAGTGGGAAAAAATCTAGCAGATGGAGTATCATGTGAGAAAATGTGAAGTTGTTCACTTTGGCAGGAAGAATAAAAAGGCAGAGCATTACTTAAATGGAGAATGGCTGCAGAATTCCAAGGTGCAGAGGGATCTCAGTGTTCTCGTGCATGAGTCACCAAAAGTTAGTATGAAGGCACAGCAAGTAATTAAGAAGGTTAATGGAATGCTATCCTTTATTACGAGAGGGTTTGAACATAACAGTAAAGATGTTACGCTTCAGTTATACAGGACATTGGTGAGACTGCACCTTGAATATTATGTGCAGTTTTAGTCTCCTTATTTAAGGAAGGATGTAAATACGTTGGAGGCAGTTCAGAGGAGGTTTACTAGATTGATACCTGGAATGAGCGTCTTATGAGGATAGGTTGGGCAGGCTGGGCTTGATTCCATTGGAGTTTGGAAGAAGGAGGGGTGATTTGATTGAGGTATATAAGATCCTGAATGGTCTTGACAAGGCGGATGTGGAAAGGATGTTTCCTCTTGTGGGTGAGTCCAGAACTAGGGGGCACTGTTTTAAAATTAGGGGTCAGCCTTTTAGGACAGAGATGAGGAGGATTTTTTTCTCTCAGAGTGTTGTGAGACATTGGAATTCTTTGCCTCAGAAGGTGGTGGAGGCGGGGGTCACTGAATATTTTTAAGGCAGAGGTAGACAGATTCTTGTTACGCAAGGAAATCAAAGGTTATCAGGGTTAGATGGGAATGGAGAACACAAAACACAAACAGGTCAGTCATGATCTTACTGAAAGCTGCAGGCTCAAGAATGGTCTACCTCTGCTCCTATTTCGTATGTTCTGACCATGTCCCCAAAATGGGGTCCCTGAGAATGTGTCACTGGTTGACAAGGTCTTCTATAAAGTGTCCGCCATTCACTCTGATGCTCACTGAACAGATTTGCTAATTATCTGATCACCGCCAGACAGGATTCCTTTGAAGTTGTGTTCTTCAACGTGTCAACAAGAGAATGCTATTGTTCCTCCAGGAATGCACTTAATGATGAACCAGTGGTGAGGTACCAATAATAAAAACAAAAAAACTGCAGATGCTGGAAATCCAAAACAAAAACAGAATTACCTGGAAAAACTCAGCAGGTCTGGCAGCATCGGCGGAGAAGAAAAGAATTGACGTTTCGAGTCCTCATGACCCTTCGACAGAATTTTTCCACCACTACTCTCCTCCGTCTGGCTGAACTTGTTCTCACGCTGAACAATTTCTCCTTCAACTCCTCTCACTTCCTCCAAGTAAAAGGTGTGGCAATGGGTACCCGCATGGGCCCCAGCTATGCCTGTCTCTTTATGGGGAATGTGGAACATTCCTTGTTCCAGTCCTACTCTGGCCCCCTTCCACAACTCTTTCTCCGGTACATCGATGATTACTTCGGTGCTGCTTCATGCTCTCGTCGAGACTTAGAAAAATTTATTAATTTTGCTTCCAATCTCCACCCCTCCATCATTTTCACATGGTCCATCTCTGACACTTCCCTTCCCTTCCTTGACCTCGCAGTCTCAATCTCTGGTGATAGACTGTCCACCAATATCCATTACAAACCCACCGACTCCCACAGCTACCTCGACTACAGCTCCTTACACCCCGCTTCCTGTAAGGACTCCATCCCATTCTCTCAGTTCCTTCGCTTCCGTTGCATCTGTTCCGATGATGCTACCTTCAAAAACAGTTCCTCTGACATGTCCTCCTTCTTCCTTAACCGAGGTTTTCCACCCACGGTTGTTGACAGGGCCCTCAACCGTGTCCGGCCCATCTCCTGCGCATCCGCCCTCACGCCTTCTCAGAAACATGATAGGATCCCCCTTGTCCTCACTTATCACCCTACCAGCCTCCGCATTCAAAGGATCATCCTCCGCCATTTCCGCCAACTCCAGCATGATGCCACTACCAAACACATCTTCCCTTCACCCCCCCTATCGGCATTCCGTAGGGATCGCTCCCTCCGGGACACCCTGGTCCACTCCTCCATCACCCCCTACTCCTCAACCCCCTCCTGTGGCACCACCTCATGCCCACGCAAAAGATGCAACACCTGCCCCTTCACTTCCTCTCTCCTCACCGTCCAAGGGCCCAAACACTCCTTTCAAGTGAAGTAGCATTTCACTTGCATTTCTCCCAACTTAGTCTACTGCATTCGTTGCTCCCAATGTGGTCTCCTCTACATTGGAGAGACCAAACGTAAACTGGGCGACCGCTTTGCAGAACACCTGCGGTCTGTCTGCAAGAATGACCCAAACCTCCCTGTCGCTTGCCATTTTAACACTCCACCCTGCTCTCTTGCCCACATGTCTGTCCTTGGCTTGCTGCATTGTTCCAGTGAAGCCCAACTCAAACTGGAGGAACAACACCTCATTTTCCAACTAGGCACTTTACAACCTTCCGGACTGAATATTGAATTCAACAACTTTAGGTCTTGAGCTCCCTCCTCTATCCCCACCCCCTTTCTGTTTCCCCCTTCCTTTTTTTCCCAATAAATTATATAGATTTTTCTTTTCCCACCTATTTCCATTATTTTTAAATATTTTAAAATCTTTTATGCTCCCTCCACCTCCACTAGAGCTATACCTTGAGTGCCCTACCATCCATTCTTAATTAGCACATTCGTTTAGATAATATCACCAACTTTAACACCTATGTGTTCTTTTGTTCTGTTGTTGTTGACATCTTTTGATGATCTGCTTCTATCACTGCTTGTTTGTCCCTACAACCACACCCCCCCCTCCACTTCTCTCACTCTCTCTCTCTTTCTCTCTCTCTCCGCCCCCCCCCCCACACACCTTAAACCAGCTTATATTTCAACTCTTTCTTGAACTCGAACTCAAGTTCTGTCGAAGGGTCATGAGGAGTCGAAACGTCAACTCTTTCCTTCTCCGCCGATGCTGCCAGACCTGCTGAGTTTTTCCAGGTAATTCTGTTTTTGTTTTGTGAGGTACCAATTGTATGCATTTAAAGAGATGGCAGACCGCCAGCTATAACTTTTTTAAGATAAAAACAAAAAACAAAAAACTGAGGAAGCTGGAAATCCAAAACAAAAATAGAATTACCTGGAAAAACTCAGCAGGTCTGGCAGCATCGGCGGAGAAGAAAAGAGTTGACGTTTCGAGTCCTCATGACCCTTCGACAGAACTAGGTGAATCCAGGGAGAGGGGTGAAATATAAGCTGGTTTAAGGTGGTGGGGGGGTGGGGTTGGGTGGGGGGAGAGAAGTGGAGGGGGGTGGTGTGGTTGTAGGCAAAAGCAGTGATAGAAGCAGATCATCAAAAGATGTCACAGACAGCAAAACAAAAGAACACAGAGGTGTCGAAGTTGGTGATATTATCTAAACGAATGTGCTAATTAAGAATGGATGGTAGGGCACTCAAGGTATAGCTCTAGTGGGGGTGGGGGGAGCATAAAAGATTTAAAAATATTTAAAAATAACGGAAATAGGTGGGAAAAAGAAAGATCTATATAATTTATTGGAAAAAAACAAAAGAAAGGGGGAAGAAACAGAAAGGGGGTGGGGATGGAGGGGGGAGGTCAAGACCTGAAGTTGTTGAATTCAATATTCAATCCGAAAGGCTGTAAGGTGCCTAGTCGGAAGATGAGGTGTTGTTCCTCCAGTTTGCGTTGGGCTTCACTGGAACAATGCAGCAAGCCGAGGACAGACATGTGGGCAAGAGAGCAGGGTGGAGTGTTAAAATGGCAAGCGACAGGGAGGTTTGGGTCATTCTTGCGGACAGACCGCAGGTGTGCTGCAAAGCGGTCGCCCAGTTTATGTTTGGTCTCTCCAATGTAGAGGAGACCGCATTGGGAGCAACGAATGCAGTAGACTAAGTTGGGAGAAATGCAAGTGAAATGTTGCTTCACTTGAAAGAAGTGTTTGGGCCCTTGGACAGTGAGGAGAGTGGAAGTGAAGGGGCAGGTGTTACATCTTTTGCGTGGGCATGGGGTGGTGCCATAGGTGGGGGTTGGGGAGTAGGGGGTGATGGAGGAGTGGACCAGGGTGTCCCAGAGGGAACGAACCCAACGGAATGCCGACAATGGGGGTGAAGGGAAGATGTGTTTGGTAGTGGCATCATGCTGGAGTTGGCGGAAATGGCGGAGGATGATCCTTTGAATGCGGAGGCTGGTAGGGTGATAAGTGAGGACAAGGTGGACCCTATCATGTTTCTGGGAGGGAGGAGAAGGCGTGAGGGCAGATGCACGGGAGATGGGCCGGACACGGTTGAGGGCCCTGTCAACGACCGTGGTTGGAAAACCTCGGTTAAGGAAGAAGGAGGACATGTCAGAGGAACTGTTTTTGAAGGTAGCATCATCGGAACAGATGCGACGGAGGCGAAGGTACTGAGAGAATGGGGATGGAGTCCTTACAGAAAGCGGGGTGTGAGGAGCTGTAGTCAAGGTAGCTGTGGGAGTCGTTAGGCTTGTAATGGATATTGGTGGACAGTCTATCACCAGAGATTGAGACTGCGAGGTCAAGGAAGGGAAGGGAAGTGTCAGAGATGGACCACGTGAAAATGATGGAGGGGTGGAGATTGGAAGCAAAATTAATAAATTTTTCCAAGTCCTGACAAGAGCACGAAGCAGCACCGTCTTTGCAGAACACCTGCGGTCTGTCCGCAAGAATGACCCAAACCTCCCTGTCGCTTGCCATTTCAACACTCCACCCTGCTCTCTTGCCCACATGTCTGTCCTTAGCTTGCTGCATTGTTCCAGTGAAGCCCAACGCAAACTGGAGGAACAACACCTCATCTTCCGACTAGGCACCTTACAGCCTTCCGGACTGAATATTGAATTCAACAACTTTAGGTCTTGACCTCCCCCCTCCATCCCCAACCCCTTTCTGTTTCTTCCCCCTTCCTTTTGTTTTTTTCTAATAAATTATATAGATCTTTCTTTTTCACACCTATTTCCATTATTTTTAAATATTTTTAAATCTTTTATGCTCCGCCCACCCCCACTAGAGCTATACCTTGAGTGCCCTACCATCCATTCTTAATTAGCACATTCGTTTAGATAATATCACCAACTTCGACACCTATGTGTTCTTTTGTTTTGCTGTCTGTGACATCTTTTGATGATCTGCTTCTATCACTACTTTTGCCTACAACCACACCACCCCCCTCCACTTCTCTCCCCCCACCCAACCCCACCCCCCCACCACCTTAAACCAGCTTATATTTCACCCCTCTCCCTGGATTCACCTAGTTCTGTCGAAGGGTCATGAGGACTCGAAACGTCAACTCTTTTCTTCTCCGCCGATGCTGCCAGACCTGCTGAGTTTTTCCAGGTAATTCTATTTTTGTTTTTATTACTTTTTTAAGGTTGGTTTTGAGGTCTTGCTGAGGGATTTCACTTTGTGTCAGCTTCAGTCGTGCCCAGGTGAAGTCCAGCGTAAGCAATTGCACTGTCACAAAGCTCACTTCAAAAATGTGCCTTAGCACTCTTATGTATCGTTTCACTTCCCACACAAGCAATCCTTTCCAAGTTGGAACTGGCAATTTCGGGACTGAAACTGTGTTGCTGTTGCACACAAAACACAAAAATCTCAGACAACGATTCATAAGTAAAATAATTTCATAAATCGATGCTCAAAGAACCACAGACTATACACTGCAAGACAGCTGAGCATACATGACAGAAAGTCACAGTCTAATTCAGAGTGTATTTCAAATCATCTGTTTACTCCATCATTAGATAATGTACTCTTTGCTTCAATTGCCCCACAATTAGAAAAAAGGAGCTTCCTCTCTGATGCCTTGATTATAAAACTCTCTCGTTCTGATTAATGATTCAGTACAATCCAGTCATAGTGTGAAATAATGACACAATTTACAAAAAGGCTCTCCAAAAATTATTAAAACAGTCTCCAGGACACAATTTTGAAAATTAGCACATCTACTCTGCTTGCTCTGGCTCAGTGCAAAACCTAATTCCTAATCCCAGACACAATTCCAACTGTCCAGATTAAAATTCCCATCCCCAGAGTCTGTTCTTGCTGTGCAGTATGAAATTCTGATTCCTAGACTCTGTTCTTACTGCATACAGCATCCCCATCCCAAGCTTCACCACCACCACAGAAATGCGAGTAAATACAGCTCACATCTCAGCACCACCTGATGAAAAAGTAGGGGCTAGAGGGATTTAAAGTTTTTAAATTGAACGTTAAGGTCAGGGGTCTATGTAGTGCCTAATAGAAAGTTATGGTGCTGTCTGTTGAACTTTTGCTGTGTTTCACGATTTTTCTTTACTCCTTCATAGGATAGCATCATATCACAATCACAGAATTGTTATGGCACAGGAGGCCGCCATTTGGCTCATCATGACTGCACCGGCTCTCCAACTGCGCAATTCGCCTAGTTCCATTTCCCCCACATTCTCTCTGTAGCTCCGCACATTCTTCCTTTTCAGATAACAGTTTAATTCCCTTTTGAATGCTTCAGTTGAATCTGCCTCCACAACACTCTCAGGCAGTGCATTCACTCTGAGTGAAAAAGTATCTCCTCCTGTCACTTTTGCTTCTTTTATTAATTATGCCCTCATCAACCGTCTCTGTCACCTCTTCAAAACACTCCAGCAAGTTAGCACACCCGCCATTCAATAAGATCATAGCTGATCTGCCCCAGGCCTCAACTCTTCTTTCGTGCCAAATCCTCATAGCCCTCAACTCCCCCATATTTCAAAAAATCTATCCACCTCCTCTTTAAATACTTTCAGTGATCTAGCCTCAACAACTCTCTGCGGTAGAGAATTCCAGACATTCACTACCCTCTGAGAGAAGAAATCCCTTCACATTTCAGTTTTAAATGTGTGTCACCTTATTCTGTAACTACGTCCCCTAGTTCGAGATTCCTCCACAAGTGGAAACATCTTGTCAACATCTACCCTGTTAAGCCCCCTCAGAGTCTTGTCCGTTCCCTGTTGCCCCTGTCCTTCTATGTGGTAGAGGCCACAGGTTTGGAAGAAGCTGTTGAAGAAGCCTTGGTGAATTGCTTCACCGCATTTTGTATATGGTACACATTGCTGCCACTGTGTGTTGGTGGTGGAAGGAGTGGTTGTTTAAGGTGAAAGCTTCAGGATAATCCTGGAGGCTTAGTAATCACCGATTGCAGCTCCAGAGGCAGGGGATTTGAAGGACTGGATTTTGTTCCAGCAATGGGGGCCTCTCCAACTGTTGGAGAACTGGCAGGAACCTCACGTTGCTTCCAAATGTAAGGCTTGACAATTAGGTCCCTGTCAGGCATTTAACTGGCCAGCGTTGGCCCTCCCACAGGATTAAGGTCCCTGGAGGGCGGGTCTCCTCCCACATACCCCGGAAGGTTGCTGCCCGTAACGTAATGATGTCAAGCCCCAGGACAGACACTGGATTCCAGGACACCAGTGAGTGGGGCAGGATGGGGGTCACGGGAAGAGGATTGTGGGGGAAGGAGTCATCAGCAAGGTGGGGGGGAGGGGTGGTCAGTGGGGTAGGAGGAGAGGCCAGGGCTGTGGCTTTCAGCGGTTCCCCCACTTCCTGATGCCGGGACCCTCAATTGGGCACAAAGTGCCTGTGAATGAGGGACCCCCCCAACGAGGCTACAGATAAATCCTTCAGGAGGCACAGGAAAGCCATATGAGTTCTGGTGAATCCCTGAGCCACCATTAAATTCCTTTGGAATCAGGGATAATTGGCTTTAAGTGGCTCATCAATGAGCCAAATTGCCTTCCCGCCACGGGTGGGGGGGAATTCAGGCATTGGGTCCTTCGCTCCCCCAACTTAATTGAGGACAGTTTTCCCGGCGTTGGGAATCCCCCAAATCTCCTGGCGCCTGACACAATGCTCACTCCAGCGGGCTCTACTAAGTCCAGCCCAGGGTCACACTTGACATCAGATCTTCCAGTCCAGGTGAAGAGGCTACCCCTGAGAAATTATCCTGTCTGCTCCCATTACAGACCCTAAGAGATGGGCTGCGTACTTGCTGCATCTTTAGTTTATATTTCATTCTACCGCAGCTGGTCCCTGATCAGAGAGAGGGAATACTGACTTCAATTGGAATTCAGCTCCCAGGAGTGAAAGACCGGCTTGCCACTATCAGATAGGAAATGCCTCATTCAATCAAGGGTTAGATTGGGGTAGGTGAAAGTGCTGCATTCGAACAGACAGCAGCCATTCTTCTCCTTAATAAGTTACATTTATTTGAATGCTAAGCTTAGGGCGTGTGATTCCTGGAGAAACAGACTGGGGGGGACTCCAGATGTGAGATTAACTGTATTGCTCATTACTGAGTCTTTAAGAGTTTCATTACTAATGGACTGTGACAAAGAATTGTCATTCCACAGTCCTTCCTTCTGGGAAGCGATTAAACACAACTCCTGCCTGCACAATATTGAAAATCATTTGCTTCTTCAAGACCTCAGCTATTCTCAATAATTACCGTGCACAATGTTGCTCACATTTGAGCTAAACTGAAAAATTACCTCCATCGCAAGCTGGGAATGCTAGATTGAATCACCTAAACTTCCCATTTGTCATTTTAGCTCTAATCTCATCATGTAAAGCCTCGATAATTGCTCAGGGTTAGCATTAGAGGGGAACATTCCTCAAGGGTGAAAGTGAGGAGAGTGAAATATAGCGAATGAAATGGCTTACGCTTCTTTTTCATCAGAACTGAGATTCCACGGTCCTGCTTTTCTGACCAACTGGGCAGCAAAAGCAAAATATTGTTTCAAATCTGATATTAAAACAGAAAATGCTTGAAATACTCACTAGGTCAGGCAGCATATGTTGAAAGGGGAACAGAGTTAACATTTAAGGTCAAAGAACACCTGACCTGCTGAATATTTCCATTATTTCTGTTTTTGGATAGAAAATGCTGTTTTCAGATAAGAGTTTTGCTCCAATTGATTTCGCTGCAGAAATGGGAATCGTATCCTTCTTAACCCCAGCACAGTCCTGTGTAATTCAACAGCAACAACACTTTAAACAGTACTCTTAAAGTAGCAAAAACATTCCAAAGTGCTTCACAAGCGGGTAAGCAGACAAACATGAACAAGCCACATAAGGGGTTGTTAGGACAGGTGCCCAAAGGGTGAGGCAAAGAATTAGGCTTTATGGAGAATCTTAAAGGAGGAAAGAGAGATGTGGAGGTGGAGAGATTTGGGCCTTGGGAGAAGAAGACAACTGTCAGTGGTGGTGCGAATAAATTTGGGGATGTGCAAGAGGACATAATTGGAAGAGTGTAGAGATCTCAGAGGGTTGTGGGCCTGGAGGAGGTTACAGAGATAAGAGGGGCTACACCATAGAGGCATTTGGAACCAAGGATGCAAGTTTTAAAATGGTGCTTCCAAACCAGAAGCTAATGTCAGACAAGTGTGACATGCAAAGAACATACTTTTATTTTTTCTTGGACTGTGGCTTTAAGAACTTCCATGGCTGCAGTTTAAAAGAGATATTCACTGGAGCAGGAAGAAGAAAATCTACAATGTTGCTATCTGCTAGAACAGTGTGTGCCAGGTTGGACAGAATGGTGCTGGAAAGGAGACCTGGTTTAAGAGGGAACTGCCTAGCAACGGCATTTTGACTGGCTCTTGACCAAGTGGCCAGGTTCTGTGTGAGGATAGTGCATTAGATCAGCTCCTAGCCTGAAAAGAGGAAAGACCTGAAACCTCCCTCTCCTGTGTTTTGTAAGACTCCAGTAATCACGCTGTAGTAGCTAGCTGGCTATTCCTCACATCGCCGTATCCTGCTTTCTTTGAGAAACCAGTCAGGGGGAAAAGGGGAAAAATCACCAGTAGAGACATTAAAAGCAAGTTTCAACCAGAGAACCACAGGCTGCAAGTGCTGGGAGACCACAACAACCTGCAAGGAATTTGGAAGAAAGCAATTGAAGTCAACCCATCTAATCCTGAGCTCCGGATTGGTGCTATTGACATGTTTTATCTCACCCTTAAAATCCGTGTTTTGTGCGTCTTATTTGTGTGCGTCTTGTGTGCGTGTAGGGGTTTTAGAAGGGGTAGAGTTTAATTCATAGAGTTGAAAGTTAACAGTTCATATTTCTTTCTTTTGCCACTGGTCACAGATAATTTGTTTAATAAACAGTTATTTACTTGTCAAGTTTACAAACCTGGTGCTCGTATTCTTTTAACCTCAATTAAACAATTAGGTAGAATTGGGGCAATTTGGTGGTCTGGTTAAAATTCTCATATTTATCACAGCTCAAGGACCAGTGGGGCTTGAAACTACAACGCACTATCCCAGAGAGTCGTGATAGACAACACAGATGTAATGGAGGAGTTAAGAGAGGTGATGATGAGATAGAGCTGGGTGTCGACAGTGTACACGTGGAACCTAATGTTGCGTTTCCACAATGCAACGAGGATAGATCCTTGGGGGACTCCAGAGTTAATGGTGAGGAGGAGTGTTGAGGCAAGTCAGACTCTGATATCATCCTCCTTCATCTGAACATGGCATAAAATGCTGGTTAGGTCACAAATGGAGTACTGCATTCAGTCCTGGTCACCACTTTATAGGAAGGATGTGATTATACTGGAGAGGGTGCAGAGGAGATTTACCAGGATGCTGCCTAGGCTGGAGGGTCTGAGCTATGTGGAAAGATTGGATAGGCTGGGGTTGTTTTCCTTGGAGCAGCAAAGGTTGACAGGTGACCTGATAGAGGTGTATAAAATCATGAGGGGCATAGATAAGGTGGACAGGGAGGCACTTTTTCCATTAGTAAAGGGGTCAATAACCAGGGGGCATAGATTTAAGGTAAGAGGTAGAAGGATAAAAAAGGAGTTGAGTTGAGTTACCCAGAGGGTGGTGGGAGTCTGGAACTCACTGCCTGAAAGGTTGGTTGAGTCAGAAACTCTCGTCACATTTAAGAAGTATTTAGATATTCACTTGCACTGCCGTAGCCTCCAGGGCTAAGGACCAAGCGCTGGAGAATGGGATTAGTGTGGTCAGATCTTTGTTGACCAGCAAAGACACAATGGGCTGATTGGCCTCCTTTTGTGCTGTAAACATCTATGAGTCTATGAGGCATGGTATCCAGGCATCCACACACCCACTTACAAATCAAATCACATCCAAGTTGATGTAAGTGTATAAAATCATTAATACACCGCACTTTGCAGAATCCCACAAGTTCGTCCCTCTCACAACTTTCAATTCTCACCTTCCTTGAACTGAGAATACAAACAGTTCTGCCTTTGGCTATTTGTTCACAGAAGCCTAAGTGAACCTCAGTCCCATGGCCCTGACCTCAATAAGATGTTCTTTGTGAACATGACACAGCCTTGCGAAATGACAGCATGATCGGTGCTTTTCTCAAGCCTCAGTACAAGTAATAAATGCTAATAAGCTTTGCTGGGTCCCAACAGGATGAGTTTCCTCTCTCATGCCTTTAAGTTAGATAGCATTACACACAGAGCTCAGCTGGTGCCTAAGTGTTAGAAAAAAAGTTAAACTAATTCAAAAAGAGAATGTATTGAGGGAGTAGGGAATTGAGATTGTTTACAAAGTTCTATCCCCTCTGATCTGGCAGCCAATTGGTCTGTGAGCACAACAATTGAGAACAACAGTAAAGGTTTTTCTTTCTTACATGGTAATAGAGCAGGCCAAGCAACAGCAATTAGTGTAGGATCAGTTAACGCCTGTAAATATAAAGCTAGGCAGCTGATAAGGGACAAGGCCGAAGGCTTTTTCATACAGTAGCTTTATCCAGTAAGTAACTGAGCCATTTATACAGCACTTTTCAGGTAACAAAAATCCATTCCACAAACAGTGCCAGAAGAGAAGGGGTTAGGGGTTAGAGAAGGGGTTAGGAGAGATGACCAAAAGTTAGGTCAGAGATGGTTTTGAAAAGGATTTCTAAAGAGGAAAGCAATGAAGAGATATGTGGAAAACAGTAGGGTAAGGAGAGAAAGAGAAGTTGATGCAGAGGTTCAGCCACCATCACATTGAATGATGGATCAGGCTCAGGAGGTCAAATAGTATACTGCTGCTCCTATTTCTTATGTCCTTATTTAACGGAGAGTCCCAGAGTGTGGGACTGAGGCAGCTGAAAGTCTTTCTAATGTGAAGAAAAAGAAGGAATGTGCAAAAGTTCAGAATCAAGGGATTGGTGCATTCACACGGTCTGGAGGATATTACATAAATGCTATGGAAAGATTTAGAGACAGGCCATTAAATTTACCGCTATGGGGCCAGGGAGCTAATGTAGGTCACTGATGATAAGAGGGACAAGGATGATGGGCGGGCACAACTTTCTGTGAGACTGGAAAAGTACGGCAGAGGTTTGTACAAGATAGAGTTTATATTGGGTCGGGAGTGTTTGAACAGTAACCACATGGTAGGATGGAACATAAAGGAAGAAATAATGGGAACTTGTCAGAAAGGCACAGCAATAATCATTGGAGATTTTAATCTACATATAGACTGGAAAAGTCAGGTGGGCAAAGGTAGCCTAGATAAGGTGTTCATACATTGTTTCCAGGATAGTTTCTTAGAACAACATGTTCTGGAGCCAGAGGGCAGGGTGTACTAGACCTGGAATTGTGCAACGAGATGGGATTAATTAATAATCTCATAGTGAAAGTGCCCCTAGGTAAGAGCAACCATAATATTATTGAATTTACATTCAGTTTGAGGGAGAGAGGAATGGGTCTGAGACTATATTTTTAAACTTAAATAAGGGCAATTATGAGGGCATGAAAGCAGAGCTGGCTAAAGTGAATTGGCAAGTTAAGTTATGGAATGGGTCAATAGAGATACAGTGGCAAACATTTCAGGGGCCATTTCAGAATATACAGAACAGATACTTTCCAGTGAGTAGGAAAAGTCCAAGGGACGGACACAACACTGGTGGTTAACTAGAAAGGTTAAAAATAAGGTATCAAACTTAAAGAAAAAGTATATAATTGTGCAAAGCTAGGTGGAGGGCCAGAAGATTGGACAGAATATAAGGAACAACAAAGGATGACAAAAAGATTAATAAGGAGGGAAAAATTAGAGTACGAGAGAAAGCTAGCCAGAAATATGAAAACAGATAATAACAGCAGGATTTTCCGTTCCCGCCCACCGCGATCTTCCAGCCCTGTCGCGAGTCAATGGACCTCTGGCTGGGCACCGCCTCGCCAGCGGCGGGACCGGAAAATCCCAACCTAAGAGTTTCTATAAGTATTTTTAAAAGATGAGAGTTAACAAAGTGAGCATTGCTCCAATAGGAAGTGAGTCTGGAGAATTGATAATGGAAAACAAGGAAATGGCAGATGAATTGAACAATCATTTTGCATCAGTCTTCTCTATAGAGGATACAAGTAACATCCCAGAAGCAGCTATAAATCAGGAAATGGAAGGGAGGGAGGAACTCAGGAAAATTACAATCACCAGAGAAATGGTACTGAGTAAATTGCTGTGGGCTGACAAATGCCTGGGTCCTGATGGACTTCATCCTAGGGTCTTAAAAGAAGTGGCCAGTGAGATAGTTGATACATTGATTTTAATTTTCTGAAACTCCCTAGATTCAGGGAAGGCCCTTTTAGATTGCAAGACAGCAAATGTAACTCCATTATCCAAAATGGGAGGGAGGCAGAAAATGGTAAACTACAGGTCAGTTAGCTTAACATCTGACACAGGAAAATGTTAGAGGCTATTATTAAAGAAACCACAGGGTAAGTTCAAGGTAATCAGGCACAGTCAACATGGTTTTGTGAGAGGGAAATCATGTTTAGCCAACTTATTGGAGTTCTTTGAGGAAGTAATATCTGCTGTGGATAAAGGGGAACCAGTGGATGTGCTGTAGGTAGTTTTCAAGAAGGTTATTGCGGAGAATAAAAGCTCATGGTATAAGGGGTGACCTACTGGCATGGATAGAAGATTGGCTGGCTAACAGGAAGCAGATAGTAGGCATAAATGGGTCTTTTTCAGGTTGGCAAGATATACGAGTGGTGTGTGTCATGAAGCTATTACTATATATAATGTTATTGGAAATTATTTTAAATTGGACTTGTAGTAGGGTCTGTGTCTGTGGGTGTGAGTGTTTGTGTTTTAATTGGATTAAAGCCAGATAGCCTGGGTGCTTTGATGTATAGTAGTTTTGAGATGTAAGTAGTAAGGTAGAGGTTCATTTGCATTTTGTTGAATAAACCATTCAAAGATTGAGGGCGAAATCTTGCACCTAGCTAGGAGACACCAAGCAATATGTTTATATTATTAATAAAATTGGTGCGATGAAAGGTTTTATTGTTATAAGAGGTGGAGTTCAAAGGGCCTGGTGATACAATGAGAATGTGCATTCAAGGGGGAAGGCCAGGTATATACGGAAAAAATGTTTTGTGTGTGATTCACAGACATGGAAAGTCTAAGCCTGTAAGTCTACCACTGTGTCTGCAAAGGAACAAATTGAAAGGAGCCTCATTTTGAATTTGTAAGATAAAATGGGCTTTGCCTGGTGTCTGTTTAAAGTCTATGGGTTATTGTTGCCTTGGAGAAGATTTACCTGGGAGTGATTAATTTGGGGATTTGTTTAAAAGTTATTATGGTAGTAATTTGTAGACATGTGTATGTGTTTAAATTTGTGGTTAAATTAATAAATGTTTAATTTAATTTATATAAAAATCTTCTTGAGGATTGGTGGTTTTTATTTCTGAATTCTGAGTTGCATCTCAAACATACCAATTGAAAATATAGGTTATGACAGTTGTTCAAAGTTTCCTTCTGGGATTTGAAATAACTCAGCCTTTACCAACTGCTGTGTCATAACATGTGTCATAGGGATCAGTGCTCGGACCTCAACTGTTTACAATTTATATAAATGACTTGGATGACGGGATGAATGGGATAGTTGCCAAATTGGCTGATAACACAAAGATAGGTAAGAAAGTAAGTTGTGAAGAGGAGGTAAAGAGGCTACAAAAAGATATAGATAGGTTAAGAGAGTGGGCAAAGATCTGGCAAATGGAGTATAATGTGGGAAAATGTGAAATTGTCCATTTTGGCAGGAATAATAAAAGAGAAGCATATTATCTAAATGGTGAGAGATAGCAAAGCTCTGAGGTGCAGAGGGATCTGGGAGTCTTAGTGCATAAATTGCAAAAGGCTAAAATGCAAGGACATCAAGTAATTAGGAAAGCTAATAGAATGTTATCATTTATTCCAAGGGAATGGAATACAAAAGTAGGGAGGTTTTACTTCAGTTATACAGAGCACAAGTGAGACCACATCTGGAATTCTGTGTACAGTATTGGCCGCCTTATTTCAGGAAGGATATTTATGCGTTGGGTACAGTTCAGAGATGGTTTACCAGGCTAATATCTGGAATGGGCGGGTTGTCTTCTGAGGAAAGGTTGGACAGACGAGGCTTTTATCCACTGGAGTTCAGAAGAGTAAGCGGAGACTTGATTGAAACACACAGATCCTGAGGGGTCTTGACAGGGTGGATATAGAGAGGATGTTACCTCTTGTGGGTGAATCTAGAACTAGGGGTCACTGTTTAATAATAAGGGGTCGCCCATTTAAATGATGAGGCGAAATTTTTGCTCTCAGAGGGTTGTGAGTCTTTGGAACTCTCTTCCTGAAAAGGTGGTGGAAGCAGTCTTTGAATATTTTTATGGCAGAGGTGGATAGATTCTTGGTAATCAAGGGGGTAATAGGCGATCAAGGGTAGGTGGGATGCAAATTTGAGGTTACTATCAGATCAGCCATGATCTTATTAAATGGCAGAGCAGATGCGAGGGGGCCGAATGGCCTCCTCCAGCTGATTGTTTGTATGTTCATATGAAGTCTGGAAATAACAAAGAGATGGTTAGCAGTCATGACAGCAGAGGTGTTGAGGTAAAGGACAAGGTTGGCGATACTGCAGAAGTCAATGTCAGTGGTCTTTGTAATAGATGGCACATGGATTTTAAAGCATAGCTGGTGGGACAAGTGCTATAAATGATTTTGATGCTTCAGGATTAGGAAGGTGAAAATTCCTGATCCAGTGACTGCATGGGAAACTACCTATGATGCCACCCACAGTTGAATATTGTCCATGAAACTCACTGACGGATGCCTGACACCAAGGGAAGAGGACCCAAGGACAGGCCAAGGTTTCACCGGAGGGAGGGAGAGACTTGGTGAAGAATGGACTGAAGGCTCTAGGTCTGTCATTGATTTACAATGACTGATGTGGTGACTGATAGCCGCACAGGGAGTTGGGGGGAGGGGCAGCCGCGCGGGGAGACGGGGGGTGGCCACGCGGGGAGATGTAGGTACTGACACTATATGAGTGCAGTGAAAACATGAGGCCATACTTTACCTGCACTGCTCTGAGATGTGTATACATTGTCATACAAATGCTTCTTATTTTATTACCAATTGATCTTGTGCTCTTGGTACCTTTCCAGTGCCATTAGACCAGACTAAAGGAACATGACTGGATTGTGCATAGAGCCAGGTCTGTGTATTCAATCAATTAACTCATGAAGTCATGACTGGTTCCTGGGGGGGAAAGAGGCAGCTGAAGCTTCTGTGCTGTGTAACCACAGCAACGCATAAATGGAATTAATTTCTATTTAGTTGAATCTGAGTGAAGCATACACCAGGGTGAAGATGGAAGAACAAAGGAAGATAAGGAGGTTATCAAGTATTTTGTTCCTGAAATTCTGTCACAGGCCAAGTGTTCCACAATTCAATGGTGACTCTCCTGGGTCAAACGAGGAAATTGCTTTCTCAGCCTGGAACATACTGAGAGCACATCTCACACTCCATCTGTCAGATAAGCCACAAATCTCACTGAAAATCTGACAGTGGAACAGGATTGAGGCTTCAGGTCACCAACCACTGCCATTTCTAATTAAGTCGCATACTTGAAACTATAAAGTAATAGCAGGAAATATGGAAAAGGGAACCTTGATACATCATAGGCCAGAGCCTGTACAGTCTATGATATACCCCTCCCTGTAACAGCTAAAGCCCACGCTGTAATACTAATATACCCCACACCCCTCACGATAACACTGTGATGTATCCCACACTCCTCACTGTAATAATCTGATATACCCCACACCCCTATAAAACCAGAAGACCATAAGATATAGGAGCAGAAGTAGGCCATTCGGCCCTTTGAGTCTGCTCCACCATTCAATGAGATCATGGCTGATCTGATTATCCTCAACTCCACTTTCCTGCCTTTTCCAATAACCTTTGATTCTCTTACTGATTAAAAATCTGTCTATCTCAGCCTTGAATATACTTAACAACCAGCCTCTACAGCCCTCTGTGGTAAAGAATTCCACAGACTCACTACCCTCTGAGAGAAGAAATTCCTCCTCATCTCTGTTATAAATGGGCGACCCTTTACTCTGAGGTTATGCCCTCTGGTCTAAGACTCTCCCACAAGGGGAAACAACCTCTCAGCATCTACCCTGTCAAGCCCCCTAAGAATCCTATATGTTCCAATAAGGTCACCTCTCATTCTTCTAAACTCCAAAGAGTACAGGCTCAACTGACTCAACCTCTCCTCATAAGAAAATCCCTCCATACCGGGGATCAACCTAGTGAACCCTCTCTGGACTGCCTCCAATGCCAGTGTATCTTTCCTTAGATAAGGGGTCCAAAACTGTTCACTGTGGTCGAACTAGTGCCTTCTATAGTTTTAGCAAGACTTCCCTATTTTTATACTCCATTCCCTTTGAAATAAAGGCCAACATTCCATTTGCCTTCCCTATTACCTGCTGAACTTGTATGTTAGCTTTTTTGATTCATGCACAAGGGCCCCCAGATCCCTCTGTGCTGCAGCTTTCTGCAGTCTTTCTCCATTTAAATAATATTCAGCTCCTCTATTCTTGTCAAAATGCATATCCTCACATTTTCCTACATTATATTCCAACTGCTAAGTTTCCGTCAACACACTTAACCTGTCTATATTCCTCTGTAGACTCCTTGTGTCATCCTCATCACTTGCCTTCCCACATATTTTTGTGTCATCCGCAGACTTGGCGATAGTACATTCACTTCCCCCATCCAAGTCATTAATATAAATTGAAAATAATTGTGGCCCCAGCACTGATCCCTGTGGCATTCCTCTAGTTACAGGTTGCCATCCTGAAAATGCTGTCTTATCTCAACTCTCTGTCTTCTATTAGTTAGCCAATCCTCTATCCATGCTAATATACCACCCCCAACACCATGGGCTCTTACCTTATTAAGTAGCCTTATGTGCAGTACCTTATCGAATGCCTTTTGGATATCCAAACACCTACTGGTTCCCTTTTATCTATCCTGCTTGTTACCTCCTCAAAGAATTCTAATAAATTTGTCAGGCATGATTTCCTCTTCATGAAGCCGTGCTGACTCTGCTTGATTAGATTATGCGTTTCTAAATGCTCTGCTATTACATCCTTTATAATAGACTCTAACATTTTCCCAATGGCAAATGTTAAGCTAACGGGCCTATAGTTACCTGTTTTTTGTCTCCCTCCCTTTTTGAACAAGGGCGCTACACTGGCAGTTTTCCAATCTTCTGGGACTTTTCAGAGTCTCAGGATTCTTGCAAGATTACTCCCAGTGCATCCATTATTTGTGCAGCTACTTCCTTTAATATCCTAGGATGCAATCCATCAGGTCCAAGTGACTTATCAGCCTTTAGCCCCATTAGTTTCCCTAGTGCTTTTCTCTAGCGATAGTTATTGTATTTATTTCCCCTCCCCTGCAATTTTGCCCCTTGATTATTCAGTATTTCTGGAATACTATTAGTGTCTTCTACCGTGAAAACTGAAGCAAAGTATTTATTCAACTCAAAAACAGAATTACCTGGAAAAACTCAGCAGGTCTGGCAGCATCGGCGGAGAAGAAAAGAGTTGACGTTTCGAGTCCTCATGACCCTTCAACAGAACTGATTTAGAAATTTATTTTCTCCCTTTTTATTATTTTTTTGGTCATCTTTTGTTGGTTTTTAAAACTTTCCCAATCCTTTGGCTTACCACTAATCTTTGCTAAATTGTATGTTTTTTATTTCACTTTGATACTATCCTTAACTTCCTTGGTTAACCTTAGCTGGTTTATCTCCTTCCTAGAATGCTTCTTTCTCACTGGGATGTATCTTTGTTGTGAGTCATGAACTATTTTCTTAAACGTCTGCCATTGTTCATCAACTGTCTTTTCTGCTAAACTCCTTTCCCAGTCCACTCCAGACAACTCTGCCCTCATTCCTTTGTAATTACCCTTATTTAAACTTAGCACAATTGTTTCTGACCCAGGTTTCTCGCTCTCAAACTGAATATTAAATTCTACCAACTTATGGTCACTGTTTCATAATGGATCTTTCACTCTCAGGTCATTTATTAAACCTATCTCATTACACATTACCATATCCAAAATAGCCTGATCCCTGGTTGGATCCACAACATATTGTTCTAGGAAACTGTCCTGAATACACTCTATGAATTCTTGCTCATGTTTACCTCTGCCAGTTTGATTTTCCCAATCTACATGAAGAT
The DNA here is from genome assembly GCF_017639515.1 of Carcharodon carcharias. NCBI lineage: Eukaryota > Metazoa > Chordata > Chondrichthyes > Lamniformes > Lamnidae > Carcharodon > Carcharodon carcharias. The sequence continues at coordinate 191,695,880 of NC_054473.1, read as the reverse complement.
TAAATGCACCCATGATTAGTATACTGTCTTTTTTTACATTCCCTCATTATTTCCTGATTTATTTTCTGTCCTACAGAATAGCTACTGTTAAGGGGCCTATAGACTACTCCTACCAGTGTTTTCTTCTCCTTGTTATTTCTTACCTCCACCCATATGGATTCTACATTTTCCGATCCAAGATCATTTCTTGCTATTGTAATTATTCCATCTCATACTAACAAAGCCACCCCACCACCCTTTCCTTCCTGCCTGTCGTTTCGAAACGTCACATACCCCTGAATACTTAGTTCCCAGCTTTGAACTCCTTGTAACCATGTCTCTGTAATGGCTATAAGGTCATACCCATTAACCTATTTATGTCGTTAATTCATTTATTTTGATCCAAATACTATGTGCATTTAAGTAAAGAGCCATTAATTTTGTCTTTTTACTATTTTTTTCCCCCTTTGACCCTATTTGCTGCTGTTTTTTTAATGTCTGTACACTCTGTTCCCTCCTGTCACACTCTGGTATCAATACCTAAATAGCTGCCCTGCAACGCTTCCATATCCTTTTGCTTTGTTAGCCTACGTATCCCCTTTCCAAAACTCTCCCCTCCCCTATTTAGTTTAAAGCCCTCTCTATAGCCCTTATCATTCGATTCACCAGGACGCTGGTCCTAGCAGGGTTCAAGTGAAGCCCATCCCACCAGAACAGTTCCCTTCTACCCCAGTACTGATGCCAGTGCCCCATGAACTGAAACCCATTCCTCCCACAACAATCTTTGAGGCGCACATTTATCTCCTTGACTTTATTTACCCTATGCCAGTTTGCCTGTGGCTCAGGTATAATCCTGAGATTATTACCTTGGGGGTTCTGCTTTTTAATTTAGCTCCTAACTGTTCAAATTCAGCAGAACCTCCTTTCTGGTTCTATCAGTGTCGTTGGTACCAATGTGGGCGATGACAACTGGATCCCTCCGCTCCAACCCCAAGTTCCTCTCCAGCCCTGAGGAGAGGTCTTCAACCCTGGCACGCTCATGGCTGCAGAGAACAGTATCTATCCCCCGAATTACATTGACCTCTCCTATTACCACGTTCCTATTTCCTCCCCCTCTTGAATGGCTCCATGTTCCTTGTTGCTGTAGTCAGTTCACTCATCCTCCCTGCAGAACCCGCTCTCATCCACGCAGCTTGCAAGAACCTCATAACTGTTGAACAGCTGCAGGGGCTAAGGTTCCTCAAGAGCTACCCCTGGGTCCCCATACCTGCCTCACCTGCAGTCACACCCTCCTGTCCTTGATCAGAGACCAAATTTGAATGACCAAATCTGAGGGGTGTGACCATCACCTGGAGCAAAGTGTCCAGGTAACTTTCCCCCTCCCTGATGTGGCACAATATCTGCAACTCAGACTCTGAAGTTCCTCAAGCTGCAAACACTTACTACTCACTCTGGATCACCTTGTGGTGTCCAGCAGCTCCCACATGCTGCAGTAGCAAAACATCACCCATCCTGCCATCACTATTGTATTTTATTTAATTACTTAATTAATTACTCTACTATCCCTGCTCTTTACACTTGAAGAATCCCCCGCTCTTTACACTTTATTGTAATTATTTTATCTATCAGTTTCGATCTTATACTTAACAAGCTATCTATAAGAAAAAAGAGAAAAAAAGACTACAGACTTAAACACAAACTGAAGACCTTACTTTTACTTTAAAAACTAGAAATACTCACCAATCAGCTGCTCTCCGCACCCTTTAATGGTGTCTCACTGTTAATGGCCTCACTGCTCCTCTCGCTCTCTCACTATTAAAGGCCCCGCTGCCCCTCTCGCTCTCTCACTGTTAATGACCCCGCTGCTCCTCTTGCTGTTAATGGCCCCAGTGCTCTTCTCGCTCTCTCCCTGTTAATGGCCCTGCTGCTCCTCTCGCTGTTAATGGCCTCACTGTAACACTCTGATATACCCCACACCCCTCACTGTAATCTATGATAGACCCCACACCCCTCACTCTAACACGCTCCGCCACATACTGATCCATGATAAGTGAAATGTTTATCTCTGAGCTAATTCTGTTACCTATAATCAGAGTCTTATTTCCATGTTGAATCCCAGAGGTTCCATGTCAGTGGAACTAATCAATGGGAGGGTTGCATTGCAAGATAGCTCTGCATGGTACCTGTCTTGAACCAGCCATCCGATGTAAATGATTCCTCTGTTTCTTTTGTTCTGTTCCAATATTCTCGAAATACTGAATGTCCTTTAATCAGCAGCTCTCCTTCTTTGCCTTGCATTCCAGGTCTCACCTATCAACACAAACCAGTGTTACTTCAAAATCCACAGGATTCCATGTCACTTACACAGTATAGAGTAAATGATGCAGTGCAAACCAGCATTCAATCGCAGTGTTTTGTTCGGATCATGCGACTAAGTATCACTGCTGAGAAGGAACCTTGAACTGCATGAAAGGAATGTCTACCTCAACAACAACTTGTCTTTATATAGTGCCCTTCACATAGTAAAATCACCCAAGGCCCTTCAGGGGATTCTTAGCAAATAAAACTTGACATCAACCTACTTCAAGAGATACTAGGATGGGTGAGCAAAAGCTTGGTCAAAGAGGTAAGTTTTAAAGAGGGTCTTAAAGGAGGAGAGAGAGATAGAGAGGCAAAGAGGTTTAGGAAGGAAATTCTAGAGCTTAGGTCCTTGGAGCTGAAGGCACAGCTTTCAATGGTGGAATGATTGAAATCAGGAATACACAGGGGAGCAAAACTGGAGGATTGCAGACATCTTATAGGGTTTTTTTAAGTTGTTCATGGGATGTGGGTGTCATTGGCTCAGCCAGTATTTATTGTCCATCCCTAATTGCCCTTGAGAAGGTGGTGGTGAGCTGCCTTCTTGAACTGCTGCAGTCCCTGTGGTGAAGATACACCCACAGTGCTATTAGGAAGGGAGTTCCAGGATTTTGACCCAGCGACAGTGAAGGAACGGTGATATATTTCCAAGTCAGGGTGGTGAGTGGCTTGGAGGGGAACTTCCAGGTGGTGGTGTTCCCAAACATCTGCTGCCCTTGTTTTTCTAGATGGTAGTGGTCGTGGATTTGGAAGGTGCTGTCTAAGGAGCCTTGGTGAAGCATTAATGAAGCAGCTGGAAATGGTTGGGCTGAGGACACTACCCTGAGGAACTCCTGTGGTGATGTCCTGAGACTGAGATATTGACTTCCAACAACCACAACCATCTTTCTTTGTGTAGGCAGAACTTCAACCGGTGGAGAGTTTCCCCCCCAATTTCCACTGACTCCAGTTTTGCTAGGGCTCCTTGATGCCACACTCAGTCAAATGCTGCCTTGACGTCAAGTGCAATCACTCTCACCTCACCTCGAGAGTTCAACTCTTTTGTCCATGTTTGAACCAAGGTTGCAATGAGGTCAGGAGCTGAGTGGCCCTGGTGGAACCCAAACTGAGCGTCAGTCAGCAGGTTATTGCTAAGCATGTGCCACATGATAGCATTATTGATGACCCCTTCCATCAAGTTACTTTCCAGAGTAGACTGATGGGGCAGTAAAATTGGCCAGGTTGGATTTGTTCTGCTTTTTGTGTACAGCACATACCTAGGCAATTTTCCACATAGCCGGGTAGATGTCAGTGTTGTAACTGTACTGGAACATTTGGCTAGGGGCGCAACAAGGTCTGGAGCACAAATCTTCAGTACTATTGCCGGAATATTGTCAGGGCCCAGAGCCTTTGCAGTATCCAGTGACTTCAGCCGTTTCTTCATATCACATGGAGTGAATCAAATTGGCTGAAGACTGGCATCTGTGTTGCTGGGGACCTCTGGAGGAGGCTGAGATGGATCATCCACTCGGTATTTCTGGTTGAGGATTGTAGCAAATGCTTCAGCCTTATCTTTTGCACTGATGTGCTGGGTTCCCCCATCACTGAGAGTGGGGATATTTGTGGAGCCTCCTGCTCCAGTGATTTGTCCAATTGTGCACCACCATTCATGATTGGATGTGGCAGGATCTGATCTGTTAGTTGCGGAATTGCTCAGCTCTGTCTATCACTTGCTGCTTATGCTGTTTGGCACGCAAGTAGTTCTGTCTTGCAGCTTCACCAAGTTACACCTCATTTTTAGGTATGCCTGGTGCTGCTCCTGCACTCATCATTGAACCAGGGTTGATCCCCTGGCTTGGTGGTAACGGTCGAGTGGGGGATATGCCAGGCCATGAGGTTACATATTGTAGCTCAGTACAATTCTGTTGCTGATGGCCCACAGCGCCTCATGGTTGCACAGTCATGAGTTGCTAGATCTGTTCGAAATCTATACCATTTAACACACAGTGCCACACAACACGATGGAGGGTATCCTCAACATGAAGGCGGAACTTCATCTCCACAAGGACTGTGCAGTGGTCACGCCTACCGATACTGTCATGGACAGATGTGTCTGCGGAAGGCAGGTTGGTGAGGATGAGGTCAAGTATATTTTTCTCTCTTGTTGGTTCCCTCACCACCTGCTGCAGACCCAGTCTAGCAGCTATGTCCTTTGGGACTCAGACAGCTCGGTCAGTAGTGGTGCTACCACTCTTGATGATGGACATTGAATTGTCCCACTCAGCGTATATTCTGCACCCTTGCCACCCACAATGTGGTGCTCAACATGGAGGAGCACCGATCCATCCGATGAGGGGGAGGATGGTACATGGTTATCAGAGGTTTCCTTGCCCATCTTTGACCTGATGCCATGAGACTACATGGGGTCTGGAGTTGATGTTGAGGATTCGCAGGGCAACTCCCTCCCGATTGTATACCACTGTGCCGCCACCTCTGCTGGGTCTGTCCTGGCGGTGGGACAGGTGGTGGTGTCTGGGACATGATCTATAAGGTCTGATTCCTTGAGGATGACTATGTCTGTGAGTCAGCTCTCCTAATTTTGGCAGAAATGCCCAGATGTTAATAAGGAGGACTTTGCACAATCGACAGGCTTGAGTTTGCAATTGCCATTTCTGATGCCTGGATCGGTGCAGGGTGGTCCATCTTTGTAGCGGTTTGAGGGCACTTAAGAGTCAACCACATTGTTGTGGGTCTGGAGTCACATGTAGGCTCTGTAGGTAAGGACAGTAGATTTTCTTCCCGAAAGGACCAGATGGATTTTTACAACAATTGACAATGGTTTCATGGCATGATCAGACTTTTAATTCCAGATGTTAAAAAAATTTTCATTCGAACCCAGAGTATTACCATGGATCTCTGGATTACAGTGATAATCCCTCTACACCACCTCTGTGGGGCTGCAGGAGGTTACAGAGATCAGGAGGGGAGAGATCATGAAAGGATTTGAAGTCAAGGGTGGGAATTTTAAATTCAAAGCATTGCCAGATCTGGAGTCAATGTAGCTGAAGACTCCTGGCTAGAGGAAATACTTAATACAGACACTGGTGGAAAATGAAATTAAATAAAGCAAACAGATGTTTTACTTAGGCATTAAATTTCTCCCCATACATTGCAGTGTTTGTTTGTAGGATACGGCTAAATTAAAGAATTTCCTATCCACACGGGAACTTTCTGCTAACAACCTTCGACTCTCAACATACCACAAAATTATAGATCTATGGAACACTTCTAAATGTCGTGGCTGCATAATCGCCAAATCCCCTTCACGCTGCTGCTGGGGTCACCTTTGCATCTTACACTGTGATATTCTGGGCACTCATGTCACTTTGCTCTGAGCTCAGAGCAAATTTGAAGGCATTCTGACGTGAAGCAGGTGTTTTGAAACACTGTTGTACTAGTCAACAGAAACCATCTCAGAGCTAATTTACAGTGAGATGGCTGAATTGTGATTTGATGAATGTGTTGTTGGCAGCTGGAGTGTTTAGCTCCCTTTCAGTAGGAAGTCATTTGCAGCACATTCTAATACAGTCACACTGTGGGCCTTTTAACAGCTCCTCTGCTACAGGTACAGATGGTGCAGAATTACAGACAGTTAGCACAAAACCATTTTAGGAACTCATTTACATAAAATATGAATAACACTGCAGTCATATCTAGGAAAGGGCATCTAGCTCATTGAGAAAACTCTTTACAACTTCCCCTGCAAACAGACACGCTCCTTCCTATGGACCCTATGCAGACCTTGTACACAACCAGCCCCATCCTACAGTCCCTGCACATAAACCTTTGTCTTCCTAAGGTCAATGGTGACTTTGCCAATGGTAATACACTTGCAACTGAGTCTGACAACCATGGGTTCAAGGCCCACTCCAGAAACCTGCACATCCAATCTAGGCTGATATACCAGTGCACTATATAGAGACTTCTGCACAGTTGGAGCTGTCTTTCAGGTGAAATCCTCAACAAAGTTCCAATCACCTATTTCAGACGGACGGAATGTATCCCACAGCACTATTTGAAGAACAGCAATTGAGTACTCCCCTGCCCTGGCTGACACTCAGCGGTCAACCAATAACAATGAAAAAAAAACAAGTTATCTGATCTGCTATCTCACTGCTGTTTCTCAGATCTTCCCATGTGCAAATTGGTTGCTGTGTTGCCTATATAATCATGATTACACATCAAAAGTACTTCCCACAGCCTGGAAAAGACCCGAGCTAAATTCACTGCTCCCACCCTTCTCTTACTGTGATGTATTATCCCACCTTTCCTCATCAACCTGTCAGCATTTAACACAGTTCAACATGCCAAACATTTTCCACTGGCTTCCCTCCATTGTCCATCTCCATGGAACCACCCAGAGCACTATATGATAAAGAGCAGGGAGCTTCCTGGTGTCTTTGTCATCATTCCTTCAGGAAACATCAACTAAACAGATCAGATGGTCACATCTCTCACTACTGTGCTGCCTCATTTGCTTACATAATGAATGGCTAAACTTCAAAAGTAATTCACTTCCTGCAGTAGTTTATTGCGTAGCTGACAGGTCAAAGGCATAATATAAATGTAAACCCTTTCTTACTATTGTACCAACTAATGAATTGATTGTTTAATTGACATTCCAACTATCTACAACATTCTTTATTGCAAAATTTGTTCTCCCCTCCTCCGGTTTTCATATTCCAGAATCTAAGAGACTGACATAGCAGTTCATCATCCGACCGGTACACGCTGAACCTAGGGCACTGGGTCCCACTGGTACACGCTGACCCCAGGGCACTGGGTCCCACCGGTACACGCTGAACCCAGGGCACTGGGTCCCACCGGTACGCGCTGAGCCCAGGGTACTGGGTCCCACCGGTACACGCTGAGCCCAGGGCACTGGGTCCCACCGGTACACGCTAAGCCCAGGGCACTGGGTCCCACCGGTACACGCTGAACCCAGGGCACTGGGTCCCACCGGTACACGCTGAACCCAGGGCACTGGGTCCCACCAGTACACGCTGAACCCAGGGCACTGGGTCCCACCGGTACACGCTGAGCCCAGGGCACTGGGTCCCACCGGTACACGCTGAACCCAGGGCACTGGGTCCCACCGGTACACGCTGAGCCCAGGGCACTGGGTCCCACCGGTACACGCTGAACCCAGGGCACTGGGTCCCACCGGTACAGCGCTGAACCCAGAGTACAGGGTTCCAAGTTGACCACCTGTTTGTCTCCTGGAGCTCATGGTTTAACCCAAATTCTAACATTAACAAGAGAACTTCTAACTCTCCTGCCACCAGGTCTCTGCCTGGTGTGGATCTCTATCTGGTCGTGGCAGGGCAGTGTTAAATCTCTACTGTAATGCTCTGGAATGACAGCTGCCGGTCTGGATGAGGTACATTAACACATTCTTTCTTTCCTGCACTATTTTGCATTCCTGTTACTCCTCCTTATAGTTAACAGCTGTTTGGGAGAGCACCTAGCCAGATGGTGCAGGAGAAATGAGGCTGCAAAGTTTACTGTCCAAGAGACAGCTTGCATATGGGAAAACAATGACATAATCTAGACACCAGTATTGCTTTGTAACTGTGCCAAGTGTGGAATTGACAAAGCACATTTCCACTTGTGTGCTCTGGAATTTGCCAAGCAATTAAATTTCTCAACTTAAATTGTGCCAGGTTCCTGCATCTGACTGCAGCACAAAAATTCTTATCTGAAGATGAGAATTATTGTTAATGACCAGTCTGCTATGAGTTATGAGATACAGAAAACCAACATGCATTGTGTCAGAAATTGCAATAGCACAGTATGTCCCAAAGCATTTACACTCACATTCAGAGCCTGGGTCACACTCGGCTCCATCCCCTAACCTGTCAGAGACTGTGACACACTCGGCTCCGTCCACTAACCTGTCAGAGACTGTGACACACTCGGCTCCATCCACTAACCTGTCAGAGACTGTGACACACTCGGCTCCATCCACTAACCTGTCAGAGACTGTGACACACTTGGTTCCATCCATTAACCTGTCAGAGACTGTGACACACTCGGCTCCGTCCACTAACCTGTCAGAGACTGTGACACACTCGGCTCCGTCCACTAACCTGTCAGAGACTGTGACACACTCGGCTCCGTCCATTAACCTGTCAGAGACTGACACACTCAGCTCCGTCCATTAACCTGTCAGAGACTGTGACACACTCGGCTCCATCCACTAACCTTTCAGAGACTGTGACACACTCAGCTCCGTCCATTAACCTGTCAGAGATTGTGACACACTCGGCTCCATCCCCTAACCTGTCAGAGACTGTGACACACTCAGCTCCATCCCCTAACCTTTCAGAGACTGTGACATACTCAGATCCGTCCATTAACCTGTCAGAGACTGTGATACACTCGGCTCCGTCAATTAACCTGTCACAGACTGACACACTCGGCTCCATCACAGAATTGTTACGGTGTAGGAGGCCATTCAGCCCATCTTGTCTGCACCAGCTCTCTGAGCATCTTAATTTAGTGCCAATCTCCTGCCTTTTCCCCATAACCCTGGACATTGTTTCTATTTAAATAATCATCCAATGCCTTCTAGTATGCCTGAATTGAACCTGCCTCTACAACACTTCCAGGCAGTGCATTCCAAACCCTAACTAATCGCTGTTTGAAAGTTTTTTTCTCACATTTGCTTCTTTTGCAAAACACTTTAAAACTGTGCCCTTTGGTTCTCTATCCGTTTACGAGCGGCAACAGTTTCTCCCTATCCACTTTGCCCAGACCCCTCATGATCATGAAAACTTCTATCAAGTCTCCTCTCAGCCTTCTCCTCTCCAAGGAAAACAGTCCCAACTTCTCCAATCTTTCCACATAACTGAAGTGTCTCATCCCTGGAGCCATTGTCATAAACCTCTTCTGCACTCTCTCCAATGTGTTCACATCCTTCCTATAGTGTAGTGCCCAGAACTGTACACAAAATTCCAGCTGAGGTCTAACCATAGGTCTAAGTTCATCATAACCTCCCTGCTCTTATGCTCTATGCCCCTATTAATGAAGTCTAGAATACTGTAGAAACAGTATTAGAAACAGCTCTCTCAACCTGTCCTGCCATCTTTAATGACTTATGTACATAAAAACCCAGGTCTCTCTTCTCCTGCACTGCCTTTAGAATAGTATCCTTCATTTTATTCTGTCTTTCCATGTTCTTTGTACCAAAGTGTATCACCTCACACTTCTCTGCATTGAGCTTCATCTGCCACCTATCTGCCCACTCCACCAATGTGTCAATGTCCTTTTGAAGTTCTACACTGTCCTCCTCACAGTTTACAATTCCCCCAAGTTCTGTGTCGCCCGCAAACTTTAAAATTGTCCCCTGCACACGAAGGTCCAAATCATTTATATATCAGGAAAAACAAGGGTCCAAATACCAACCCCTGGGGAACTCCACTACAAACCTTCTTCCAGCCTGAAAAATAGCCATTAACCATTACTCTCTGTTTCCTATCCTTCAGCTAATTTGGTATCCACGTAGCTACTGCCCCTTTTATTCCATGACCTATAACTTTTCTCACAAGTCTTGTTGTGTGGCACTGTATCGAACGCTTTTTGGAAGTCCTTGCCTTCATTAACCATCTTTTACCTCTTCAAAAGACTCCAGCAAGTTAATTAGACATGATTTTCTTTTAACAAATCCATGCTGACTCTTCCAAATCAATCCACAATTTACCACGTGGCTATTAATTCTATCCCGAGTAGCTGTTTCTAGAAGTTTCCCCATCACTGAAGTTAAACTGACTGGCCTGTAATTGCAGGGCAGATCTTTACAACCTTTTTTTGAACAAGCGCCTAATGTTTGCAATACTCCAGTCCTCTGGCACCTCCCCTGAATCCAGGGAACATTGAAAGATTATTGCCAGTGCCTCTGCAATTTCCACTCCCATTTCCTTCAATATCCTTGGATGCATCTCATCCAGCCCCGGTGCCTTATCAACTTTAAGTACTGACAGCTTGTCCAAAACCACCTCCTTATCAATTTTAAACCCTTCTAGTGACTGAGTTTCCTCCTCTGTCACCATGGCCTGGGCAGCATCTACCTCTTAGGTAAAAGACAGATGCAAATTATTAATTTAAAACCTCAGTCATGCCTCTTGCTTCTACGTGGAAATCCCCTTTTTGGTCCCTAATTGGCCCTACTCCTCCTTTCACCACCCTTTTACTATTGATGTGCTTATAGAATATGTTGAAATTTCCTTTTATGTTAGTTGTCAGTCTTTTTTCATTGTCCCTCTTTGCTTCTTGTATTTGCTTTTTCACATCCCTTCTGGACCTTCTGTATTCAGCTTGGTTCTCAATTGTATTTGCCTGACACCTGTCGTAAGCATATTTTTTCTTCTTTAACTTAATTTCTGTCTCCTTTGTCATCCAGGGAGCTCTGGATTTGTTTGTCCTACCCTTCCCTGGTGAGGAACATACCTTGACTGTGCCCAAACCATCTCCTCTTTGAAGGTAACCCATTGTTCAGCTACTGTTTCTTCCACCAAACTTTGGTTCCAGTCTATCCAGCCCAGCTCCGTTCTTGCCCCATTGAAGTCCACTCTCTGCTAGTGATTATTCTTACTCTGGATTGACCAATATCCTTTTCCACCGTCATCCTAAACCTTATGATACAATGATCACTGTCCCCTAAATGTTTCCCCACTGTCACTTGATCTACCTGGACCACCTCATTACCAAGAACCAGGTCGATCAGTGTCTCCTTTCTTGTTGGACTGGACACATAATGCTGTAGGAAATTCTCCAGAACACAATCTACGAACGCTTGTCCCTCACTTCCACTTACACTACCACTATCCTAGTCTCTCTATGGATAATTAAAGACCCCCATTATAACTACTCTATGATGTTTACACCTCTCTGTAATTTCCTTGCAGATTTGTTCCTCTACATCCTTCCCACTAGCTGGTGACCTATATATTACACTGAGCAATGTAATTGCATCCTTCTTATTCCTTAGCTCTAGCCAATTCGATTCTGTCCTTGAATCCTCTGACACATCCTCTTTCTCCATTACTGCAATACTCTCCTTAACCAAAAACACCACCCCTCCGCCTCTTTCCCCTTCTTATTTTTTCTGAACACATTGTAGCCAGGAATATTTAATACCCAGATCTGCCTTTCCTTAAGGCAGGTCTCCATTATCGCCACGACATCATAATCGCACATTCTCCATCTTGTCCATTAACCTGTCAGAGACTGTGACACACTCGGCTCCGTCCATTAACTTGTCGGAGACTGTGACACACTCGGCTCCATCCACTAACCTGTCAGAGACTGTGACACACTCGGCTCCGTCCATTAACCTGTCAGAAACTGTGACACACTCAGCTCCGTCCATTAACCTGTCAGAGACTGTGACACACTCGGCTCCGTCCATTAACCTGTCAGAGACTGTGACACACTCGGCTCCGTCCACTAACCTGTAAGAGGCTGTGATACACTCAGCTCCGTCCATTAACTTGTCAGAGACTGTGACACACTCGGCTCCATCCACTAACCTGTCAGAGACTGTGACACACTCAGCTCCATCCCCTAACCTGTAAGAGGCTGTGATACACTCAGCTCCGTCCATTAACTTGTCAGAGACTGTGACACACCCGGCTCCATCCATTAACCTGTCAGAGACTGTGACACACTCGGCTCCGTCCATTAACCTGTCAGAGACTGTGACACACTCGGCTCTGTCCATTAACCTGTCACAGACTGTGATACAGTCAGCTCTGTCCACTAACCTATGAGAGACTGTGGCACACTCGGCTCTGTCTAGTCATGATATTAGACTGATTAAGTATTAATATCCTGGTAGTTTGATGATATCATATTTATCATGGCATTGGTTAATATGAATATCACAGAATGTAATATTAATGCGCTGTTACTTTATCAATATCAGTCATTCAAAATAGCACAGCAATTTATTATTTTAGCTGAATTTTAACTGAAAATGAATATCTGCCTAATGTCTGATCTCACACTCTGCAGAGCACAGTCACAAAGCCTATTTCTTTGCCTGGCTTATTATTTGATGATAAGAAACTCGACATTTTCCCCTAAAGCACCTCTGGCTCCACTCAACTGCAGCTGAAGATAAACAGCTGGAATGTGTCCCAGCCTTTGCCATGGATCCTCGCTACTTGGCAAGCCTGTGTGCCCATTCTCCTAGTCTCCAGATTAACCTGTTTAGTTAAGATTCTATTGACATCACAGTCCATATTGACAGCTTAACCTTTCAAAGTTTGTGCCACAGTATTGGGTCTGGCCACAGGGCAGTCAGGTACATGGGCTGTGGTATCATCATAATCACTGCAACTAGAGATTTCAAGTACACCATAAATGAACTAGTCACTCACTGCCAAATACACCTTAACCAAACCATTCACTCACTACCAAATATACCGTTAGTGATCCAGTCTCTCACCACTGTTATGATCCTAACTTTTATTTGTTTGTGTAGATACGTGGAGAGTAGCTACTGAACAGAGTCATAGAAGTCAGCTGATGAACTTTTAACAAATGAATAAAACATTTATTCAACAAGAAAAGTGAACTATATTGCAATACTCCTTCACCCACAACTATGCCTTTCCACATGTATACGGATTTGTATGGGTAACACAAGTAACAAAAGCTATCTTATACTTTAATGTTCACATTAAGTATTCAGGAGGTGGAAGGGAGAGGGGAACTTGGTGAAATTGAAATCACGAGAGAAACGGTACTGAGCAAAATTGTTGGAGCTGCAGGCTGGCAAGTCTCCGGGTCCCGGTGGACTACACCCTAGGGTCTTAAAAGAGGTGGCTAATGAGGTAGTTGATGAGCTAGTGTTATTTTTCCAAAATTTGCGAGATTCTGGAAAGATTCCATCAGATTGGAAAGTAGCAAATACAACCCCTCTATTCAAGAAGAGGAGGAGGCAGAAAACAGGAAACTATAGGCCAGTTAGCTTGATGTCTGCCGTGGGGAAGTTATTAGAATTGATCATTCAGGAGGTGAAAGCTGGGCACTGAGAAGAGCTCAAGGCAATTGGGAAGAGTCAGCATGGTTTTGTAAAAGGAAAATTTATTGGAGTTTTTTGAAGGAGTAACATGCGCAGTGGATAAAGGGAGCCTGTAGACGTACTGTACTTAGATTTCCAGAAGGCATTTGATAAGGTGCCACACAAAAGATTATTACGAATAGAAGGTTGGCTGGCTGCTGGCAGAAAGCAGAGGTATGCATAAATGGGTCTTTTACTGATTGGCAGGATGTGACGAGTGGAGTCCCACAGGGGTCTGTATTGGGGCCTCAGCTTTTTACAATTTACATCAATGACTTAGATGAGGGGAGTGAAAATACGGTAGCTAAATTTGCTGATGACACAAAGGTAGGTAGGAAAATACATTGTGAAGAGGATATGAGGAGGTTGCAGATGGATATAGATAGGTTGAGTGAGTGGGCAAAGATCTGGCAAATGGAGTTTAATGTGGGAAAATGTGAAGTTGTTCACTTTGAACAAAAAAGCAGAGTATTAATTAAATGGAGGACGGCTGCATAATTCTGAGGTGCGGAGGGATCTAGCTGTTCGAGTACGAGTCACAAAAGTTAGTATGCAGGTACAGCAAGTAATTTGGAAGGCTATCCTTTATTACGCGAGGTATTGAACATATGCTTCAGTTATACAGGGCATTGGTGAGACTGCATCTCGAATATTGTGTGCAGTTTTAATCTCATTTAAGGAAGGATGTAAATGCATTGGAGACGGTTCAAAGGAGATTTACTAGATTGATACCTAGAATGAGTGGGTTGTCTTATGAGGAAAGGTTGGACAGACTGGGCTTGTTTCTGGTGGAGTTCAGAAGAGTGACGAGTGATTTGATTGAAGTATACAAGATCCTGAACGGTCTTGACAAGGTGGAAAACAAAAACAGAATTACCTGGAAAAACTCAGCAGGTCTGGCAGCATCGGCGGAGAAGAAAAGAGTTGACGTTTCGAGTCCTCATGACCCTTCGACAGGACTTGAGTTCGAGTCCAAGAAAGAGTTGAAATATAAGCTGGTTTAAGGTGGGGGGGTGGGGGGGGGGGGGGGAGGGGGGCAGAGAGAGAGAGGTGGAGTGGGGGTGTGGTTGTAGGGACAAACAAGCAGTGATAGAAGCAGATCATCAAAAGATGTCAACAACAATAATACAAAAGAACACATAGGTGTTAAAGTTAAAGTTGGTGATATTATCTAAACGAATGTGCTAATTAAGAATGGATGGTAGGGCACTCAAGGTATAGCTCTAGTGGGGATGGGGAGAGCATAAAAGATGTAAATAAATAAATAAATAAATATTTTTTTTTATTTTTTATAATGGAAATAGGTGGGAAAAGGAAAATCTATATAATTTATTGGAAAAAAAAGAAAAAAGGAAGGGGGAAATAGAAAGGGGATGGGGATGGGGGAGGGAGCTCACGACCTAAAGTTGTTGAATTCAATATTCAGTCTGGATGGCTGTAAATTGCCTAGTCGGAAGATGAGGTGTTGTTCCTCCAGTTTGCGTTGGGCTTCACTCCAAAAAGAAAAGGGCTAGAAGGCTGGGAACAGATGAAGCCCATGGAGAATATAAAGAAAGTAGGAAGAAACTTAAGCAAGGAGTCAGGAGGGCTAAAAGGGGTCATGAAAAATCACTGGCAACCAGGATTAAGGAAAATCCCAAAACCTTTTATACTTATGTAAAAGGCAAGAGGGTAGCCAGGGAAAGGGTAGGCCCACTCAGGGACAAAAGTGGGAATCTGTGTGTGGAGCCAGAAGAAATGGGAGAGATACTAAATGAATACTTCTCATCGGATTTCACCAAAGAGAAGGACTTAGTGGTCGATTTGTCTAGGGAAGAGTGTGTAGATAGCCTGGATCATGTTGAGATCAAAAAAGAGGTGTTAGGTGTCTTGAAGAATATTAAGGTGGATAAGTCCCCAGGGCCAGATGGGATCTACCCCAGAGTACTGAGGGAGGCAAGGGAGGAGATTGCTGGGTCCTTGACAGAAATCTTTGTATCCTCATTGGCTATGGGTGAGGTCCCAGAAGACTGGAGAATGGCCAATGTTGTTCCATGGGGGGTACACCATTAGTGAAGCAGTCACTCTCTGCCAGGTACATCATCAATTAACCAGTCACTCACTGCCAAATACACCAGTAGTGAACCAGTCACTCTCTGCCAATTACACCGTTAGTGAACCAAAACTTACCGCACTCCTGGCCAAGCTGTTCCAGTACAGCTACAATACTGGCATCTACCCAGCTAAGAGGAAAAATATCCTGTACTAAATGTTCAGGACAAATCCAACCTGGCCAACTACTGCCCCACCAGTCTACTATACCCCCCATCAGTAAAATGACGGAAGGGGTTTTCAACTGTGCTATCAGGCGGCACATGCTTAGCAATAACCGGCTCACTGATGCACAGTTTGGGTTCCGCCAGGGCCACTCAGCTTGTGACCTCATTATAGCCTTGGTCCAAACACGGGCAAAGTGCTGACTCCTGAGGTGAGGTGAGAGTGACTGCGCTTGACATCAAGGCAGCATTCAACTGACTGGCATCAAGGAGCCCAAGTCAATGGGAATTGAGGGGAAAACTCTCTACTAGCTGGAGTTGCTCGCGGCAGGATTCTCAGCCTCTGACCTGCTCTTGAAGCCACAGTATTTATATGGCTGGTCCAGTTCAGTTTCTGGTCAATGATAACCCCCCAGGATGTTGATTATCATCACTGAATCACCCACTGCCACTGAATGTCAAGGGGCGATGATTAGATTCTCTCTTGTTGGAGATGGTCATTGCCTGGCACTTGTGTGGCGTGAATGTTACTTGCCACTTGTCAGCCCAAGCCTGGACATTGTCCAGGTCCTGCTGCATTTGGACATGGACTGCTTCAGTATCTGGGAAGTCACGAATGGTGCTGAACATTATGCAATCATCAGCAAACATCCCCACTTCTGACCTTATAATGGAAGATCATTGATAGAAACATAGAAACTAGGAGCAGGAGTAGGCCATTCGGCCCTTCAAACCTGCTCTGCCATTCATTATGATCATGAATGATCATCCAAATCAATAGTCTGCTCCCACGTTCTCCCCATACCCTATGATCCCTTTCACCCCAAGGGCTGTATCTAACTCCTTCTTGAAAGCATACAATGTTTTGATCTCAACTACTTTCTGTAGTAATGAATTCCACAGGCTCACCACTCTGGGTGAAGAAATTTCTCCTCATCTCAGACCTAAATGGTCTACCCCATAGCCTCAGACTGTGACCCCTGATTCTGGACTCCCGCACCAAGAGGAACATCCTTCCTGCATCTACCATGTCTAGTCCTCTTAGAATTTTATAGGTTTCTATGAGATCCCCCCTTATTCTTCTGAACTCCAGCGAATATAATTCTAATCTACTCAATCTCTCCTCATATGTCAGTCCCGCCATCCCAGGAATCAGTCTGGTAAACCTTCGCTGCACTCCCTCTATAGCAAAAACATCCTTCCTCAGATAAGAAGACCAAAACTGCATACAATATTCCAGGTGTGGTCTCACCAAGGCCCTGTACAATTGCAGCAAGACATCCCTGTTTCTGTACTCGAATCCTCTTGCTATGAAGGCCAAGATAACATTTGTCTTCTTTACCACCTGCTGCACCTGCATGCTTACCTTCAGCGACTGATGTATAAGGACATCTAGGTCTCGTTGCACATTCCCCCCTCTCAATTTATAGCCATTCAGATAATAATTTGCCTTCCTGCTTTTGCTACCAAAATGGATAACCTCACATTTATCCACATTATACTGCATCTGCCATGCATTTGCCCACTCACTCAGCTTATCCAAATCACACTGAAGCATCTCTGCATCCTCCTCACAGCTCACCCTCCCACCCAGCTTTGTGTCATCTGCAAATTTGGAGATATTACATTTAATTCCCTCATCTAAATCATTAATATATATTGTGAATAGCTGGGGTCCCAGCACCAATCCCTGCGGTACCCCACTAGTCACAGCCTGCCATTCGGAAAAAGACCAGTTTATTCCTACTCTTTGTTTCCTGTCTGCTGAGCAGTTTTCTATCCATCTCAATACACTACCCCCAATCCCATGCACTTTAATGTTACACGCCATTCTCTTATGTGGGACTTTGTCAAAAGCTGAGAGTCCAAATAAACCACATCTACTGGCGCCCCCCGATCAACTCTATTAATTACATCCTCGAAAAATACCAGTAGATTTGTCAAGCACGATTTCCCTTTCATAAATCCATGCTGACTCTGTCCAATTCTGCCACTGTTTTCCACATGCTCAGCTATTCAATCTTTTATAATGGACTCTAGAATTTTCCCCACTACCGACATCAGGCTGACTGGTCTATAATTCCCTGTTTTCTCTCTGCCTCCCTTTTTAAATAGAGTGGTTACATTAACTGCCCTCCAATCTGTAGGAACTGTTCCAGAGTCTATAGAATCTTAGAAGATGACCACCAATGCATCCACTATTTCAAGGGCCACTTCCTTAAGTACTCTGGGATGTAGATTATCAGGCCCTGGGGATTTATCAGCCTTCAATCCCATCAATTTCCCCAACACCATTTCCCTACTAATACCGATTTTTTTCAGTTCCTCCCTCTCACTAAATCCTGTGTTCCCCAACATTTCTGGTATGTTATTAGTGTCCTCCTTTGTGAAGACAGAACCAAAGTATGTGTTTAGTTGGTCAGCCATTTCTTTGTTCCCCATTATAAATTCCCGTTTCTGACTGTAAGGGCCCTACATTTGTCTTCACCAATCTTTTTCTCTTCACATAGCCAAGTGGTTATGGTACTGGGTTTGTAACCCCAAGATCAAGAGTTCAAATCTCACAATGGCAAACTATGTAACTTCATCTGAATAGGAACAGATGGAAACGTGTTTGTGCTCAAAAGAGTTACCTGTGGAAACTTTTACAGTCAGTTTTTTTGTTCCCTGCAAGCTTACTCTCATACTCTATTTTCCCTTTCTTACTCAATTCCTTGGTCCTCCTTTGCTGAATTCTAAACTGCTCCCAATCCTCAGGTCTGTTGTTTTTTCTGGGCAATGTGTATGTCTCTTTCTTGCATCTAATACTATCTCTAATTTCCCTTGTAAGCCATGGTTTGGCCACCTTTCCTGTTTTACTTTTGCACCAGGCAGGAATAAACAATTGTTGCAGTTCACCTATGCGCTCTTTGAATGTTTGCCATTGCCTATCCACTTTCATCCCTTTAAGTAACATTCCCCAATCTATCATAGCCAACCCGCACCTCATACCATTGTAGTTTCCTTTATTAAGATTCAGGACCCAAGTCTCAGAATCAACAACGTCACTCTCCAAGGGGGCCTCGCACAACTAGATTGCCAATTATTCCTTTCCCATTACACAATACCCAGATGAGGATGGCCTGTTCTCTCATTGGTTCCTCAATGTATTGGTCCAGAAAACCATCCCGTATACACTCCAGGAATTCCTCCTCTATGGTATTGTTACTAATTTGATTTGCCCAATCTATATGCATATTAAAGTCACCCATAATTACCGATGTTCCTTTATTACATGCTTCTCTAATTTCCTGTTTAATGCCATTCCCAATATCACCACTACAGTTTGGGGGTCCATATACAAACCCTACTAATGTTTTTTGCCCCTTAGTGTTTCTCAGCTCTACCCACACAGATTCCACCTCGTTGGAGCTAATAGCTTTTCTCATGCATTAATTTCCTCTTTAACCAGCAATCCACCATCTTTTCCTTTTTGTCTGTCCTTCCTAAATAGTGAAAACCCCTGGATGTTCAGTTCCCATCCCTGGTCACCCTGCAGCCATGTCTCTGTAATCCCGACTATATCATACCTGTTTACATCTATTTGCGTGGTTAATTCATCCACTTTATTGCGAATGCTCCTCATGTTAAGGCACAAAGCCTTAAGTCTTGTCTTTTTAAAATTACTTGTCCAGTTCCCACTATTTTTCACTGCTCTTGATGTAGCAGCAAAAGATGGTTGGGCCTAGGATTTGGACTCAGGGATTGGAACCTATGTCCTGTGAAGCGCCTTGGGACATTTCCTTTCGTTAAAGGCACTATACAATAAAATACAAGACATTAATAAACATGCAAATGAATTTCAATTTAATAAGTGTCAGGTTGTCCATTTTAGTAGAGACCTCATACTGCTTGGATAAGAGTCTAAAGAGCTGCAGAACAATCTGGTTACTAAAAGTAGTAAGGCAGGTGAATAAAACTAACAAAGCACTGGGGTTTCACATCTCAAAGGAAAGAATTGAAAAGCAGATAAGTTACGTTAAACATGTATAGAACAGTAGCAGGAAGCTAAACTAGCTAATGACTCATCAGAGGATCTATAAAAGAGTCAGGCTTTTTAGTAGTGAATTAGATTCACGCAGTAAGTTCTGGTCAACCTTTTTCAGGTTGAAATATAGTTTAAGAATCAAGCTCTGACATAGAACTAACAACCTTCAAGTTAGACCAGCTTGTTAAACAGGGAATTGCCTGGTAGTAGCAGTTATTTGTCATTCAGCTGAAAGCAGTTGATTCAACTGGTGTGAATTACTGTAGAAGGAAGCTGGGATGGCGACCGAGTGAGTAGCGAAGGTTCATGGCAGAAAGAGGTGTGGTATACATAGAGATTATTCTAAGTTAATTAATAAAGTAATTAAGTTAACTAAATAACACAATGGCAAAGTAACAATGGCAGGATAAGCATATTCCTGCTATAAAGAAAAATTCTAAGGGGAGGACCCACCATCCGTGCTTAACAAAGGAAGTTAATGAAAGCATCAAACTTAAGGAAAAAACGTATAACTGCGCAAAGATAAGTGGCAAGTCAGATGATTGGTCAGAATATACAAATGGTAGAGAATGACGTATAGGTTTATCAGGAGAAGGAAATTAGAATATGAAAGCAGGCTAACTGGAAACGTAAAAATGGAAATCAAGAGTTCCTACAGGCGTTTAAAAAGGAAAAGAGTAAGTAAAGTGAATGTAGGTCCTCAAGAGAGTGAATCATGACTTTGAACACCTCTATCAAATCTCCTCTTAGCCTTCTTCTCTCCAAGGAGAACAGTCGCAACCTCTCCGATCTATCTTTGTAACTGAAGTTTCTCATCCCTGGAACCATTTTTGTAAACATCTACTGCACCCTCTCCAATACATTCATAACCTTCTGTTATGACTGATACAGTTGGCAAAGAGAAGTTATTTAAACAATCCCAGAGGGAAACTTAAAATTATAGGTTATGACATTTGTTTAAAGTGTTGTGTTTGAGATGCGATTCTAAATTTAGGAATCAGCCCACCAGTTCTCGAGGTTTTACGTTAATCTACATGAAACATTTTATTAATTTACACAGGTTGAAATATACATACACATGGATACAAATTACTATTGTCATAACTTTTAAAAAATTCTCAAACTAATCTCCATTAAGGCAACAGCAACCCATAGACTTAACCAAACACCAGGCAAAGCAATTTCACCTTACGAATTCAAAATGAGGTTCTTTCATTGTGGAACCAGTTGGAGGGTTACTGCTGCCTTTGATCTCACATTGCCTCTACTCTACACACCCAAAAACTGCTGAAACTACACCTACTACCACTGATTGAATTCAAATTCTCATTGTCTCACCAACCTCTTTGAATTTCACCTTTTAACAATGAAAACCCTTTCATTGTATCAATTTTATTAGTAATCTAAACATGTTGCTTGGTAGCTGCTAGAAAGGCGTCAGTTTTGACCACCCTTCTTGAATGGTCTATTCAAAAATTGCAAATGCACACTATCTCCCTTACATCTCAAAACTAGTGCCCAAAGCACCCAGACTATCTGGCTTTAATCCAATTAAGACACACCCACACACTAAACCTCTATTTTAAAAGAAAAATACTTTCCAAATATTATGTTCATTAATAGCTTCATGGCATCCACCTCCTTATCAGAAAATTAACTCATGTTTCTAAAAGATGGCTTCATTTTAATAACCTATCTCACACTATCTCCTATACTTATTACATTACCAGATGCATGTATTAACATAACAATATATATATACACAAGTCTTTGGCATCAACAGAAATCACTACAGTTCAGTGTCCAGGTTTTTTTTTTAAAATGCCCCATTTTCCTTTAAGCTTCAAACTCTTGATAATGCATCTGTGAACAGATTTTCTTTTCTAGCAATATGTATAATCTGTAGATTAAATGGTTGTAATAATAGACTCCATCTGAAAAGCCTTGCAGTTTTGTCTCGAAATTTGTCCAAAAACTTCAAAGGATTAAGGGCTGTATAAACAATTGTTTCTGATGAATTGTTTGCTAAATTAATTTTAAAATGCTGCAATGCTAACACCAAACCCAAAGTCTGTTTTTCAATCAATGAGTATCTTCTCTGTTGTACATTCAGCTTCCATGAAAAATACCTTATCAGTTTTTAAATTCATGCGTCATCTTCTTGTAACAGTACAGCCCCAATGCTTATATCGCTTGCATCAACGGCCAACTTAAATTGCTTGGCATAATTGGGTACTTCCAACACTGATGTCATAGTTAATACAGTTTTCAAATGATTGAATGACTTCTGACACTCCAAGTCCATTGAAACTTCTTGTTCCTTTTTAATAGTTCAGTCAGCAACCACTAGGCTAAAAATTTGGTACAAATTTCCGGTAAAACCCACTCATGCCCAGAAATCTCAAAACTCCTCGTTTTGTTGTAAACACTGGGAAATCCACGATAGCCTTGACTTTCGCATCTCTCTGAGCCACCTTACCATGTCCAATGATATGGCCCAGATATGTAACTTGCACTTTTGCAAATTCACTTTTAGCCAAGTTCATCACCAAATTACCTTCTTGTAGTCGAGTAAATAATTCTTCCAGATGCTGTAAATGCTCCTCCCATGTCTGACTGAAAATGATTAGATCATCAATATAAACCGCACAATTGCTTAGACCTCCAATTACTTTGTCAGTCTTTGAAATGTCGCAGGTGGATTCTTCATACCAAATAGTATAACTTTAAACTGATATAGTCCACTTGGCGTTACAAAAGGTGATACCTCCTTTGCTCTCTCCAACAATGGTACCTGCCAATATCCTTTTAGGAAGTCAATCTTTGTAATAAATTTTGATTGTCCCACTTTCTCAATGCAATCCTCCAACCGCGGCATGGGATATGAATCTGCTTTTGTCGCCACATTCACCTTTCCATAGTCCACACACAGCCTTTGTGTTCCATCCGGTTTTGGTACCAATACAATAGGTGAACTCCAGTTACTGCAACTAGACTCAATGACATCATTATGAAGCATGAAATCAATTTATTTTTGTACTTCTGATAACTTTGCTGGATTTAATCAATAAGGCTGTTGCCTCACTGAAGATGATATTTCTATACATACAACATGTAAAGCTAAATAGGTTTGTGTGGCTGCAATAGCTTTTCCAAATCACTTGCTTGGAAGGTAACTCAACATTTCATTTAAATTTTCAAACACCCCCTCATTATCCAACTTGATTAGAGAAAAATCAATTTCAGAGTCCTGCATTTCTGCCTTTTTCTCATCATCCACCATCACTAATACCTCTTTTTGTCCCTCTTCTCTGTCAAAGTACGGTTTAAGCATATTTACATGACACACCCTCTGCTTCTTTCTTCTATCTGGGGTATTTATTAAATAATTTACTTCATTCAATTTCTTTTCAATCCTGTAAGGCCCACTAAATCTTGCATTTAATGAATCCCCTATTACTGGTAACAAAACTAGTACTTTCTCTCCAGAAACAAGACTACGAATTTTAGCCTTCTTATCTTTCACTTTTTTCACTTGATGTGATATCTTTAAATGTTCCCTAGCCAACTCATATGCTCCGTTCAATCTTTCCCTGAAACTTGATACATAATTCAGGAGAGTGGTTTCTGAATTTTGACCCACCAATTTCTCATGAATCAATTTCAGTAGTCCCTTTACCTCATGACCATAAACTAGTTCAAAGAGGCTAAAACCAGTTGACACATTAGGAGCATCTCTAATTGCAAATAACAGAAATGGAATTCCTGTATCCCAGTCCTGCGCATAATCCTGACAGTATACTCTTGTCATAGTTTTTAAAGTTTGATGCCATCTTTCCAATGCTCCTTGTGACTCCGGGTGATAAGCTGTTGACTAAAATTGTTTTATTTCCAAACTGTTCATTACTTCCTTAAACAGCTGTGACATGAAATTTGATCTGATTGTAGGTAAACCATATCTAATATTTCGTAAAGGTATTGCTTCAGGAAACCTAGTAGACACATTTGTTATTGTTAATAAATACTGATTTCCACTTTTAGTCTTAGGGGGTCAATCATGGCCCTGGTGAAAGGTTCTTCAAATGCTGGTATTGCGATTAAAGGCACCAGCTTAATCACTGTTTGTGATTTTCATGTTACTTGACATATATGACTGGTGCTACAGAATTTGACTACAGCCCTATGCAATCCTGGCCAAAAAACAAAACCTCTATCTTTTCCTGTGCTTTCCTTATTCCTAAATGTCCACCCATTGGAATTTCATGAGCAATCCTCAAAATCTAATTTCTGTAACCTAATGGGATAACAATCTGATGCACCTCCCTCTAATTTTCATTTGCTGAGACATGATCTGACCACCACTTTCTCATTAATATATTCCCTCGAAAATAACATACTGGAATACATTTTGCTTTGATTCCTGAATAAGCTTTCTGATATAACTGTTTTAACTGCAAATCATTTTACTGTAACTCCGCTAACCTCTGAGTTAAACACTTCAACTGAACAGACCTGTATTCCTTCCTCCTGAACAATGTTATCAAATACAGTGATAAAAACAAAAATATAAAAACAAAAAACTGCGGATGCTGGAAATCCAAAACAAAAACAGAATTACCTGTTTTACTAGTTCTGTTGAAGGGTCATGAGTACTCGAAACGTCAACTCTTTTCTTCTCCGCCGATGCTGCCAGACCTGTTGAGTTTTTCCAGGTAATTCTGTTTTTGTTATCAAATACAGTAACAGCTAACTGGATTTCGACACCTTCTTCTTGCCTTTGAACTGCCTGCTTATCTTGTTTATTTGTTCTTTCCTATAGGCCTTTGATCACATTAGAACACAATCAGGAAACAATCCAGGATTGTTCCTTCTGTAGCACTTCTGTTGAAAACACTTCTACAGGCTGCTTAACTACCATAGGCATCACCCACATTTGCAATCACTGCCCAGAATAAATTGAACCCCTGCAAACGGCAATTTTTCCTCTGCTCCAACTATAACTTCACCCGTCTTCCATCTGCTCTTTAAATTTACCTTCCACAACAGAATAGATTTAGCATCTCCACGAACCCCACTTATTATTACCATCTGCTGCAGCACTCCCTCTGAACAACAAATATCACCATCCCACAACATTAAGGATTGACTAGCCCGTGTCTCTTAAAATTTTAAAATCTTTACCTACTCCACCCTGGACACATGGAAGGACGTGCCCTTCACAACATTTCTGCAACCTGCTCCTCAGAATTCTCGAATAAACTGTGAACACAATCTCACTTCTTTACCTTTCACTGATTCTCCATTTCATCTGTACACAAACTCCTGTGCCTAAACCTCAGAGCTTTTCTGCATCCCAATAATTCCTACAGATTTTCCCTGCAATCTCCAACACACTGCCTTCATGTGTCCCACATTATTACAATGAAATCACCTCAATTTTCGAATGTCACTTCTACCTTCAGCACCTTCCGTTTTGTTCTGAGAAAAAAACCTCCTCGGAACTTCTAGCTACTCCTTCTCTTCCCTGACTACCCACCTTCCTTTCAGCTTCCCACTTTTTATCCTTTTCCAATTTGAAAACGTGACAGAAAAAAGATTTAGCTCTATGATCTAACTCATAATCATCAGCTATCTCTGCTGCTTGTCTTACAGAATCAACTCTCTGTTCCTCTACAGGAGTTCTCACTACTGAAGGGATTGAATCTTTAAATTCTTTCAAAAAAATGGCTTCCCTAAGAGCTGCATAGGTTGTCTCTATTTTTAACGCCCATATCCATCGGTCAAAATTACTTTGTTTTACTCCTTCAAACTCAGTATAAGTTTGCCCAGATTGTTTTCTCATATTTCTAAATTTCTGCCTGTATGCTTTAGGAACCAACTCATATGCACTAAAAGTAGTTTTTTTCACCACACCATTTCTTCTGAAAGCGAAGCATATACCTCAAACCCCCTACCTAACAACTTAGACTGTAATAATAATGTCCAGTTTTCCTGTGGCCATTTCATCTGTTTGGCTAGCTTCTCAAATGAAATAAAGAATGCTTCAATTTCTGTTTCCTCAAGTTTTGGAAGTTCTTGTACAAATTTAAACATAATAAAGAATGCTTCATTATCTGTTTCCTCAAGTTTTGGAAGTCCTTGTACAAATTTAAACATATCCCCACTGGGTTCTACTCTGGAAGCAAATCCTTCCTCATCTACTGACATCTATTTTCTAACTTCCAACATTTGCAGTTGGAATTCTATCTCTATCTCTCTCTCTTTTTCTCTTTCTTTCTTCTCTACCTTCACAATTTCCAATTCCCTTTTAAAAGCCGTTTCTCTGTCCTTTGCTTCAAATTCAAGCTTTTTCAGTTCCTTTGCATGTTCAAAATCTAGCGTCATCATTTGTAACTGAAGTCTCACTCCCTCGAGCTGTGACTCACTAGTGTCAGGTTTCACTTTCAACTGTAGATGCTGCACTATACTTTTAACCATATTTGATTTCCTAGCTCCTGCAGGTAACCCCAATTGTAACTTATCCACCAACTCTGTTAACTTACTTTTGGTTATCCTCTCCAACCCAATCAGCGTTATCTCTTCTACTCCCAGACAAGTCTTAGCAATTGGCCAAGCCATCCTGCAGTCTCACCACTTCTAAAATACCTCACCCACTCCTGAATTCAAAGTGCCTCTCGTACTCATAAGCTTAAGGTTCACCAGTTCCTAACCAATCAAGGAATTAGAAATATAATTTATCCCGGCATAACCCCCAAATTGTTATGACTGATTCAGTTAGTAAAGCAAAGTTATTTTAAAAAACCCAGAGAGAAACTTTAAACAACTGTCATAACCAATAATTTTAAGTGTTATGTTTGAGATGCAACTCTAAACCACCAGTTCTTGGGGTTTTACATGAATCTACATGGAACATTTTATTAATTTATACAGGTTAAAATTTATATACATGACTACAAATTACTACTGTCATAACTTTTAACAAATTCCCAAACTAATCTCCATTAAGGCAACAGCAACCCATAGACTTAACCAAACAACAGGCAAAGCATTTTCACCTTACAGATTCAAAATGAGGTTATTTCACTGTAGAGCCAGTTGGACCAGTTGGAGGGTTGATGCTGCCAGACCTGCTGAGTTTTTCCAGGTAATTCTGTTTTTGTTTTGGATTTCCAGCATCCGCAGTTTTTTTGTTTTTATCTCTGTGTTTAATTGACTGCCGCTGCTCTTCAAGCGATGCCTACCTCCTTGAAGAAGTTCTGTTCTTCTCTGCGACAAGATTTCTGTACCTCTCTTTTGCCTTGCTCACCTTCATTGCTTTCCATTTCCCTCCTGGTGTTTGACAAGGTGTTTACTAAAACCCGCTTTCACAGCCATATCTCCTTTCTCAGTGACTGTCTCCGTCTCCGACTTACCCCACGTGGATTTCAACTGAAATTCCACCCCTCATGTTTTGAACCCACCCAGGATTACAGGTATCTCCGGGACATAAAACGTTTCTCTGACTGCTGTTCCCGTCACATTCTGAAATCCACACTCAGTGCCATGCGCCGCCATATGAACACACTCGACCTCTCCCTCCAGCAGCACCACCATACCCTTTTTAAAAGCTGCGCGTGCCCCCAGTTTCATTTTATTCTTTGGCTCATCCGACGCCTCAACAAGAAACTTTTTCTCTTTCTGTCAAGTGCCAAGGAACGCTCCTCTCTCTCTCTCTCTCTCTCTCTCTCCTCCCCCACCCCCCCCCAACACCTTAAACCAGCTTATATTTCAACTCTTTCTTGGACTCGAACTCAAGTTCTGTCAAAGGGTCATGAGGACTCGAAACGTCAACTCTTTTCTTCTCCGTCGATGCTGCCAGACCTGCTGAGTTTTTCCAGGTAATTCTGTTTTTGTTGTGGAGGGTTACAGTGCCTTCTGATCTCACATTGCCTCTGCTCTACACACCCGAAAGCTGCTGAAACTACACCTACCACCACTGATTGAATTCAAATTCTCCTTTTCTCACCAACCTCTTTGAACTTCACTTTAACAATGAAAACCCATTCATTGTACCATCTTTATTAGTAACATAAACACATTACTTGGTAGCTGCTAGAAAGGCGTCAGTTTTGACCACCCTTCTTGAATGGTCTATTCAAAAAATGCAAATACACGCTATCTCCCTTACATATCAAAGTTAGTGCCTATCAAAGCATCCTGACTAGCTGACTTTAATCCAATTAAGACACAACCACAGGCTAAACCTCTATTTTCAAAGAAAAGTATTTTCCAAAATATACATTAATAGCTTCATGACACTTCCTATGGTATGGTGTCCAGAACTGTACACAATACTCCAGCTGAGATCTAACTAGTGTCCTATACAAGTTCAGCATAATCTCCCTGCTCTAATACTCTATACCTCCATTAATAAATCCTAGAATGCTGTATGCTTTATTAGCTGATCTCTCCATATGTCCTGCCATTTATAATGACATATGCATATATACACCAGGTCCCTTGGCTCCTGCACGCCCTTTAGAATTGTACCCTTCATTTTATATTGTCTCTTCACATTCTTCCTATCAAAATGAATAACCTCACACTTCTCCACATTGAACTTTATCTGCCACCTATCTGCTCACTTCACCAACTTGTCTATGTCCTTTTGAAGTTCTCCACTGTCCTCCTCACAGTTTACAATGCTTCCGAGTTTTGTATCATCTGCAAACTTTGAAATTGTTCCCTATACACCAAGAGCTAGATCATTAATATATATCAGGAAAAGCAAGCGTCCCAATACCAACCCCAGGGGAACTCCACTACAAACCTTCCTCCAGCCTGAAAAATATCCATTTACCATTATTCGCCGTTTCCTGTTACTCAGCTAAATTTATAACCACATTGCTACTGTCCCTTTTATTCCATGAGCTACAACTTTTCTTGCAAGTCTGTGGTGCGGCACTGTCTCGAATGCCTTTTGGAAGTCCATGTGCACCACATCAACAATTTACTCTCATCAACCCTTTCTGTTCCCTCTTCAAAAAATTCCAGCAAGTTAGTTAAACACAATTTTCCTAATCAACACATATTTTTTGATGTTACTACTAATTCTATCCCGAATAATTATTTCTAGAAGCTTCCCCACCACCGACGTTAAACCGACTGGTCTGTCACTGCTGGGCTTATCCTTACAACCTTTTTTTGAACAAGGGCAGAATGTTTGCAATTCTCCATCCCTGATGCTAGGGAAGACTGAAAGATCATGGCCAGCGTCCCTGCATTGCACTCTCACTTCCCTCAATATCCTTGGATGCATCTCACCTGGTTCTAGTGCCTTGTCATCTGTAAGTACTGACAGTTTATCCAATACTTCCTCCTTATTAATTTTGAACACTTCTCATGACAGAGTTTCTTCCTTCGTCACCATGGCCTGGGCAGCATCTGCTTCCTTGGTAAAGGCAGATGCAAAGTATTCATTTAACACCTCAGCTATGCCCCTTGCCTCCATGTGTAAATCCCCTCTTTGGTCCCTAATCGGCCCTACTCCTCCTTTTAATATTTATGTACCTATAAAAGAGTTTGAGATTCCCCTTTATGTTGGCTGCCAGTCATTTCTCATAATCCCTCTTATTTGCTTCTTCGCCTCTCCTCTGAACCTTAAGTATTCAGCTTGGTTCTCAATTGTATTTTCTGCCTGACACCTGTCATAAGCATGCTTTTTCTTCTTCATCTTAATTTCCACCTCTTTTGTCATCAAGGGAGCTCTGGATTTGTTTGCCCTACCTTTTCCCTTTTGACCGAATATACCTTGACTGTGCCCGAACCATTTCTTCTTTGAAGGTAGCCCATTGTTCAGCTACAGTTTTTCCTGCCAACCTTTGGTTATAGTCTATGCGGCCCAGCTCTGTTCTTGCCCCAGAGAAGTCAGCTCTCCCCTAGTTAATTATTCTTACTCTGGATTACCCACTGTACTTTTCTACCACCATCCTAAACTTTATGATACAATGAATACTGTCTCTTAAATAATCCCTCACTGACACTTGATCTACTTGGCCCACCTCATTTCCAAGAACCAGGTCTAACAGTGCCTCTTTTCTTGTTGGACTGGACACGTACTGCTGTAGAAAATTCTCCTGAACACCCTCCAGGGACTCTTGCCCCTCTCTGACCTTTACAATCCCATTCTACATTTGGGTAATCAAAATCCCCCATTATAACTACTCTCTAATGTTTGCATCTCTCTGTAATTTCCCTGCAGGTTTGTTCCTCACTATTTAGCAGTCTGTAGGCTACACAAAGCAATGTAATTGCACCCTTTTTGTTCCTTAGCTCCAGCCAAATTGATTCTGACCTCGAACCCTCTGAGACATCCTCTTTCTCCAACAGTGCAATACTCTCCTTAACCAATACAGCCACAGTCCTCCTTTTTGTCCTACCATATCTTTCCTGAACACCTTGTATCCAGGAATACTTGACACCGTCCTGCCCTTCCTTGAGCCAGGTCTCTGTTATCGCCTCATTATCATAATTCTGCATGGCAATCTGCACCTGTAACTCCCCAATCTTACTTACTACGCTCCGTACATTCACATACATGCAGTATTTCCCTGATTTAGACTTCATTACCTTCTCCGACTCCACCTATTAACTTAGTTCTCTCTATTCCAGTGCTATCTGTCTCTCCCAGTATTTTGTGCACCCTGGTATTCCTCTCTAATATTCTCTCCTGGTTCCCACACCCGTAGCCCTAGATCCTGGTCCCCAGCAGCACTAGCAAAACGCCCCACAAGGAACTCAGGCCCAGCTCTGTTCAGGTTGCAACCCATCCGGCTTGTACAGCAGCCATCTCCCCCAGAGCCAGTCCCAGTGTCCCAGAAATCTAAAGCCCTCCCTCCAGCACCATCTTTCCAGCCATGCTTTCATCTGCCTTATCCTCCTATTTCTATATTCACTTGCACGTGACACTCGGAGTAATCCTGAGATTACTACTTTTGAGATCCTGCTTACTAATTTTCTACCTAGCTCCCAAAATTCTGTCTGCAGGTCTGCTTCTGCTCAGCTGCTCCTGTTCCCAACTTCGAATAATTCCTATATACACCACGCCTCTTTTTCCCATGCACCGAATTCCCACGTGATCCTAATTCACTCCTCACTCGGTCTCCGGCTCATTCTGGCGTAGTCACCTGTCTCCTCGCGCTCCCTAATAAGATACCCAATAATAAATCCAAGAGGGAATTCAGGAGAAACTTCTTTATACAGAGTGTGGTTAGAATGTGAAACTTGTTATCACAAGGAGTGGTTGAGGTGAATAACTTAAGAAGCTAGGGTAAGCACAAGGAAGAAAAGAATAGATGAATACACTGAAGAGGCGAGATGAAGAGGGGTGGAAGGAGGCTTGTATAGATAATAAATGTCACAGAGATCAGTTGGGCTAAATGGCCTGATTCTGCGCTGTAGACTCGAAATAATTCTATGCAAATACACCATAAAAACCAAACACCAGAATCAGTCACCAACAAATATGCTGCACAGAATCATACACTGTGTGCACGTAAAATTCTGCATTTTAGTTAGAACTATCCAAATTAAAACATACATATGATGGTAATTGCTCTGACAAAATTGGACAAGTGATAATATCTACCAGTTTCTATACACCACACGTGCACCCTGTTATGATTGTAAACAAAGTTTATTGTATATAAAATTAAATAAAACAGGCACTACTAACTTAACAGCATGGTTTATAACTAGGTATATTATTCATTCAGGTTTACTCCTTACTTCCCCCAATAATTGTCTCATAAGGCACATCAATCTTAAAATTATTTACTTCTGTAGAGAACAACAATAAATATGCCACAGTCCTCTGGGAAATTCTCAGAGGTAAAACATTCATTAACCCTCCCTTGACTGTGGATGCCCAGTCTCTTGTTTTGGCTACTTTTCAATACTTTCAAGCTAATTCAGCTGATTACTTTCTTTTGCAATAAGACACAATGAAGCCCACTGTAGATTCTCCCACTAACTTCAAATTAAGCAGTCGGCTAGTTTCTGTTCTTCAAGATTCAAACTAAGATTAAACCTCAACCGCCCTCCATGCTGGGAGGAGTGTCCTACAGTCAGCATCACGGTGAAGCAGCCTGTGAAGTGTGTCCTACAGTCAGCATCATGGTCAAGCAGTCTGGGAAGAGTGTCCTGCAGCCAGCATCGTGGTGAAGCAGTCTGGGAAGAGTGTCCTGCAGTCAATTTTTGTTGAAAATAACAAGAGTGACTTCACAAGACAGCACAAGAGAGCGGCGGAGAGATCAGAACCAGCGTGAGTGCGGGAAAAATTCAAAAAGTGATATCAGCGCAACAATGAGAGCTGATTGGTGAGTAGTGGGCAAATGTTTTTCTCCAGTTTAATGTAGATTAAGCTAAGGAAAGGTAAGAGTTCTAGATTTTATTTAAAGTACATAAATAATTTAACTTTTTTTTTTACTGTATTTAACTTAAAGTGAGGGTTTTTTTCAGATAGAGACATGGCAGGGCAACTCAGTCCCATGTTATGTACCGCCTGCAACATGTGGGAAATCCTAGATGCTCCTTGCGCTTTGACTGACCACGTGTGCAGGAAGTGCCACCAGCTGCAGCTACTTGAGTTCCGAGTTTCGGAGCCTGAGCAGCAGCTGGAGACACTGAGGTACATCCGCGAGGCTGAGAGTTTCGTGGATAGCACGTTGTTAGATGTGGTCACCCCACAGCTTATGGAAGTGCAGACAGAGAGGGAATGGGTGACCATCAGTCAGAAGAAAGGTGTCAGGCAGGTAAACAGGAAAACCCCAGGGTGAATCTCACTCATGGCACTGTGAGTGGCTCAGCTGCACTGGGGGGCAGGAAACAGAGGGGAAGAGCAATAGTGGTAGGAGACGCGATAGTAAGGGCAACAGACAGGCGTTTCTGCTGCCGTAGATGTGTCTCCAGGATGGTATGTTGCCTCCCTGGTGCCAGGGTCAAGGATGTCACTGAACAACATTCTAAAAGGGGAGGGCAAACAGACAGAGGTCATGGTACATATTGGTACCAATGACATAGGTAGAAAGAGGGATGAGGTCCTGCAAGGAGAATTTAGGGAGCTAGGAAGCAGATTAAAAAATAGGACCTCAAGAGGGAGTAATCTCTGGATTACTTCCAGTGCCACGCGCTACTAAGTATATAAATAAGAGGTTACTCCAGATGAATGTGTGGCTGGAGAGATGGTGCAGGAGGGAGGGCTTTAGGCTTCTGGGACATTGGGACCGTTTCTAGGGGCAGTGGGACTTGTACAAGGTGGACAGGTTGCACCTGAACCTGAATGGGACCAACATCCTTGCCTGGAGGTTTGCTAGTGCTGTTGGGGAGGGTTTAAACTAACTTGGCAGGGGGATGGGATTCTGAGAGGAGGTTCAGCAGGGTGAGATGCACAGCCAAAATTAGAAGAGAGAGCAAGTGAGTCTGGAAAGCATAGAAATTTTCGCCAGTTAAGGCACAAGGAAGTTTGGCAAGGTTCGATGGTATTTATTTTAATGCAAGGAGTCTGACAAATAAGGCAGATGAGTTGAGGGCACAAATTAACACATGGAAGTATGATGTCATTGCTGTCACAGAGATGTGGTTAAGAGAGGGGCAGGATTGGCAGCTCAACATTCCAGGATATAGGGTCTTCAGGCAAGACAGGAAAGGAGGTTAAAGAGGAGAGGGTATTGCAATATTGATCAAGGAATCAATTACAGCAGTAAGGAGGGATGACATCTTAGAAGGCTCCTCAAATGAAGCCATTTGGGTAGAACTGAAAAACAAAAAAGGAGCAATCACATTGCAGGAGTGTACTATAGGCTCCCAAACAGTCAGAGAGAAATAGAAGAACAGATATGTAGGCAAATTTCAGAGAACTGTAAACATCATAGGGTAGTAATAGTGGGGGATTTCAACATCCCCAACATTACCTGGGTTAGTCATAGTGTGATAGGTTTAGAGGGAGCAGAATTCTTAAAATACAACCAGGAGAGCTTTTTAAGCCAGTACCTAGAAGGTCCTACAAGAGAGGGGGCAGTCCTGGACTTAATTTTAGGGAATGAATCCGGGCAAGTGGTCGAGGTATCAGTGAGGGAACATTTTGCAGATAATGATCATAACTCCATTAGATTCAAGGTTGTTATTGAAAAGGACAAGGATGGGCCAGAAATCAGAGTTCTAAATTGGGGGAAGGCCGATTTTAATAAGATCAGATATGATTTGGCCAGAGTGGACTGGGAGCAGCTACTTTTAGGTAAATCTGCGTCAGAGCAGTCGGACTCATTCAAGAAAGAAATAGTGAAAGTACAGGGCCAACATATTCTAGTAAAGCTAAAAGGTGGGAACCCTGGATGTTGAGGGATATACAGGATTGGATAAAGAGAAAAAGGGAGGCTTATGGCAAATACCGAGGGCTCAAAACAGTGGAAGCCCTAGAGGAGTATAGAATGTGTAGGGGAGAACTTAAAAAGGAAATTAGGAGAGCAAGAAGGGGGCATGAAAAAACATTGGCAGCTAAAATAAAGGAAAATCCAAAGTTATTTTACAAGTACATTAAGAGAAAGAGGATAACTAGGGAACGAATAGGGCCCTTTAAGGACATAGTGGTATTTTGTGTGTGAAGCCGGAATACGTAGGTAGGGTTCTAAATGAATACTTTGTGTCGGTGTTCACAAGTGAGAAAGATGCCATGGGTATGGAAATCAGGCAGAAGGACTGTGA
Source organism: Carcharodon carcharias (assembly GCF_017639515.1). Lineage (NCBI taxonomy): Eukaryota > Metazoa > Chordata > Chondrichthyes > Lamniformes > Lamnidae > Carcharodon > Carcharodon carcharias. The sequence goes on along the minus strand of NC_054473.1, from coordinate 191,661,415 downwards.
TATAATTAAAGAAATTAGCATAAAAAGGGAAGAGGTTTTAAGCGGTCTGGCAGGCTTAAAAGTAGATAAATCTCCGGGTCCGGATGAAATGTATCCCAGGCTGTTGAGTGAGGCAAAGGAGGAGGTAGCAGAGGTGCTGGCAAAAATTTTCAATACCTCTCTGGCCACAAGAGAGATGCCAGTGGACTGGAGGACAGCCAATGTGGTACCGTTATTCAAGAAGGGAGGAAGGGATAAACCAGGGAACTACAGGCCAGCCAGTCTAACCTCAGTGGTGGGGAAACATTTAGAAGCAAGTCTGAGGGACAGAATTAATCTACTTGGAGAGGCAGGGATTAATCAAGGACAGTCAGCATGGTTTTGTTAAGGGGAGGTCACGTCTGACCAATTTGATTGAATTTTTCGAAGAGGTGACCAGGTGTGTAGATGAGGGCAATGCATGTGATGTAGTCTACTTGGACTTCAGCAAGGCTTTTGATAAGGTCCCACATGGGAGATTGATAAGCAAGGTAAGAGCCCATGGGATCCAAGGCAATTTGGCAAATTGTATCCAGAATTGGCTGATTGGCAGGAAGCAGAGGGTGATGGTCGAGGGGTGTTTTTGTGACTGGATGCCTGTGTCCAGTGGGGTTCCACAGGGATCAGTGCTGGGTCCCTTGCTGTTTGTGGTATATATAAACGATTTAGATTTGAATGTAGGAGGATTGATCAGTAAATTCACGGATGACTCGAAAATTGGTGAGGTTGTACACAGCGAGGAGGATAGCCTTAGACGACAGGAGGATATAGATGGGCTGGTCAGATGGGCTGATCAGTGGCAAATGGAACTTAATCTGGATAAGTGTGAGGTGATGCACTTGGGCAGGACAAACAAGGCACGGGAATACATGATGAATGGTAGGACCCTGGGAAGTACCGAGGATCAGAGGAACCTTGGTGTGCATGTCCACCGGTACCTTAAGATAATGGGGCAGGTAGATAAGGTGGTCAAGAAGGCATATGGGATACTTGCCTTTATTAGCCGAGGCATAGAATATAAAAGCAGGGAGGTTATGCCGGAACTGTATAAAATGCTGGAACTGTATAAAATGCTGGTTAAGTCACAGCTCGAGTATTGCATGCAGTTCGAGAATCCACATTATAGGAAGGATGTGATTGTACCAGAGAGTGTGCAGAGGAGATTTACCAGGATGTTGCCTGGGCTGGAGAGTTTTAGTTATGAGTTGAGATTGGATAGACTGGGGTTATTTTCCTTGGAGCAGAGGAGATCGAGGGGGGACATGATTGAGGTGTATAAAATTATGAGGGGCATAGATAGAGTAAACAGTAAGGAACTTTTCCCCTTGGTGGAGGGATCAATAACCAGGGGGCATAGATTTAAGGTAAGGGGCAGGAGGTTTAGAGAAGATGTGAGGAAGAATTTTTTCACCCAGAGGGTGGTGGGAATCTGGAACTCACTGCCTGAAAGGGTGGTACAGGCAAAAACCCTCATAGCATTTAAGAAATATTTGGATGTGCACTTATGATGCCATGGCATACAAGGCTATGGGCCTAGTGCTGGAAAATTGGTTTGGAATAGTACGGTACTTATTTGACTGGCACAGACTCAATGGGCCGAAGGGTCTTTTTCTGTGCTGCAGACCTCTATGATCAATGGTCTATGGTCAATGATGAAATTAGTGTTTTACCTGCTTACAGTGCAGATCTGTCTCATTTATTTTGGATAACTTCTCAGTGAGCTGCAAACTACATGAGGGCTAAATTTCAACTGAAACCTCTTCAGCAAACGGCCAGATAAATTAAAACCAGAGTGACTTCCTAAGCTCCATCCATCTCCATGACAATGTAGCCTGCTCTGGGCTATCCTCAAACTGACCTTTAAGCTAATAATCCCTCATTTACAATTTCTCCAGCTAAGTATGCGCACCTGCTGTTTTGTAGCTCTGTCGCTTCTATTGACTCTAGACAAACAAACAAACATGGTAACCCTTCTGAGCTGCCATTTCTTTCGGTGTTCTGGCAATCTCTTAAGCCCAGCATTTTAATTACCTTACCTTCACAACCACAAGCTTGCCAAAATTAAATGTTACCTCTAAAATATCAACATGAGCCACGAACTCGATATTTGTAACAATTTCACAGCCTTACTGACAGCTCATACTGTCTTTACCTTAAAAAAAACGAAAACAGAATTACCTGGAAAAACTCAGCAGGTCTGGCAGCATCGGCGGAGAAGAAAAGAGTTGACGTTTCGAGTCCTCATGACCCTTCGACAGAACTTGAGTTCGAGTCCAAGAAAGAGTTGAAATATAAGCTGGTTTAATGTGTGTGTGTGGGGGGCGGAGAGAGAGAGAGAGAGAGAGGTGGAGTGGGGGTGTGGTTGCAGGGACAAACAAGCAGTGATAGAAGCAGATCATCAAAACACCTATGTGTTCTTTTGTACTATTGTTGTTGACATCTTTTGATGATCTGCTTCTATCACTGCTTGTTTGTCCCTACAACCACACCCCCACTCCACCTCTCTCTCTCTCTCTCTCTCTCTCTGCCCCCCACACACACACCTTAAACCAGCTTATATTTCAACTCTTTCTTGGACTCGAACTCAAGTTCTGTCGAAGGGTCATGAGGACTCGAAACGTCAACTCTTTTCTTCTCCGCCGATGCTGCCAGACCTGCTGAGTTTTTCCAGGTAATTCTGTTTTTGTTTTTGTTTTGGATTTCCAGCATCCACAGTTTTTTTGTTTTTATCTCTGTCTTTACCTTAGTCTCTCTACTGTTCCCCTCAGCAATGACAGTGTAGGAAGATTGGTTCCTTGTGGAGTTTTCCATTGCAATGCGCACCTCCACTCCAGGCAGTGGGGTCCCAACAGCCCCTAGATTCAAAACAAACACAGATAACATAGGCAGTGAAAATTCACTTTACCCCATCTCAAATTTCAATAATTGAGAACCCCCTGTCATACTCCCCAAAATACAATGGGCAATGAGAACCCCCTGTGCATTTCTAGGCAAATAAGGAAAATTGCCTTATAACATGAGACACAATAGGCGGTAAGGACACCATGTAAATACCCCATCTCAACATATGTCAACATATGTGCAAACCCCCTATAAATACCCCTCGATATACAATAGGCAGTTAGAAAAACCCCTGTAAGTATCTTCCAGAAATACAACATGAGAAAAACCCAATTAAATAATACCAACCTGAGATAAAACAGGCAGTGAGAGCCCCTGTAAAAATCCCACTCTCCTCCCAGTACCCCTCCTGGAGATACAGTACAGGAGAAATTCCCGCTAATACCCAAGACCCAATAGAGTTATTTACAGCACAGAAGGCCTTTTGGGCCATGAAGTCCATGCCAGCCCTCTATAGAGCAATCCAGGCAGTCCCATTCCCCCACTCTATCCCCGTAACCCTGTAAGTTTATTTCCTTCAAATGCCTATGCAATTTCCATTTGAAATCATTGATTGTTTCTGCTTCCACCACCCTCATGGGCAGTGAGTTCCAGGTCATTACTACTTGCTGCATAAAAAAATTTCTTCTGTTTCTCTTGCCCAAAACCTTAAATCTGTGTCCCCAGAGTCCTTGTACCATCAGACAATGGGAACAGTTTTTCTTTGTCTTCCTTATCCAAACCTGTCATCATCTTGTACACCTCACAGAATCACAGACTGCAGAAGAGGCCCTTCAGCCCATCGAGTCTGCACTGGCATGTGAGAAACACCTGACCTACCTACCTAATCCCATTTACCAGCACTTGGCCCATAGCCTTGAATGTTATGACATGCCAAGTGCTTATCCAGGTACTTTTTAAAGGATGTGAGGCAACCCGCCTCCACCACCCTCCCAGGCAGTGCATTCCAGACCATCACCACCCTCTGGGTAAAATAGTTTTTCCTTACATCCCCCCTAAACCTCCTGCCCCTCACCTTGAACTTAGGTCCCCTTGTGACTGACCCTTCAACTAAGGGGAACAGCTGCTCCCTATCCACCCTGTCCATGCCCCTCATAATCTTGTACACCTCAATCAGGTCGCCCCTCAGTCTTGTCTGCTCCAACGAAAACAACCCAAGTTTATCCAACCTGTCTTCATAACTTAAATGTTTCATCCCAGGCAACATCCTGGCGAATCTCCTCTGCACCCCCTCCAGTGCAATCACATCCTTCCTAAAATGTGGCGACCAGAACTGCACACAGTACTCCAGCTGTGGCCTCACCAAGGTTCTATACAACTCCAACATGACCTCCCTAATTTTGTAATCTATGCCTCGATTGATAAAGGCAAGTGTCCCATATGCCTTTTTCACCACCCCACTAACATACCCTTTCATCTTTAGAGATCTATGGGCACAAATGCCAAGGTCCCTTTGTTCCTCAGAACTTCCTAGTGTCATTCCGCTCATTGAATACTTCCTTGTCAAATTACTCCTTCCAAAATGTATCACCCCACATTTTTCAGGGTTAAATTCCATCTGCCACTTATCTAGCCATTTGACCATCCCATCTATATCTTCCTGAGCCCAAGACACTCAATCTCACTGTTAACCACCCGGCCAATCTTTGTGTCATCTACAAACTTACTAATCCTACCCCACACAGTCATCTATGTCATTTATATAAATGACAAATGATAGGGGACCCAAAATAGATCCCTGTGGAACGCCACTGGACACTGGCTTCCAGTCACTAAATCAACCTTCTGTCATCACCCTCTGTCTCCTACAACTAAGCCAATTTTGAATCCACCTTATCAAATTACCCTGTTTCCCATGTGCATTTGCCTTCTTTATAAGTCTCCCATGTGAGACCTTGTCAAAGACTTTGCTGAAATCCATATAAACTACAATCAACTGCACTACCCTCATCTACACACCTGGTCACCTCAAAAAATTCAATCAAATTTGTTAGGCATGACCTCCCTTTGACAAAGCCATGCTGACTATCCCGGATCAAACCTTGCCTCTCCAAGTGGAGATAGCTTCTCTCCTTCAGAATTTTCTCCAATAGTTTCCCTACCACTGACGTGAGACTCACTGGCCTGTGGTTCCCTGGCTTATCTCTATAACTCTTCTTAAATAGCGGAACCACATTAGCTGTTCTCCAGTCCTCTGGCACCTCCCCTATGGCCAGAGAGGAATTAAAAATTTAGGTCAGAGCCCCTGTGATCTCCTCCCTTGCCTCCCTCAGCAGTCTGGGACACAAATCATCCAGACCTGGAGATTTGTCCACTTTTAAGCCTGCCAATACCTTGTCACTCCCTATATCAATTTGCTTAAGAACCTCACAGTCTCTCTCCCCGAGTTCGATACCTTCATCCTCATTCTCTTGGGTGAAGACGTGAAGTATTCGTTCAACACTCTAGCGATGTCCTCTGGCTCCACCTATAGATTGCTCTCTTGGTCCCTTATGAACCCTACTCTTTCCCTGGTTATCCTCTTCCCATTGATATACTAATAGAATATCTTGGGATTTTCCCTACTTTTACTAGCCAGAGCTTTCACATATCCCCCCTTTGCTCTCCTAATTGCTTTCTTAAGCTCCACCCTGCACTTTCTGTACTCCACTAATGCCTCTACTGATTTGCTTCCCTTGTACCTGCTAAAAGCCTCTCTTTTCCTTCTCATCGTATCCTGAATATCTCTGGCTATCCATGGTTCTCTGGGCTTGTTACTGCTTCCTTTCAGCCTAGAGGGAACATGTTGAGCCTGTACCCTACCCATTTCCTTTCTGAACGCCTCCCACTGTTCCTCTGTAGATTTCCCCACAAGTAACTGTTCCTAGTCTACCTTGGCCAGATCCTGCCTTATTTTGTTAAAATCCACTCTCCCCCAATCCAAAACATTTTTTTGCAACTTGTCTTTTTCTTTGTCCATAACAAACTTAAACTGTACCACGTTGTGGTCGCTATCGCTAAAATGCTCCCACACCACCACCTCAGCCACCTGTCTGGCTTCATCAAATCTCCCCTCTATCTCCTTCGTTTCAAGGAGAACAACCCCAGCTTCTCCAACCTAATCTTGTAGTTAAAATCCTTCATCCCTGATTCCATTCTGGTCAATCTCCTCTGTACCCTCTCAATGACCTACTCATCCTTCATGAAGTGTAGTGGCTAGAACTGGATACAATATTCTAGTTGTGGCCTAACCAGAGCTTTATAAAGGTTCAGCATAACTTCCCTGTTTTTGTGCCCAAAACCTTTATTTATGAAGCCCAAGATCTCATATACTTTGCTAACCACAGTGTCCTTGCCTCCATGCCAGAAACCCTGGATTTGAGTCCTACTCTAGGATTTGATGACCAAAGAGGTACGTTCATAATGTGACCAAAGAGGTTGAGTATGAACATGCAAATCCTTACAGCACATGCCAATGGCAGGCGGGACTGGTCAACCATGTAACGGAAAGAACATTGGAGCCTCTACCATCACTATCCATACCTCCAGGCTATAACATGCATGTAAAAGTGCATGCTGCCACAACAACTCAGACTCCCTAAGTGAACTGCAACACACCACCCCTTCTCCCAAAATGTATCACCTCACTTTTCTCTGCATTTAATTCCATTTGCCACTTATCTGCCCATTCTGCTAGCCTATCTATTGTAGTCGATTGGTATCATCCTCACTGTTTGTCACATCTCCAAGCTGGGTACTATCAGCAAGTTTTGAAATTTTACTCTGTATTCCGACATCAAAGTTACTTATATACATTAAAAAAGCATTGGTCTGAGCACTGACCCTTGGGAACACCACTGACTACCATCCTCCAATTTGAAAACAAACATTTACCACAACTTGCTGTTTTCTGTCATTAAATCAATTTTTCATCCAAGCTGAGGCTTAACAAAATTGAGGCTCATGGAATAACCAGCCTTTTATGCTGTATTTTGTCAAACAGCTTCTTAAAATCCACATAGAAACATCCATTGCTTTCCATTCATTAATCTCTGTTACTTCATCAAAAAATTCTATTAGTCAAACACAATCTTTTCACAAATTTCTGCTGGCTTTTCTTAAGTAACATCAACCTCTCCAATTGCCTGTTAATTTTTTCCTTGATTATTGTTTCTAAAAACTCACCTACCACTGATGTTAAACTAACCGGTCTGTAATTACTTGTAACATCCCTTCTTGAACAAGGCTGTCACATTTTTAAAAATTCATTCATAGGATGTGAGCTTCGCTGGCTGGGCCAGCATTTATTGCCCATCCCTAGCTGCGATGTCTCCTAACTCTCTGATACCTTCTCCATATGTAGGGAAGATTGGAAGATTATGGAAAGCCCTTCCGTGATCTGCACCTCCACTTTCCTTCACAACCTGGAAAGTAAGCCATCTGGACCTGGCAACTTATCCACTGTAAACAGTCAGCTTTTCCAGTACATCCAGCCTAACAATTTTCACTTCAGCCATTCCCTCTATCATCTCTGTTTCTACCAATATTTTGTCAGTATCCACTTCCTTCGTAAACACCCATACACAAAGTAGCATTAAGTATTCTGGCCTTGTCCTGTACCTCTTAGAATAAATCATCCTTTGTTTTCCTTATTGTATTTGGCCTTGTTTTCGCTTGAAGAATTCACCTAACGTGTATTATGCATGCTCTTTTTTTGTTTCATCAAATTCTCCATCTCCCTCATCCCCTAAGGGGTCCTGGCTTTGGTTCCCCTACCTTTCTCCCTTGTTAGAATGTACCTAGCCTGTAACTGAAACATCTCTTTAAAGGTCACCCATAGTTCTATTACAGTTTAACCTGGCTGGATGCCCTCTCACACCATTGAGGTTAGCCCTCTTCCAATTTAGAAGTTCTACTTTAGATTGTTCCTCACTCTTCTCTATTACTGATCTAAACCTTATGATACGATGATCACGCTTACCCAAGTATTCTCTCCTGGCAACCCCCCCCTCCACCTCCACCCCCAGACACATGGTCCACTTGGCCCACCTCATTCCCCAGCACCAGGTCCAGCAATGTCTCCTTCCTCATTGGACCGAGAACATACTGGTCCAGTTCAACACTACTATTAACACTCCTTTTGTCTTGTGTCCATGACATCTTTGTCAATCTCTCTTTAGCCCCCACCTATCACTGGCCTTCTATCCTACTTTACCTGCTCCACCCTCCTTAAACAGGGTAAATTCCATCGCATTTCTACTTCTCTTTAGCTCTGAAGTCATGTGGACGTGAAACATTAACTCTTGTTTCTCTACCCACAGATGCTGTCAGACCTGCTGAATTTTATTTCCGATTTCCAGCATTCGCAGCATTTTGTTTTACATTATACTGGTCAAGGAAGTTCTTCTGAAAACATTTCAGAAATTCCTCTCCCTCCTCACCCTTTCCTTTAATTACCCAAATGTCGATTGAAATAAAGTCTCCCAATATCCCTAACATAAGATGTTTTTGTACATCTCTATTTTCATGCAGATCTGTTTCTTTCTCTCACACTATGTGGAGGCCTCTAGGATACCCCCAGTAGTGTGATCATACCTTTCTTGCTTCTCAACTTTAACCAAATGGATTCTGTGTTTGCATCCTCAGGGACATCCTTTCTTTCCAACACTGCAATGTCTCCCCTAATCAAGTACTCCCACCAGCTGAATGAGTCCAATGAGGTGTGTACAAACATGAATAATTCATTCTTGATCATTATTGCTACCAAGGAAATACAAGGTAAAAATACAAGAAAAATATACTGATGTGTTCGCAAATATGCAGAGCATCAATGGATTAAAGGGTCTCAATAAAATCTTGAAACGGTTAATGGCTGCAAGTACTTCACTGCATTGACAGGGGGAGGAATCTGCATCAATCTTGCAATCTAAATGAAGCCTATTAGCAATGGAATTCAGGCAGCAGGATCAGCTCTGAACTGTTGGTCATGGCTGTGATGCTGATTTCCAACTGGAGAAAATGGGAAGTTATCAGCAGCATCCTGTGTACAGTAGTTGAGAGAGAGAAACTCATTTCAATTCTGTTTGTCTCATTCCCACAAGTAGTGTAAGTGTGTAATACATCAGAACACACTAGGGCCTCTGTTTGACAGAAGTGTGCCCTGGATTTAAAAACAAATTGTCCATTCCATTCTGAGACAGCACACGTACTGGGGGACGATGGGTATGTGGGAACCTCCTCATTATGATCACAGCTCTGCACATTCTTCCGACTACTTTGTGGATCATTTATTTAGGGTAAAAATCCCAGGCAGCTCTACAAGAGCACATTTGGTCAAGCAGCAGGCATCAGCATCCTACATACCAGATGGGTTTGTTGATTTCAGCTGGATGCTGACATTGTAGCCACACACCTCATTCAGCCTCAATGCCACTGGATAAAGGAAGAAAATATCAGAATGTATGGAAAAAGTCCAAGAATGTATCCAGCCTGAGTCCTGGTGAAGAATGTGTATACACATGTCAGGCAAGGGCAGAGTCCATCTCAGCTGGGTGCCAACATTCACTATTCAGTCTCACACACAGGGTGTGCAAGTTCTTGCAAAGGAATTTGGATGAAATATAGGGAGTTGCCAAGTGACAATCAAACTATACCCCAGAGAGTCAGCCACTGGTGAAAAGGGAATCAAAATGCCAAAAATTAAACCACAATTGGGGAAGGGCAATAAATATTGTCAGCAATTCCCACATATGAGGAATGAATAAAAAAAGATACACTCCTGTTGCTATGCTCCAAGTAAACTCTGGAATAGGAACGAAGTGCAGAAAAGGGATTTATTCTGAAAACTGTCATCTGATGATGTCAATTCACCTTATACACAGGTTTTAGAGAAAACACGAATGACTACAAAAATTAGGAAATTATGAATTCACCAGAAGTATTGGGCGGGGGGGTGGTCAAATGTAACCCCATTATTTAAAAAAGGAGGGAGGGAGAAAACAGAGAATTACAGACCAGTTATCCTAACATCAGTGGTAAGGAAAATGCTTGAGTCTATTATAAAGGATGTGATAACAGGACACACAGAAAAGATCAACGGGATTAGACAATGTCAACATGGATTTATGAAAGGGAAATCATGTTTGACAAACCTACTGGAGTTTTGAGAACATACGTAACAGCTGAGATAAGGGAGAGCCAGTGGATGTATTTGGATTTTCAGAAAACTCTTGATAAAGTCCCATATAACAGGTTAGTGTGTAAAATTAAATTACTTGGAGTTATGGGTAATATATTGGCATGGATTGAGAATTGGTTAGCAGACAGGAAACAGGGTAGGAATAAAAGGGTCTTTTTTGGAGTGTCAGGCAAGGATTAGTGGGGTACTGCAGGGATCAGTGCTTGGGCCCCAGCAATTTATAATAATTATCAATAATTTGGATGAGGGAACAAAACGTAATATTTCTAGGTTTGCTGGTGACACGAAACCTGATTGAAGTGTGAGTGGTGAGGAGGATGTTAAGAGGCTTCAAGGCGATTTAGACAGGTTGAGTGAGTGGGCAAATACATGGCAGATGCATAATAACATGGATAAGTGTGAAGTTATCCACTTCGGGAGGAAAAACAGGATGGCAGAGTATTATTTAAATGGCGACAGATTGGGAAATGTTGATGTATAAAGGAACCTGGGTGTCCTTGTACACCAATCACTGAAAGTAAGCAAGCAGGTGCAGCAAGCAGTTAGGAAGGCAAATGGTATGTTGGCCTTCATTATGAAAGGACTTAAGTACAGGAGCAAGGATGTCTTACTGCAGCTGTACAGGGTCTTGTTGAGACCACACCTGGTATATTATGTACAGTTTTGGTCTCCTTACCTAAGAAAGGATATACTTGCCATAGAGGGAGTGCAGCAAAGGTTCACCAGACTGATTCCTGGGATGGCAGGATTGTAGTATGAGGAGAGATTGGGTCAACTAGGCCTGTATTCACCGGAGTGAATACAGAATGAGAGGGGATCTCATTGAACAATATAAAATTCTGACAGGGATGGACAGACTGGGAGCAGGGATGATGTTTCCTCTGGCTGCAGGATCTAGAACAAGGGGTCTCAGTCTCAGGATATGGGATAGGCTATTTAGGATTGAGAAATTTCTTCACACAGGTGGTGAACTTGTGGAATTCTCTACCACAGAAGGCTGTGGAGGCCAAGTCACTAAATATACTTAAGGAGGAAATAGATAGATTTCTGGACGCTAAAAGAGTCAAGGGGTATTGGGTTGAGAGCGGGAGTATGACGTTGAGGTAAAGGATCAGCCATGATCATATTGAATGGCAGATCAGGCTTGAAGGGCCGAATGGCCTACTCCTGCTCCTATTTTCTATTTTTCTAAATAGAGTATCAGACATTGCAGAGACTGAGGAAACTCAAGTCAGAACAGAATCATCAAATCAGAAAATAATACAGCACAGAGGGAGACCATTCAGCCCATCAAGTCTGCACTGGGTTCTTTCCCCATATCCTTACAATTTTTTCACCTTCAGCATTTAACCAATTCCCTTTTGAAAGTTACATTTGAATCTGTGTCCACCCTATAAGGCAAGTGCATTCCAATTCCTAACCAATCATTGCATATAAAAATTTTCCTTATGTTGTCTTGGGTTCTCAATCACCTTAAATCTGTGCCCTCTAGTTATCAACCCTTCAGCCACTGGAAACAGTTTCACTTCATTTGCAGCATCTAAGCTCTTTGTGATTTGAAACAGCTCTCAATCAAATCTCCTCTCAGCCTTCTCTGCTCCAAGGAGAACAACCCAACTTCAAGTCTATTCACTGAACTGGAATCTCTCATCCCTGGAACTATTCTAGCAACTCTCTTCTGCACTCTCTCTAAAGTCTGCAGGTCCTTTCTGGAGTGTGGTGCCCAGAATTGGACACCGTCCTCCAGCTGGGGCTGAACTAGTTCTTTTTGAGTTAGGTCTAGCATAATTTTTTTCAATTCATTCATGAGATGAAAGTGTTGCTAGAAAGGCCAGCATTTATCATCCATCCATAATTGCCCTCAAAAAGGTGGGGGTGAGCTGCCTCCCTCAAGTGCCAAAGTCTGTGGGGTGAAGGTGCCCACCAGATAGGGAGCTCCAAGACTTTAACCCAGTGATAGTAAAAAAACAGTGGCACATTTTCACATCGGGATGGTGTGCGACTTGGAGGTGGTGTTGTTCCCATTCACCTGCTGCCCCTGTTTTAACCAGGTGGTAGAGGGAATCAGAATTTCATACAAGGCAAGGACTGAAAAAAAAACATGAGTAAGTGAGGACGAATAGGATTGTCAGACTGGGTTTGAGAATAGAGAAATACGAGTAAATGATGGAGAGGGAGGGTACAGAATCTCAAAGGGTCTGGGACTCAAACCCATGACTGCAGGGTAACAAACTGAGAAACTGTCCATTCATAATTTAGATTATTCAGGAGACCTACTGCAACAGGATAAAAAAAGTAAAGTACAGCACGTGATTAATCAATCAATAAAGAACTATTTCCTCATCTACAAACTGAAGTGCCAGTCAGGCACCGAGCCCACAGCAGAGTGAAGAAGCAAGTTCATGGTTTGAACAATAAAATGATTAACTGGAAGCAGGCAGCTGTCACCTTCAAGCTGGGCAATTGCCATTGAGTAAGGGCTCTGAATATTACACAGACACCAAGGCTCTTCCAAGAAATTGTCCTTCACCACTTGAACGAGGTTGTGATGAGAAACTCCAAAACACACAAAACACCAGCCAATCAAGCCCTTTCAGAATTTTGTATGTTTCAGTGAGGTTGCCTCTCATTCTTCTAAACTCCAAACATAGAACCAATGTTCCCTCTAATTTTTTTTAAAAGAGTGCAAAATAACATTTTGTGCTGCTATGCAAGCACAGTAACTTAAAGGATTAACTTGTGTGTGACATGTATGGCCACATAACTTATAGGGAACATCTCATAGAACCACAGAAGTTTGCAATATGGGTGCCATTCAGCCCACTGTCTATGTGCTGTATTTTTGCTGGAACAATCCAAATGAATCCCACTGTCCAACATCCTCCAGTCTCTTGTTCTGTTTCAAATATTTATTAAATTTTCTCTAAGTGATGCAAAGGATTCTGTTTCAACCATTCCTGATGGAAAAATATTTCACGCTCCAACAACGTGTTGGAGGAAATGTTTCCTATTCTCTCTTTCCTCACTGAGTGAAGATTTTAAATTGATAGCCCCTCTGCATTGACTCCCAAACCAGTGAAAATAATTTTCCCCATTTAGTCCATCAAAACTCTTTACCACTTTAAAACCTCATATCTATACCATCAAGAAGTTCGCGGACGACATGAAAACTGATAGGGTGGTAAATAGTGAGGAGGATAGCCTTAAACTGCAGGAGGATATCGATGGACTGGTCAGGTGGCCAGAGCAGTGGCAAATGGAATTCAACTTGGAAAAGTGTGAGGTAATGCACTTGGGGAGAGCTAACAAGGCAAGGGATTACACCATGAATGGTAGGACCCTGGAAAGTACTGAAAATCAGAGGGGCCTTGGGGTGCACATCCATAGATCCCTGAAGGTAGCAGGGCAGGTTGATAAGGTGGTTAAGAAGGCATATAGGATACTTGTCATTATTAACCAAGGCATAGAATACAAGAGCAGGGAGGTTATGCTGTTACTGCATAAAATGATGGTTTGGCCACAACTGGAGTACTGCATTCAGTTCCAGTCACCATACTATAGGAAGCATGCGATTGTACTGGAGAGGGTGCAGAGGAGATTTACCAGAATAGAATCATAGAAAATAGGAGGAAAAGGCCATTCGGCCCTTCGAGCCTGCTCCGCCATTCATTATGATCATGGCTGATCATCCAACTCAATAGCCTGCTCCCGCTTTCTCCCCATATCCTTTGATCCCTTTCGCCCCAAGTGCTATATCTAACTCCTTCTTGAAAACAATGTTTTGGCCTCAGCTACTTTCTGTGGTAGTGAATTCCACAGGCTCACCACTCTCTTTGATGGACTAAATGGAGAAAATTATTTTCACTGGTTTGGGAGTCAATGCAGAGGGGCTATCAATTTAAAATCTTCACTCAGTGAGGAAAGAGAGAATAGGAAACATTTCCTCCAACATGTTGTTGGAGTGTGGAATGTTTTTCCATCAGGAATGGTTGAAACAGAATCCTTTGCATCACTTAGAGAAAATTTAATAAATATTTGAAACAGAACAAGAGACTGGAGGATGTTGGACAGTGGGATTCATTTGGATTGTTCCAGCAAAAATACAGCACATAGACAGTGGGCTGAATGGCACCCCATATTGCAAAATTTCTCCTCATCTCAGTCCTAAATGGTCTACTCCGTATCCTCAGACTGTGACCCCTGATTCTGGACTCCCCCACCATCGGGAACATCCTTCCTGCATCTACCCTGTCTAATCCTGTTAGAATTTTACAGGTTTTCTTGAGATGCTGCCTGGGCTGGAGGGTCTGAGCTATGAGGAAAGATTGGAAAGGCTGAGGTTATCTTCCTTGGAGCAGTGAAGGTTGAGAGGGGACCTGATAGAGGTGCATAAGATTATGAGGGGCATAGATAGGGTGGCTAGGAAGGCACTTTTTCCATTAGTAGAGGGATAAATAACCAGGGGGCATAGATTTAAGTTAAGTGATAGAAGGTTAAGAGGGCAGTTGAGGAGAAATTTTTCACGAGAGGGTGGTGGGAGTCTGGAACTCACTGCCCGAAAGGGTGGTTGAGTCAGGAACTCTCGTAACATTTAAGAAATAGTTAGATATTCACTTGCATTGCCATAGCCTCCAGGGTTATGGGCCAAGTGCTGGAAAATGGGATTAGTGTAGTTAGATCTTTGTTGACTGGCGCAGACACAATGGGCTGAATGGCCGCCTTCTGTGCTGTAAACGTTTATGAATCAATGCTTGCAGCTTCTACCTTCCTTAAGCCATACATCCATCAATGTTAATTATACACAGATCATCTATTCTGTTCAGCAACAAAAGGCACCATTTGGAAGCACCTGATCAAGGTTTAAGTGCACATTTCAGTTGGTAACACTTCTGTCTCTGAGTCAGAAAGCTACACTTTCAAGCATTGATCCAGCACTTGAGAATATAACCAAGGCTGTCACTCAAGTGCAGGACTGAGGCAATGCCTTGCTGCTGTGCTTCAGATCAAATATTCATTTGTTCCAGTGGTGCAAGTGGGTCCCATGTTGCTACTCCAAGAGGATCCAGAGAGTTCTCCCAATGTCTTGGTCAATATTCCACCCTCAACTGATATCACCAACAACAGCTAAACAGGTCATTTCTCTCATTCATATTGTGCACAAAATGGTTGACACACTTTCTGACAGATCTTCACTCACTTTATTTCAAATGAGTATTGTATGCAAAGTGTTTTGAGGTTTTGCTGGTGACTATATGTATAAATCTAACACCATAATTCTTATGTAAACCTGGCATGCTTTAGCTGGTTCTTTCAGACTCTGGATCAGATTTTGATGATGCTAATCAGTTACCTTCCCATGCAAACCCTTTAGACAAGATCACAAGAAAGAGGGGGAGTAAACCATTCAGCCCATCAAGCCTGTTCCACCATTCAATATGACCATGGTTGATCTTGGGCTTCAACTCCACTATCCCACCCTTTCCCCACATTCCTTGATTCCCTGAGACAACAAAAAATCTGTTTATCCCAGCCTTAAATGTGTTCAGCAATGGAACATCCACAGTACCCTGGAGCAAAGAACTCCAAAGCTTCACAACCCTCTGTGTGAAGTAATTTCTCCTCATTCCAGTCCTAAATGAAGATAGGCCCCTTATCCTGAGACTGTGCCCCCATGTTTTAGATTCCCCAACCAGCCGAAACAATCACACAGCATCTACTCTATCAAGTCCCAATTAAAGATAAAAACTCTTGGCACTTTAGTTGTGGCAGTACAGAACTTGAGTATTCCTGACAAAAGAGACATTTTTTTGTTGAAGCTTTTCGTCTTGCACTCATCAGGACGATTCGTAAGAAAATACCAATATAAGGGGAAACAACATATTTATACTGTATGAGAAGAGAGTGCTGATTGGTTGGCAAGTAGAGTCTGTTTGGTAGAGACAGTTCCATGGAGAATGCACCAAGTTGATGTGACTAACAGTTAACTGCTAAGCATTGCTTGAAATTTAAATCACACAGCTCGACTCTGATTGGTCAAGACATTGCCCTGGGGAATGAACCTGCAAATGGCTGTCATTTATTCTGTTTCGCTGAAACAGGTGCAATGTGTGTGCATGTTCTTTCTGTCTCTAAAGAACAGGGCCCTGTGTATTAATATATGTAGCTTCCAGTACAGGCAAATGCACCACAGTGCGAGCCCAACTGACAATCTTAAATTGGTAATCAGCATAATTCTTAGCACACTGAGGATTATTTAGCAAACGTTGTCTAATCGCAGAATCACATCTAATGTTGGTCACTGTATGTTGCGTCTCGCAAGCACAGGCTGGTTGGGTATGGTCCGTGCCTTGCCTGTTGTGAACAGCGGAAGGAACATGCTGTTTGATACGATCCACCAGTCTTTGCGACGTACGACTTACACAACAGAAAGCTGCCGTCAAGACAAAAAGACGTTCTGTCTCTCACACAAATAAGTAATGTGATGTATGGATTTCAGTGCCAATGTGATACTAGGTATGTAGGCCATATTTTATTTTTTAGCACTCTTGGCACTTTCCTGGAACATAAGCTCTCAGGCACTCAAGTGCTCACTGCTTTTGAATACATTACTTTGGGCTTACCAGGAATACGGACCCCACGCACTGGGTTAGACAGAGCCATTCCTATCTCGGTCATCCCATATCGCTCCAACAATACGTGACCAGTGATTTGTTTCCATTTCTCCAGGATTGGTTTAGGAAGAGCAGCGGATCCTGAAACCATTAATCTTAAAAAAAGATAGAAAAATATAGTTAACCATCTTACCGAAACATTCACTGATGTGATGTGATTGAAGTCCATGAGATAAAAGGGGCAGTATCAGCATGGATACAAAATTGGCTAAGAGATATGTGATGAATGGCTGTTTTTCAGATTGGATGAAGGCATACAATGGAGTTCCCCAAGGTTCAGTACTAGGACCACTGAGGTGTTTTATTTACATTAATTACTCGGACATGGAGGTGCAGACGACAATTTCCAAATCTGCAGATGACATGAAACCTGGAAGTGTAATAAACTGTGAGGAAGATAGTAATAGACTTCAAGAGAAAATAGGCAGAATAGTGGAACAAGTTGACACATAACAGATGGAATTCAATGTAGAAAAGCATGAAATGATAAACTTGAGTAGGAAGAATGAAGAGAAACAATACAAGCTAAATGGTATAATTTCAAACTGGATGCAAGAAGTGAGAGCCTGGTGGGGAGGGGGTGGGGGAGGGAGGGCGTGTTTTGAACACCTCACAAGACTGTGAGTTCAAGTCCCACTCCAGGACATGAGCACAAAAATCAAGGCTGACGCTCAATGGAGTAGAGGGAGTGCTGCACTGTTGGAGGTACTGCCTTTTGGATGAGGCCCCTTCTGCCCTCTTAGGTGGATCCAAAATTCACATGATACTATTTTGAAAAAGAGCAAGGGAAGTTATCCCTGGTGCCCTTGAAAATATTTATCCCTCAATCAGCATCACAAAAACAGATTATCTGATCATTATTGGATTGCTTTTTGTGGGAGCATGCTGTGTTTTCTACATCACAAGAGTGACTATATTGCAAAAAGTACTTCATTGGCTGTAAAATGCTTTAGGGTGCCTGGTGGTGGTGAAAGGCACAATGGAGTTGCAAGTCTTTTACTTTTTCATATTTTCGAAGGTGACAGAACAAAAAGTTAATAAATCATATCCTGGGCTTAGAAATAGAGGAACAGAGTACAAATGCCAGGAAGTTATGCTAAACCTACATAAAACATAATTTCACCCAAAGAGTCCAATTCTGGGCAGCACACTTTCAGAAGGATGTTTTTATTAGTTGCTTGGTTGTATAGATCTTGAGGGATGCTGAAAAACAGAGACAGGCTGTTGATGCTTTCCATCTTACATTCATCAGGTCAAAATTCTCATGCAGTATAAATTGTTGTTCCCTTTGCAATTTGGTATTCTTGGATCAGTCCCGATGAGCGCAAGACAATAAACTTTGTCAGCAAGTTTCTTTTTCTGCAATTTTTTTCTTTCACATGATATGAGCTTCGCTGGCTAGGCCAGCATTTATTGCCCATCCCTAATTGTCCTTGAGAAGGTGGTGAGCTGCCTTCTTGACCCACTGCAGTCCATGTGGTGTAGGTACACTCACAGTGCTGTTAGGAAGTGAGTTCCAGGGATTTAACCCAGCGACAGTGAAGGAACGGCGATATATTTCCAAGTCATGATGGTGAGTGACTTGGAGGGGAACTTGCAGGTGGTGGTGTTCCCACGTATCTGCTGCCCTTGTCCTTCCACATGGTAGAAGTCGCGCTTTGAAAGGTGCTGTCGAAAGAGTCTTGGTGAGTTTCTGCAGTGCATATTGTAGATGGTACACACTGCTGCTACTGTGTGTCGGTGATGGAGGGAGTGAATGTTTCTGGATTGGGTGCCGATTAAGCGGACTGCTTTGTCCTGGATAATGTCAAGCTTCTTAAGTGTTTTTGGAGCTGCACTCGTCCAAGCAAGTGGAGAGTATTCCATCACACACCTGACTTGTGCCTTGTAGATGGTGACAGGCATTGGGGAGTCAGGAGGTGAGTTACTCGTCACAGGATTCTTAGCCTCTGACCTGCTTTTGTAGTCACAGTATTTATATGGCTAGTCCAGTTCAGTTTCTGGTCAATGGTAACCCCCAGGATGTTGTTACTGGGGGATTCAGAGATGGTAATGTCACTGTTTGTCAAGGGGAGGTGGTTAGATTTTCTCTTGTTGGAGATGGTCATTGCCTGGCAATTGTGTAGCGCAAATGATGCCTGTCACATATCAGCTCAAGCCTAAATGTTGTCCATGTTTGTGCTACATATGGGCACAGACTCCTCGGCACCTGAGGAGTCATGAATGGTATTGAACATTGTGCATTCATCAGCAAACATCTCAAATCTGATACTATGATTGAGGGAAGGTCATTAATGAAGCAGGTGAAGATGGTTGGGCCGAGGACACTACCCTGAGGAACGCCTGCAGTGATGTCCTGAAACTGAGATGATTAACCTCCAACAACCACAACCATCTTCTTTTGTGCTAGATATGACTCCAACCAATTGAGAGACCTCCTCCCCCCCCCCCCCCCACCCCCAACGATTCCACTGACTCCAGTTTTGTTGGGCTCCTCAATGCCACACTCTGTTAAATGCTGCCTTGATGTCAAAGGCAGTCACTCTCACCTCACCTGATGTCAGCTGTTTTGTCCATGTTTGAACCAAAGCTGTAATAAGGTCAGGAGCTGAGTGACCCTGGCAGAACCCAAACCAAACATCAGTGAGCAGGTTATTGTTGAGTAAGTGCCACTTGATAGCACTGTTGACAACACCTTCCATCACCTTGCTGATGATTGAGATCAGACTGTTAGGATAGTAATTGGGAAGGCTGTGACAAGTACAGAAGAAATTTACCCAGTCTGGTTCCAGAAATGAGTAATTACAGTCACATGTACAACCTACAGAAGCTAGGGGTTTTCTCCTTAGAGCATAGAAGGCTAACAGGGGATTTAAGAGAGGTGCTCAAACAACAACTTGTAATGATGTTGTGTCTTTACATATTAAAATGTTTCAAGATGTTCCACAGAAGTATTATCAAATAAAATTTGACGAGCCACTTAAGCTGATGTTAGGGTGAATGTCCAATAGCTTGGTCAAAGAGGTAGGTTTTAAGCAGTGATTCAATGGAAGAAAGAGATGTTGAGAGGTGGAGAGGCTTTGGGAAGAAATTCCAAAACTTAAGGCCGCAGCAGTTGAAGGTACGGTTGCTAACATGGGAGCAATTAATACTATGGATGAGCAAGAGCCCAGAATTGGCAGCTATCTTGGAGTTTATAGAGCTGGAGGAACTCACAGACGGGGATGGGCGAGGCCAGGAAGGGATTTGAATACAAGGATGACAATTTTAAAATTAAGGTGTAGCTTAACCAGGAGCCAATTATAGGTAAATGTGCCTAGGGCTGGGAGAACGGAACTTGGTACAAGTTAGAGGTGTGCAGAAGAGTTTTAGATGACGCCAAGAGAAATATCTCTTTCTTCCATTGAATCATGAAGGGTGGAAGATGGGTAGCCAGCCAAGATAGAGTTGGAATAGTCAAGTCTAGAAGTAACATAAGCATGGGTATAATCATGAAGGGTTTTGATAGAGTAAATAAAGAAAAATTGTTAACAATAATTGAAGTGTCAATAACCAGAAGGATACTGATTTAATCAGATTGGCAAAAGAACCAGAGGCAACATGAGGAGAAACTTTTTTATGTAATAAGTGGTTGGGATTTGAAATGCACTGTTATGGTAGTGGATACAGATTCAATAGCAAACTTCAAGAGGGAATTGACAGATAAAAAAATTCAGGGATATGTGGAAAGAGCAGGGCAGTGGACTAACTGGAATGCTGTCCAAAAAAGATGGGGCAACTTTGATGGGCCAAGTAGTCTCATTCTGTGGTGTACTATTCCACGATTGTATTATTCAAACCTGTTGTAACACTCAGTGATGCGAGTTAAACCAGTGTAGCACTTAGTGCTGTCTGTTAAAGTTACTTTGGGTAAGAGTACTTAAACCAAAATTCTACTCCTGGTGACTGAGGTTATTCTCTTACCTGATTTTGCTCTGGCACATACTGTATATAAAATCCTTTACATGGTTCTGTGTGAAGTGCTTGTTATGATACTCAATGAGTTTGGCATATATAGTAGGCACTGCCATGAACATGTTGATCCGGGGAACTTCTGCACAATCAGTTTTCAGCAGGTAATCCCAAACCTCGGAAGAAAATAAATAGATTAGAAACATAATTTGTGTGGCAGCAGTTTAATTTTCTCTATCTTTCTATGGTAACATTAAGAATATCTGTGAAGAGATCTCTTCCTGCCACTCAATTGGACTCCAGGACGAGAGTTGGAAGCGGATTAACCAAGTTGCATTTACAACTTCAACATCTCGAACACCAGAAACAGCCCTAGGTATTTCACAGAGACAACAGAAAGAAAAACACACTTCAGATGCAATAATTCTAAAACAATATGAATAACAAAAAAAAAGTGAGATAAAGGAAAGAGCGCAATGAACCAAATACCCCAAATGAGCAGCTAGACAAAAATTCAGCAAAACTAGAGAGCCATAGAGGAGAAAAAAGGAAACATCGTAGTTCAAAGGGAGCAGGAAGCAACTAATGCCTCACAGAGAAACCATTATTATTACAATAAAGGGTCTTAAACTTTTCTGGAGAACTACTAATATTTGAGAAAAATAACTTTTTCCTTTTGTACCAGTAAGACTGCAATGAATTCACAGAGCCACTGGTAGCCCTCTGGTACCTCACTCATGTGGCTAATTAATGTAGACAGTGAGGGTTATCAGGTTGTACCACCATGGAAGGCAGCATAGCCACCCACAGGACGATCAGGGAAGCTGGTTGTCATTTCCAACAAGTTGACTGAAGAGATTTAATTTAAAACTTGCGCTGTTACAGATGCAGTTAATCACTGGGCTCTCCAAAACTGCACTCAATGCATACTTCGTGCCAAGTATATCTGTTCAGAAAAAGCTCTGAATTGCACAGTTTACAGTATTCCACGCTTGGGAAAAGTCACATTTGTAGGTACAGCTTAGGCAAATAAGTCACTCAGTTTACAATAAACAAAGTAGTATTAGGGCATCGCACAACCTGGAGAGTTTAATAGTTGTAATGACCACAGCAGATCCCAAATCCCAAAGGGAGACTTGGCTTAGGGGTCATAGCCTTTTTTTTTTGTATTCTGAAAATGAGAAGAAAACACACTGATCTCAGCAACAAGAAGTCCAGTAACACTTTTAGGGTTTTAAAAATTAAAAGTAAAAGTTTTATCAAGAAGAAAACTTAAGCACACAAGATTACAGTTACACAGTTAAAATTAGTCTTACAAAACATTCCCCCAAAAGACCCACAATACTCCCAGGCAATACTCCCTTATAGGTGTTTAAACTATAAAAATCCAGTAATATTACCCAAGGCAAACTATTGTAGCTTTAATAAAGGCATACCACATGACCTCAAACTCTTTTCCACTCTGCTGTGGCACTTCAAGACTTCAGAACAAGACTGCTTTTTGTAGCCCAAGGATTTTCTAGCTTGACTTGGTCGCTGATTCAAACTGTATCTTCTCCCAGCAGATCTTCCTCACACAGCCAATAGCCACCCACCAACAGCCAATGACTAAGTTCTCCACAGTAACTCTAAAATACCTTACCCCCCCCCGCCCCCATTTTAAAAAAACATCCATTCTCACATAGTAAAAAGGTTTTCAATGTTGCAACCAAAGAATTCACTGCAGATGAGAAAGGGCAGTACATTACAGTCTCATCTTTACTTTTTATATTACTTCTAACCTTCTCAATGTACATGATTTAAATGAGAGTATAGATGGTGTTGGCACTGTGGCTAAAGTGAGGCTGATTGCAGACAAAATGAAAGGCAAAAGAAACTGAGGGCCGAAAATCTAAATAGTTTTCTGGTAACCATCCACTTCCCTCAAACAGTGAGATTATCGTCCATCTGCAGCATTCTCTAGCCTGTTAGTGGCTGAACAGCAACATCCTTTTAATAAAACTTCCTGGGATTTAGAGTTATGATCTTACAGCACAGAGAGAGTCCATTCAACCCACTATTCCTCTACTAATTCTTTAAAAGAAATCTTCCTTTAGTCCTATTGTCCTGCTCTTTCTGCATTCAGCCCACTGTGCCTATGATAGTTCTCTGAAAGAATTTACCTTTAGTCACATTGCCTGCACTCTCTCTTCAATCTTTTAAACTGCTATTTATCAACTTCCCTTTAAAATCTTTTATCAATGTTTATTCATGGGATGTGGGCGTCACTGGCTAGGCCAGCATTTATTGATCATCCCTAATTGCCCTTGAAAGGGTAGTGGTGAGCTGCCTTCTTGAACCGCTGCAGTCCATGTGTTATAGGTACACCCAAAGTGCTGTTAGGGATGGACTTCTGGGATTTTGACCCAGTGACAGTGAAGGAACAGCGATATATTTCCAAGTCAGGATGGTGACTTGGAGGGGAACTTGCAGATGGTGGTGTTCTCATGTATCTGCTGCGCTTGTCCTTCTAGGTGGTAGAGGTCACAGGTTTGGAAGGTGCCTTCTAAGGAGCATTGGTGAATTGTTGCAGTGCATCTTGAAGATGGCATACACTGCTGCCACTGTGCATCAGTGGTAGAGGGAGTGAATGTTGAAGGTGGTGGATTGGGTGCCAATCAAGCGGGCTGCTTTGTCTTGGATGGTATCGAGCTTCTTGAGTGTTGTTGGAGCTGCACTCATCCAGGCAAGTGGAGAGTATTCCATCACACTCCTGACTTTGTGTCTTGTAGATTGTGGACAGGCTTTGAGGAGGCAGGAGATGAGTTACTTATTACAGAATTCCCAGTCTCTGTCCTGCTCTTGTAGCCACAGTATTTATATAACTAGTCCAGTTCAGTTTCTGGTCAATGGTAACCCCCAGGATGTTGATAGTGGGAGATTCAGCGATGGTAATGCCATTGAACATCAAGGGGGGAGGGATGTTTAGATTCGCTGTTGTGGGAGTTGGGCATTGCCTGGTACTTGCGTGGCACTTATCAGCCCAAGCCTGAATGTTGTCCAGATCTTGCTGCATATGGACATGGACTGCTTCAGCATCTAAACAGTCATGAATGGTGCTGAACATTGTGCAATCTGTCAATATTCCCACTTCTGACCTTATGATGGAGGGAAGGTCATTGATGAAGCAGCTGAAGATGGTTGGGCCTAGGACACTACCCTGAGGAACTCCTGCAGTGATGTCCTGGGACTGAGATGCTTGACCTCCAACAACCACAACCATCTTCAGGGCACTGAAGAAGACAAACACAGACTCAAAACATTAACTCTGTTTCTCTCTTCACAGATGCTGTCAGGCCTGCTGAGTTTTTCCAATATTTTCTGTTTTTATTTCAGATTTCCAGCAGTATTTTGCTTTGTGTTAGGTATGACTTAAACCAGTGGAGAGTTTTCCCACGATTTCTATTGACTCCAGTTTTGCCAGGACTCCTTAATGCCATACTCGATCAAATGCTGCCTTGATGTCAAGGGCAGTCACGCTCACCTCACCTCAGGAGTTCAGCTCTTTTGTCCATGTTTGAACCAAGGCTATAATGAGGTCAGGAGCTGAGTGGCCCTGGTGGAACCCAAACTGGACCCCAGTGGGTAGGTTATTGCTGTGTAACTGCCACTCAATAGCACCGTCATCAGCCCCATCACTTTGCTGATGATCGAGAGTAGACGGATGGAGCGGTAATTGGTAGGGTTGTATTTGTCCTTTTTACAGATAGGACATACCTGGGTAATTTTCCACATTGATGGGTATATGCCTGTAGCTGTAATGGGACAGCTTGGTTAGGGGTGCAACCAGCTCTGGAGTATAAGTCTTCAGTACTATTATGGATTATTCTCCCAGTAATGTTCCATGATCTAATAAATCTCTTTTTATTTTTGATTGGCCTCTCCTTTCTTTTTGATGATTTTAAACTTATGTTCTCCAGTTACCAACACACTGACCAGTGGAAATACTTTTCTGATTTATTTTTATCAAAATCCCTCAGAAGTTTTAACACTTCTATCACAAGTCTAACCTTCTCACTTTTAATTAAAATAACCCCTTGAATTTCAAGCCTGACACAAATTTAAGTCCGGCTTACATCATTTTGGTGAATACAATTTACACCACACATCCCCACCACCTCACCCCCTAGTCACCCCTCGTCCTCTAAACCGCAAATAACAGTAAGCAGCTTCTGTAAATTGACCAGCATCTTACTTCCTCTACAGGTACAAACCCCCTTTTGACAAATGTCTTCTAACCTTTGTTGACAGGGTAACCCCTCCATGCTCCAGCGCACAGTGTCCAGTCCAGCAGTGAGAAAGGTTCTCCTTCATCCTGTCCCCACCACCCCCCACCCCCCCAACCTCCAGACTGCAGAACTGAAATGCCCCCTCAGCCCTCCTCCACCAGTTCAATTTCATTCCTTTCTACTTCATGCCTCACTGTTGCCTCAGGACAATGATACCCAGCTTAAGGTGTCGTAACTTTCCTGCATTAGGACAAGAGTCACAGCAGCAACAAAAGGCCAATATACATCATCCCTTCTGCTCCTCACTGTAGCCATTCACCAATTTAACAGTTAAAGCACTCCTCAGTCACTAGTTAAACTGAAAATATAATGATACTTGGATTCATAAAAGAACAGAGCACAGAAGGGAGCCATTTGACCTGTGGTGCCTATGCAAGCTCTTAGAAAGTGCTCGTGCTTTAAGTTTCAATTCACCCTGATCCGTCCCCAAAGCCCTTTTTAGGTTTTTCTCCTTCAAGTATTCACCAAGTTCCCTTCTGAATGTTACTATTGAAACTGCTTCCACAAGCCTTCTTTCCAGGTCATAACAATTCATTGCATAAAAAAAGTTCATCTTCATTCTCATTCTTTTATCAATTATCTTAACAACAACTTAGATAGTGCCTTTAACGTACTGAAACAAAGGGGTATCACAGGAGCATTACAAAATGAACTATGACACCAAGCCACATAAGAAGATATTAGGTCAGAAGACCAAACATTTGGTCAAAGGGGTAGGTTTTAAGGAGTGTATTAAAGGGAAATAGCAAGGTCGAGAGATGGAAAGGTTCAGGCAGGGAATTCCAGAACTTCAGGCCTAAGCAACTTAAGGCACAGCCACCAATGGTGAAGCAATTAAGTTTGGGGATGCACGGGAGACCAGAATTAGAGAGATGCCGACATATTGGAGGGTTATGGGGCTGGAGGAGATTACAGAGATAGGGAGGGGCGAGTCATAGAGGGATTTGAAAATAAGGATGAGAATTTTAAAAACAACACATTGCTTGACTGGCAGTCAATATAGGTCAGTGTACAGGGGTGACAGGGGAATGAGGCTTGCTGTGAGTTAATATATGGGTAGCAGAATTTTGAATGACTCCAAGTTTACGAAGGGTAGAATGTGGGAGATCAGCCAAAAGTAGACTGAAATAGTCCAATCAAACGCTAAGAAAAGCATGGATGAAGGTTTCAGCAGGAGATGAGCTGAGACAGGGGTGACATCAGGCAATGTTATGGAGTTGGAAGGAGGTGCCTTAGCGATGGCACGAATGTGAGTTTGGAAGCTCACCTCCGAATCAAACATGACACCTAGGTTGTGAACAGACTGGCTTAGCCTCATGACCATTGCCAGGGAATGGAGTTTGGAGTGTCGTTTGCTTTCTGGCCCTTCTTCTGCTGGAGAACGTTGCTTCCTATATACTTTTTCAAAATCGCTCAATTTTGAAAGCCTCCATTAAATCTCCCCCTAACCTCTGTTGCTCAAAGAAGATCATCCCCAACTTTCCCAGTCTCTTCACGTAACTGAAGTCCCTCATCCCTGGTACCATTCGAGTGAACCTCCTCTAAACCCTCCCTAAAATGTGAAGCATAGAATTGAACATGATACGCCAGCTAATAGTCAGTGATTTATAAGGCTTTAGCATACCTGCCTTGCTTTTGAACTGTTTGCCTCTATTTATAGTTTATGTTTTCTCTTCTCATTCTTTCATTCAAAATATAACATGTCTCTGCACCAAAATTCTTCTGCCATGTCTACATCAAAATGCATTACTGAACCCTACCTGATTCCAGGATTCGCAACACTAAAAGAAAACTTGCACTTTTTACAACCTCAGAAAGTCCCAAAGCCCTTTACAAGTAATAATGAAAGTGTGGTCACCACTGTAATGTAGGAAACACCAATACACCCAGGACACCTCCCTATTGTTCAGTATATGGTATAGTACACCCTATCTCCAATGCTCCGATTCTAAAGCAACTCTCCGGAATTCCCCAAATAGTCAGATGCCCATCACTCATAACATGCAGCTTCACCCTTATTCTGGGATATTCTTAACCATGGTTCAGACTCTAGAACCTGAGGAATAGTCCTGGGCATTCCTTTCCCAATATCTATGATCCCCAGCACCTGTTTCCAAGCCTTACTGCTTTCAGATCAAATCCCTCGACTCCCCCAACTATTGTTCGCAGTATTCCTACGTCCAGCAAATATAGCATGCCAGCTGTGGTTCAGTGCGTAGCACTCTTCACTCTGAGTCAAAAGGTTATGGTTCAAGTCCCACCACAGGACTTGAGCACAACAATCAAGGCTGACAGTCCAGTGCAGTACAGAGGTGCCGTCTTTTGGATGAGACATTAAAACAAGAACCCGATTGCTCTCTCAGGGGGATGTAAAAGGTCTCGCTGCGCCTTTTTTGAAGAAGGGCAGGTAAGTTATTCCCAATGTCCTGGCCAATACTTATTCCTCAATCAACATAACAGATCACATTGCTGTTTGTGGGATCTTGCTGTGTACAACTTGGCTGCTGCATTTTTTATATTTCAACAGTGAGTACACTTCAAAGAAGTGCTTCCTAGGACGGAACCCGGCTTGATAGACCATCATTTTTTTTAATGTTATCGAAACGTGGAATACTTACTGAAACAGATTCACAGGAGTCTGTTGTTGACTTAACAAAAACGATAAAACATTTATGAAACAAAACACATTAACCATATTACCCGAGATAACAAAAAAGTTGGAAAGTTTGCAACACAGAAACCAAGGAAAAAGTTATTCAAACTCACGCTATCCCTTTTATCCCAGTAATACCCTTCCAGACCCAACACTCCAGTGAAGAGGGACCACTATTTCCACACCAAGGCTAGAGCTGGTTCAGTTGCAAAGGTTTCTTTTCCAGTAGGTTTCTGAACATTTACTAGGAGTCCTTCGAAAATTGGTATCTCCTTTGAGATATCCAGAAAACTCACTCCAAATTCACTATTACTTTAACTTTAGAACAATACATATGAGTTCCTTAAATTCATCTCCTCAGCAGTGTGGCATCACTTCTAGCTAGAGAGGGACTTAGTCCTTTTTTGTGTTCACTCTGTGATATAACACATACCAACTGAACTAAAAGCTGCCTTTCTGTCCCTCCCTGTATCTCTGTGGGTCTCTCCAATCACCCTTTGGGAAGCAATGGCACAGTTTTTTCCTAATTTTTGTGTTTGTTTTAACTTACCTAAACTACTAAACCCCTTGGTAATCCATCTCTTCATTTCAACCTCACTTAAAATGCATGGACACAGGCAGGGCCTGGAGGCTTCCCTGCTCCATTTCAAAAATACTCAAAAATGAAACCAAACCCAGATTTCACTTTTCTTAACACACAAATTTTAAAAAGTATAAATTAAACTTAAAGGTATATCTTGTTACTAACACGCACTAACACAAATATAATTTACTTAACACTATATCTAGTTCCTAACCAGCCCACAGCTATCTCTATGCTCCAGCACCTTAAGAACACTATCCCATCACTTTTGAAACCAGTTCCACTTCTACGGGATCTGGAGACAAACCTCCTCAATACCCATAGATCCCAGATCTCTTTCCCAGTGATTCCAGATCTTACCCTAGTGTTCCTAGAGTTTCCAACTCCAGTCCTCACGAAACAGTGGGACACTGCAATGCCTGCAGGCACAGGTCTCCTCTCCAAATAACAATGATAGATATCACCAAATCCCTAGATATGAATTTGATGTTGTTGGTGTTAGTAAATTTGAATTGTTTGACTTCCATCGTAATAAGAGAAACAGAATAATTTCTTCTGAAGCATTGGGTACCAACCGGTGAACCAGGAATTTACGGTTCCCAGAACTAAATCAGGAGCAATGCCTTAGCTGGACTCTACTGCTGAAGACTGAAGATGGTTCAATAAGCAGTCCCTCATTTTATGGAAAACATGTTCGTACCACCCAGTCAAATGTTTATGGGTTCAAGCCCCACTCCAGGACTTGGACATACAAACTAGGCTGACGTTTCAGTGCAGTACTGAGAGTCTGTTGCATCATAGAGGCAGTACTGAGGAACAGCCACACTATCAGAGGGTCAGCATTGAAGGAGTGCTGCACTATCAGAGAGTGAGCACTGAACCGTCGGAGGTTCAGTGCCGAGGGAGGGTTGCAATGTCGGAGGGTCAGTGCCGAGGGAGGGTTGCAATGTCGGAGGGTCAGTGCCGAGAGGGTGTTGCAATGTCGGAGGGTCAGTGCCGAGGGAGTGTTGCAATGTCGGAGGATCAGTGCCGAGGGAGTGTTGCAATGTCGGAGGGTCAGTGCCGAGGGAGTGTTGCAATGTCGGAGGGTCAGTGCCGAGGGAGTGTTGCAATGTCGGAGGGTCAGTGCCGAGGGAGTGTTGCAATGTCGGAGGGTCAGTGCCGAGGGAGTGTTGCAATGTCGGAGGGTCAGTGCCGAGGGAGTGTTGCAATGTCGGAGGGTCAGTGCCGAGGGAGTGTTGCAATGTCGGAGGGTCAGTGCCGAGGGAGTGTTGCAATGTCGGAGGGTCAGTGCCGAGGGAGTGTTGCAATGTCGGAGGGTCAGTGCCGAGGGAGTGTGGCAATGTCGGAGGGTCAGTGCCGAGGGAGTGTGGCAATGTCGGAGGGTCAGTGCCGAGGGAGTGTGGCAATGTCGGAGGGTCAGTGCCGAGGGAGGGTTGCAATGTCGGAGGGTCAGTGCCGAGGGAGGGTTGCAATGTCGGAGGGTCAGTGCCGAGGGAGGGTTGCAATGTCGGAGGGTCAGTGCCGAGGGAGGGTTGCAATGTCGGAGGGTCAGTGCCGAGGGAGGGTTGCAATGTCGGAGGGTCAGTGCCGAGGGAGGGTTGCAATGTCGGAGGGTCAGTGCCGAGGGAGTGTTGCAATGTCGGAGGGTCAGTGCCGAGGGAGTGTTGCAATGTCGGAGGGTCAGTGCCGAGGGAGTGTTGCAATGTCGGAGGGTCAGTGCCGAGGGAGTGTTGCAATGTCGGAGGGTCAGTGCCGAGGGAGTGTTGCAATGTCGGAGGGTCAGTGCCGAGGGAGTGTTGCAATGTCGGAGGGTCAGTGCCGAGGGAGTGTTGCAATGTCGGAGGGTCAGTGCCGAGGGAGTGTTGCAATGTCGGAGGGTCAGTGCCGAGGGAGTGTTGCAATGTCGGAGGGTCAGTGCCGAGGGAGTGTTGCAATGTCGGAGGGTCAGTGCCGAGGGAGTGTTGCAATGTCGGAGGGTCAGTGCCGAGGGAGTGTTGCAATGTCGGAGGGTCAGTGCCGAGGGAGTGTTGCAATGTCGGAGGGTCAGTGCCGAGGGAGTGTTGCAATGTCGGAGGGTCAGTACCGAGGGTGTGTGGCAATGTCGGAGGGTCAGTACCGAGGGAGTGTGGCAATGTCGGAGGGTCAGTACCGAGGGAGTGTGGCAACGTCGGAGGGTCAGTACCGAGGGAGTGTGGCAATGTCGGAGGGTCAGTACCGAGGGAGTGTTGCAATGTCAGAGGGTCAGCACTGAGGGTGCACCTCACCGTCGGTGAGTCAGTAGTAAGGAGGTGCCACATTGTCACAGGGTCAGTGCTGAGGGAGCATCGCACTGTTAGAGGGTCTGCACTGAGGGAACACTGCACCGCCAGAGGGTCTGCACTGGGGAGTGCTGCACTGTCAGGTGGTCAGTACTGTGGGAGTCCCGCAGTGACAGAGGGTCAGAACTGAGGAAATGCAGCAAGGTGGGAGGGTCAGCACTGAGGGAGCGCCGCACTGTGGGAGGGTCAGCACTGAGGGAGCGCCGCACTGTGGGAGGGTCAGCACTGAGGGAGCGCCGCACTGTGGGAGGGTCAGCACTGAGGGAGCGCCGCACTGTGGGAGGGTCAGCACTGAGGGAGCGCCGCACTGTGGGAGGGTCAGCACTGAGGGAGCGCCGCACTGTGGGAGGGTCAGCACTGAGGGAGCGCCGCACTGTGGGAGGGTCAGCACTGAGGGAGCGCCGCACTGTGGGAGGGTCAGCACTGAGGGAGCGCCGCACTGTGGGAGGGTCAGCACTGAGGGAGCGCCGCACTGTGGGAGGGTCAGCACTGAGGGAGCGCCGCACTGTGGGAGGGTCAGCACTGAGGGAGCGCCGCACTGTGGGAGGGTCAGCACTGAGGGAGCGCCGCACTGTGGGAGGGTCAGCACTGAGGGAGCGCCGCACTGTGGGAGGGTCAGCACTGAGGGAGTGCCGCACTGTCGGAAGGTCAGTAGTGAGGGAGCGCCGCACTGTTGGAGGGTCAGGCCTGAGGGAGCGCCGCACTGTCGGAGGGTCAGGCCTGAGGGAGCGCCGCACTGTCGGAGGGTCAGGCCTGAGGGAGCGCCGCACTGTCGGAGGGTCAGGCCTGAGGGAGCGCCGCACTGTCGGAGGGTCAGCACTGAGGGAGCACTGCTGCTCAGTAAGATATTGAAATGAGGATCTACTTGCTGACTTGATTTCATTAGTTAATTTACACATTAAAGTATCCATAGTACTATTCAAAGAGCAGCAATGAGTTTTCCCTGCATCCTGTTCAACATTTTTCCCCTTCCCTAACACAACCTAAAAGAAGTGGAATTCATTACATTGTTGTTTGATCTTATTAAGCACATATACTATTTGTTTATCTATATTACAATTCTGACTTTATTGCTAAAATAAGTCACTGTAAAATAAGTAGTTTGAGGTGCTTGAGAGATGTGAGAAGGTACCAGATAAATGCTTGTCCTTTTAAACTACCTGACTTGGAGCTCTCTGTATATTGTGTATGAAACAGTCAGGGACAGCTGGGACAGAGTTGAAGACTTTCATTTCAACATCAAGTTCAGAGACTACTCACAAACTGCAAAATGTCACTTTTGCAGCAAGTGTTCAAGTGAGCTGAGTCCCAGGTCCCAATTATTTCACAGCATTCACAAAGTAAATCGGTACTTTTAATATAGAGCATTGATGGGAAGACATGGCTAGACATCACAATGAATTCATACAAACAATGAGATACATTGAAAAGTCAAACTTCACATTATCTGTTTTTTCCTTCATCAAGTATCTGCCAAACACTTTGAGGTCTAAGTGGAAACTGTTAAAAAGGCAATTTATGTCCTTCACTGACTCAATCTCACCTAGGAAAAGGCAAGGAAAAGCCTGCTTACTGATTCAACATCATAATCCAACTCCCAAAGGCCTCTCAGGCTACAGACACTTGCAATGCCAATGCACATCATCCTAAATTCATTCTCTCTGTTCCCTTTCCTGTCAATCATCCCACTGGTTTTAAATAACGCGCGGGGACCATGACACAGCCTCATTGCTCAATGTCAGTTCATTGAACTGCCTGTGTTGTCAACCTACACATATAAGAGCTTAGATCCAGAGAGAGCAATCAATCATCAGCCTCCAACATGTGGAGTAGCCACATACTCTCATGCTGCTCTGTCCCTCACCATTAGTAATTCCAGTCATAAGCCATCACTGCAGCGCTCTGGCTGAGCGTGTCCTGTGTACTATGATCAGTTCACAGCGCTGATGCCAAACTCTTCCGCAGCCATTAACACAGTGACTGAGGCACCAGATCACTATTAAACAATAGTGCTACTCATACCAAATACAGGAAAAAATGGGACAAATCTGCTCTAATTTCTATAAAAAAGCAAAATACTGTGGATGCTGGAAATCTGAAATAAAAACAAAGTGCTGAAATATTCAGCAGGTCTGGCAGCATTGTGGAGAGAGAAACAGAGTTAATGTTTCAAGTTATGGTTCTCCTTTGGAACTGAAGGAAGGTAGAAATGTGATAGTTTTATGCGATTGAAAGGGGGAGGGGCAAGAAGAACAAAAGGAAAGATATGAGAAAAGGCAGAGGACAGGAGAGATGTCATGGAACAAAAGGCAAAGGGAGTGGTAATGGTTGTAATAAAGAAACAAAGCATTATCTACAGTGTGTGTGAATGGCAAAATAATGAACAGCTCCATCCAAAACATGAAAAACAAGATTCAAACCAAAACATGGCAAAAAAACAGAATCAAAATGGGGGACAGAATTCATGGCCTTAAATTGTGAACTCAGTGTTGAGTTCAGAAGGCTGTAAAGTCGGAAGATGAGGTGCTGTTCCTCAAGCTTGCATTAAGCTTCACAGGAACAATGCAGCAGGCCGAGGGGGGAAATGTGAGCATGAGAGCAAGGTGGTGAATTAAGATGGCAAGCCACAAAAGCTCAGGGTAATGCTTGTGGACTGAGTGAAGGTGTCCCACAAAGCCATCACCCAATCTGCTTTAATGTCTAGTTGTCTTCGGTAATACAATTGCATAGCTAGCGATGTCAACAAGGACCACTGGCTGATCAGTAACCTAAGCACAAAAAGGCCAAAGTAGTTCCTGGAGACAGTCAAAGTTCTCAATTATTAGCCAGATGAGAGGCTGAAATTCAAAGCAACTGACTATTTCCTCAATCTTGGGCTGTAACAGAGACAATCAAAAAACCATCACAGCATTCCAATTTATATTACTCAACCAGAAATACAGACTGACCTCTCAATCTGTATATTGTACAGTGTACAATCAGAAACACAGTCTGAACCCTCACTCTGTATACAGTACAATATACTGTTAGACATTAGAGAGTTTAAGTAAGATATGTATTTGTATGCTTTAGGAATTAGCTGTAGCTTTAAGTTTAAGTCTAAATTATATTTTTTCTACTTGTGGGTTAAAAAGATGAAACCTTGGATCTAGTTTCATTTTCAATTGGAGATAGTAGGTCTAAGCTCTGTTTGTATATCTGCATTTTTAAGACCCCTGAAGTGGAGGCCCTTGTTAGCAAGGGGGTAGTGGTTTAGGGAAGTTAAAGCAAAGTAGAAAATGCCCACGCATGCACACTGAAAGTAGTTTGAGTTCAGTTGGTCAGTGTGCTCAAAGTTGAAAGGGGTTGCCAGCAGAGGCAGCACAGAAGAGGGACAGAAAGCAAGTCCCAAACTAAAGTTGAAACCAACTACCAGGAGAAGCTGGGCAGGAGGGAGCTACAGGAAACAAGTTACCCCAAAGAACAGAAGAAGAGGGGTCCCAAGAAGACCTTCTAGTCAAAGGAAATGAACAGGAACCTGGAAAAGGTCCTATTAGGTGAAGTTAAGAGTGAGGAGCAGAGAAAAGCTCCAAGATTAAAGGGAGAAAGCTGCAGGATGCAGATTTAAAGCAATCTTGGCTTGCGAGAAGCCAGAAACCCAAGGAGACAGCTAAACGTCTGTAACTCTTTACTATGGGCATGTGAGCAGTGGTGTTCTATTGGCATGGCTGAGCATTTGAGAGAGAGTGTGTAGAAGGAATCTTCAATGCACGAGGCAATCTAGGGGAGAAGAACATCAGAAGGAGAATTCAAAACCCTGGCGGTGGACAGTTGTGGAAGCGTCTGAGAGAAAGCGTCAGTTTGGGAAAAGATTCCAAAGCGAATTCTCCGAAAGTAGAGATTGGAAACCCCATGTGAAAGGTGGAGACTAGTGAGGCCAGTTGGCTCATGACAAGTGTTTGAGAGGAGTTGAGGAGAGATCCATAGCATCTGTGTGGGGTGACATCTGTCACTTGGTTTCAGAGTGTGGTGTGCCTGACCACAGGTTGTCTATTGGTTTACATGGACTGTGTCCTTACTGTGAACATTAGAGAATAAAATAGCTTTTGTAACCTGTGTTACCCTTACGAATCTATATATATGCCTGTAAAGGTACAGTTGTGGGTGAAGAAATATTGTAAAATAGTTCATCTTTTCTTGTTTAAAAATGTTTTATTCTTTTGTTAAAAATTCATCAGCTGACTCCTGTGACTCTGTTCAGTGGCCACCCTCCGTGTATCTAAACAAAAAATAAAAGTCAGGATCTATCAAGCCAGGTTCCAGCCTGGGATCTGACTTGCCCAGTAACAACATCAGCTGGGATCACAACAATACAGTCCAAAATACAGTCGGAATCCTCACTCCATATACTGTACAATATACAATCAGAAATACAGACTGAGCCCTCAGGATCCTAGGCCCAACCATCTTCAACTACTTCATCAATGACCTTCCTTCCATCATATGGTTAGAAATGGGGATGTTCGCTGACGATTTCAAAATGTTCAGCACCATTCACGACTCCTCAAATACTGAAGCAGTCCACGTCCAAATGCAGCAAGACCTGGGCAACACCGTGGCTTTGGCTGACAAGTGGTAAATAACATTCATGCCACACAAGTGTCAAGTAATGACCATCTCCAACAAGAGAGAATCTAACCATCGCCCCATGACATTCAATGGCATTACCTTCGCTGAATCCCCCACTATCGACCTCCTGGGGGTTATGACTGACCGTAATGGGAGCTGGATTGGCCATTTAAATACTGTGGCTACAAGAGCAAGTCAGAGGCTAGGAATTCTGCAGCGAGTAACTCACCTCCTGACTCCCCAAAGCCTGTCCACCATCTATAAGGCGCAACTCAGAAGTGTGATGGAATACTCTCCATTTGCCTGGATGAGTGCAGCTCCAACAACACTCAAGAAGCATGACACCATCCAGGATAAAGCAGCACGTTTAATTGGCACCCCACCCACAAACATTCACTCCCTCCACCACCGACGAACAGTGCCAGCAGTATATACCACCTACAAGATGCACTGCAGAAGCTCACCAAAGCTCCTTAGGCAGCACCCTCCAAACCCTGGATCGCTACCATCTTGGACAAGGGCAGCAGATACGTGGGAACCCCACCACCTGGAAGTTCCCCTCCAAGCCACTCACCATCCTGACTTGGAAATATATCACCGTTCCTTCACTGTCACTGGGTCAAAATCCTGGAACTCCCTCCCTAACAGCACTGTGGGTGTGCCTACACCACATGGACTGCAGCGGTTCAAGAAGGCAGCTCACCACCACCTTCTCAAGGACTATTAGAGATGGGCAATAAATGCTGGCATAGCCAACGACGCCCACATCCCATAAGTGAATTTTTAAAAATGTATACTGAACAATATAAAGTCAGAAATACAGACTGAACCTTCACGGTATACTGTACAATATAGAATGCACTGTTAATTATTCCAAGGTAGTTGGTTCCATTTGACATGATCCAGGAAAGTAGATTACAGAAGCAATCTTTGTTTTTTAGCCATTAGTGAATACAATTATAGAATTCTTTAAACCAACATGCATCACATTTCACTCTTTTAGAATTGTGCTCCTGTTGTTCCCAACTTACCCGTTTGGCATTGAATTCTGGGTGCATCACGCAGGTAGCCCCCACCCAGAGGGGGCACAGCAGTTTATTGAGAACTCCGTGGAGGTGATGTAGTGGTAGAACGTGGAGAATCACATCATCCCTGCTCCATTCCCATTGTTTCACCAGGCTGGTCACCTGTAGATAGATAAATTTACACAGTTGGTGCTACGCAACACAGCGAAAATAACTTATATTTATGTAGCACCTTTATTGTTTTCCAAGGCACTTCATGAGAACATTATAAAACAAAGTATGGCACCAAGCACATAAGGAGATATTAGGGCAGATGACCAAAAGCTTGATCAAAGAGATAGTTTTTAAGATGTGTCTTGAAGGAGAAACGGAGAGGTATAGGGAGGGAATGCCAGAGCTTAGGGCTGACACAACTGAAGGTACGGCCATCAACGATGGTGCAATTATAAGTCGGAATGCACAAAGGGCTAGAATTAGAGGATCGCAGAAATCTCAGAGGGTTGTGGGGTTAAGGAGCGGTAAAGCCCATTGAGGGATTTGAAAATAAGGGTTTGAATTTTAAAGTCAAGACGTTGCTTGATTAGGAGTAAATGTAGGTCAGCAAACACAGGGGTGATAGGGGAATGGGAGTAGCTGTGAGTCAAGGCAAGGACAGCAGAGTTTTGGTCTATCTCAAGTTTACAGAGGGTAGAATGTGGGTGACCCCCGAGGAGAGTATTGGAACAGTTGAGCCTAACACTAACAAAGGCATGAATGAGGGTTTCAGCAGATGAGCTGAGGAAAAAAATCAAGCAATGTTACAGAAGTGGAACAGGCAGTCTTAATGTTGGCACAAATATGAGGTCAGAAGCTCATTATAGGATCAAAAGTGAGACCAAGGTTGCAAACAGACTGCTTCAATCACAGGATCTTAACAGCACAGAAGGAGGCCATTCAGCCCATCATGTCTGCACTGGCTCTCCAAATAAGTATTATAACCTAGTGCCATTGCCCTGCCTTTTCCCCGTCCCTTGCACATTGTTTCTATTCAAATAATCATCTAATATCCTCTTGAATGCCTCAATTGAAGCTGCCTCCATCACACTTCCAGGCAGCACATTCCAGGCCTGACCCACTCGTTGTGTGAAAGTATCTCACATCACACTTGCCTCTTTTACAAATCACTTTAAATCCATGCCCTCTCATTCTTGATCCTTTTATGAGTGGGAACAGCTTCTCCCTATCTACTCTGTCCCGCCCCCTCATGATTTTGATCATCTCTATCAAATCTCCTCTCAGCCTACTTCTCTCCAAGGAGAACAGTCCCAACCTTTCCAAATCTATCTTCATAACTGAAGTTTCTCTCCCTGGAACTATTCTTGTAAACCTCTTCTGCACTCTCTCCAATATGTTCACATCCTTCCTATAATACGGTGCCCAGAACTGTACAGAATATTCCAGTTGAAGTCTAAAGAGTGTCTTATATAAATTCAGGATAACCTCCCTGCTCTTGTACTCTATGCCCCTATTTATAAAGCCCAGGATACTATATGCTTTATTAACTGCTCTCTCCACCTGTCCTGCCGCCTTCAATGATCTATACATAAATACACCCAAGTCTTTCTGCTCCTGCACCCCCTTCAAAATTTCACCCCTTACTTTATATTGTCTGCCCGCATTCTTCCGACCAAAATGCATCACCTCACACCTCTGTATTGAACTTCATCTCAGATTGTTTGCCAGGGATTAGGAATGGAGTCGGCAGGAACAGCGTTCAGAATGTTAAACAAACATTCTTAACACACTCATGAACCTGAGAGAAAACACTTCTCCTCATCTGTCTTAAATGAGTAACCCCTTATTTTTAAACCATAATGCTAGATTCTTCCACAAGAGGAAACATCCTCTCCACGTTCAATCTGTCAAGACCTCTTAGAATCTAATATGTTTCAATCAAGTCGCTTCTTATTCTTCCAGACTCCACTGGATACGAGCCTAACCTGCCCAGCCTTTCCTCATAAGACAACCTGCCCATTCCTAGTATTAATCTAGTAAACCTCCTCTGAACTGCTTCGAACGCATTTACATCCTTCCTTAAATATGGAGACCAAAATTGTATAGAGTACTTCAGATGTGGTCTCACCAGTGCCCTTTATAACTAAAGCACAACCTCCATACTTTTGTAAGCAATTCCCCTCACAATAAGCGATAACATTCTATCAGCTTTCCTAATTGCATGTACTCAGTGTCTGTAATACTGGCTGGTGGACAGGTCACATGAGTGAGAGAGGATATTAGATTGAAAGATTAAAATAGAGAATCTGTTTGGGTGGAGCTAAGAAACAGCAAACGGCAGCAAACTTTGGTAGGAGTTGTTTATAGGTAATGTGGGGCACGGTATAAATCAGGAAATGAGAGGCGCATTTAACAAGGGTAATACAGTACAAAAACAGAATTACCTGGAAAAACTCAGCAGGTCTGGCAGCATCGGCGGAGAAGAAAAGAGTTGATGTTTCGAGTCCTCATGACCCTTCGACAGAACTAGGTGAATCCCAGGAAGGGTTGAAATATAAGCTGGTTTAAGGTGGTGGTAGCGGTGGGGTTGGGTGGGGGGAGAGAAGTGGAGGGGGGTGGTGTGGTTGTAGGCAAAAGCAGTGATAGAAGCAGATCATCAAAAGATGTCACAGACGGCAGAACAAAAGAACACATAGGTGTCGAAGTTGGTGATATTATCTAAACGAATGTGCTAATTAAGAATGGATGGTAGGGCACTCAAGGTATAGCTCTAGTGGGGGTGGGGGGAGCATAAAAGATTTAAAAATATTTAAAAATAATGGAAAAAGGAGAGAAAAAGAAAAATCTATTTAATACAGTAATCACTGGGGGCTTGAATCTACATATAGACTGGGTAGACCCAATTAGCACTAATAGTGTGGAGGACGAATTCCTGCAGTGTATCCGAGGTGGTTTTCCAGAACAATATATTGAAACACTTAAAAACTAGGAGCAGGAGTAGGCCATTCGGCCCTTCGAGCCTGCTCCGCCATTCAATATGACCATGGCTGATCCCCTATCTCAATGCCATATTCCTGCTTTCTCTCCGTACCCCTTGATGCCCCTAATATCCAAAAATTTATCAATTTCTTTCTTGAATATACTCAGTGACCCGGCCTCCACAGCCTTCTGTGGTAGAGAATTCCACAGGTTTACCACCCTCTGAGTGAAGAAATTTTTCCTCATCTCAGTCCTAAATGGCCTGCCCCGTATCCTGAGACTGTGGCCCCTGGTTCTAGACTCTCCAACCAGGGGAAACATCCTCCCTGCATCCAGTCTGTCCAGCCCTGTTAGAATTTTATAAGTTTCAATCAGATCCCCTCTCATTCTTCTAAACTCTAGTGAATACAGGCCCAGTCGAACCAAACCCTCCTCATACGACAGTCCTGCCATCCCTAGTATCAGCCTAGTGAACCTTTGCTGCACTCCCTCTATGATTACTATAAGCTTTCTGAAGTAGGGAGACCAAAACTGCATGCAATGCTCCAGGTGTGGTCTCACCAAGGCCCTGTATAACTGCAGTAAGACATCCCTATTTCTGAACTCAAATCCTCTTGCAATGAAGGCCAACATCCCATTTGCCTTCCTAATTGCTGGCTGCACCTGCCTGTTTACTTTCATTGGTGAACAAGGGCACTCAGATCCCTTTGTACATCCACATTTTCCAATATATCACCATTTAAATAATACTCTGCCTTTTGCCTTTCTGTTCTTCACACCAAAGTGTATAACTTGACATTTATCCATGTTATGCTGCATCTGCCATGTGTTTGCCCACATACACAATTTGTCTAAATTGCCCTGAAGCCTCCTTGCATCCTCCTCACCAGCCCAGTTTTGTGTCATCAGCAAACTTCGAAATATTGGTTCCCTCATCCAAGTCATTTATATATATTGTGATGAATAGCTGAGACCCAAGCACTGATCCCTGCAGTACCCCACTAGTCATTGCCTGCCACCTGGAAAAAGACCCATTTATTCCCACTCTCTGTTTCCAGTCTGCCATCCAATTCTCAATCCATGCCAATTTATTATCCCCAGTCCCATGTGCTTTGATTTTGCCTATTAGCCTCTTGTGTGGGACCTTTTCAAAAGCCTTATTGAAATCCAAATACACCACATCCACTGGTTCTCCCTTATCTATTAGTTACATCCTCAAAAAAAGTCCAGTAGATTAGTTAAACATGATTTCCCTTTCATAAAGCCATGCTGACTTTGTCTAATCCCGTTAATGCTTTCCAAGTGTTCTGTTACCACGCCTTTTATAACAAACTCTAGCATTTTCCCCACTACTGATGTGTAATTGCTGACTGATCTGTAATTCTCTGTTTTTTCTGTCCCTCCTTTTTTAAATAGTGGGGTTACATTTGCCACCCTCCAACTGTAGGAACTGCTCCAGAGTCCATAGAATTTTGGAAGATGACCACAAATTCATCCAATATTTCCAGGGCCACTTCCTTTAGTACCCTGGGATGTAGATAATTAGGCCCTGGGGATTTTTCAGCCTTTAACCCCATTAATTTCTCTAGCACCATTTTTTTTACTCATACTGATTTTCTTCAATTCCTCTTTCTCACTAGACCCCTGGTTCCCTAACATTTCTGGGAAATTATTTGTGTCCTCTTCTGTGAAGATAGAACCAAAATATGTCCTCAATTCTTCTGCCATTTCTTTGTTCATCATTATAATTTCGTCCATTTCTGACTGTAAGGGACCTACGCTTGTCTTCGCTAATCATTTTCTCTTCACATATTTATAGAAGCTTTTAGTCAGTTTTCAGGTTCCTTGAAAGTTTACTCTCAAACTCCATTTTCCCCTTCTTGATCAATATTTATGTCCACTTTTACTGAATTTTAAATTGCTCCCAATCCTCAGGCTTGTTGCTTTATCTGGCAATTTTATATGTCTCCTCTTTGGATCTAATACTATCCCTAGTTTCTTTTGTAATCCATGGTTGAGCCACCTTTGCGATTTTATTTTTGCGCCAGACAGGAATGAATTATTGTTGTAATTCATGCATACGTTCCTTAAATATTAGCCATTGCCTATCCTTTTAGTAAGGTTCCCCTATCCATCATTGCCAACTCACGCCTCATACGCTCATAGTTCCCTTTAGTAAGATTCAGGACCCTAGTTTTGGGTTCAACTTCTTCACTCTCCAACCTAACGAACAATTCCATCATCTTATGGTCGCTCTTCCCCAAGGGGCCCCGCACAACAAGATTATTAATTAATCCTTCCTCATTGCATAATACCCAGTCTAGGACAGCCTGCTCTCTAGTTGGTTCCTCTATGTATTGGTTTAAAAAGCCATCATGTACACACTCCAGGAAATCCTCCTCCACCGTATTATTGCTAGTTTGGTTTATCCAATCTACATGTAGGTTAAAGTCACCCATGATTACAGTTGTACCCTTATTGCGTCTCTAATTTCCTGCTTAATGCATTCCATTACATCTCCATTACTGTTTGGGGGCCTATAGACAACTGCCACCAACATTTCTTCTGTTATTCATTCACGGGATATGGACATCGCTGGCAGTGCCAGCATTTATTGCCCATCCTTAGTTGCCCTTGAGAAGATGGTGGTGAATTGCCTTCTTGAACCGCTGTAGTCCATGTGCTGTAGGTACACCCACAGTGCTGTTAGGGAGGGAGTTCCAGGATTTTGACTCAGTGACAGTGAAGGAACGGCGATATATTTCCAAGTGAGGATGGTGAGTGACTTGGAGGGGAACTTCCAGGTGGTGGTGTTCCCATCTATTTGCTGCCCTCGTCTGTCTAGATTATAATGGTTGTGGATTTGGAAGGTGCTGTCGAAGGAGCCTTGGTGAATTCCCGCAGTGCATCTTGTAGATGGTACACACTGCTGCTACTGTGCGTCGGTGATGGAGGTTTGTAGATGTGGTGCCAATCAATTGAGCTGCTTTGTCCTGGATGGTGTCAAGCTTCTTGAGCATTGTTGGAGCTGCACT
The DNA here is from genome assembly GCF_017639515.1 of Carcharodon carcharias. Taxonomy (NCBI): domain Eukaryota; kingdom Metazoa; phylum Chordata; class Chondrichthyes; order Lamniformes; family Lamnidae; genus Carcharodon; species Carcharodon carcharias. The sequence goes on along the minus strand of NC_054473.1, from coordinate 191,619,171 downwards.
CATCCAGGCAAGGGGGGAGTATTCCATCACACTCCTGACTTGTGCCTTGTAGGTGGACAGGCTTTGGGGAGTCAGGAAGTGAGTTATTCGTGGCACAATTCCTAGCCTCTGACCTGCTCTTGTAGCCACAGTATTTATATGGCTCAAGGGGATGAATGACCTACTCCTCCCCTATTTCCTATGCCTCTGCAATACTGACTTGTGTACACAGTGTCCTTAATACTATCTCATATACACAGTCTCTGTGATACAGTTTCTGTAATATCAGCCCGTGTACACAAGGGGAGGTGGTGGCATAGCGGTATAATCACTGGACCAGTTTTCCCGAGAATCAGGGTAATTCTCTGGGGGCCCAGGTTCAAATCAGAAAATTGAATCCAATAAAAATCTGGAGTTAATAGTGTGATGATGACCATGAAATCATTGCCGATTGTTCACTAATGCCCCTTTAGGGGAGGAAATGTGCCACCCTTACCTGGTGTGGCCTACATGTGACTCCAGGCACACAGCAATGTGGTTGACTCTTAAAATGCCCTCTGAACAAGGGAAATTAGGGATGGGCAATAAATGCTGGCCTAGCCAGTGATGCCCATCCTATGACTGAATTTTTAAAATTCTCTGTGATACCAGTTTGCATGTACACAGTTTCTGCACTACTGACTTGTGTACACGGTCTTTGTGCTACCAGCCTGTGTACACATTGTCTGTAATACCGGCTCATGTACACAAAGTCTACGATACTAACACGTCTACACAGCATGTGTAACAATGGCTTGTGTGTAGAGTTTGCTTTCAACTATTATTTCTCCCTCTATAATATGCAATGTGTTTCTGTTGACTCTATTAGATGTTCCATTATGCAGTCAGCTTCTGTTAGGGCTCTGAGCTGTGACTATTCACCTGAAACATTGCTTTCAGGAGCATGGTTAATGTGGGAATATTAATGAGACCCCCAGGGTTAACCTGACGTTAACTGTCTGATCTGCTCTCCACATGATCAGTGAGATCGTTACTTGGTTGTCATCTCAGGCAATGTACAACACAGACATTTGAAAGCTCACAACCTCTTAATCTTAAAAACATAAGTGGTGCAAAGATTCACACTTCCTTCTCTCTGGACTGGAGGGTCTGATGTGGTGTCCTCAAGGTGTGACATCACCAGCAGCAACAAGGACAGAAAAATGACGAGAGGATTCACAATGTCGTGAACGTTGGAGGACTGGGGGTGAGTTACAGCTGGAATCTAATCGTGGGGTTTGGGAGTTTATACATAGAACAACAGATACCCAGGAAGGAGTTACACACTGGAAAATAACTGAGGGGTTCAGGGAGTTTGTATGTAGAGTTACAGATGCTACAGAATGAGTTACTGGCTGGAATCAAATTGAGGGGTTGGTGGTGGGGGGGGGGGGGGGGGGGGGGGGGGGGGGGGGGGGTTTAATATATCGAATAACGGACAATAGCGAGTGAGCTGCTGGTGCCATGATGTTTTAGCAGACACATATTAGCCCCAAAATTTATGGAGAAGCAGGAGGTTCAGGAAAGGCCAAAATGGACAAAAAACGTGGCAAAGCAGGAAATGTAAAGATTTTGTCAAAGTTAACAGCAGGACCTCATTTACATTTCCCTTCCGTTTCCAGATCAGTAACTGACCACACTGACAGGCTTCCCTCGGGATGGTGCCCAGCAATCAATGGGGATGGGACACTATTGGAGCTTGGTGACAGAGGGCATTAGGGCCTGGGAGATTTTTTTTATTCATTCATGGGGTGTGGGTGTCGCTGGCTAGGCCAACATTTATTGTCCACCCTAAATTGTCCTTGTATTAGGGATCATGGCAAGGGGAAAAGTGAGGCTGCAATCAACAAAGGGGAGGCCTCCTGATTCCCAAAGAGCTGGCAGCTCTCATTTCCCTTTCACTGCTGGGTTTCTCGACACCTGGCAATCCCACACAGCAACTGTTAAATTAAAAACAGGCTCTCCATTGTATTGCGGGGGGGTGGGGGGCTGAATTAAAGATGTTAATGAAATGCCTCCCCTCTCAGGCACTCGGAGGGATCGGAACTCTCTGCCGTGATATCAGTAACAGCTGTGCACACGGCGGGTTGGGGGTCACATTCCTTTTTTTATGCACTTTCACTGTCTCCCTCCTGTCCTGGCGGGATGAATAGCAAGTCCAGTGAATCACATGTGAACGTCATGGCCAGTAACCAGCTCAAACCAAGAGGGAAAGCAGCATAGGAAGGAAGTCACCTGACTGCACAGTATGCCATGGGTGGTGAGGACTCCTTTGGGACGCCCTGTTGTCCCACTTGTGTACAGTATCATGGCTCCTCTGTCCCTCCAGTCTGTGACAACATAACTGGCATCTGGCACAGGAGCAGCAGCTTCTCTCTCCAGTTGTTCAGTATCAGGAGAAGATTCTTGGGACAGATTGTAACCTCGTATCAAAAGGCATTTCACACCAAGTCTGTCAGCGACTGGTGTCACCAGTTCTACATAATTCTTCTCCACAATGATTAATGAGCTCTGAGAATCTTGAACAACATATTCGAGCTCTGGTACCGGATGATTTCTACACAGGGGCACTACCACCCCGCCACTCATCCAAGAGGCCCACTGGGCAACGACGTACGACACATCATTCGGACACAGGATTGAAATTCTTTGCTCCTTGATGTCGCCATCAAAACATCCCAAAGCACTTTGAATCTTCCTCGAAAGGCCCAGGCTGTATTGGTACAGGTCTCTGTATGTGTAATGACCATTATCATCTACAATTGCAAGTCTGTCTGCAAAATTTCCAGCTCTGGTGAAAACTTGTTCTGTTTTTATGAATAAGGGTGTTGTTGTACTCAGGTTTTTCTGCAAGGCTTTACTCCTGACAGCACATGTCCATTGGCCCCAGCAACAGGCATAGTGATGAAAAACTGATCCAGCAGCATATCTCAGGAAACTCGAGAGCATTCGACAACTCATGATCCTCAGCTGTCTGTTCAGTTGTCTTGGATGACTTTCTCTTTCTGCTGATTTAGAGAAAAGGGAACAGTCAGATTTCCAAGCAAATCAATAGATGGGAACTTGAATCAGTCTGTTCACCTTTGAACTATGAATTTAAATCTACTTGGGGTGGGGGGTGGCAAGAGATGAAGAGCTCTTCTTTTGGGGGCTGGACGGCACGCTGACTCAGGTGCTGTTCCTTAACAGCCAAGAACTACGCTTCAAAGGATCAAAGTCTTGTCTCACAGTCTAGCTCATTTAGGGTCTTAACTCAAATGTACTTGGACAAGCTTATTGAGGTAAGCAGGAACATGGAGTTAAGGTTACAAACAGATCAGCCATGATCTTATTAAATGGCGGAGCAGGTTTGAGGGGCCGAGTGGCCTCCTCCTGCTCCTAATTCATATGTTCATATGTACACTTAACCTGTCAAGCCAGGGAGACATTCACAACACATCAGGCTCTGAAAGCAGCACAGCTACATACAATTGGACCACTTTGTACAGTCGGCTGGTGCAAGGCAGGATCCTTGTTGCAGCATCTCACTCATAACAGCTGACCTGGATGCTCCGAATCCTCCCAGGTAATGTAATGTTCCCATCCACAACAACCCCTCACCTGGGAAACAAAGCACAGGTCACATCCCCTCCCCTGGTCACACCCCCACCCCTTCCTTCCCCTCCTCATCCCCCAGCTCACACCCCCACCTCACACCCCATTCCCCCACCCCCGCCTCACAACCCCCCTGCCCCCAACCCCGGCCTCATCACACCACACCCCATTCCCCCACCCCTGCCTCACACCCCCCACCTCACACCCCCCACCCCCGCCTCACAACCCCCCTGCCCCCAACCCCGGCCTCATCACACCACACCCCATTCCCCCACCCCTGCCTCACACCCCCCACCCCCGCCTCACAACCCCCCTGCCCCCAACCCCGGCCTCATCACACCACACCCCATTCCCCCACCCCTGCCTCACACCCCCCACCTCACACCCCCCCACCCCTGCCTCACAACCCCCTTGCCCCCAACCCCGGCCTCATCACACCACACCCCATTCCCCCACCCCTGCCTCACATCCCCCACCTCACACCCCCCCTGCCCCCAACCCCGGCCTCATCACACCACACCCCATTCCCCCACCCCTGCCTCACACCCCCCACCTCATACCCCCCCACCCCTGCCTCACAACCCCCCTGCCCCCAACACCGGCCTCATCACACCACACCCCATTCCCCCACCCCTGCCTCACACCCCCCACCTCACACCCCCCCACCCCTACCTCACAACCCCCCTGCCCCCAACCCCGGCCTCATCACACCACACCCCATTCCCCCACCCCTGCCTCACACCCCCCACCTCACACCCCCCCACCCCTGCCTCACAACCCCCCTGCCCCCAACACCGGCCTCATCACACCACACCCCATTCCCCCACCCCTGCCTCACACCCCCCACCTCACACCCCCCCACCCCCGCCTCACAACACCCCCACCCCCGCCTCACAACCCCCCTGCCCCCAACCCCGGCCTCATCACACCACACCCCATTCCCCCACCCCTGCCTCACACCCCCCACCTCACACCCCCGCCTCACACCCCCCCTGCCCCCAACCCCGGCCTCATCACACCACACCCCATTCCCCCACCCCTGCCTCACACCCCCCACCTCACACCCCCCAACCCCCGCCTCACAACCCCCCTGCCCCCAACCCCGGCCTCATCACACCACACCCCATTCCCCCACCCCTGCCTCACACCCCCCCTGCCCCCAACCCCGGCCTCATCACACCACACCCCATTCCCCCACCCCTGCCTCACACCCCCCACCTCACACCCCCGCCTCACACCCCCCCTGCCCCCAACCCCGGCCTCATCACACCACACCCCATTCCCCCACCCCTGCCTCACACCCCCCACCTCACACCCGCGCCTCACACCCCCCCTGCCCCCAACCCTGGCCTCATCACACCACACCCCATTCCCCCACCCCTGCCTCACACCCCCCACCTCACACCCCCCCTGCCCCCAACCCCGGCCTCATCACACCACACCCCATTCCCCCACCCCTGCCTCACACCCCCCACCTCACACCCGCGCCTCACACCCCCCCTGCCCCCAACCCTGGCCTCATCACACCACACCCCATTCCCCCACCCCTGCCTCACACCCCCCACCTCACACCCCCGCCTCACACCCCCCCGGCCCCCAACCCCAGCCTCATCACACCACACCCCATTCCCCCACCCCTGCCTCACATCCCCCACCTCACACCCCCCCACCCCCGCCTCACAACCCCCCTGCCCCCAACCCCGGCCTCATCACACCACACCCCATTCCCCCACCCCTGCCTCACACCCCCCACCTCACACCCCCCACCTCACACCCCCCCTGCCCCCAACCCCAGCCTCATCACACCACATCCCATTCCCCCACCCCTGCCTCACACCCCCCACCTCACACCCCCCCACCCCCGCCTCACACCCCCCCTGCCCCCAACCCCGGCCTCATCACACCACACCCCATTCCCCCACCCCTGCCTCACACCCCCCACCTCACACCCCCCCACCCCCGCCTCACAACACCCCCACCCCTGCCTCACAACCCCCACCTCATACCCCCCCACCCCTGCCTCACAACCCCCCTGCCCCCAACCCCGGCCTCATCACACCACACCCCATTCCCCCACCCCTGCCTCACACCCCCCACCTCACACCCCCACCCCTGCCTCACAACCCCCACCTCATACCCCCCCACCCCTGCCTCACAACCCCCCTGCCCCCAACCCCGGCCTCATCACACCACACCCCATTCCCCCACCCCTGCCTCACACCCCCCACCTCACACCCCCGCCTCACACCCCCCCTGCCCCCAACCCCGGCCTCATCACACCACACCCCATTCCCCCACCCCTGCCTCACACCCCCCACCTCACACCCGCGCCTCACACCCCCCCTGCCCCCAACCCTGGCCTCATCACACCACACCCCATTCCCCCACCCCTGCCTCACACCCCCCACCTCACACCCCCCCCACCCCCGCCTCACAACACCCCCACCCCCCGCCTCACAACACCCCCACCCCTGCCTCACACCCCCCCTGCCCCCAACCCCGGCCTCATCACACCACACCCCATTCCCCCACCCCTGCCTCACACCCCCCACCTCACACCCGCGCCTCACACCCCCCCTGCCCCCAACCCTGGCCTCATCACACCACACCCCATTCCCCCACCCCTGCCTCACACCCCCCACCTCACACCCCCCCACCCCCGCCTCACAACACCCCCACCCCCGCCTCACAACACCCCCACCCCTGCCTCACAACCCCCCTGCCCCCAACCCCGGCCTCATCACACCACACCCCATTCCCCCAACCCTGCCTCACACCCCCCACCTCACACCCCCCCACCCCCGCCTCACAACACCCCCTGCCCCCAACCCCGGCCTCATCACACCACACCCCTGTCCCCTCCCTCCCTGCCCCCCCCCTATCGCCCCTCTACAGAACCCACCCCACACAAGCCCCATTCCTCCCCCGGCCCCTCCATTCCCCTTTTTCCTGTGGTTTGTTTCTAAAATTTCTCATCATGATCTTACCTCAGACTCCAACGGACAGGAAGTGACGGCGACGCTGAGTCCGGGCGGAACAAGTTACCGAAGAAACGGTCCTGGCGGTGCGGTGGGGGCGGGGCCGGAGAATGAGGGGGCGCGGCTGGAGAGCGGGAGGCGGGGCCGGAGTGTGTGGAGCGGGGCCGGAGAATGAGGGGGCGGGGCCGGAGAGTGAGGGACGGGGCCAGAGTGGGGGGGCGGGGCCGGAGAGTGAGGGACGGGGCCAGAGTGGGGGGGCGGGGCCGAGGCGTGGGGGGCGGGGCCGGTGGGCGCTATTGTCAGGAGTACAGCATCTTGTCACAGGAAGCCGTGGCCTGGGCCTGTCATGGTGCAGCTGTGCGAACCCAGTGATAAACCTGTCTTACTCCTCATTGCAGCTTTTGGCTGGGGATTCGTTGCTCTTCTCCCTCACTCCATTCCTTTTCCATCACAGGACAGGAAACAGTGAGTCCAGGCTGTCAGAGTCCAGGCTATTGACCATCCCTGACTGACTGACTGACAATGCTGCAACACTCTGAATCACAACTACTAGCACGAGGAGATTCTCAATTCTTTTTCTATCTGCAGTGCAGATCTTTGCCATCAGGAGGCAGTGATCTTAGTCACTAACTGGAAGGTCAACAGCTTTTGGTCTCTGGAACTGAAAGAAAACGCCAAGCAAATGTTTGTGGCCTATTTGTCAGTTAAACCTTTCCGCTTCATACTTTACAAGTGATTTCCCCTGTCTGTACACTGGCGATCATGAGGATGTGTTTTTTTTTAATTCATTCATGGGATGTGGCCGTCGCTGGCTGGGCCAGCATTTATTGACCATCCTTTGAGAAGGTGGTGCTGAACTCTCTGCTTGAACTGTTGCAATCCATGTGGTGTAGGTACACCCACAGGGACACCCACATAGGGAGGGAGTTCCAGGATTTTGACCCAGCGACAGTGAAAAAACGGCGATATATTTCCAGGTCAGGATGGTGAGTGGCTTGGAGGGGAACTTGCAGGTAGTGGTGTTCCCATCTGGCTGCTGCCCTTGTCCTTAGAGTCATAGAATGAGTCAGGCAGTGAGTTCCAGATTCCCATCACCCTCTGGATGAAAAAATTCTTCCTTACATCCCCTCTAAACCTCCTGCCCCTTACCATAAAGCTATGCCCCCTGGTTATTGAACCCTCCACCAAAGGGAAAAGTTCCTTCCTGTCTACCCTATCTATGCCCCTCATAATCTTATACAACTCAATCATGTCCCCCCCTCAATCTCCTCTGCTCCAAGGAAAATAACCCCAGTCTATCCAAACTCTCCTCATAACTAAAACACTCCAGCCCAGGCAACAACCTGGTAAATCTCCTCTGCATCTCTCCAGTGCAATCACATGCCTCTTATAATGCAGATTCCAGAACTGAACGCAATACTCTAGCTGTGGCCTAACCACTGTTTTATACAGTTCCAGCATAATGTCCCTGCTCTTATATTCTATGCCTTGGCTAATAAAAGCAAGTGTCCCATATGCCTTCTTAACCAACTTATCTACCAGCCCCGCTACCTTAAGGGACCAGTGGATATGCATACCAAGGTCCCTCTGATCCTCGGTACTTCCCAGGGTCCTACCATTCATCATGTATTCCCGTGCCTTGTTTGTCCTTCTAGATGGTGGTGGTCATGAGTTTGGAAGATGCTGCCTAAGGAGCCCTGGTGAATTCCTGAAGAGCCTCTTGTGTATAGTACACACTGCTGTTACTGTGAGTCAATGGTGGAAGGAGTGAATGTTTGTGGATCTGGTGCCGTCAAGCAGGCTGCTTTGTCCTGGATGGTGTCAAGCTTCCTGAGTTGGAGCTGCACTCATCCAGCCAAGTGGGGAGTATTCCACCACACTCGTGATACTGCCTTGTAGATGGTGGACAGGCTTTGGGGAGTCAGGAGGTGAGTTACTCATTGCATGATTCCTAGCCTCTGACCTGCTGTTGTGGCCACAGTCTTTATATGGCTAGTCCTGTCCAGATTCTGGTCAATGGTATTCCCCAGAATGTTGATAGTGGGGGATTCAGTGATGGTAATGCCAAGGGGTGATGGTTGGATTCTCTCTTGTTGGAGATGGTCATTACCTGACATTTGTATGGCGCGAATGTTACTTGCCACTTGTCAGCCCAACACTGGATATTGTCCAGGTCTTGCTGTATTTGGACATGGACCGCTTCAGTATCTGAGGAGTTGCGAATGGTGCTGAACATTGTGCAATCATCAGTGAACATCCCCAATTCTGACCTTATGATGGAAGGACATCCCTATTAATTTATCTCCGAAGATCTTTACAAAGTGACACTGCCTTTGCATTGTACAGATGTGCATTAAACTATGTGTATTAAAGAAGCATTTGGGAAACAGGTGTTAAGTAAACTGGCGTGTATTAAATAGACAAATATTAAACTTGATTCAGTAGCCTATTGGTTGTGGTACTAACAACCCAAGAATTCCTGAGTTCAAATTCCACGAGCCTAAATTATGAAATTCAATAAATTTAGTAATTTATAAGCTGACACCTGAAAAACCAACAACAAAAAATGTCAAATTGTTGTCAAAATCAAATTGATTCACTTCAGGGAAGAGGACCTGCCACCCTTCCTGGGTCTGGCCAACTGTAACTGCAGGTCCACACTCCGTGGTTGTCTGTTAATGTCCTCAGGCCAACTAGGATGAGAAGTAAGTATTGTCTTGCCATTGATATCCATGTCCCCAAAACAATTTAAAGAACAGGTGTCTGTTAAATAGATGAATATTCAACAGGCCTACATTAAATGAATGTTTTAATGTAAAGTAGATTCTAATAGGGTCAGGGCTGCTGCCCAGCTGTTATTGAGTGTGAGAAATTAAACACTCTGCTCTTACAGCAAAGAGAGTGAGATTTGTAAAATGGGAATGGCATTTAGGTTTTTAATCCTATAAATACACTCAACTGTGAACATACAAACATACGAATTAGGAGCAGGAGTAAGCCACTCGGTCCTCAAGCCTGCTGCACCATTCGAAAAAGATTATTGCTGATTTGATTGTAACCTCAACTCCACATTTCAGTCTACCCTATCTCTTTGCTTATTAAGAATTTATCTACCTTTTCCTTAAAAATATTCAAAGACCCTGCTTCCCCTGCCTTAAGAGCTCCAAAGACTCTCACAACCCTCTGAGAGAAAAAATTTGTCCTCGCCTATATCCTAAATGAGCGACCCCTTATTTTTAAACAGTGACCCCCTAGTTCTAGATTCTCCCACAAGAGAAAAATCCTTTCCATATCGACCCTAGCTGTCAAGACCCCTCAGGATCTTATATGTTTCAATAAGGTTGCCTCTTAATCTTCTAAACTCTAGCGGATACAAGCCTAGTCTGTCCAACTTTTCTTAATAAGACAACCTGCTCATTCTAGGTATTAGTCTAATAAACTTTCTCAGAACTGCTTCCAACGCATTTACATCCTTCCTTAAGGAGACCAATACTGTACACAGTACTCCAGATGTTGTCTCACCAATGTCCTGTATAACTGAAACATAATCTCCCTACTCTTGTAATCAATTCCCTTCACAATAAATGATAACATTCTATTAGCTTTCCTAATTACTTGCTGGACCTGCATACTAGCTTTTTGTGATTCATGCACTAGGACACCCAGATCCCTCTGCGCCTCAGAGCTCTACAATCTCTCACCATTTAGATAATATGATTCTTTTTATCTTTCCTGCCTAAATGAACAATTTCATGTTTTCCCCACATTATGCCCCATTTGCCAGGTCTTTGCCCACTCAATTAACCTATCTGTATCCCTTGTGGTATTTCCTTGTGGTAACTGGATGTATAGTCAATCTCTCCTGCCAATCATGGGTCATGTGTTGAACTGTGAGGGCTCCGACCAGTGAGCTCTTAGCGCGGGCAATCCGGGGGATGGGGCTTTTCCGATGAGAGATCTGGTCGAGCGTGCAAGCACTAAAAATGTCTCTGTAATAAAGTTTAACTGTTTCTTGAGGAAACCAGTCTTCGCATTTGGCCACGAAGATGGGATCAACTTTGACTCTGCACCTCACCCTGTTACTGTGAGTAAATCAAATTTAAAAAACTACTTACCAGCCATGCCAGTGTTTGGAAGAATCGATCCATATGATGCGAATATTGAAGATTGGAGCCAGTATGTTGAGCGCCTCGGATTTTACTTTGTAGCAAATGAAATAACTGAAGAAAAGCAGAAAGCGACCCTTTTAAGTGTATGCGGCAGTAAAACACATAACCTGATTCATAACCTGACTGTCCTGAGCGCGTCCAATTCCAAGTCATATAGTGAATTCGTGGACCTGGTGAAAACACTTCCAGCTGAAGTGATAATCCATGATAATACAGCACCTCAAACTCACTTCAAGAGTTCAGGCCCCGGGAGAGTCCATCACAACCTATGTAGTGAACCTCAAGCAGTTAACAGAATACTGCAGCTTCAGAGACATTTTAAATGATGTGCTGCAGGACCGATTGGTATGTGGAGTCAAGGATGACACCATTCAGCGCTGATTGCTTGCCGAGGTAGATATCAATTTTAAACGCACCCTAGAAATCTCCCTCACCTCCCTCCCTCATGGAAAGTGCTGCGAGAGACTCACAGGCTTTGCAACGCATGGATAATGGCTCATGTACTTCATCTTGGACGGGAACTTGCTGCCAAGTGTGGCGACCTGCAAAATTAAAATGCGATTCAATGGCCACTGAGAGAAACATTAAGAAGCTTAACAAAAATGCTTCATCATTGGTTTCAAAACAAAATTGTTGTAGATGTGGAGGTGACCACGGAGCAGATACCTGTAAATTTAAAGGGGCAGGATGCCAAGGATCACGTGGTTAGGCAATGCTAGACAAAGTTGAAGCAGTCTGCAAAACAGCAAACAGACATGATAAAAGTGACAGGGACAGCAAAGACTGAAGCTGCTACTCCTGACATTTACTCCTTATATAGTGTAACTGCTATGAAGACTGAGCCTATTACGGTGACAGTACAAGTGAACGAGCAGCCACTGACAATGGAAGTGGATACTGGTGCTTCAGCAATGGTGGCAGGAGAACACACTTTCAGGTACCTTAATGAAGGAAGACAGCCAATAAATTTGGAGCAGACAAGAGCTAAATTAAGAACTTACACAGGGGAATTTATTCAAGTAATGGGCATCGCCACTGTCCCAGTCTCTTACAAGTGACAGACACGCAACTGCCTATAATAATAGTGAAAGGAGAGGGACCCAGTCTTTTAGGTCAGGATTGGCTACAGAAGATCAAACTCAACTGGTCTGAGGTATTTCACCTAAAATCAGATGGAATTCCAGAACTTCTAAGGAAATAAAAGGTTTGTAGGGATGAATTAGGGAGGTTAAAAGGCATGCACGCTAAGATACATGTTGATTCTCAGGTGATACCATGTTTCTTTAAGGCCAGGCCTGTGTCTTATACATTGAAAGAAAAGGTGGATGTGGAGCTGTGCAGCTTAGAAAAGCTGGGCATCATCCAACCTGTCCAATTCTCAGAGTGGGCCACACCCATAGTTCCAGTGGTTAAGCCTGACCATACTGTACGCATCTGTGGAGACTATAAGTTGACTAAATAAGGCAGCAAAACTAGATAAGTACCCCATACCATGGATAGATGACTTATGTGCCAAGCTGACTGGAGGCAAGTCCTATACAAAATTGGAAATAAGCCACACCTACCAACAACTAGAACTGGATAGCACGTTGAGAGAATACATGATTGTTAACACATAAAAGAGTCTCTATCAGTACACTCGTCTACCCTTTGGAGTCTCATCAGCATGCACTATTTTCCAGTGAACAATGGAGAGTCATTTACAAGGACTCCCACGAGTAGTAGTACATTTGGATGATGTTTGCATCACTGGGTTGACCGAGACTGAACACTTGGCCAACCTGGAGGAGGTGCTGAGAACGTTCATGGAAGCCAGCGTACGGTTAAAGAAGGAAAAATGCACATTTCAAGCAGCAGATTTATTTGGGTCACAGGGTGGATGCCATGGGCTTGCATCTGGTAGAAGATAAAGTTCAGACAATAAAAGATGCATCATCACCATTCAATGTAACAGAACTCAAGTCCTTCCCAGGTATGATCAACTACCAAAGCCACTTCTTACTTGTCAACTGTTTTGACACCATTACACTCGCTGCTAAAAAAGAACTACTGTTGGTATTGGAGTTCACAACAAGAAGAAGCCTTCGTGAAAGCAAAGAAATTGCTGCATTTGTCATGTTTATTGGTACAGTATGACCCAGCGAAAGAGCTGGAATTAACGTGTGATGCCTCTCCTTATGATGTAGGAGCCTGTTGTCACACAAAATGGAAAATGGATCAGAAAGGCCCATTGCCTATGTCTCGAGAATCCTTTCCCAAGCCAAGAAGAGCTATTCTCAGTTAGAAAAAGAAGGAATATCAGTAATATTCAGTGTAAAACAGTATCACCAGTACCTACATGGATGACATTTTACTATGGTGTCAGACTATAAACCATTAAAGGGATTTTTCAGCGAGGATAAGGCCATTCCACCAATAGCATCAGCAAGAATACAACGCTGGGCTCTGACATTATCTGCGTATGAGCAGTCTTTTATGTACCGCCCTGGCCAACACATTGCAAATGCAGATGCATTCAGTCATCTTCTGCTACCAGATAGTATTGTAAATATCCCGTTCCACAAGAATTAGTGCTATTATTGAATTTCTTAGATTCTTCGTATGTGTGTGCGAAACAAATTAGAAATTAGACAATCAGAGATCCAATATTGTTGGAAGTCGCAGACTTTGTTTTGCAAGGATAGTCTAACTCGCCTGTATCTGAAGAATTGAGACCATTCCATATCAGAAACACAGAATTAAGATGTCAAGATGGAATTGTGGGTGCAAGAGTTGTTGTACCATTGCAAGGTAGAGAACCACTCTTGACAGAACACCATAGTGCACTTCCAGGTATACCAAAGATGAAAATGCTTGCATGAAGCTGTGTCTGGTGGTCAGGCATTGACAGTGACATTGAAAACTTGGTCAGGCACTTTGTCCACTATCAGCAGCAACAGAAGTTACCTGTTTCAGCTCCCCTGCATCCGTGGGAGTGGCCTGGCCGACTATGGTTTTGACTACATATTGATTATGTAGGTCAATTGTTAGGTACGATGTTCTTGTTAATTGTGGATGCACATTCAAAATGGATGGATGTAAACAAAGCCAAATCGCCAACATCAAAGGCAGCTATTGAGAAGCTACGTCACTTTTTCAGCATTCTTGGCCTACCTGAAATTGTTGTTTCTGATAATGGTCGCGTCTTTACCAGCACCGAGTTTAAGAAATTTATGAGTTGATGTGGAATCCAACATCTTAAAACAGCCCCTTGGTATCCCTCATCAAATGGTCTATCTGAAAGGGCAGTACAAATTTTTAAATCTGATATGAAAAAGTTATCAAAAATAGCTCTGAAATCTCAACTTTCCTGGTTTCTCTTCAGTTATTGTACAATGCCACATTCGACTAGATGTTCAACACCATCAGAGTTATTAATGAAACACTGTCAGCATACATGTTTACACTTGGTGTTTCTGAATTTAGAAGGGAAGGTAGAGCAGAACCAGACTAATCAGAAATGTAACAATGACATACGCAGTAAAGCTCGCACATTCAGTGTAGGTGACACGGTATACGTGTGAAATTTCAGCAGGGGATCCTGTTGGGCTCCAGGAGTCATTGTTTCAAAGACTGATCCATTATCTTCCAAGTACAAATAGGAGATAGAATCGTCCGTAAGCACATAGATCACATCCGTGCCAGAGAGACATTCCAACAATTAACTGATCGACCTGTGATTGACATTGAACCGTCGACCTTTTGTTTAAATGTTTTTCTGTAAAGAGTAATTGTAAAAAACTAAAGGGGGAGGAAATGTGGTAACAGGATGTATAGTCACTGCCTACTGCCAATCACGGATCATGTGATGTACTGTGGAGGGCTCCGATCAGTGAGCTCTTAGCGCGGGCAATCCACGGGACAGGACTTTGCCGATGAGAGATCTGGCCAAGCGTGCAAACACTGAAAATGTCTCTGTAACAAAGTTTAACTGTTTCCTGATTAAACGAGTCTGGTCCACAGAGTCATCACGTTCCTTGTGCTGGCTACTTAATTTTTCTTCCTAGTCCACATGTTAGCTGATATTGTTAATGATTCTCTTATCTCCAGGTACTGTCCCTTTCTCTTTTAAATCTAGCATCATCAGCTCGACTCAAGAAACAAGCCATCACCCCAGCGTCCATGTAAACTACTGCCCAACACCAACCACCTTAAATAACAAAATCTCAGCAAGAAGAGCAGTCAAAAGGAGGACCTGAAGGCAGTAACCACCACCTAGAAAATATATCCAATCCAGCTCAGTCTGTGGCTCCAGAGTGGAGTGACCACCTGCTGAAAGAAATCAAAGTGTGACACCACAGGAAACAAGTAAGTGATTGATTGGTGAATATAAGATCATAAGACATAGGAGAAGAAATTAGGCCATTCGGCCCATCGAGTCTGCTCCACCATTCAATCATAGCTGATAAGTTTCTCAACCCCATTCTCCCTCCTTCTCCCCATAATCTTTGATCGCCTTACCAATCAAGAACCTATCCATCTTGGTCTTAAATACACTCAGTGACCTGGCCTCCACAGCCTTCTGTGGCAATGAATTCCATAGATTCACCACTCTCTGGCTAAAGAAGTTTCTCCTCATCTCTGTTCTAAAAGGTCTTCTCTTTACTCTGAGGCTGTGCCCTCAGATCCTAGTCTCTCCTACTAATGGAAACATCTTCCCCACGTCCACTCTATCCAGGCCTTTCAGTATTCTGTAAGTTTCAATCAGATCCCCCCTCATCCTTCTAAACTCCATCGAGTATAGACCCAGAGTTCTCAAACGTTCTTCATATGTTAAGCCTTTCATTCCTGGGATCATTCCTGGGATCATTCTCGTGAACCTCCTCTGGACCCTCTCCAGGGCCAGCACATCCTTCTTGAGATACGGGGCCCAAAATTGCTCACAATATTCTAAATGTGGTCTGACCAGAGCCTTATAAAGCCTCAGCAGCACATCCCTGCTTTTATATTCTAGTCCTCTCGAAATAAATGCCAACATTGTATTTGCCTTCCTAACTACTGACTCAACCTGCAAGTTAACCTTAAGAGAATCCTGGACTAGGACTCCCAAGTCCCTTTGCACTCCAGATTTCTGAATTCTCTCCCCATTTAGAAAATAGTCTATGCCTCTATTCTTTCTACCAAAGTGCATGACCTCACACTTCTCCACATTGTATTCCATCTGCCACTTCTTTACCCATTCTCCTAACCTGTCCAAATCCTTCTGCAGCCTCCCCGCCTCCTCAATATTACCTGTCCCTCCACCTATCTTTGTGCAAACTTCTGCAAACTTAGCCGGGATGCCCTCAGTTCCTTCATCTAGATCATTAATGTATAAAGTGAAAAGTTGTGGTCCCAACACTGACCCCTGCGGAACTCCACTAGTCACCAGCTGCCATCCTGAGAAGGACCCCCTTATCCCCACTCTCTGCCTCCTGCCAGAGAGCCAATCTTCTTTCCATGCTAGTACTTTGCCTCTAACGCCATGGGCTCTTATCTTACTGAGCAGCCTCCTGTGCGGCACCTTGTCAAAGGCCTTCTGGAAGTCCAAGTAGATAACATCCATTGGCTCTCCTTTGTCTAACCTACTCGTTACCTCCTCAAAGAATTCTAACAGATTTGTCAGGCATGACCTCCCCTTAATGAAACCCATGCTGACAAGCAATATTTTGCTTGTTCATCTTCAAAGTTTGTGTAATTTATTAGTCATTGTAAGGTTATATTGGTTGTAGTAAGGTTTAATAATAGTGGTAAAGGTTATTGGGATTAACAGTATTTATTAAAATTTGAGTGACAGGTAAAGCTAGTATTTCAAGCTGCTACTGTGCAGTAGCAACACGAGTGATATTCGCCAGTAACAGGATGCTGCCGTCAACCCAAAAAGATGTTCTGTCTATCACACAAATGAGTAACGTGGTATATGAACTTCAGTGCCAGTGTGATACTAGATATGTAGGCCATACGTCCCAAAGATTGGTGGATCATATCAAACAGCATGTCCCAGTCGTTGTTCACAACAGGCAAAGTATAGATTGTACCTAACCAGCCCATGCTTGCAAAACTCAAAACACGGTGTCCAATATAAGATGTGATTCTGCAATTGGACAACATTTGTTAAATAATCCTCAGTGTGGTAAGAATTATGCTGAACACCAATTTAAAATTGTCAGTTGGGCTCGCAGTGTGGCGCATTTGTGTGTACTGGAAGCTACGTATATTAATACACAAGGCCCTGTTCTTTGTAGACAGAAAGAACGTGTACATATATTGTGCCTGTTTCAGCTAAATAAAATAAGTGACCGTCATTCCTCAGGGCAATGCCTTGATCAATCATAGTCAAGCTGTCTGGTTTAAATTTCAAACATTGCTCGGCAGTTAACTGTCAGTCACCATTAACTGGTGCACTCTCAATAGCAATGCTCTGCCAATCAGAGGCTGCTTGCCAACCAATCAGCATTCTCTTCTCATACAGTGTAAATTGTTGTTCCCTTTGCATTTGGAATTCTTGCAAATTTTCCTGATGAACGCAAGATGAAAAGCTTCAACAAAAATGTCTCTTTTTCAGCAATAATAAATTAATAAACACATAATAAGGGTGGTCGGGCAGGTGATGTGTTGTGACTGCAGAATGTGGGAGTTCTTGGACACCAGGGTGATCCAGAGCAAACACATCTGCAGTAAGTGTCTGCGGCTTGAGGAGCTTTGGCTCAGAGTAATTGATCCGGAAGCTAAGCTGCTGACACCTTGATTCATCAGGGAGGGGGAAAGTTACCTGGACACTTTGTACCAGGAGGCAGTCACTCCCCTTAGGATAGGGCCTTCTGATTTGGTCAGTGCTAGGGAACAGGAGGGTGTGACTGCGAGTGAGGCAGTTATGGTGACCCAGAAGGTAGAAGTGGAGGAACCTCAGCCTTTGCAATTGTCCAACAGGTTCAAAGTTCTTGCATCTTGTATGGATGAAAAAGATGGCTGCAGGGTGGATGAGCAAACTGACCATGGTACAGGAAGCCATTCAAACCTAGGGTTTTAACAGGAATGTAGTGGTAGTAGGGGACAGTGTAGTCAGGGCAATAGACACTGTTTTATGCAGCTGAGAGCAGGAGCCCAGAGGCTGTGTTTCCTGCCTGGTGACAGGGTTCAGGACATCTCGGGGCTAGAGAGAAACTTGCAGTGGAAGAGGGAGGTTCCAGTGATTGTGGGCCACGTAGGCGCCAACCGACATAGGTAGAACTAGGAAAGAGGTTCTGCTGAGGGAGTATGAGCAGCTAGGGGCTAAATTAAAATGCAGAACCTTAAGCAAATCCCTCGAGCAAATTGGCTTAGGGTAAATCAGATTAGAATGTTGAATGTGTGGCTCAAAGATTGGTGTGGGTGAAATGGGTTTTGATTCATGGGGCACTGGTACAAGTACCGAGGAGAATGGAGGCTGTACCGTTGGGATGGTCTGCACCTGAACCATGCTGGGACCAGTGTTCTGGCAAATTGCATAACTAGGATGGTAAATTAAATAATTGGGGGAACGGATCAAGTTTGGGAAGATTGATAAATTAAATAGAAGACAAGGCAAAAGAGCAAGGTAAGAATAAGGGAAATGATGATCAGAGTGTGGCAGGAAGGGATAGAGTGTGCAAATCTAAGAATGCACAGCAGCTGAGGCTAGAGATTACAAAAATAGTAAAATGACCAAACTAAAGACTCTATCTGAATGCACATAGTGTTTGTGACAAAACAGATGAATTGACAGCACAAATAGAAATAAAAATGTATGATCTGATAGTCATTACAGAGACATGATTTCAGAATGACAAAGACTGGGACCTGAATATTCAAGGGTACATGATATTTAGGAAGGACAGGAAGCTAGGAAAAAGTGGAAGGATAGCTCTGTTAATTTAGCTACAATGGGGAGAAATGGCCTTAGTTCTAAAGATCAAGATGTAGAATCAGTTTGGATAGAGATAAGAAATAGTAAAGGTAAGAAGTCACTTGTAGGAGTGGTTTATAGGTCTGTTAACAATAACCACACTGTACGATCGGGTATACAGGAAGAAATAATGGGGGCTTGTGAGAAAGGTACAGTGATAATCATAGATGATTTTAATCTATGTGTAGATTGGACAAATCAGATTGGCAAAAGTAGCTTGGATGATGAGTTCATAGAGTGTTTTCGGGAGTTTCTTAGAGCAGCATGTTTTAGCACCAACCAGAGAGTAGGCTATACTAGATCTGGTAATGCACAATGAGACAGGGTTAATTAACGAGCTCATAGTGAATGTGCCCCTAGGTAGCAATGATCACAATATGATTGAATTTCACATTCAGTTTGAGGGAGAGAGGCATGGATCTAAGACTAGCGTTTTAAACTTAAGTAAGGAGGGCATGAAGACACAGCTGGCTGAAGTGAATTGGGAAATGAGGTTAAGGGATAGGTCAGTAAAGATGCAGTGGCAGACATTTTAAGGAGATATGTCAGAATACTCAGAAAAGTACATTCCAGTGAGAAAGAAAGTCCCAAATGGGAGAATAGACCATCCGTTATAGATAGTATCAAACTAAAAGAAAAAGAGTTTAATTCCACAAAGATGAGTGGCAGATCAGAAGATTGGACGGAATATAAAGAACAGCAAAGAATAACTAAAAGATTAATAAAGAGAGAGAAATTAGAGTATGAGAGAAAGCTATCTAGAAATATAAAAACAAATAGTAAGAGTGTCTATAGGTATTGAAAAAGGGAAAAAGTAAAGTGAGTGTTGGTCCTCTAGAGAGAGAGTCTGGGGAATTAATAATTCAAAGTAGGGAATTGGTGGATGAATTGAACAGATATTTTGCATCTCTCTTCACTGTAGAGGATACAAATAACATCCCAGAAATAATTGTGAATTAGGAGGTGAAAGGGAGGGAGGAGCTTAAAACAATTACAATCACCAGGGAAAGGGGACTGAGAAAATTATTAGAACTAAAAGCTGCCAAGTCCCCAGGTCCTGATGGACCTCATCCTCGCGTTTGAAAAGAAGTGGCTGCTGAGGTAGTAGATGCCTTGGTTTTAATTTTCAAAAATTCCCCAGATACTGGAAAGGTCCCATCAGATTGGAAAATAGTGAATGTAACTCTTCTATTCAAGAAAGGAGGGAGACAGAAAGCAGGAAACTATAGGCCAGTTATCTTAACATCTGACATAGGAAAATTGCTGAAATCTATTATTAAGGAGGTTATTGTAGTATAAGGGTCTGGCACATACAAGGTTAATGTGGGACTGAGTACAGTACCATCAACTGAGTGATGTCAGAAGGCACATGACCCAGACCCAAGGGTCAGTATGGATCTGAGCAAAGACGGGTAAATACCTAAACGTGGAGATTGCTCCTAGTGTGTACCTTTTACTTGTTGGGAAAATCACATCTTCACAGCCTTCTGTGGTAGAGAATTCCACAGATTGACCACCCTCTGAGTGAAGAAATTTTTCCTCATCTCAGTCCTAAATGGTCTGCCCCATATCCTGAGACTGTGGCCCCTGGTTCTAAACTCCCCAACCTGGGGAAACATCCTCCCTGCATCCAGTCTGTCCAGCCCTGTTAGAATTTTATACATTTCAATCAGATCCCCTCTCATTCTTTTAAATTCTAGTGAATACAGGCTCCTCATACAACTGTCCTGCCATCCCTGGTAACAGCCTAGTGAACCTTCGTTGCACTCCCTTTATGGAGAGTATATCCATTCTTAGGTAGGGAGACCAAAACTGCACACAATACTCCAGGTGTGGTCTCACCAAGGCCCTGGGTAACTGCAGTAAGATATCCCTACTTCTGAACTCAAATGCTTTTACAATGAAGGCCAACAAACCACTTGCCTTCCTAATTGCTTGCTGCACCTGCCTGTTTACTTTCATTGACTGGGGTACAAGGACACTCAGATCCCTTTGTACATTCACATTTCCCAATATATCACCATTTAAATAATACTCTGCCTTTCTGTTCTTCGCACCGAAGCATATACCTTCACATTTATCCATCTGCCAACTTGTCTAAATTGCCCTGAAGCCTCCTTGGATCCTCCTCACAACTCAATACCCCGCCCAGCTTTGTGTCATCAGCAAACTTGGAAATATTGCATTTCACAGAATCACAGAATCACAGACTGCAGAAGAGGCCCTCCAGCCCATCGAGTCTGCACCAACACGTGAGAAACACCTGACCTACCTACCTAATCCCATTTACCAGCACCTAGCCCATAGCCTTGAATGTTATAACGTGCCAAGTGCTCATCCAGGTACTTTTTAAAGGATGTGAGGCAACCCGCCTCCACCACCCTCGCAGACAGTGTATTCCAGACCGTCACCACCC
Source organism: Carcharodon carcharias (assembly GCF_017639515.1). Classification (NCBI taxonomy): domain Eukaryota; kingdom Metazoa; phylum Chordata; class Chondrichthyes; order Lamniformes; family Lamnidae; genus Carcharodon; species Carcharodon carcharias. The sequence goes on along the minus strand of NC_054473.1, from coordinate 191,598,054 downwards.
TCTGGGTAAAATGGTTATTTCTCACATCTCCCCTAAACCTCCTGCCCCTCACCTTGAACTTAGGTCCCCTTGTGACTGACCCTTCAACTAAGGGGAACAGCTGCTCCCTATCCACCCTGTCCATGCCCCTCCTAATCTTATACACCTTGATCAGGTTGCCCTTCAGTCTTCTCTGCTCCAATGAAAACAACCCAAGTCTATCCAACCTCTCTTCATAACTTAAATGTTTCACCCCAGCAACATCCTGGTGAATCCCCTCTGCACCCCCTCCAGTGAATGATGTGACGACCAGAACTGCACACAGTACTCCAGCTGTGGCCTCACCAAGGTTCTATACAACTCCAACATGACCTCCCTACTTTTGTAATCTATGCCTCGATTGATAAAGGTAAGTGTCCCATATGCCTTTTTCACCAGCCCACTAACATACCCCTTCATTTTTAGAGATCTATGGACGCACATGCCAAGGTCCCTTTGTTCCTCAGAACTTCCTAGTGTCACGCCATTCATTGAATACTTCCTTGTCAAATTACTCCTTTCAAAGTGTATCACCTCACATTTTTCAGGGTTAAATTCCATCTGCCACTTATCTGCCCATTTGCCCATCCTGTCTATATCTTCCTATAGCCCAAGACACTCAACATCACTGTCAACCATCCAGCAAATCTTTGTGTCATCTGCAAACTTTCTAATCCTACCCCACATACTCATCTATGTCGTTTATATAAATGACAAATAATAGGGGACCCAAAACAGATCCCTGTGGAACGCGACTGGACACTGGCTTCCAATCACTAAAGCATCCTTCTGTCATCACCCTCTGTCTCCTACAACTAAGCCAATTTTGAATCCACCTTATCAAATTACCCTGTTTCCCATGTGCATTTGCCTTCTTTATAAGTCTCCCATGTGGGACCTTGTCAAAGACTTTGCTGAAATCCATATAAACTACATCAACTGCACTACCCTCATCTACACACCTGGTCACCTCCTCAAAACATTCAATCAAATTTGTTAGGCATGACCTCCCTCTGACAAAGCCATGCTGACTATCCTGGATCAAACCTTGCCTCTCCAAGTGGAGATAGATTCTCTCCTTCAGAATTTTCTCCAATACTTTCCCTACCACTGACGTGAGACTCACTGGCCTGTGGTTCCCTGGCTTATCTCTATAACTCTTCTTAAATAGCGGAACCATATTAGCTGTTCTCCAGTCCTCTAACACCTCCCCTGTGGCCAGAGAGGAATTAAAAATTTAGGTCAGAGCCCCTGTGATCTCCTCCCTTGCCTCGCTCAGCAGTCTGGGATGCAAATCAAGCAGACCTGGAGATTTGTCCACTTTTAAGCCTGCCAATACCTTGTCACTCCCTATATCAATTTGCTTAAGAACCTCACAGTCTCTCTCCCCGAGTTCGATACCTTCATCCTCATTCTCTTGGATGAAGATAGATTTGAAGTATTCATTCAACACTCTAGCGATGTCTTCTGGCTCCACCTATAGATTGCCCTCTTGGTCCCTTATGAGCCCTACTCTTTCCCTGGTTATCCTCTTCCCATTGATATACTTATAGAATATCTTGGGATTTTCCCTACTTTTACCAGCCAGAGCTTTCTCATCTCCCCTCTTTGCTCTCCTAATTGCTTTCTTAAGCTCCACCCTGCACTTTCTGTACTCCACTAATGCCTCTGCTGATTTGCTTCCCTTGTACCTGCTAAAACCCTCTCTTTTCCTTCTCATCGTATCCTGAATATCTCTGGTTATTTATGGTTCTCTGTGCTTGTTACTCCTTCCTATCACCTTAGAGGGAACATGTTGACCCTGAACCCTCCCCATTTCCTTTTTGAACACCCCCCACTGTTCCTCTGTAGATTTCCCCACAAGTAACTGTTCCCAGTCTACCTTAGCCAGATCCTGCCTTATTTTACTAAAATCCACTCACCCCCAATCCAAAACAATTTTTGCAACTTGTCTATTTCTTTGGGTACATTTGGTTCCCTCATCCAAGTCATTTATATATATTGTGAATAGCTGGATCCCTGCAGTACACTACTAGTCACCGCCTGCCACCCAGAAAAAGACCCAATTATTCCCACTCTCTGTTTCCAGTCTGTCAACCAATTCTCAATCCATGCCAGTATATTACCCCCAATCCCATATGCTTTAATTTTGCCCACTAGCCTCTTATGTGGGACCTTATCAAAAGCCTTCTTAAAATCCAAGTACACCAAATCCACGAGTTCTCCCTTATCTATTCTACTAGTTACATCCTCAAAAAACTCCAGTAGATTAGTTAAGCATGATTTCCCTTTCATAAACCCATGCTGACTTTGTCTAATCCCGTTAATGATTTCCAAGTTTTCTGTTACCACGTCTTTTATAATAGACTCTAACATTTTCCCCACTACTGATGTTAGGCTAACTGGTCTGTAATTCTCTGTTTTTTCTCTCCCTCCTTTTTAAATAGTGGGGTTACATTTGCCACCCTTCAACCTGTAGGAATTGCTCCAGAATCTGAAGAATTTTGGAAGATGACCACCAATGTATCCAATATTTCTAGGGCCACTTCCTTTAGCACTCTGGGTGTAGGTTATCAGGCCATGGGGATTTTTCAGCCTTTAACCCCATTAATTTATCTAGCACCATTTTTTTTACTAATACTGATTTTCTTCAATTCCTCCCTCTCACCGGACCCTTGGTTCCCTAACATTTCTGGGAAATTATTTGTGTCCTCTTTTGTGAAGACAGAACCAAAATATGTCTTCAATTCTTCTGCCATTTCTTTGTTCCCCATTATAATTTCCCCATTTCTGACTGTAAGACAAAGACATTTGTCTTTGCTAATCTTTTTCTCTTCACTTATTTTTACAGTCAGTTTTTTTGTTCCCTGCAAGTTGACTCTCAAACTCCATTTTCCCCTTCTTGATCAATCTTTTTGTCTACTTTTGCTGAATTCTAAACTGCTCCCAGTTCTCAGGCTTGCTGCTTTTTCTGGCAATTTTATATGTCTCCTCTTTAGATCTAATGCTATCCCTAATTTATTTTGTAAGCCATGGTTGAGCCACTTTTCTGTTTTATTTTTGCGCCAGACAGGAATGAATAATTGTTCTAATTCATGCATATGTTCCTTAAATATTAGCCATTGCCTATCCACTGTCAACCCTTTGAGTAAGGTTCCTCAATCCATTATTGCCAACTCATGCCTCATACCCTTGTAGTTCCCTTTATTTTGATTCAGGACCCTAGTTTCAGATTCAACTTCTTCACTCTCCATCCTAATAAACAATTCTATCATTTTACGGTCGCTCTTCCCCAAAAGACCTTGCACAACAAGATTGTTAATTAATCCTTTCTCATTGCACAATACCCAGTCTAGGACAGCCTGCTCTCTAGTTGGTTCCTCAATGTATTGGTCTAAAAAACCATCACATACACACTCCATGAAATCCTCCTCCACAGTATTATTGCTAGTTTGGTTTGTCTAGTCTATATGTAGATTAAAATCACCCATGATTGCGGTTGTACCCTTATTGCATGCATCTCTAATTTCCTGCTTGATGCTTTCCCTAACATCTCCATTACTGTTTGGAGGTCTATAGACAACCCCCACCATCGTTTTCTGCCCCTTGGTGTTTCTTATCTCCACCCAAACAGGTTCCATATCATGATTTTCCGAGCCAATATCCTTCCTCACTATTGCATTGATTTCCTCCTTTACTAACTGTGCTACCCCACCTCCTTTCCCTATTTGTCTGTCCTTCCTAAATATTGAATATTCCGGATGTTCAGTTCCCATCCTTGGACACCCTGTAGCCATGTCTCCGTAATTGCTACTATATCAGAACCATTTATATCTATTAGCACTGTTAATTCATTTACCTTATTGTGAATACTCCATGCATTAAGATACAATGCTTTTAGACTTGTCTTTTTAACCTTGTTAGTCACCTTAGCTTTATTTTGCACTATGACCCCATTTGTTTCTCACCCTTGTTTTTTGTGCCTTCCACCTTTGCTTCTTACTTTTCTATCTTTGGTTTCTATCTTTGTTTCCCCCTCCTCTGTCTCCCTGCTCAGATTCCCATCCCCTTGCCATCCTAGTTAAACTCTCTCTGTCCACACTAGCAAACACCCACCGCCCCCCCCACCGAGGACATTGGTCCCGGTCCTGCCCAGGTGCAACCCGTCCTGTGTGTACTGGTCCCACTTTCCTCAGAACCGGTCCCAATGTCCCAGGAATCTGAATTCCTCCCCCCCCACCCCCCCCATACCATTTCCTCAGCCACATATTCATCTGATATATCCTGTTATTTATACTCTCGCTAGCACGTGGCACTGGGAGTAATCCTGAGATTACTATCATTGAGGTCCCACTTTTTAATTTACATCCTAACTCCCTATTTTCAGCTTGTAGGACCTCATCCCTTTTTTCACTTATGCCGCTGGTATTGATATGCACCACAACCACTGGCTGTTTACCTCTGCTCTGACTCTCAGCTCCCGCTCTTTTTAAATCTGCTCTGACTCTCAGCTCCCGCTCTTTTTAAATCTGCTCTGACTCTCAGCTCCCGCTCTTTTTAAATCTGCTCTGACTCTCAGCTCCCGCTCTTTTTAAATCTCCGCTCTGACTCTCATCTCCCACTCTTTTTAAAGCTCCGCTCTGACTCTCAGCTCTCGCTCTTTTTAAATCTCCGCTCTGACTCTCAAATCCCACTCTTTTTAAAGCTCCGCTCTGACTCTCAGCTCTCGCTCTTTTTAAATCTCCGCTCTGACTCTCAGCTCTCGCTCTTTTTAAATCTCCGCTCTGATTCTCAGCTCTCGCTCTTATCAAATCTCCTCTCTGAATTTCGGCTCCCGCTCTTTTTAAATCTTACCAAGGCCGCCACTCCTCTTGCACAGCCTACTGATTCTGCTCTGGTTTTGTGCCTGATTCCCTTTGCTCTTTAAAATTGCCACTCCTCTCACACTGCCTCCCGGTCCCACTCTGGGGCACCACCATATTTTCTATCTGCTCGATAGCTCTCGTGCTGTTTTATCTGCTATCTCCCCTCACGCTGTTTTATCTGCTCCCTACTCTCGCACTGTTTTGGCTGCTCCGCTGCTCTCATGCTGTTTTATCGGCTCACACCTTTCACACTGTTTTACCTGCTCCCTCCTCTCCCTCTGTTTTATCTGCTCCTCCGCTGTCATGCTTTTTTATCTGCTCCGCCGCTCTCGCACTGTTTTATCTGCTTCCTCCTCTCATTCTGTTTTATCTGCTCTGCCGCTCTCGTGCTGTTTTATCTGCTCCCTCCTCTCACTCTGTTTTATCTGCTCTGCCTCTCACTCTGTTTTATCTGCTCTGCTGCTCTCGCGCTGTTTTATCTGCTTCCTCCTCTCACTCTGTTTTATCTGCTCTGCCGCTCTCGCGCTGTTTTATCTGCTCCCTCCTCTCACTCTGTTTTATCTGCTCTGCCTCTCACTCTGTTTTATCTGCTCTGCCGCTCTCAGGCTGTTTTATCTGCTTCCTCCTCTCGCGCTGTTTTATCTGCTCCCTACTCTCACTCTGTTTTATCTGCTCTGCCTCTCGCGCAGTCTTATCTGCTTCCTCCTCTCACTCTGTTTTATCTGCTGTGCGGCTCTCGCGCTGTTTTAGCTGCTCCCTCCTCTTACTCGTTTTTATCTGCTCCACCACTCTCACGCTGTTTTATCTGCTCCATCCCCTCGCACTCTTTTATCTGCTCCACCGCTCTCATGCTGTTTTATCTGCTCCGCCGCTCTTGTACTGCTTTATCTGCTCCGCCGCTCTCGCACTGCTTTATCTGCTCCGCCGCTCTCGCGCTGTTTTATCTGCTCTGCCGCTCTCACACTTTTTTATCTGCTTCCTCTTCTCACGCTGTTTTATCTGCTCCGCCGCTCTCGCACTGTTTTATCTGCTCTGCCGCTCTCACGCTTTTTTATCTGCTTCCTCCTCTCACGCTGTTTTATCTGCTCTGCCGCTCTCGTGCTGTTTTATCTGCTCCATCCTCTCGCACTATTTTATCTGCTCCGCCGGTCTCACGCTGTTTTATCTTCTCTGCCGCTCTTGCGCTGCTTTATCTGCTTCCTCCACTCGCGCTGTTTTATCTGCTTCCTCCTCGTGCTGTTTTATCTGCTTCCTCCTCGCGCTGTTTTATCTGCTCCGCCGCTCTTGCACTGCTTTATCTGCTCTCACGCTGTTTTATCTACTCTGCCGCTCTCACGCTGTTTTATCTGCTCCACCGCTCTCCCGCTGTTTTACCTGCTTCCTCCGCTCACTCTGTTTTATCTGCTCCGCCACTCTCGCGCTGTTTTATCTGCTTCCTCCTCTCACTCTGTTTTATCTGCTCCCTCCTCTCACTCTGTTTTATCTGCGCTGCCGCTCTCGCACTGTTTTATCTGCTTCCTCCTCTCACACTGTTTTATCTGCTCCGCCGCTCTCACTCTGTTTTATCTGCACCGCCGCTCTCACGCTGTTTTATCTGCTCCCTCCTCTCACTCTGTTTTATCTGCTCTGCCGCTCTTGCGCTGTTTTACCTGCTTCCTCCTCTCACGCTGTTTTATCTGCTCCTTCCTCTCACTCTGTTTTATCTGCTCTGCCGCTCTCGCGGTTTTATCTGCTCACTCCTCTCACTGTTTTATCTGCTCTGCCGCTCTCACGCTGTTTTATCTGCTCCCTCCTCTCACTCTGTTTTATCTGCTCTGCCGCTCTCGCGCTGTTTTATCTGCTTCCTCCTCTCACTCTGTTTTATCTGCTCCCTCCTCTCACTCTGTTTTATCTGTTCCACCGCTCTTGCACTGTTTTACCTGCTTGCTCCTCTTGTGCTGTTTTATCTGCTCCGCCGCTCTCACGCTGTTTTATCTGCTCCTTCCTCTCACTCTGTTTTCTCTGCTCTGCCGCTCTCATGCCGTTTTATCTGCTCCCTCCTCTCACTCTGTTTTATCTGCTCCACCACTCTCACGCTGTTTTATCTGCTCTCTCTTCTCACTCTGTTTTATCTGCTCTGCCGCTCTCATGCTGTTTTATTTGCTCCCCCCTCTCACTCAGTTTTATCTGCTCTGCTGCTCTCGCGCTGTTTTATCTGCTTCCTCCTCTCGTGCTGTTTTATCTGCTCCACCGCTCTCATGCTGTTTTATCTGCTCCCTCCTCTCACTCTGTTTTATCTGCTCCACCGCTCTTGCACTGTTTTACCTGCTTCCTCCTCTCGTGCTGTTTTATCTGCTCCGTCGCTCTCACGCTGTTTTATCTGCTCCTTCCTCTCACTCTGTTTTATCTGCTCTGCCGCTCTCATGCCGTTTTATCTGCTTCCTCCTCTCACCATGTTTTATCTGCTCTCTCTTCTCACTCTGTTTTATCTGCTCTGCCGCTCTCATGCTGTTTTATTTGCTCCCCCCTCTCACTCAGTTTTATCTGCTCTGCCGCTCTCGCGCTGTTTTATCTGCTTCCTCCTCTCGTGCTGTTTTATCTGCTCCACCGCTCTCATGCTGTTTTATCTGCTCCCTCCTCTCACTCTGTTTTATCTGTTCCACCGCTCTTGCACTGTTTTACCTGCTTGCTCCTCTTGTGCTGTTTTATCTGCTCCGCCGCTCTCACGCTGTTTTATCTGCTCTCTCTTCTCACTCTGTTTTATCTGCTCTGCCGCTCTCATGCTGTTTTATTTGCTCCCCCCTCTCACTCAGTTTTATCTGCTCTGCTGCTCTCGCGCTGTTTTATCTGCTTCCTCCTCTCGTGCTGTTTTATCTGCTCCACCGCTCTCATGCTGTTTTATCTGCTCCCTCCTCTCACTCTGTTTTATCTGCTCCACCGCTCTTGCACTGTTTTACCTGCTTCCTCCTCTCGTGCTGTTTTATCTGCTCCGCCGCTCTCACGCTGTTTTATCTGCTCCTTCCTCTCACTCTGTTTTATCTGCTCTGCCGCTCTCATGCCGTTTTATCTGCTCCTTCCTCTCACTCTGTTCTATCTGCTCTGCCGCTCTCATGCCGTTTTATCTGCTCCTTCCTCTCACTCTGTTTTATCTGCTCCGCCACTCTCACGCTGTTTTATCTGCTCCCTCCTCTCACTCTGTTTTATCTGCTCCACCGCTCTTGCGCTGTTTTACCTGCTTCCTCCTCTCACGCTATTTTATCTGCTCCTTCCTCTCACTCTGTTTTATCTGCTCTGCTGCTCTCATGCTGTTTTATCTACTTCCTCCTCTCGTGCTGTTTTATCTGCCCCACTGCTCTTGTGCTGTTTTATCTGCTCCCTCCTCTCGCGCTGTTTTATCTGCTCCCTCCTCTCACGCTGTTTTATCTGCTCCCTCCTCTCGCGCTGTTTTATCTGCTCCCTCCTCTCACTCTGTTTTATCTGCTCCACCACTCTTGCACTGTTTTACCTGCTTCCTCCTCTCACGCTGTTTTATCTGCTCCTTCCTCTCACTCTTTTTTATCTGCTCCGCCGCTCTTGCACTGTTTCACCTGCTTCCTCCACTCACTCTGTTTTATCTGCTCCGTCGCTGTCGTGCTGTTTTACCTGCTTCCTCCTCTCACTCTGTTTTATCTGCTCCGCCACTCTCGTGCTGTTATATCTGCCTCCTCCTCTCACTCTGTTTTATATGCTGCGCCGCTCTCGTGCTGTTTTATCTGCTTCCTCCTCTCACTCTGTTTTATCTGCCCCACTGCTCTTGTGTTGTTTTATCTGCTCCCTCCTCTTGCACTGTTTTATCTGCTCCGCCGCTCTCACTCTGTTTTATCTGCTGCCTCCTCTCACACTGTTTTATCTGCTCCCTCCTCTCACTCTGTTTTATCTGCTCTGCTGCACTCGCGCTGTTTTATCTGCTTCCTCCTCTCACTCTGTTTTAGCTGCTCTGCCGCTCTCACACTGTTTTATCTGCTCTGCTGCACTCACGCTATTTTATCTGCTCCCTCCTCTCATGCTGTTTTATCTGCTCCCTCCTCTCACTCTGTTTTGTCTGCTCCACCGCTCTCATGCTGTTTTATCTGCTCTGCCGCTCTCGCGCTGTTTTATCTGCTTCCTACTCTCACTCTGTTTTATCTGCTCCATCGCTCTCACGCTGTTTTATCTGCTCCGCCGCTCTCCCGCTGTTTTATCTGCTCACTCCTCTCATTCTGCTTTATCTGCTCTGCGGCTCTCGCACTGTTTTATCTGCTCCCTCCTCTCACTTTGTTTTATCTGCTCTGCCTCTCGCGCTGTTTTAACTGCTCCCACCTCTCACTCTGTATTATCTGCGCTGCCGCTCTTGCACTGTTTTATCTGCTTCCTCCTCTTGCACTGTTTTATCTGCTCCACCGCTCAAACGCTGTTTTATCTGCTCCGCCGCTCTCCCGCTGTTTTACCTGCTTCCTCCGCTCATGCTGTTTTATCTGCTCCGCCGCTGTCACGCTGTTTTACCTGCTTCCTCCTCTCACTCTGCTTTATCTGCTCCGCCACTCTCGTGCTGTTTTATCTGCTCCCTCCTCTCACTCTGTTTTATCTGCCCCACTGCTCTTGTGTTGTTTTATCTGCTCCCTCCTCTTGCACTGTTTTATCTGCTCCGCCGCTCTCACTCTGTTTTATCTGCTTCCTCCTCTCACACTGTTTTATCTGCTGCCTCCTCTCACACTGTTTTATCTGCTCCCTCCTCTCACTCTCTTTTATCTGCTCTGCTGCACTCGCGCTGTTTTATCTGCTCCCTCCTCTCACTCTGTTTTAGCTGCTCTGCCGCTCTCACACTGTTTTATCTGCTCCGCCGCTCTCGCGCTGTTTTATCTGCTCCCTCCTCTCACTCTGTTTTATCTGCTCTGCCGCTCTCATGCTGTTTTATCTGCTCCGCCACTTTCACGCTATTTTATCTGCTCCCTCCTCTCACGCTGTTTTACCTGCTCCGCCGCTCTTGCGCTGTTTTACCTGCTTCCTCCTCTCATGCTGTTTTATCTGCTCCTTCCTCTCACTCTGTTTTATCTGCTCCGCCGCTCTCGCGGTTTTATCTGCTCACTCCTCTCACTGTCTTATCTGCTCTGCCACTCTCGCGCTGTTTTATCTGCTCCCTCCTCTCACTCTGTTTTATCTGCTCTGCCGCTCTCGCGCTGTTTTATCTGCTTCCTCCTCTTACTCTGTTTTATCTGCTCTCTCCTCTCACTCTGTTTTATCTGCTCTGCCGCTTTCACGCTGTTTTATCTGCTCCCCCCTCTCACTCTGTTTTATCTGCGCTGCCGCTCTCGCACTGTTTTATCTGCTCCGCCGCTCTCACGCTGTTTTATCTGCTCCCTCCTCTCATGCTGTTTTATCTGCTCTGCCGCTCTCACGCTGTTTTATCTGCTCCGCCGCTCTCACGCTGTTTTATCTGCTCCCTCCTCTCACGCTGTTTTATCTGCTCCCTCCTCTCACTCTGTTTTATCTGCTCCGCCACTCTTGCGCTGTTTTACCTGCTCCGCCGCTCTTGCGCTGTTTTACCTACTTCCTCCTCTCATGCTGTTTTATCTGCTCCTTCCTCTCACTCTGTTTTATCTGCTCCGCCGCTCTCGCGGTTTTATCTGCTCCCTCCTCTCACTCTGTTTTATCTGCTCTGCCGCTCTCGTGCTGTTTTATCTGCTTCCTCCTCTCACTCTGTTTTATCTGCTCTCTCCTCTCACTCTGTTTTATCTGCTCTGCCGCTTTCACGCTGTTTTATCTGCTCCCCCCTCTCACTCTGTTTTATCTGCGCTGCCGCTCTCGCACTGTTTTATCTGCTCCGCCGCTCTCACGCTGTTTTATCTGCTCGCTCCTCTCACGCTGTTTTATCTGCTCCACCGCTCTCACGCTGTTTTATCTGCTCCGCCGCTCTCACGCTGTTTTATCTGCTCCCTCCTCTCACGCTGTTTTATCTGCTCCCTCCTCTCACTCTGTTTTATCTGCTCCACCGCTCTTGCGCTGTTTTACCTGCTCCGCCGCTCTTGCGCTGTTTTACCTACTTCCTCCTCTCATGCTGTTTTATCTGCTCCTTCCTCTCACTCTGTTTTATCTGCTCCGCCACTCTCGCAGTTTTATCTGCTCACTCCTCTCACTCTGTTTTATCTGCTCTGCAGTTCTCACGCTGTTTTATCTGCTTCCTCCTCTCACTCTGTTTTAACTGCTCTCTCTTCTCACTCTGTTTTATCTGCTCTGCCGCTCTCATGCTGTTTTATTTGCTCCCCCTCTCACCCAGTTTTATCTGCTCAGCCGCACTCGTGCTGTTTTATCTGCTTCCTCCTCTCGTGCTGTTTTATCAGCGACGCCGCTCTCACGCTGTTTTATCTGCTCCCTCCTCTCACTCTGTTTTATCTGCTCCGCCGCTCTCACGCTGTTCTATCTGCTCCTTCCTCTCATTTTGTTTTATCTGCTCTGCCGCTCTCACACTGTTTTATCTGCTCCGCCGCTCTCACGCCGTTTTATCTGCTCCCTCCTCTCACTCTGTTTTATCTGCTCCGCCACTCTCACGCTGTTTTATCTGCTCCCCCCTCTCACTCTGTTTTATCTGCTCCACCGCCCTTGTGCTGTTTTACCTTCCTCCTCTCACGCTGTTTTATCTGCTCCGCCGCTCTCATACTGTTTTATCTGCTTCCTCCTCTCGTGCTGTTTTATCTGCCCCACTGCTCTCGTGCTGTTTTATCTGCTCCCTCCTCTCGCGCTGTTTTATCTGCTCTGCCGCTCTTGTGCTGTCTTATCTGCTTCCTCCTCTCCCGCTGCTTTATCTGCTTCCTCCTCTCGCACTGTTTTATCCGCTCCGCTGCTCTCATTCTGTTTTATCTGCTCCGCCGCTCCCACGCTGTTTTATCTGCTCCCTCCTCTCACGCTGTTTTATCTGCTCCCCCCTCTCACTCTGTTTTATCTGCTCCACCGCTCTTGCGCTGTTTTATCTGCTTCCTCCTCTCACGCTGTTTTATCTGCTCCACCGCTCTCATGCTGTTTTATCTGTTCCCTCCTCTCATTCTGTTTTATCTGCTCCGCCGGTCTCATGCTGTTTTATCTGCTTCCTCCTCTCTTGCTGTTTTATTTGCCCCATTGCTCTCGTGCTGTTTTATCTGCTCCCTCCTCTCGTGCTGTTTTATCTGCTTCTTCCTCTCCCACTGCTTTAGCTGCTTCCTCCTCTCGCAATGTTTTATCCGCTCCGCCACTCTCACGTTGTTTTACCTGCTCCGCCTCTCTCACGCTGTTTTATCCGCTCCCTCCTCTCACTTTGTTTTATCCGCTCCGCCGCTCTCATGCTGTTTTACCTGCTTCCTCCTCTCACGCTGTTTTATCTGCTTCCTCCTCTCACTTTGTTTTATCTGCTCCGCCGCTCTCATGCTGTTTTATCTGCTTTCTCCTCTCGTGCTGTTTTATCTGCCCCACTGCTCTTGTGCTCTTTTATCTGCTCCCTCCTCTCACGCTGTTTTATCTGCTTCCTCCTCTCGCGCTGTTTTATCTGCTCCGCTGCTCTTGCGCTGTTTTATCTGCTTCCTCCTCTCGCATTGTTTTATCTGCTCCACTGCTCTCGCGCTCTTTTATCTGCTCCGCTGCTCTCGCGCTGTTTTATCTGCTCTGCCACTCTTGCACTGTTTTCAACAATCTGAAAACAATCTCAAAACAACATACTCCCAAAAGTTATAGCGGGACACTTAGAAAATATCAATGTAATCACATAGAGTCAACATGGTTTTGTGAAAGAGAAATCATGTTCGACTAATTTATTAGCGTTCTTTGAGGAAATAACAAGCAACATGGATTAAGGGGAACCTGTGGATGTGCGGTACTTAGATTTCCAGAAGGCATTTGACAAGGTGCCACATGAAAGGTTACTATGTAAAATAAGAGCTCATGGTGCAGGGGTAACATATTAATATAGATGAAGCATGGTTAGCTAACAGGAAGTAGATAGTAGGGATAAATGTGTCTTTATCAGGTTGACAAGATGTGATGGGTGGAGTGCTATGGGGATCAATGCTGTGGCCTCAACTATTTACAATTTATATCAATGACTTGGATGAAGGGACCGAATGTATGGTTGCTAAATTTGCTGATGACACAAAGGTAGGTAGGAAAGTAAGTTGTCAAGAGGACATAAGGAGCCTGCAAAGTGACATGGATAGGTTAAGTGAGTGGGCAAAGATTTAGCAAATGGGGAATAATATGGGAAAATGTGAACCCATCCACTTTGGCAGGAAGAGCAGAAAATCAGCATATTATTTAAATGGCAGGAGATTGTAGAACTCTGAGGTAGAGAATGATCTGGGTGTCCTGGTACATGAATCAGAAAAAGTTAGTACGCAGGTACAGCAAGTGACTAGGAAGGCAAATGGAATGTTGTCGTTTATTGCAAGGGGAATAGAATATAAAAGTAGGGATGTCTTGCCACAGTTGTACAGGACGTGAATGAGACCACATCTGGAGTAGTTTTGGTCTTATTTAAAAAAGGATACAAATACATTAGAAGCAGTTCAAAGAAGGTTTACTTGACTGACACCTGGTATGGGTGGGTTATCTTATGAGGAAGGTTGGACAAGCTGGGCCTGTATCTGTTGGAGTTTAGAAGAATGAGAGGTAACCTTATTGAAACATAAGATCCTGAGGGGTTCTTCACTCCATATTCCCACAGGACAGGTCTGTCAGTATAATCCACATAGGAATTTTCCAGAATGTGGTCACTTTACATTATCAGCCATCTTTTGCTCAGTGTCCTTGCTTGTATTTCTTTAAAAACACACACATCTTCCTTAAAAAGTTCAATATTCAAAGTTTAGTAATTAATGGTTGTAATTGGCTTTTCATGACAACAGAGCTTTATAGGTTTTCCTGTCAGACACAGACCTTGTTTCATCTTTCATTGTCAGTTCAAAATGAGCACGTAATGCTTCATTGTTGCACCACACAGCCATTACTGTTCAAAATGAACTTGCTACCCATCTGGTCCTTAAAATGTGTCCTATTTTGGAAATTTATTGTTCTAATTCAGCAGCGCATTCTGCCAGTTGCCTCTGATTGAGAGGTGATCTGTTATATGCAGTGTATAATTTATCCATGAAGGAATGGAAATGGTTCACTCCACTACCTTCTGTTACCGAATTGCCCACTGCAAGTTCTAATCTACGGTTCAGACAATGCCAAATAATAATATCCGGGTATTTCTCCGTGGGTCTGTGAGCTCCACCTGATTTGGTGCCCAGCATAACACTTGCTCCATCACTAACAAACGCGACAAGATGCTGTTTCAGGTCGGAGTCATCAAAACTATGTTTCACAAGACATTCAAGAAGATACTTAACTATTGTATCAGCTTTTTCACCTGGAAATTCAATCATCAGATTTAAAAATATGAAGTATGGATCATCCTTCTTATCACTTTCATCTTTCAAATAGACTACTGGAGTGGTTTTGGTCCTTAGGCTTGTAGAATCATTAATAAGAATCAATATTTTATCCTATATTACTTTGATATGCAGGCAAATTTTCATCCTCACCTGGGTACCTATGTGGTCAATACTTTCTGCAGCACAGTAGCAGGAATACAACCCAATTCCCATGTCAACACCAATTGCACTTTGAAGTTCCAGCAAGCCAAAGTGGTCAGAGTAAAGTCTGTTGTTTTGACTCGGATAGCATACGGAGTGGAAAACGGCACAAGTCACCTTTAGCTGAGATGCATTCAGGTTGCCACGAACATTTCCAAGAGTTTCTTCCTCTGCTTGTCCAGTGCCATGTTACGCAGCGATGTGAGCTTTCAGCAGTTTGTGTTCTACAATGTTTTTCTGAGAGATTTTAAACATGCACTGCAGTTGGTTCCATTGTCTGTCACTTAGTACAAATGCTATTCATTTATAAGTCTGAATCCCTTGGACATGAAAAGTGATAAGCTACTAAAATTTTCACACACTTCACACCCAAGTTTTTCACCCTTATAGTCTAACCAAGGATAGATATTCCTGGCCAGCACATGCATGAAAGTCCCGAGAGCTGCCAAAGCCTTCCAGGATATGTAGTTCCTGGCCTGGCCTCCAAGGTCCTGATCCAATTTCCAACTTCTAGGAACACGGCAATGCCAGTGTGTTCATCAGGCTCAGGGTTAGGGAATCATCAGTTGTCAGAACCAGAGGTGCCAGAGCAGTGTTCTGATGTGCTCTGGCAGCACTACACCCCTGCTCCAGACTTAGAGAATCGTAAATAGAATGGTTGCAGCACAGAAGAAGGCTATCGGCATGTTGTGTCCATTTTACTGTCTACGAGAGCAACTCACTTTGTCCCAATCCCACGCCTTTTCCCCAGAGTCCTGCAATTATTTTTCTCTTCAGATAATGACCCAATTGTCTTTTGAAAGCCTTGATTCTGCCTCCACCACACTCTCAGGCAGTACATTGCAGATCCCAACCATTTGCTGCAGAAACATTTTTCCTCATGTCTCCGTTGCTTCTTTTGCCAATTGCCTTAAACCTGCGCTGTCTGGTTCTCAATTCTCCAACAGTGGGAACAGTTTCCCCCTATCTCCTCTGGCCAGACCCCTTATGATTTTGAATACCTCTATCAGATATCCTCTCAACCTTCTCTTCAAGGAGAACAGTCCCAAATTCTCCAATCTATCCACATGGCTGAAGTTGCTCATCCCTTGATTCACTCTTGTGAATCTTTTCTGCACCCTCTCTAGAGCCTTCACATCCATCCTAAAGTGTGGCGCACAGAACTGGTCACAATACTCCAGTTGAGGCTGACCCAGTGCTTTATACAGGTTTATCATAACTTCCTTGCTTTTTGTACTCTGCCTTCTTTACAAGTCCCGAGATTCTTAGTGTCTTATTAACGGCTTTCTCAACCTTCCCCACCATCTGCAATGATTTTTAAAAATTTGTTATTTCATAGGATGTGAGCTTCGCTGGCTGGGTCAGCGTTTATTGCCCATCCCTAATTGCCCTTGAGAAGGTGGTGGTGAGCTGCCTTCTTGAACCGCTGCAGTCCATGTGGTGTAGGCACACCCACAGTGCTGTTAGGGAAGGAGTTCCAGGATTTTGACCCAGCGACAGTGAAGGAACAGCGATATATTTCCAAGTCAGGATGGTGAGTGGCTTGGAGGGTGGCGGTGTTCCTATGTGTCTGCTACCCTTGTCTTCCTAGATGGTAGTGTGGTAGGTTTGGAAGGTGCTGTCCAAGGAGCCTTGGTGAATTCCTGCAGCGCATCTTGTAGATGGTACACACTGCTGCTACTGTGCGTCGGTGGTGGAAGGAGTGAATGTTTGTGGATGTGGTGCCAAACAAGTGGCCTGCTTTGTCCTGGATGGTATTGTGAAACGTGAGAAGAATGGTGAAAGATAGACTTCAAGAGGTCATGGACAGGTTGGTGGAATGGGAGGGCAGGTGACAGATGAAATTTAATACAGAGAAGTGTGAAGTGATTCATTTTGGCAGGAAGAACAATGAGAGATAATATAAAATAAAGGGTACAATTCCAAAGTGGGTGCAGGAGCAGAGAGACTGGGGATATATGTGCACAAACAGGGGAAGGTGGTGGCGCAATGATAATGTGACTGGACTAGTAATCCAGTGGCCCAGTCTAATGCTTTGGTGGATATGGATTCAAAGCCTACCATGGCAGTTGGTGGAATTTGAATTCAATGAATAGAATCTGGAATATAATGCTAGTCTCAGTAACATCAATTGCTGAGTGTTGTTGAAGCTACCTGGATGAGTGCTGTTCCAACAACACTCAATACTTACTAGTTTTGTGTTATCTTTGCTCTGTACACCAAGGTCTAGGTTATTAATATATCAGGAAGAGCAGGGCTCCTAACATTGACCCCCTACTGAATACCTTACTCCAATCCAAAAAACATCCATTAACCACTATTCATTGTTTCCTGTCACTTGACCAATTTCGTATCGATGCTGCTACTGTCCCTTTAATTCCATGAGCTCTAACTTTGCTCACAAGTCTGTTGTGTGGCACTTTATCAAATGCCTTTTGGAAGTCAATGTACACCAAACCAACTGCATTACCGTCATCATCCCTATTACCTCATCAAGAAATTTAAACAAGTTGTCCTTAACAAGCTTTCCTTAATTAATCCACGTTCACCCAAGTAACTGCTAATTTTGTCCTAAACTATCACTTTTACTACTAGTATTCCAGAGACCCAGGGTAATCTTCTGGCAGATGGTGAATTTTGAAGTCAATAAAAATCTGGAATTAAAAGATTGCAAAACCATTGCCGATTGTCGTAAAAACCCATCTGATTCACTTACATCCTTTAGGGTAGGAAATCTGCTGACCTTACCTGGTCTGGCCTATGTGTGACTCCAGACCCACAGCAATGTGGTTGACTCTTAAATGCCCTTTGAACAAGGGCAATTAGGGATGGGCAAGAAATGCTGGCCCAGCCAGCGATGCCTGCATCCCATGAATGAATTAAAAAAAAACTTTAAATGCTTCCCCACCACAAGGAGTAAACTGACTGGCTTGCAGTTGCTGGGCTTATCCTTACACCTTTTGAACAAGGGTGTAACATGCAATTTTCCAGTCCTCTGGTACCACCCCTATATCGAAGGACGAATGGAAAATTTATTCCAATGTGCTCCTTGCTGACAAACCCCATTCTATTCTCTGTAAATTTGAGGTCATCCAGAATTTTGCTGCCTGTGATCTAACTTGCACCAAATACCATTCACCCATCACCCTTGTGCTCATAGACCTACATTCACTCAGAGGTAAGCAATGCCTTGATTTTAATAACCTCATCCTTGTTTTCAGATCCCTCCATGGCCTTGCCCCTCCATATCTTTGTAATTTTCTCTAGCCTCACAATGCTCCGAGATATATGCACTTATTTAATTCAGGCCTCTTGAGCAATCCCTATTTTAAACGTTCCACCATTGGTGGCCTACCTGGACCCTAAGCTCAGAAATTCCCTCCTCACACTTCTTTGCCTCTCCTCCTGTCATTCTTCAAGATGCACCTTAAAACCTTCCTCTTGGACTAAACTTTCGGGCATCTGCCCTAATGGCCTAGATCTTCCAAGCAGCAATGATCATTGGATTGCTGTTGCATTTGAAAATTCCCCAACTCCTCACTGCTACTCCTTCCGAACCCCGCTTCCACAGAAATGTGCAGCACAGCATCATTAGTAGGAACTCAGTCAGAGCAGAGTCGGGGGGAGACAGGACACGCTTCCTTTTTACAGCAGTAAGTTTAAACGTCCAGTCTGAATATCAGTAAATGGGTGAGTGAGTGAATGGGTAGGTGGGTAAAGCGGGTATGTGGGTAAAGTGGATAGGTGAGTAAGTGGATAAGTGGCTAGGGTGGGTAAGGTGGTAGATGGGTCAGGGGGTAGTCAGTTCTGGTCAGGAGGGGTAGTCAGCTGGTTGGGGGGTTAGTTGGGTTGGGTCAGAAGCGTGGTTGGGTCAGTGGTGCAGTCGGGTGGTCAGGAGGGGTAGTCAGGTCGGGGGATTCATCAGGTGGTCAGGGTTTGCATGGTCAGGGAGGTAGTCGGGTGGTTGGAGGAGTAGTTGGGTCAAGTCGGGGTAATTGGGTTGGGTTGGGGGGTAGCTTGTCGGGGTCGGGGGTAGTTGGGTGGTGGTGTGGTAATTGGGTCAAGTCGTGGGGGGGTCTGGTCAGGTCGCTGGGAGTAGTTGGGTGGTCGGGGGTAGTTGATTGGTAGTCAGGTAGTCAGTGGGATAGCTGGATGGTCAGGGGAGTAGTCAGTTGGTAGTTGGGTGGTCATTGAGTGGTCGGATGGTCATGGGGGTAATTGATGATAGTCAGGTGGTCAAGGGGGTAGTTGGGTTGTCAGGCGTAAAGACGATTAGTAGCTGGGAGGTCGGGGGAGGGGGGGGGGGGGGGTGGCGGGGGGGGGGGGGGGGGGGGGGGGTGGGTAGACAGATCTGGCCAGGTTGGAGGCGTAGTCAGGTCAGGCCAGTAGCTGGGGGTGTCAGGGGTAGTTGGGTGGTCAGGGGGGATGTCAGGGTGGTCGGGAGATAGGGGGGTGTGATTGGGGAGTCGGATTTGTAGTTAACCCGATGTTAGACTCAGTTTTAATCAGTCTAACATTTCCTAGGTAACTTCCCAGGTAATTACCGTGGAACTGTCCTACGTCTCTGATGCTAATTCAAAGTCAGTGACATTCAAGGAGGCTCCTGTGCTGCAGGGCAAATGCCCATCAGAAGTTGGAACATCCCAGGCAATTCCCACGTAGCTCCACGTGTCGGAACTTCTGCAGGGTCCCAACACGCAGCCATACGTCTGATCCCCAACGATCCGGAGACGAATGATTTGGGCCGTTATCTCAACAAAGAACAAAGAAAAGTACAGCACAGGGACAGGCCCTTCGGCCCTCCAAACCTACGCCGATCATATTGCCTGTCAAACTAAAATATTTTGTACTTCTGGGGTCCGTATCCCTCTATTCCCATCCTATTCATATATTTGTCAAGCTGCCTCTTAAACACCACTATCATACCTGCTTCCACCACCTCCTCTGGCAGTGAATTCCAGACACTCACTACCCTCTGCTTAAAAAACTTACCCCGCACATCTCCTCTATAGTTTTCTCCTCTCACCTTAAATCTATGTCCCCTAGTAATTGACTCTTCCATCCTGGGAAAAAGCTTCTGACTATCTACTCTGTCCATGCCACTCATAATTTTGTAAACTTCTATCAAGTTGCCCCTCAATCTCCATCACTCCAGTGAGAACAATCCGAGTTTCTCCAACCTCTCCTCATAGCTAATAACCTCCAGACCAGGCAGCATCCTGGTAAACCTCCTCTGCACCCTCTTCAATGCCTCCATATCCTTCTGGTAATGTGGTGACCAGAATTGCACGTAATATTCCAAGTGTGGCCTAACCATGGTTCTATACAGCTGCAGCATGACTTCCCAGCTTTTATACTCAATACCCCTGCCAATGAAGGCAAGCATGCCATATGCCTTCCTGACTACCTTATCCACCTGCGTTGCCGCTTTCAGTGACCTGTGGACCTGTACACCCAGATCCCTCTGCCCGTCAATGCACTTAAGGGTTCTGCCATTTACTGTATAATTCCTGCCTGTATTAGACCTTCCAAAATGCATTACCTCGCATTTGTCCGGATTAAACTCCATCTGCCATTTCTCCGCCCAAGTCTCCAACCGATCTATATCCCATTGTATCCTTTGACAATCCTCTTCATTATCTGCAACTCCTCCAACCTTAGTGTCGTCTGCAAACTTACTAATTAACCCAGTTACATTTTCCTCCAAATCATTTAGGTATACTACAAACAGCAAAGGTCCCAGCACTGATACCTGCGGAACACCTCTAGTCACAGCTCTCCATTCAGAAAAGCACCCTTCCACTGCTACCCTCTGTCTTCTATGACCAAGCCAATTCTGTATCCATCTTGCCAGCTCACCTCTGATCCCATGCGACTTTACCTTCTGTACCAGTTTGCCATGAGGGACCTTGTCAAAGGTCTTACTGAAATCCATGTAGATAACATCCACTGCCCTTCCATCATCGATCATCTTTGTCACTTCCTCGAAAAACTCAATCAAGTTAGTGAGGCACAACCTCCCCTTCACAAAACCATGCTGCCTCTCACTAATACACCCACTTGTTTCCAAATGGTAGTAAATCCTGTCACGAAGAATCTTCTCCAATAATTTCCCTCCCACTGACGTAAGGCTCACCGGCCTGTAATTTCCTGGATTATCCCTGCTACCCTTCTTAAACAATGGAACAACATTGGCCATTCTCCAGTCCTCTGGGACCTCACCCGTAGCCAGTGAGGATACAAAGATTTCTGTCAAGGCCCCAGCGATCTCCTCCCTTGCCTCCCTCAGTACTCTGGGGTAGATCCCATCTGACTTTGGGATTTTCCTTAATCCTGTTTGCCAATGACTTTTCATGGCCTATTTTAGCCCTCCTGACTCCTTGCTTAAGTTTCTTTCTATTTTCTTTATATTCTTCACAGGCTTCATCTGTTCCCAGCCTTCTAGCCCTTACGAATGCTTCCCTTTTCTTTTTGACTAATCTCACAATATCCTTCGTTATCCAAGGTTCCTGAAACTTGCCAAACTTATCCTTCATCCTAGCAGGAACATGCCGGTCCTGAATTCTTATCAACTGACCTTTTAAAGGCCCGCACATGTCAGTTGTTGATTTGCCCTCAAACATCCACCTCCAGTCTAGATTCCTCCATTCCTGCCTAGTATTGTTATAATTAGCCTTCCCCCAATTAAGCACCTTAACCTAAGGACTCCTGTTATCCTTACCCACCAGTACCTTGAAACTTACTGAATTATGGTCACTTTTCCCGAAATGCTCCCCTACTGAAACTTCGACCACCTGGCCGGGTTCATTCCCTAATACCAGGTCCAGTATTGCCCCTTCCCTAGTTGCACCATCTACATATTGTCTCAGGAAGCCCTCCTGGATGCACCTTACAAATTCTGCACCATCCAAACCCCTAGCACTAAGTGATTCCCAGCCAATATAGGGAAAGTTAAAATCACCCACCACAACAACCCTATTGCTTTTACATCTTTCCAAAATCTGCCTACATAACTGTTCCTCAATCTCCCGCCAGCAATTGGGAGGCCTATAGTAAATCCCCAACATTGTGACTGCACCCTTCCTATTCCAGAGCACTACCCATATTGCCTCGCTGCATGAACCCTCCGAGGTGTCCTCCTGTCGTACAGCTGTGATATTCTCCTTAACCAGCAGTGCAACTCCCCCACCTCTTCTACATCCCTCTCTATCCTGCCTGAAACATCTAAATCCTGGAATGTTTATCTGCCAATTCTCTCCATCCTTCAACCAAGTCTCTGTAATAGCAATAACATCATAGTCCCAAGTACTAATCCAAGCTCTAAGCTCATCTGCCTTGCCTGTTATACTTCTCGCATTGAAACAAATGCATTTCAGACCCCCAGTCCCACTGTGTTCAGTAATTTCTCCCTGCCTGCTCTTCCTCTAAGTCCTACTGGCCATATTCACTGGTTCCCAGTCCTTTATTTCACCTGCTGACCTATTGCTCTGGTTCCCACCTCCCTGCCATACTAGTTTAAACCCTCCCGAGTGACACTAGCAAACCTTGTAGCTAGGATATTGGTGACCCTCCAGTTTAGATGCAACCCGTCCTTCTTGTACAGGTCCCACCTGCCCTGGAAGAGATCCCAATGATCCAGATATCGGAAACCCTCCCTCCTACACCATCTGTTCAGCCACGTGTTCAGCTGCACTCTCTTCCTATTTCTAGCCTCACTGGCACATGGTACAGGGAGTAATCCTGAGATTACAACCCTAGAGGTCCTGTTTTTTAACTTTCTGCCCAACTCCCTAAACTCCCGCTGCAGGACCTCGTCACTCTTCCTGCATATGTTGTTAGTACCAATGTGTACCACAACCTCTGGCTGTTCTCCCTCCCCCTTCAGAATGTCCCATACCCAATCAGAGACATCCTGGACCCTGGCACCAGGGAGGCAACATACCATCCTGGTCAACACAAAAACAGAATTACCTGGAAAAACTCAGCAGGTCTGAGTTCGACAGAACAGTTCTGTCGAAGGGTCATGAGGACTCGAAACGTCAACTCTTTTCTTCTCCGCCGATGCTGCCAGACCTGCTGAGTTTTTCCAGGTAATTCTGTTTTTGTTTTGGATTTCCAGCATCCGCAGTTTTTTTGTTTTTATACCATCCTGGTGTCTCTTTCAGAAGCGCCTATCTGAGCCCCTGACTATAGAGTCCCTTATGCTTTTCTGTGCTTTGACACTGCCTGCTGAACAATAGTGCCAGCCGTGGTGCCACAGCTCTGGCTACTGCTGTTGTTTTCCCCTGATAGGCCATCCCCCGCAACAGTATCCAAAACGGAATACCTGTTAGAGAGGGGGACAGCCACAGGGGATTTCTGCACTGACTGCCTGCCCCTTCTAGCGGTCACCCATCTATCTGTCTGTATCTTGGGTGTGACCACATCTGCAAAACTCCTGTCTATGACACTTTCCGCTGCCTGAATGCTCCTAAGTGCATCCAACTGCTGCTCCAACTGATCCATGCAGGTCTGTGAGGAGCTGCAATTGGGTACACTTCCTGCAGATGTAGTTGTCTGGGCCACTTGAAGCGTCACAGATTTCCCACATCCCACAGGTGAAGCACTTCACCCCAGCAACTGCCATTTCTAGATCTATTTAATAATTTAATTTAAATCTATTAACTGCTTATTGACTCCTTATTAACTATACGTTCTCTAGGGCTGGATTTCTACTATAAAATGCTAAATTCTAAGAACAGTAATCACCTGCTTCTGGTCTAGATACCCTCTACTTATTAATTGTGATTAATTTATTTGGTTTAATTAGTTTAACAATGTTTTAGTTTCAAATTCAGTGTAGATTCCCTCCCAGCCAACATCTCCTTATGTTTTTCCATGTCATAACAGTTAAGAAGTATTTAGATATTCACTTGCATTGCCATAGCCTCCAGGGCTATGGGCCAAGTGCTGGAAAATGGGATTAGTGTAGTCAGATCTTTGTTGACTGGCGCAGACACGATGGGCCGAATGACCTCCTTCTGTGCTGTAGACATCAATGAGTCTACACCCCTCTGTACCCTCTCCAGTGCAATCACATCCTTCCTATAATGTGGTGAACAGAACTGCACACAGTACTCTAGTTGTGACCAACTAGACAATGCAGCAGTGCCCCAGTACTGACCCTCTGACAGTGCAGCACTCCCTCAGTACTGACCATCCAACAATGCAGTACTCCCTCACTACTATCCTCCAACAATGCAATGCTCCCTCAGTACTGATCCTCCAACAGTGCAGCACTCCCTCAGTACTGATCCTCCAACAGTGCAGCACACCATCAGTACTGATCCTCCAACAATGCATGCTCCCTCAGCACTGATCCTCCGACAGTGCGGCATTCCCTCAGTACCGACCCTCCGACAGTGTGGCACTCCCTCAGTGCAGTATCAAGCTGGGCAGTCATTCAGCAGTCCACAAGATACCACCCAGTAAGATAGGTTGTGTGCAACCAACATTCTCTTTAATATGTGCAAGCATGACTGATCAGAATTCTTAAAGGGACTGCGCAATGCAACAAACACGCTGCAGAGAACAGAGCAAAGTTAGAGGGAGTGTTTTTCAGTATTGCTCCTCCAACAGGGCAGCACTTTCTCCATACTGACCCTCCAACAGGGCAGCACTCTCTCAATACTGACCATCCAACAGTGCGGCGCTCCCTCAGTATTACCCCTCCAACAGGGCAGCGCTCGCTCAGTACTGACCCTCTGACAGTGCAGCACTCTGTCAGTACTAACCCTCCAACATGGCAGCACTCGCTCAGAACTGACCCTCTGACAGTGTAGCACTCTCTCAGTACTGCACTAAAGTGTCAGCCTGGATTTCACGCCCAAGTATGTGGAGTGGGAGTTGACCCTGCAGATTTCTAACTCAGACATGATAGGGCTCTGCACTGAGCTAAGGCTAACATGATATATCTAAAAGCAAAGAAATGATGTTGAATTTACAGAAGATAGACAGGCTACTGTTGGAGTATTGTGTATGGTTCTAGGCTCCCCATTTTAGGGAGAGTTTAAGCAGCACTGCATCCCGTTGTACAAACATTGGCAAACTCAAAATCCCTGAGCTTTTCCCTGCTTCCTGAAGGTGGGAACAAACTCTCAGTGCTTTTGAAGGCACATTATCAGAGCACACCCAACATCCCACGTCCCATACTTGACAGCCTACACTTAATGGCCCAGACTCAATAGTCCATTCTGCAGATCGAGCAAGTGACTGAGCTGTGACAGCAAAGTAAAACATTCCTGAAAGATTGAAATGATCTTTCTTCTAGCAAATGCCGATGATGATGGAGCTCAATGAAGATTGTGGTGAGATACCAGAGTTTACACTTGGGAAGAGAGAGCCGTGACTGGACAAGCAATTCCCTTCACATTTCAATTAGATGAGAACAACAGCATTTTTATGCAGTTCTGTACCTTCAAGATTAGAGTGTGCGCAATAACATCTGACACTAATTGCAGAGCTCAGGCAGTGCTGGAATGTGAATGACTTTATACATTTAAATCACGTCCTTTGACATTATCTGAAGTGACGGTAAATCTGTCGGAAGACAGGACATACGTTTAATATTTAATATAAGATAACAAGAAATAATTACAGCCTGTCATGGCTGCTCTTTGGTTAACAGCTGTGAGGGAGCAATTATGAAGATATCAGCATTGTCTAATATGTTGTTACAGCCAGAGTTTCTACCCGGGAATGGTCTCCAATTGCTCGACAACTCTGATCTAATTCATTCATTCAAAGTAATATTTGACAGGATGTTTCACAGATCTCCCAAAGATCTGTCCTCAGCCCACTCCTTTTTCTCAACTACATGCTGCTTCCCCTCAGCGACATCCTCTGAAAACACAACGTCAGGTGCCACAATATACACTGCCGACATCCAGCTCTACTGAACCCCCAGCTAGAATCATAGAATTGTAGAATCATAGAATAGTTACAACACAGAAGGAGGCCATTTGGCCTGTTGTGTCCATGCTGTCCGTCTGCAGGAGAGATTCACCTAATATCACTCCCCAGCCTTTTCCTCAGAACCCTGCACATTTTTCCTTTTTGGATGATGATCCAATTTCCTTTTGCCTTCACCACATATCAGACAGTGCATTTTTTTTAATTCTTTCATGAAATGTGAGTTTCACTGACTAGGCCAATATTTTTGCCTATCCCCAATTGCCCTTGAGAAGGTGGCGGTGAGCTGCTTTCTTGAATCGCTGCAGCTTGTATGGTGTAGGTACACCCACAATTCTGTTAGGGAAGGAGTTCCAGGTTTTTGACCTAGTGACAGTAAAGGAACGGAGATGTATTTCCAAGTCAGAATAGTGAATGACTTGGAGGGGAACTTGTGGCTGGTGGTATTCCCTTGCGTCTACTGCCCTTGTTCTTCTAGGGGTAGAGGTCATGGGTTTGGAAGGTGCTGCTGAAGGAGCCTCGGTGAGTTACTGCAGTGCATCTTTAAGCCATGTGCATCAGTGGTGGAGGAAGCAGATGCTGAAGGGGGTGGATGGGGTGCCAATCAAATGGGCTGTGTTGCCCGGGGTGGTATCAAGCTTCTTGAGTGTTACAGGAGTTGCACTCATCAGGTAAGGGGAGAATATTCTATCACACTCCTGACTTGTGCCTTGTAAATGGTGGACAGGCTTTGGGGAGTCAGGAGGTGAGTTACTCTCCACAGAATTCCCAGCCTCTGACCTGCTTCTGTAGCCACAGTATTTATCTGGCTAATCTAGTTCAGTTTCAGGTCAATGGCAACCCCCAGGATGTTGATAATGAGGCATTCAGTGATGGTAATGCCATTGAATGTGAAGGGGCAATGGTTAGATTCTCTCTTGTTGGAGATAATAATTGTCTGACACTTTTGTGGCATGAATGTAACTTGCCACTTGTCTTCCCAAGCCTGAATGTTGTCCAGGTCTTGCTGCATTTGGACATGGACTACTTCAGTATCTGAGGAGTCACAAATGGTGCTGAACATTGTGCAATCATCAGCAAACATTTCTACTTCTGACCTTATGATGGAAGGAAGGTTTTTGATACAGCAGCTGAGTACAGTTGGGCCAAGGGCACTAGCCTGAGCAGCTCCTGCAGTGATGTCCTGGGACTTTCCTGTCTTGCACTCCCTTTAGAATTGTATCCTTTATTTTGTATTGTCTTTCTACATTTTTCCTACCAAAATGAATCACTTCACTCTTCTCTGCATTGAATTTCATCTGTCACTTGCCTGCCCATTCCACCAACCTATATCTTTTTGAAGTTCTACATTAACTTTCTCAACTCCTCCACTGTCTTGAGTTTGTCACGCTGCTTGTTCAACATCTCCTCCTGAGTGAGAAGAAATTTCATCTAATTAAATATTAGGAAGAGTGAAGCCATTTTCTTCAGTTCCTCGCACTAACTCTATTCCCTAGTCCCCCCACCTTGTGCCTCTGCCTTGTCAATGTCTGAGGCTGCACCAGACTATTAGCAACTCAGGTGTCCAACTTAACCATGAGCTAAGCTACTGACCCCATATCCTCTCTAATACTAAGACTGCCTGCTTTGACCTCTGTAACATTGCCTGTCTCTACCCCTGCCTCACCTCATCTGCTGCTAAAACCTTCATTCACATTTACCGCCAGACTTAACTATTCCAATGTTCTCCTGGCTAGCCTCCCATCTTCCATCCTCCTCAAACTTGAGTGTCCAGGACTTTGTTGCCCTTATCCTAACTCTCACTAAGTCCTGTTCACCCATCACTCCTGATCTCAGTTACCCTTATAGGTTCCCAGCCCAGCAACACATCGATTTTAAAATTATTGTCTTTGTTTTCAAATCCCTCCATGGCCTCACCCCTCCCTATCTTTGTAACCTCCATGAGCCATACGACCCTTCGAGATATGTGCGCTCCTCCAATTCTGGTCTCTTCCATATCTCTGATACTTAATGTTCCACTGCTACTGAGGACCTAAGGCCTGGAATTCCCTCCCTAAAGCTCTTAGCCTCCCGAGCTGAAAAACATTCACCCATTGTATGCAACCACTGAGTGCTGTTCACCCATTCTACACACACGCACAAAGTATTGTTCCTTCATTGTACACATAGGGCAGAAATTTTGGCTCGACGGGTGGGCGAGCGCCCGACCCGCTCGAGTGTGAAATGAGGCACGTTGATGTTGGCTGTGCGCCAAAGTCAATGCGTAGACATCTGATAGTTCAGTCAGCAGGCATGCACCGGAGACGGCAGCATGTCCACCAACAATTAAAAGGCCTCTTAAGGCCATTAAGTTATCAATTAACATAAAGATTTCGCAAGCGAAAAGGCTAAGCGGCCTTTGCATTTTTTTTGGAAACCTCATCCATGGGCGGGATAAGGTTTCTAAAAGCAAATAAAAATAAAATAAAAACTTTAACTTTTCATAAATAACATGCCCCTGCAAATGAACAATGTTTTATTACATTTTTATTTTAAAATTTTTTAAAAACTGGGATTAAAGGGATAGTAGCTGTGTGGATACAAAACTGGCTAAGAAACAGAAAGCAGAGAGTAGTGATGAAGTTGTTTTTCAGAGTGAAAGAGTTGTCTTCCTCAGGACCATTTCTCTTTGTCATATATATTAATGACCTGGGGTTGGATGTACAGGGAAACTCAGAAATGCAGTCAACAATGAGGATGTTAGTAAAAGAATTCAGGGGGACACAGAGGGGTAAAATGGAAGATGAAATTGAATGCAGGGAAGTATGAAGTGGCATATTTTGGTAGAAAGAATGAGGAGAGGCAATGCAAACTAACTGGTATAATTTTTAAGGTGTTGAAGGAAGATTTGATAAGGCTGTTAAAAGTGCTTCTCCAGAACTAGCTACACAAGCTGTTCCAGTACAGCTTCAACACTGGCATCCACCTGATAATGTAGAAAATTGTCCAGGTGTGTCCTGTCTACAAAAAGGACAAATAAAATCCAGACAATAATCACCCTATCGGTCTAATCTCAATCATCAGAAAAGTGATACAAGATGCTGTTGACTGTGATGTCAAGTGACATTTACACACTAATAACCTGTTCACTGATGCTCAGTTTGGGTTCTGCCAGGACCACTCAGCTACAGACATCATTGCAGTCTTGGTCCAGACACGGATAAAAGAGCTGAATTCCAGAGGTAAGAGTGATTACGCTTGTCATCAAGGCAGCATTTTACTGAGTGCGGCATCAAGAAGTGCCAGCAAAATTGAATAAATGGGAATCAAAGGAGGAAAACTGGTTGGAGTCATACCTAGCACAAAGGAAGATGGTTGTGATTGTTGGAGATAAATCATCTCTGCAGATGTTGCTCAGGATAATGTCCTCAGCCCAGCTGCTTCATCAATGAAATCTTCCCTTCACCATAACACTTGAAGTGAGGATGTTCATTGATGATTGTACAGTGTTCAGTTCCATTCACAATTCCTCAGATACTGAAGCAGTCCATGTTCACATGCAGAGAGATCTGGACAACTTTCAGGCTTGAGCTCAGAAGTAGCAAGTAATGCCACACAATGCCAGACAATGACCATTTCCAACTGGAGAATGTTCGAATCATATCTCTCAGGAATTAATTTCTCTTTTACAAAATGGAAGGACATGGTATGATCTGGACATTTGGATGCTAACCTTGGATTTTTCTTAAAAGACGGTACAAGTTCATCTTGGGACTGTCAGCAAGCAGACCTCTTCCAAGAAATCACCTGACCTTTATGGTATTTGAGGAAGATCTGGTTGTTTGTTTTGAACAGCATCCACTTTAATTGATGGAGAAAAAACTGAACAGGAAGGTTGGTGACTTGCTGGAAATCACACAGGAGAAAGAGAAAAAATCTTAAGCTGTGCACCTGCTGGTTTTGAAGGCAGTCTTGCTGGGGAACAAGCTGAGGAAGGAACGTTACACTAACTGGCTCTCTCTCTACCTTGCCTGCGATTGTGTGTGGCTATCAACCTGTAGCCAGAGAACCCTCATCTGAGTGTTACTGGTCTGTATTTGGACCTGCAAAGCTGAGACCAGGTGGTGAGAACATCCAGGCATCCACTGGGACCAGCGGCCTATCTTCACATGAGGGAAATCCAGGTCAACAGCGTCGAGACCCTGTGGACTTTATCCTTTATTTTATAATGCCCATTCTCAAAAACCCATCACTGCAGAGAGATCTATCTGTTTGTCCTTTGTTTATCTGTGTGTGTGTGTGTGTGTGCTCAGGGGGAATTCTTTAGGATCAGATAGATAGTTATACTTCCCGATTACTGTTGTGTGTTATCCAGTACTTGCAACTTGTTAAAAGAGTTTTGTTTTAAAATAAATTAATCATTCAGAGTTTTTCTGAAAGAAGCCTAGTCAGGGTCTCTTCTGGGTACTAGAGTAAATGATTAGACATTTTGGTGAGAAAATTAAACATTTATATTATTGGTACAGCCTGCGGAGTAGTGGAGCTTGATAATTCACGAACTTCTCCCATCCTGGTCATAACAAGAGAGTTTAACCATCCCCCCTTTCACATTCAATGGGATTGCTATTGCTGAATCTCCCACCATCAACACCCTGGGGGGGCGCTATTGACCAGAAACTGAACTGGACCATTTAAATACTGTGGCTCCCAGAGCAGGTCAGAGGCTGAGAATTCTGCGGAGAGTAACTCACCTCCTTCCCAAAACTTGTTTACCATTTACAAGGCACAAGGCAGGGATTGATGGAATATTCTCCACTTGCCTCTATTCTCCAAGTTCCAAGAACCCCAATTCCATATTCCTGCATCCCTGAGTTGCCCCCAGCCCACCAACAATCTGCCAGATCCCCACTCCCCACACTCCCTTATTGCTCAGCTTCCCCATCTTCACCGCCCTCCTGTCCCCCGTCACCCCCCAGCCTCCAGTACTGTCAGTAACAAGGCCCAAAGCTAAAACCTCGACTGGTTCTGAAAGTGCAAAAGGCTGTCATGCAGAAAGTAATGGCAACATGAATGTTTCATTAACAGAGCAACATTGAGAGCTGTGAACATCTGGTCCAAACCTTCAGGGACAATGACACTGCTAAGATTGGCTGGAGTGTAACATTGAATACATACAATATAATACTGTCTGACATTCCTCTGATACATTCCCCACACTCACCACAATAGCACAGATATACCCCAATCACCACACTGAAAAACTGATATCCCACGCCCCACACTGTAACACTCAAATATACCCCATACTCCTCAGTGTAACACACTGAGATACCCCACACCCCTCACAATAACACTCTGATATGCCCTACACCCCTCACGTAACACTTTGATATGACCCACACCCCTCACTGTAACACACTGATATACCCCACACTCCTCACTGTAACACTCTGATAAAC
This sequence comes from Carcharodon carcharias, assembly GCF_017639515.1. Taxonomy (NCBI): domain Eukaryota; kingdom Metazoa; phylum Chordata; class Chondrichthyes; order Lamniformes; family Lamnidae; genus Carcharodon; species Carcharodon carcharias. The sequence goes on along the minus strand of NC_054473.1, from coordinate 191,567,190 downwards.
CCCACACCCCTCACTGTAACACTGATATACCCCACACCCCTCACTGTAACACTCTGAAATACACTACATCTGTCACTGTAGCACTCTGATATACCCCACATCCCTCACTGTAACACTCTGAAATACACTACATCTGTCACTGTAGCACTCTGATATAGCCCACACCCCTCACTGTAACACTCTGAAATACACCACATCTGTCACTGCAGCACTCTGATATACCCCACACCACTCACCGTAGGCCTCTGCCTATGAATGTATGTATCTTCCGGCAAGCATTAATGGGACATGTTATGAGTTCAACTGATAATTTTAACTTGATTGTTAGTGTAATTCTTGTTCTATTCGGGATTGCTCCATAAGTGCTGTCCAATTGCAGAATCACATCCAGCAGTAGACATTATGTTCTGAGTTTTGCAAGCACGTGCTGGTTGAGTACAGCCAATATTCTGCTTATTGCAAAAGGGACAAGCTGTTTGAAACGATCTGCTAATTGTTGGGACATACCAGCACTGAAACTTTTCAGCAATACATTGATATACCTAACACTGTAATACTAATATACCTCAAACTTTAACAGTAAGAAGTTAAAATTGTTTTGTCACTGGACTAGTATTCCAGAGACCCAGGGTAATGCTCTGGGGACACGGGTTCGAATCCTGTCATGGCAGATGGTGGAATTTGAATTCAATAAAAAGCTGGAATTAAAAGTCTAATGATGACCATGAAACCATTATCGATTGTTGTAAAAACCCATCTGGTTCACTAATGTCCTTTAGGGAAGGAAAGCTGTTGTCCTTACCTGGTCTGGCCTACATGTAACTCCAGACCCACAGCAATGTGGCTGACTCTTAAAGGCCCTCTGAAATGGTCCAGCAAGCTAGTCAGTTGTAAAAAATTGCTTCAAAGTCACAAAAAAGTAACAAAACCAGTCAGACCACCCAGCATCAACCCAGGCACTGGAAGCAACAACAGCAATCTCAGCCCTGTTGACCCTGCAAAGTCCTCCTTATGAACATCTGGGGGCTAGTGCCAAAATTGGGAGAGTTGTTTCATAGACTAGTCAAGCAACAGCCTGACAGAGTCATCCTCATGGAATCATATCTTACAGATAATGTCCCAGACACCAGTATCCAGCAGAGGGGGCAGCACAGAGATATACAGTCGGGAGGGAGTTGCCCTGGGAGTCCTCAACATCGACTCCGGACCCCATGAAGTCTCATGGCATCAGGTCAAACATGGGCAAGGAAACCTCCTGCTGATGACCACGTACCACCCTCCCTCAGCTAATGAATCAGTGCTCCTCCATGTTGAACATCACTTGGAGGAAGCACTGAGGGTGGCAAGGGTGCAGAATGTACGCTGGGTGGGCAACTTCAATGTCCACCACCAAATGTGGCTCGGTAGCACCACTATAGACCTAGCTGGCCGAGTCCCAAAGGACATAGCTACTGGACTGGGTCTGCGGCAGGTGGTAAGGGAACCAACAAGAGGGAAAAACATACTTGACCTCATCCTCACAAACCTACCTGCTGCAGATGGACCTGTCCATGACAGTATCGGCAGGAGTGACCACCACACAGTTGTCGTGGAGACAAATTCCCGGCTTCACACTGAGGATACCTTCCATTGTGTTGTGTGCCATTACCACCGTGCTTAATGGGATAGATTCCAAACAGATCTAACAACTCAAGATTGGGCATCCATGAGGCACTGTGGGCCATCAGCAGCAGCAGAATTGTACTCAACCACAATCTGTAACCTCATGGCCCAGCATATGCCCCACTCTACCATTATCATCAAGCCAGGTGATCAACACTGGTTGAAAGAAGAGTGCAGGAGGGCATGCCAGGAGCAACTCCAGGCATACCTAAAATTGAGGTATCAACCTGGTGAAGCCATAACACAGGACTACCTGCAGGCCAAACAGCATAAGCAGCAAGCGATAGACAGACCTAAGCGATCCCAGAATCAATGGATCAGATCTAAGGTCTGCAGTCCTGCCACATCCAGTCATGAATGGTGGTGGACAATTAAACAACTCACTGGACAAGGAGGCTGGGAAAAGTGCCCTCTGCAGTCACCATTGCCAGGAAGCAGTCCGGGAAGAGCGTCCTCTGCCGTCACCATCACCATGAAGCAGTCTGGGAAGAGCATCCTCTGCAGTCACCGTCGCCGGGAAGCAGTCTGGGAAGAGTGTCCTCAGCAGTCACCGTTGCCATGAAGCAGTCTGAGAAGAGTGTCCTCTGCAGTCACCATCGCCATGAAGCAGTGTGGGAAGAGCATCCTTTGCAGTCACCGTCACCATGAAGCAGTCTGGGAAGAGCATCCTTTGCAGTCACCATCACCGTGAAGCAGTCTGGGAAGAGCGTCCTCTGCAATCACAGTCACTGTGAAGCAGTCTGGGAAGAGGGTCCTTTGCAGTCACCGTCGCCATGAAGCAGTCTGGGAAGAGTGTCCTCTGCAGTCACAGTCACCATGAAGCAGTCTGGGAAGAACATCCTCTGCAGTCACCGTTGCCGTGAAGCAGTCTGGGAAGAGCGTCCTCTGCAGTCACCGTCACCATGAAGCAGTCAGGGAAGAGTGTCCTCTGCAGTCACCGTCGCCGGGAAGCAGTCTGGGAAGAGCATCCTCTGCAGTCACCATCGCTGTGAAGCAGTCTGGGAAGAGTGTCCTCTGCAGTCACTGTCGCCGTGAAGCTGTCTAGGAAGAGCGTCCTCTGCAATCACCATCACTGTAAAGCAGTCTGGGAAGAGTGCCCTCTGTAGTCACCGTCACCGGGAAGCAGATTGGGAAGAGCGATCTCTGCAGTCACCGTCACTGTGAAGCAGTCTGGGAAGAGTATCCTCTGCAGTCACTGTCGCCGTGAAGCAGTCTAGAAAGAGCGTTCTCCACAGTCCCTGTTGCAGAGTGAACAAAAAGAGTGACAGCACAGGAAAACAGTAAGTTCATTGGTTGGTAAGTAACTGCTAGTTTGAACTGCCTATTCTAAATTGATTTCAGATTAAAGGTGACCACTGGGGCCCAGGATCGGAGGCCTAACACTTCAGCTTTAACTTAGCACAAAGAATGAGTTCCAGTTGATTTTAAAAAGTGTATTTAGAATCTCTTTTCTAACATGCTTTCAGATTAAAGGTAAATCGGAGAAATACTTTACAGATTGATAAACTAAAGACCAGTAGGAAATTTAAAAGCAAATTTTAAAAGTAATTAAATTAAATAGAGATGCAGGGCCAGATGATGTGTTGTAGCTGCATGATGGGGATCTTGTGGACCCCATTGTGGTTCCTAGTGATCACATCTGTAGCAAATGTTGGTTGCTCGAGGAACTCTAGCTCAGGGTTGATGAGCTGGAGTCTGAGCTTCGGACACTGCAACACATCAGGGAGGGGGAGAGTTACCTGGACGCAGAGTTTCAGGAGGCAGTCACACCCCTTAGATTAACTAGTTTAAATTTGGCCAGTGATCAGGGGCAGGGGGTGTGACTGTGAGTGAGGCAGGTGGAGGGATCCAGGAAGTAGCACTGCAGGAGCCTCAGTCCTTGCCCTTATCCAACAGGTTCGAGATTCTTGCTCCCTATGTGGACAAGAGCTGGGACTGTAGGGAGGATGAGCAAACTGACCACAGCACCGTGGTACAGGGAGCCATTCAAGTGGGAGGAGAAAAGAGAAATGTTGTTGTAATCGGGGATAGTATAGTTAGGGGAATAGGTACTGTTCTTTGTAGCCAGGATCGAGAGTCCCGAAGGCAGTGTTGCCTACCTGGTGCCAGGGTTAAGGATATCTCATCTGGGCTGCAGAGGAACTTGGAGTGAGAGAGGAAAGATCCAGTTGTTGTGGTCTACGTAGGTACCAATGATATAGGTAGAACGAGGAAAGAGGTTCTGCTGAGGGAATACGAGCAGCTTGGGGCTAAATTAAAAAGCAGAACCAAAAAGATAATAATCTCCGGATTACGACCTGAGACACGAGCTAATTGGCACAGGGTCAATAAGATTAAAGAGGTAAATGCGTGGCTCAAAGATTGGTGTGGGAGAAATGGGTTCGAATTCATGTGACATCAGCACCAGTACTGGGAAAGAAGGGGCTATTCGTTCGGACGGGCTCCACTTGAATCAGGCTGGGCCCAGTGTCCTGGCAATTCACATAACTAGGGTCGTAGTTAGGGCTTTAAACTAAATAGTGTGGGGGGGGGGGGGGTTCAGTTGCATGGAAATATAAACAAATCAAAGTTTAAGGAGAGGGTAAGAGTGCAGGTTAGTGACAAGGCTGATTGCTATCAAAAAGTGAAAGGGAGGGACAGAGCGTGTGAACGCCATATTGCACCAAAGAATCATATAAGAGTAGGGAAAATTGACAATAGGGCAAACTTAAAGGCTTTGTATCTGAATGCACGTAGCATTCGGAATAATACTGATGAGTTAACAGCACAAATTGAGATAAATAGGTATGATTTGGTGGTGATTACTGAGACGTGGTTACAGGGAGAACAGGCTTGGGAGTTGAATATCCAAGGGTACCCAGTGTTTCGGAAGGATGGGCAGAAAAGAAAAGGAGGTGGTGTAGCTTTGTTAGTAAAGGAAGAGATCAATGCTATAGTGGGGAATGATATAGGCACTGGAGAGCAAGACATAGAGTCAGTCTGGGTAGAAGTAAGAAATAGCAAGGGAAAGAAGTCCCTGGTGGGAGTAATCTATGGGTCCCCAAACAGTAGTTTAGCAGCAGGGCACAGTATAAACCAGGAAATACTGGGAGCATGTAAGAAAGGTACGGCAATAATCATGGGTGATTTTAATATGCATATAGACTGGACTAATCAAATTGGTAAGGGTAGCCTTGAGGTAGAGTTCATAGAGTGTATTAGAGATTGTTTCTTGGAGCAATATGTTGTGGAACCAACCAGGGAGCAGGCTATTCTGGATTTGGGTTTGTGTAATGAGATGGGATTAATTAATGATCTCATAGTAAAGGACCCTGAAGGGAAGAGTGATCATAGCATGCTAGAATTTCAAGTTCAGTTTGAGAAACATAAGACCCACACTAGTGTTCTGGAGTTTAACAAAGGTAACTACATAGGTATGAGGGCAGATTTGGCTCTAGTGGACTGAGCATGAAGACTACAAGGTAGGACAGTTGATGAACAGTGGCAGATATTTAAGGCGATATTCAATTCCTCCCAATTAAAATATATTCCAAAGAGGAAGAAAGATGGTAAGAGGGGCAAAAACATCCATGGCTAAGCAAGGAAGTTAAAGATAACATAAAGTCAAAAACTAAGACATACCAAATTGCAAAGGTCAGTGGCAGACTGGAAGATAGGGAAATTTTTAAGATCAACAAAGGGTTACTAAAAAAATAATAAAAAGGGCAAAGGTAAATTATGAAAGAAAACTAGTGCAAAATGTAAAAACTGATAGGAAAAGCTTCTACAAGTATATAAAAGGAAAGAGAGTAGCTAAAGTGAATGTTGGTCCCTTGGAGGACGAGACTGGGGAGTTAATAGTGGGGAATGCAGAAATGGCAGAGACGCTTCATCAATATTTTGCCTCAGTTTTCACGATGGAGGACACTAGTACCACCCCAATAGTAACAGGTAGTGCAGAGGGTATAGAGAAGGGGAACTTAGAAAAATCACCATCACTAGAGAAAAAGTACTGAGCAAACTATTGGGTTTAAAGGGTGACAAGACCCCAGGACCTGATGGCCTACATCCCAGGGTCTTAAAGGAAGTGGCAGCGGAGATAGTGGATGCATTGGCTATAATATTCCAAAATTCCCTGGATTCTGGATAGGTTCCAGTGGATTGGGAAAATGCTAATGTAACGCCCTTATTCAAAAAGCTGGGGGAGGCAGAAAGTAGGAAACTATAGACCAGTTAGTTTAACGTCTGTCATTGGGAAATTGTTGGAATCCATTATTAAGGAAGTAGTAATGGGGTATTTGGAAAGTCAAAATGCAATCCATCAGAGTCAGCATGGTTTTATGAAGAATAAATCGTGTTTGACTAATTTGCTAGAAGATGTGACAAGCAAAGTGGATAATGGGGATCCTGTAGTAATAGTATATCTAGACTTCCATAAGGCCATTGATAAGGTGCCGCAGAAAAGATTAATACACAAGATAAGATCACATGGAGTTAGGGGTAATATATTAGCTTGGATAGAGGATTGGCTAACCAACAGAAAACAGAGAGTGGGGACAAATGGGTCTTTTTCTGGATGGCAAGCTGTAACTAGTGGGGTGCCACAGGGTTCGGTCCTTGGGCCCCAACTATTTACAATCTATATTACTGACTTGGATTCAGGGATAGAAGTACTATAGCTAAATTTGCAGATGACTCCAAAATAGGTGGGAAAGTAAGTTGCAATGAAGAAATAAGAAATTTACAAATGGATATGGACAGGTTAGGTGAGTGGGCCAAAATTTGGCAGATGGAGTTTAACGTGGATAAGTGTGAGGTGTCAGATAAGTGTCAGAAGAATAAAAATGCGACTTATTATTTAAATGAAGAGAAACTTCAGAATGCTTCAGTGCAGAGGGATCCGGGTGTCCTCATGCATGAATCACTAAAAGCTAGAATGCAGGTAAAGCAGGTAATAAGGAAGGCAAATGGAATTGTGGCATTTATTGCTAAAGGAATAGAGTATAAAAATAGGGAAGTGTTGTTGCACCTGGGATACTGTGCACAGTTTTGGTCCCCTTACTTGAGGAAGGATGTAGCTGCATTGGGGGCAGTTCAAAGGAGGCTCACTAGATTAATTCCAGTGATGCGGGACTTGTCTTATGAGGAGAGATTGAGCAGTTTAGGCCTATACTAGAGTTTGGGAGGATGAAAGGAGATATACATGGATTTCAGTAAGGCCTTTGACAAGGTCCCTCATGGCAGACTGGTACAGAAGGTAAAGTCGCATGGTGAGCTGGCAAGATGGATACAGAATTGGCTTGGTCATAGAAGACAGAGGGTAGTAATGGAAGGGTGCTTTTCTGAATGGAGAGCTGTGACTAGAGGTGTTCCGCAGGGATCAGTGCTGGGACCTTTGTTGTTTGTAGTATACATAAATGATTTGGAGGAAAATGTAACTGGGCTAATTAGTAAGTTTGCAGGTGACACTAAAGTTGGAGGAGTTGCAGATAGTGAAGAAGATAGTCAAAGGATACAACGGGATATAGATCAGTTGAAGACTTGGGCGGAGAAATGGCAGATGGAGTTTAATCCGGACAAATGCGAGGTAATGCATTTTGGAAGGTCTAATACAGGCAGGAATTATACAGTAAATGGCAGAACCCTTAAGTGCATTGATGGGCAGAGGGATCTGGGTGTACAGGTCCACAGGTCACTGAAGGTGGTAATGCAGGTGGATAACGTAGTCAGGAAGGCATATGGCATGCTTGCCTTCATCGGCAGGGGAATTGAGTATAAAAGCTGGGAAGTCATGCTGCAGCTGTATAGAACCTTGGTTAGGCCACACTTGGAATATTGCGTGCAACTCTGGTCATCACATTACCAGAAGGATATGGAGGCATTGGAGAGGGTGCAGAGGAGGTTTACCAGGATGCTGCCTGGTCTGGAGGTTATTAGCTATGAGGAGAGGTTGGAGAAACTCGGATTGTTCTCAGGAGTGATGGAGATTGAGGGGCGACTTGATAGAAGTTTACAAAATTATGAATGGCATGGACAGAGTAGATAGTCAGAAGCTTTTTCTCAGGGTGGAAGAGTCAATTACTAGGGGACATTGATTTAAGGTGAGAGAAGAAAACTATGGAGGAGATGTGCGGGGCAAGTTTTTTACGCAGAGGGTAGCGAGCGTCTGAAATTCGCTGCCAGAGGAGGTGGTGGAAGCAGGTACAATAGTGGTGTTTAAGAGGCAGCTTGACAAACACATGAATAGGATGGGAATAGAGAGATACGGACACCGGAAGTGCAAAATGTTTTAGTTGATGGGCAATATGATTGGCGCAGGCTTGGAGGGCCGAAGGGCCTGTCCCTGTGCTGTACTTTTCTTTGTTCTTTGTTCTTTGAGATCTAATTGAGGTATATAAGATGCTAAAGGGGATAGCCAAGGTAGACGTGGAGCAGATGCTTCCCCTTGTGGTATATTCTAGAATGAGAGCCCAAAGTTTTAGGCTAAGGGGTGGTAGATTTAAATCAGAGATGAGGAGGAATTACTTTCTCAAAGGGTCGTTAATCTGTGGAATTCACTACCTCAGAGTGCAGTGGTTGCCGGGACACTGAATAAATTTAAGGAGGAGATAGACAGATTTTTAACCAGTAACAGGTTGAAAGATTATCTGGAGAGGGCAGGAAATTGAAGTTGAGGCCGTAATGAGATCAGCCATGATCGTATTGAATGGCGGGGCAGACTCGAGGGGCTGAATTGCCTACTCCTGCTCCTAGTTCTTATGTTCCTTACGTTCTACAAATATCCCCATCCTCAATGATGGAGAAACCCAGCATAACAGTGTAAAAGATAACAAAAACAAAAAACGCTGGAAAAACTTAGCAGGTCTGCCGGCATCTGTGGAGAGAAAGACTGAGTTAACATTTCGAGTCCGTATGACTCTTTCTCAGAGCTAAAGGGAAATAGAAATATGGTGAAATATATACTGCAGAACAAGTGAAGCTGTATAGACGGCCAGTGACGGGTGGAGGCGAAGGAGAGGTTTTCAAAAGATGTCATAAACTAAAGGTCAAAGGGGTGTTAATAGCGGTGGTGCTGGCTAAAGGAGGTGCTAATGGTGACATTAAGAGTGCAAGGCAGAATGTGATAATGGCCAGACCAGGGTAAGCACTCTGGAAAGTGAGAAATGGCCCGAGTGAGGGTTGGGGTTGGGGGAGGGGACGGTGTGGGAAGAAAGATCGAAAAGGTTAAAAGCTGAGGATAAAACAATAAATAAAAATGGAAATAAATTTAAACAATAATAAGAATGAAAATAAGTGGAGAAAAATAAAAATAAATAAAAATAAACAAGGGAAAAGGGGTGGGAATGGAGGAGAGAGTTCATGGTCTGAAGTTGTTGAACTCAATATTCAGTCCAGAAGGCTGTAAAGTGCCTAGTCGGAAGATGAGGTGTTGTTCCTCCAGTTTGCGTTGAACTTCACTGCAACATTGCAACAGGCCAAGGACGGACATGTGGGCAAGAGAGCAGGGTGGGGTGTTGAAATGGCAAGTGACAGGAAGGTCTGGGTCATGCTTGCGGACAGACCGAAGGTGTTCCGCAAAGCAGTCACCCAGTCTGCGTTTGGTCTCTCCAATGTAGAGGAGACCGCATTGGGAGCAGTGAATGCAGTAGACCAATTTGAAGGCAGTGCATGTGAAGCACTGCTTCACTTGAAAGGAGTGTTTAGATGGTGAGGAGGGGGGAAGTAAAGGGTCAGGTGTTGCACCTTCTGCGTTTCTTGGGAAGGTGCCGTGGGAGGGGGTTGAGGTGTTGGGGGTGATGGAGGAGTGGACCAGGGTGTCCCAGAGAGAACGGCCCCTAGGGAATGCCAACTGGGGGATGAAGGAAAGATGTGGTGGCATCATGCTGGAGTTGGTGGAAATGGTGGAGGATGATCCTTTGAATGCGGAGGCTGATGGGGTTAAAAGTGAGGACAAGGGGACCCTTTCATGGTTCTGGGAGGGAGAGGTAGGTGTGAAGGCAGAGGCACAGGAGATGGGTCGGACACGGTTGAGGGCCCAGTCAACCCCAGTGAGTGGGAAACCTCAGTTAAGGAAGAAGGAAGACATGTCAGAAGCGCTGAATAAGGATATGAGGAGCTGCAGTCGAGAGAGCTGTGGGAGTCGGTAGGCTTGTAGTGAATATTGGTGGACAGTCTATCACCAGAAATTGAGACAGAGAAGTCAAGGAAAGGAAGAGAAGTGTCAGAGATGGACCATGTAAAAGTGATGGAGGAGTGGAAATTGGAAGCAAAATTGATAAATTTTTCTAGGTCCACACGAGAGCACGAAGCGGCACTGAAACAGTCATCGATGTACCGGAGAAAGAGTTGTGGGAAGGGATCTGAGTAGGACTGGAACAAGGAATGTTCCACATACCCCATAAAGAGACAGGCATAACTGGGGCCCATGTGGATACCCATAGCCACACCTTTTATTTGGAGGAAGTGAGACAAGTTTAAGGAGAAATTGTTCAGTGTGAGAACAAGTTCAGCTGGACAGAGGAGAGTGGGGGTGGATGGGGATTGTTCGGGCCTCTGTCCAAGGAAGAAGTGGAGAGCCCTCAGACCATCCCAGTGGGGGATGGAGGTGTAGAGGGATTGGGCGTCCATGATGAAGGGGAGGCGAGGCCAGGGAACTGGAAATTGTTGATATGATGTAGGGCATCACAGGAATTGCAGACGGTATAACACCTGCCGCTTTACTTCCCACCTCCTCATCGTTCAAGGGCCCAAACACTCCTTTCAGGTGAAGCAGCGCTTCACTTGCACCTCCTTCAAATTGGTCTATTGCATTCGCTGCTCCCAATGTGGTTTCCTCTACATTGGAGAGACCAAATGCAGACTGGGTGACCGCTTTGCAGAACATCTTCGGTCTGTCCGCAAGCATGACCCAGACCTTCCTGTCACTTGCCATTTCAATACCCCATCCTGCTCTCATACCCACGTGTCCGTCCTTGGCCTGTTGCAATGTTCCAGTGAAGCTCAACGCACACTGGAGGAACAGCAACTCATCTTCCGATTAGGCACTTTACAGCCTTCTGGACTTAACATTGAGCTCAACAACTTCAGATCATGAACTCTCTCCTCCATCCCCACCCCTTTTTTGATCCTCCCCTTTTTTTTCTTATTCATTTGTGTTTTTTAATTTTTATTTACTTTTTTCTCCACTTATTTTCATTCTTATTATTGTTTAAATTTATTTCCATTTTTATTCACTGTTTTATCCTCAGCTTTTAACCTTTTTGATCTTTTTTCCCACACCGTCCCCTCCCCCAACCCCAACCCCCACTCGGGCCATCTGTCACTTTCCAGAGTGCTAACCCTGGTCTGGCCATTATCACATTCTGCCTTGCACTCTTAATGTCACCATTAGCACCTCCTTTAGCCAGTACCACCACTATTAACAGCCCTTGACCTTCTGTTTATGACATCTTTCGCAATCTCTCCTTTGCCTCTACCTATCACTGGCCTTCTATCCAGCTTCACCTGTTCCGTCCCCATTAAACATTATATATTTCACCACATTTCTACTTCCCTTTAGCTCTGAGAAAGAGTCATATGGACTTGAAATGTTAACTCTGTCTTTTTCTCCACAGATGCTGTCGGTCCTGCTGAGTTTTTCCAGCATTTTTTGTTTTTGTTTTAGATTTCAAGGATCCACAGTATTTTGCCTTTATCTTAGTGCAAAAGATAAGGCTGAAGCATTTGCTACAATCTTCAGCCAGAAGTGCCGAGTGGATGATCGATCTCAGCCTCTTCCGGAGGTCCCTAGCATCACAGATGCCAGCCTTCAGCCAATTCAATTCGCTCCATTTGATATCAAGAAATGGCTGAAGGCACAGGATACTGCAAAAGCTACGGGCCCTGACAACATTCCAGCAATAGTGGTGAAGACTTGTGCTCCAGAACTTGCTGCGCCTCTAGCCAAGCTGTTCCAGTACAGCTACAAAACTGGAATCTACCCGGCTATGTGGAAAATTGCCCAGGTATGTACTGTGCACAAAAAGCAGGACAAATCCAACTTGGCCAATTACCGCCCCATCAGTCTACTCTCGATTATCAGTAAAGTAATGGAAGGGGTCAAAAACAGTGCTATCAAGCAGCACTTAAGCAAGTGCAAGCAGCACTTGCTCACTGATGCCCAGTTTGGGTTCCGCCAGGGACACTCAGTTCCTGACCTCATTACAGCCTTAGTTCAAACATGGACAAAAAAGCTGAACTCCTGAGGTGAGGTGAGAATGACTGCCCTTGACATCAAGGCTGTATTTGAATGAGTGTGGCATCAAGGAGCCCTAGCAAAATTGGAGTCAATGGGAATCAGGGGGAAAACTCTGCTGGTTGGAGTCATACCTAGCACAAAGGAAGATGATTGTGGTTTTTGGAGGTCAGTCATCTCAGCTCCACGACATCACTGCAGGAGTTTCTCTGGGTAGTGTCCTCCTCGGCCCAACCATCTTCAGCTGCTTCATCAATGACCTTCCTTCCATCATGAGGTCAGAAGTGGGGATGTTTGCTGATTAATGCACAATGTTCAGCACCATTCATGACTCCTCAGATACTGAAGCAGTCTATATCCAAATGCAGCAAGACCTGGACAATATCCAGGCTTGGGCTGAGAAGTGGCAAGTAACATTCGCACCACACAAGTGTCAAGCAATGACCATCTTCAACAAGAGAGAATCCAACCATGATTCCTTGATGTTCAATGGCCTTACCATCACTGAATCCCCCACTATCAACATTCTGGGGTTACCATTGACCAGAAACTGAATTGGACTAGCCATATAAATACTGTGGCTACAAAAGCAGGTCAGAGGCTAGGAATCCTGTGACCAGTAACTCACCTCCTGACTCCCCAAAGCCTGTCCATCATCTACAAGGCACAAATCAGGAGTGTGATGGAATACTCCCCACTTGCCTGGATGAGTGCAGCTCCCACAAAGCAGCCATTTGATTGGCACCCCATCCACAAATATTCACTCCCTCCACCACCAATGAACAGTAGCAGCAGTGTGTACCACCTACAAGATGCCCTGCAGGAATTCACTAATGCTCCTTTAACAGCACCTTCCAAACCCACGACCACTACCATCTAGAAGGACAAGGGCAGCAGATAGATGGGAACACCACCACCTGTAAGTTCCCCTCCAAATCACTCACCATCCTGACTTGGAAATATATCGCCGTTCCTTCACTGTCGCTGGGTCAAAATCCTGGAACTCCCTTTCTAACAGCACCGTGGGTGTACCTACCCCACATTGACTGCAGCGGTTCAAGAAGGCATCTCACCACCACCTTCTCATGGGCAAAAGGGATGGGCAATAAATGCTGGCCCAGCCAGCGAGGCCCACATCCCATGAATGAATTTTTAAAAAGTTAAACGTAGTTTTAGATTAAAGGAGGAGGCTTGTAATGTTGTTAAAAGAGTAATAAGTCTAAGGATTGGGTAATTCAGCAAAGGAGGAAGAAGAAATTGATAAGGAAAAACAAAAGTGAATGTGAGAACAGACCAGCAACAGTAATTAAAACAGATTGCAAAAGTTTCTATAGGCATGAAGATGGGAAGAGATTAGTGAAAGTAAACGTGTGCCCATTCAAGGCAGAGACTTTGGGGAAGGAGGAAATGGCAGAGACAGTAGTTATTTTGGCCGGGATTTTCCATGCCTGCTGGCATGGGTGTGTTCAGCAGCAAGAGCTAACAACATGGCACGAAGGCTAAAAATTAGTTTCAAGACATCGTGAAACCAGTTTCTGGTCGTCCGCTCCACCCGTTGAAGGTGGGCTGTGTTTCCCACATCGGACGTCAGGAACCTCATTGTCATACATCAGCCTGCCAGTGTCATTCTTAGGCCAGCCTGCCAGTTTCATTCCCCCCCACCCAAGCTGGATTGTCTGCCCTCGTCGGCAGGAATACACGCTGTCATGTTTCACAATAGCATCCATGAGGCGTGCACCTGGCGGGCTGCACTTCGCTCGGGACTTCAAGTTTTGTTTGCCTACCTTGCTTCTCGCAGTCATCAGCTCCAAGCTTCACAGACAGCACCACATCATTTTTAATGAGGCTCACGGGTAGGTCTCTACCTACCAGGTCAGCCATATGGGGGTGGCTTTTCAACAGCTTTAGGGCAAGGTCTTGCTTGGCAAAGGGGGAGAAGCAACCTCAGGCAAGGGAAGAGGCTGCAAGGCGAGGGCTGTACAGGAAATGGGGGGTATCCCAGGGTGTGTGTGGGGGCACGTGTTGATCTGTGCAAGTGACCTCAAGATGGTGTGGGCTGAGGAGGTAGTCTCCAGGAGGTGAGGCCAGATGGAGATGTGAGGGTATGTGTGTGAGAATGGGTGGTGATGTCCCTTGTGCTGGCAGTGAGTGAGATGCCAGTGAATGTGTGATGGGCTTGAGTGCGTGAGTTTAAAGTGATGAGATGGCTACAGAAGGTGGCTGCATGGTTGAGATCATTCATCCTCTCTCTGCACTGGACGGCCAACCTTTCCTGTGCAACATTGGTTGGCACTGATCACCACTGCCATTGCCTACCAAGCCGCGGTGGTAATGTAGCTGCCCCTCCTGCAGCCAGAGCGGGGGTAGAATACATCACAGCGAGCCTCCACGGCATCTAAAAGGTGCTCGAGGGCTGCAGTCTTCCTGCCTTCCGGGGCCATGTCTTCTTTGCTGCAGTCCTGGGCTAGAAGCACTGAGCGCGGCTGTACTTTAAATGTGGTGCCGGGCGTAATGAAGCAGTGAGGTGACGGTGTGGCAGGCAAATTGAAGCCTGCCCGCCATCAAAAAGGCACATATCCCGGGAATGCATAATTAACGCAGCGGGTTTGGAACGATACAGCGTGAAAAGCTGTCATTGCGGCCGGCGAGTAAAACATCGTTTTACATGCCCGCTACCACACTGAGTGCAAATCTGGGACGATTCTGCCTTTTGTTCCTGTCTTCATGATGAAAGGCACAAACAACATTTTGGGAATACTGGGGAACCAAGGATCTGGCAAGAATTAGCAACTTAAAGAAAAAATGAAGAAATCGTACTGGAGAAATTACTGAGACAAAATGGTTACAAGTGTCCTGGACCTGATGACCTACATCCTAGGGTTTTAAAGGAGGTGGCTGCAGAGATGGTGGATGCATTGGTTTTGATAATACAGAATTTTTTACATTCTAGAAACAATCCCAAGCATTGGAAGGTAGCAAACATAATCCCACTATTTGAGAAAGAAGGAAGAGAACTGTAAGCGAGTCAGCCTAACATCAGCAGTTGCAAAATGTTAAAATACATTATTAGGGACGTGGTAAGAGGGCACTTAGTATATCATAATATGATTAAGCAGAGTCAGCATGGATTTATGAAAGGGAAGATGTGTTTGACAAATGTGGTTTTTTTGAGGATATAACTAATAGAATGGATAAGGGGAAAACAGTGTACTCGGATTTTCAAAAAGCATTCACTAAGATGCCACTTTGTTATGGACCAGGGCGGGATTAATTTAAACAGTCCTGATTTCTCCTCTCATTACCTGTCGATAAACAGAAAGGAATTTTTGATTTCTGTTTCCCACCTTTATAAATGACGGTGTGTTTTCCCCAAACCTTCAGTCTGAAGTGATCCAATCTTCTATTGATAAGTCCACAGCAAACTCGAGATGAGGGACAAGAGGGGTGATTTATTTTAAGCATACAAAATGCGGGGAAGGTGTTTCACAACATTTTTGCACTCATACAATAAAAGAAGGATAAGGCAAAGAAAGAGGCACAGGGTAAGAACACATTAAAAATAAGAGTTATGGTTTCACATGAGTCCAGAGTCCAGAATCAAAAGTCCAGTGGCATATTCCTTCAGAGGTTAGCAGGCTGGAACTGATGTAGGGTGACTTGACTTTCCAGAAGTGAGAATCCATCATGGGAGAAGGCACGTTGTAAGGAACATATCTTTTTATTTCTGTTGGACTGTGGATTAAAATTACAATGGCTACAGTTTGAAAGACATGTCCACTGGAACAGGCTGAGAGATATATACAGTGTTGCAGCCCTGGAACAGTGTGCCTTGAAAGGCAGGATGGTGCCAGAAATGAGTCCTGGACCAAGGGAGCTGCCTGGCAACAACGTTTTAATTGACTCCTGACCAGATGACCAGGTTTTTTGTGAGGACAGTGCAGCAGAATAGCTCCTGGCCAGAAAGGAAAAAGACCTAAAACCTCTTGCTCCTGTGTATGAAAGATTCCAGTAATTCCACAGTAATAGCTAGCTGGCTTTTTCTCCTCATATCTCTATAACCTGCTCTCTCTTTGAAAACCCCTGTCAAGTGGCAAAGGGGAAAATCACTGTCAGAGACATTGAAAGGCAAGTGCTCAACCTGTGAACTAAATACTGAAAGTGCTGGAAGACCACCTTGTGTCATCAACAAGAACTGAAAGAAATTTGGAAGACATCAATCAAAATCAACCCATCGAATCCTATACTCTGGAATTGGTGCTATTGAACTGTTTTATCCCACCCTTAAAATCCATGTCTTTAAATGCCTTATCTGTCTTGTATGTGTGTGTATAGGAATTTAAGAAGGGGATAAAGTTTAAGTTATAGTGTTAGAAATTAGCAGTTCATATTTCTTTCTTTTGCCACTGGTTAACAACAGAACAGTTTGTTCAATAAACAGTTACTTACTTACTAAGTTTACAAACCTGGTGCTCATATTTTGTTAACCTAAATTAAGCATAAGAACATAAGAAATAGGAACAGGAGTAGACCATTCGGCCCCTTGAGCCTGCTCTGCCATTCAATAAGATCATGGCTGATCTTCTTGTGTTTCAATTTCCACATTCCCATCTAACCCCGGTTAGGTAGAATTGAGGCAATTTGGTGGTTTAGTCAAACTTTTCATATTTAGAACATAAGAACATAAGAACTAGGAGCAGGAGTAGGCAATTCAGCCCCTCAAGCCTGCCCCGCCATTCAATACGATCATGGCTTATCTCACTTCGGCCTCAACTCCAATTTCCCACCCTCTCCCCATAACCTTTCAACTCATTACAAATTAAAAATCTATCTCCTCCTTAAATTTATTCAGCATCCCAGCATCCACTGAACTCTGAGGTAGTGAATTCCACAGATTCACGACCCTTTGAGAAAAGTAATTCCTCCTCATCTCATTTGTCACGGCTCGGGAGAACAGTGGGGCTTACAACACACTATCCCTAATGAGTCATGACAATGTAGGGATGAATTAGTCTTGAAGGCACAGATACAGAAGTTCCAATGTTTCAATAGTTCACAGTGTAGGTGAGGGCCAGGCACTTCACCTGGACAGAGCTCTTTCTGCTGCTACTTATTAGATGGTAAAACGGTAGACTGCCTGGGTTCAGTTCCACACGGCAATATTACAGGTTCTAGTAGCTTGGATGAGGTCATGTGACATATCTGCCACTTCCTTTCCCGGGTGTTGGACAAAGGATGTATTTTCCCCGGTCTGGAATCTTGAGGTGTTTAATAGAGCAGTCAGAGTCCCTGTCGTCTTTGCAGACATACCATCTCCGTTCGCCAGAGCTCTGCCTTAGAAATACAAAGAGGGCTGGTGCATTTGATTGCCAGCCATCACAGATGCATGAACACCTCTTTAAAGATAATGAGGTTCATGCTGGTTTCTGAAGGTTAGAAATTCCTCTGGTATGAGTCATGGCTAGTTAGGGTAAAGCCTTATCCATATTGAAAATAAAATTAATAATTTCATAAAGTAGTTAGTATATGTCTTCTGGCTGGGACACATTGGAGGTTATTACACAAAATTCGGACTCAACAAATTGGGTGTAATATATAGCTTCCTAAAAAACAGCATGCTAATGAAATTTGCTTTCCCAAAAGAAAGCATGTGATTGTTATGACCACAGCCGATGTTAATTGCTGCGCAAACCAAACCCCAGAGGGAAATTGACTTACAGGTCATACCCTTTTTTTGTTTCTGAAAACAAGAAGAAGACATACCAATCTCAGCAGTAAGAAGCCAAGAAACACTTTTGGGATTTTAAAAACGAAAAGTATAAGTTTTATTAACAAGAATAAAAGAAAGTTTAAGATTACAGTGACACAGTTAAACTTAGTCTTACAAAACATTCCCCCCAAAAGACTCTTTTCTTGGTCAAACCCACAAGTACACACCTCCAGGCAACACTCCCTTATGGATGTTAATTATAAAAGAAATTCAGTAATATTACACAAGACAAACTGCTGTAGCTTCAATAAAGGCATACCATATGACCTCTAGCCTCTTCCACTCTGCGGCACAATCCCCTTCAGAATAAAACTGCTTGTTGCAGCCCAAGACTTTTCTTGCCCAGATGGTTGATTCAAACTGCACCTCCTCCCAGCCCATAGCTCTAGCTATAGCTCAACAGTTCAAACAGCTCCAGCTATCTCTCCCCTGAGTTCTCCACAGGAACTCTAAAATACCTTTTTCCCTCTTCCATCTTCGGTTCCATTGTTCTCACACATCTTTGAAACTCAAACCCTTCCAAAGATAAAATCTTTTATGTCTCTATCTTGTCTTTGCTTTCGGATCAATAAAATATCATATCCCCACTACTATTTACCTATGGAACTCTTGCAAGATGCAAACATATTCATAGTCACCTCTAACTCCCTTTAGATATCCAAACTAACTCTCAACTTATCTAAAAATGCAAATGTTAGATCTAACCTATTTACTTGCACCTCAAACTTAACAGCCCTATGCTTTTCATGTATTAACCCCCCACAGACAGCCTGATTCCTATCAAACTCTAGCTTAATTATATCAAACACACACAAACATACACACACACAGACACCCAACTTTCTTTACAGAATAACACAATATTCCCCAAAATATTTTTTAAAAAACATCCATTCTCACCATGATAATGGTGGGGTTACAATCCTGAGCTGTAATTTTTACACTAAAAGCCTATCAGCTGCTTGAGCCTAACTGGCCCAAAAATCCTTTTTCAAAATACTACATATTAATTTACTATTCTTTCTACATACGTCCCGCTCACAGCTTCCCTCTCCTGAACTCCTCGCTCCCTCATGCTTGCTGCTTCCCTCTCCCTCCCTTTCACCACATCCCTCTCCCTCCTTCTTGCTGCTCCGCTCTGCCTCCCTCTCATTTCTCTCACCCTCCCATTGAACGCTTCCCTCTCCCTTTCGCTCATTGCTTCTCCCTCCCTCCCGTTCACTGCTTCCCTCTCTGTCCCGTTCACTGCTTCCCTCTCCCTCCCGCTCGCTGCTTCCCTCTCCGACCTTCTCACCGATACCCTCTCCCTCTTGTTCATCGCCTCCCTCTCTGCCCCTTTCACCACTTCCCTCTCTCACCTGCTCGCCACTTCCTTTTCCCTCCCTATGGCCGCTTCCTTCTCCCTCCCTCTTGTCGCTTCCCGCTCCCTCCCCCTCGCTCTTCTCCTCTCCCCCACTCATTGCTTCCCCCTCCTTCCCTCTTGCCGCTTCCCTTTCCATCCCTCTCATTTCTCTCACCCTCCCACTGAACTGCTTCCCTCTCCCTCCCTCTCGCTGCTTCCCTCTCTCTCCCATTCACTGCTTCCCTCTACCTCTGTCTTGCTGCTTCCCACTCTGTCCCATTATCCGCTTCCCTCTCCCCGACTCGCTGCTTCCCTCTTTGTTCTGTTCACCGCTTCCCTCTCCCTCTCTCTTTCCATTTCCCTCTCCCTCCCTCTCGCTGCTTCCGCCTCACTCCCACTTGTTGCTTCTCTCTCCCTCCCTCTCGCCACTTTCCTCTCCCTCCCTCTCACCACTTTCCTCTCCCTTCCTCTCACCGCTTCCCTCTCCCTTCCTCTCACCAATTCCCTCTCCCTCCCTCGCCCTCCCTCTTGCCGCTTCCCTTTCCCTCCCTCTCGCTGCCTCCCTCTCCCTCCCTCTCGCCGCTTCCCTCTCGCCACTTCCCTCTCGCCGTTTCCTTCTCCCTCCCATTCACCACTTCCCTCTCCTCCCTCTTTCTGCTTCCCTCTTCTTCCCTCCTGCTCTCGCTTCCCCCTCCCTCCCTCTCGCTGCTTCCCCCTCACTCCCACTCGCCACTTCCCTCTCCCTCCCTCTCACCATTTCCCTCTCTCTCCCGTTCACTGCTTCCCCCTCTGTCCCATTATCCGCTTCTCTGTCCATCCTGCTTTCTGCTTCCCCCTTTGTCCCATTCACTGCTTCCCTCTCCGTCCCACTCGCCACTTCCCTCTCTGCACCGGTCAAACAAGTAGCTAACTATTCTAATCCCATTTTCTAGCGCTAGGCCCATAGCCTTGTATGCCATGGCATTGTAAGTGCACATCCAAACACTTCTTAAATGTTATGAGGGTTTCTGCCTCTACCACCCTTTCAGGCAGTGAGTTCCAGATTCCCACCACCTTCTGGGTGAAAAAATTCATCCTCACATTCCCTCTAAACCTCCTGCCCCTCACCTTAAATCTATGTCCCCTGGTTATTGATCCCTCCACCAAGGGGAAATGTTCCTTCCTGTCTACCCTATCTATGCCCCTCATAATTTTATACACATCAATCATGTGCCCCCGCAATCTCCTCTGCTCTATGGAAAATAACCCCAGTCTATACAATCTCTCATCATCACCAAAACTCTCCAGCCCAGGCAACATCCTGGTAAATCTCCTCTGCACTCTCTCCAGTGCAATCATAGAATCACACAGCGCAGAAGAGGCCCTTCGGCCCATCGAGTCTGCACCAGCACATGAGAAACACCTGACCTACCTACCTAATCCCATTTACCAGCACTTGGCCCATAGCCTTGAATGTTATGATATGCCAAGTGCTCATCCAGGTACTTTTTAAAGGATGTGAGGCAACGCGCCTCCACCACCCTCCCAGGCAGTGCATTCCAGACCGTCACCACCCTCTGGGTAAAAAAGCTTTTCCCTCACATCCCCCCTAGACTTACTGCTCCTCACCTTGAACTTATGTCCCCTCGTGACTGACCCTTCAACTAAGGGGAACAGCTGCTCCCTATCCACCCTGTCCATGCCTCTCCTAATCTTGTACACCTCAATCAGGTCGCCCCTCAGTCTTCTCTGCTCCAATAAAAGCAACCCAAGTCTATCCAACCTCTCTTCATAACTTAAATGTTTCATCCCAGGCAACATCCTGGTGAATCTCCTCTGCACCCCCTCCAATGCAATCACATCCTGCCTATAATGTGGCGACCAGAATTACACATAGTACTCCAGCTGTGGCCTCACTAAGGTTCTATACAACTCCAACATGACCTCCCTACTTCTGTAACCTATGCCTCGATTGATAAAGGCAAGTGTCCCATATGTCTTTTTCACCACCCCACTAACATGCCCTCCGCCTTCAGAGATCTATGGACACACATGCCAAGGTCCCTTTGTTCCTCAGAACTTCCTAGTGTCATGCCATTCATTGAATACTTCCTTGTCAAATTACTCCTTCCAAAGTGTATCACCTCACACTTTTCAGGATTAAATTCCATCTGCCATTTATCTGCCCATTTGACCATATCTCCTGTTGCCCAAGACACTCAACTTCACTGTCAACCACCCGGCCAATCTTTGTGTCATCCACAAACTTACTAATCCTACCTCCCAAATAGTCATCTATGTCATTTATATGAATGACAAATAATAGGGGACCGAGCACAGATCCCTGCGGAACGCCACTGGGCACTGGCTTCCAGTCAATGAAGCATCCTTCTGTCATCACCGTCTGCCTCCTACAACTAAGCCAATTTTGAATCCACATTATCAAATTATCCTGTATCCCATGTGCATTTGCCTTCTTTATAAGTTTCCCATGTGGGACCTTGTCAAAGGCTTTGCTGAAATCCATGTAAAGTACATCAACTGCACTACCCTCATCTACACACCTGGTCACCTCCTCAAAACATTCAATCAAATTTGTTAGGCATGATCTCCCTCTGACAAAGCCATGCTGACTATCCCTGATCAAACCTTGCCTCTCCAAGTGGAGATAGATACTCTCCTTCAGAATTTTCTCCAATAGTTTCCCTACCACTGACATGAGACTCACTAGTCTGTAGTTCCCTGGCTTAACTTTACAACCCTTCTTAAATAGCAGAACCACATTAGCTGTTCTCCAGTCCTCTGGCACCTCCCCCATGGCCAGAAAGGAATTAAAAATTTAGGTCAGAACCCCTGCGATCTCCTCCCTTGCCTTCCTCAGCAGTCTGGGACACAAATCATCCGGACCTGGAGATTTGTCCACTCTTAAGCCTGCCAACACCTCCAATACCTTGTCACTCCCTATATCAATTTGCTCAAGAGCCTCGCAGTCTCTCTCCCCGAGTTCCATACATTCATCCTCATTCTCTTGGGTGAAGACTGATGTGAACTATTTGTTCAACACTCTACCAATGTCCTCTGGCTCCACCCATAGATTGCCCCCTTGGTCCCTAATGGGCCCTACTCTTTCAGAGAACGGTTGCAGAATTCTAAGGTGCAGAGGGATCTAGATGTTCGAGTACATGAATCAAAACAAGTTAGTATGCTGTTACAGCAAGTAATTAAGAGGGCTTATGGAATACTATCATTTATTACAAGTGGAATTGAACATTTTTAAAATTCATTCATGGGCTGTGGGCTTTGCTGGCTGGGCCAGCATTTATGGCCCATCCCTAATTGCCCTTGAGAAGATGGTGGTGAGCTGCCATCTTGAATCGCTGCAGTCCATGTGGTGTAGGTACGCAGTAGTTCAAGAGAGTCAGGGGGCAGAGGTGAGTATGGTGGCCATTACCAAGGAGAAGATGCTAGGAAAACTGAAAGGTCTGAAGGTAGATAAATCACCTAGACCAGATGGATTACACCCCAGAGTTCTGAAGGAGATAGCTGAAGAGATAGTGGAGGCGTTAGTGGTGATCTTTCAGGAATCACTGGAGTCAGGGAGGGTCCCAGAGGACTGGAAAATCACTAATGTAACCCCCCGTTTAAGAAGGGAGTGAGGCAAAAGACTGGAAATCACAGGCCGATTAGCCTGACCTCGGTCGTTGGTTGAGTCCATTATTAAGGATGAGACTTCAGAATACTTGGAAGTGCATGGTAAAATAGGGCAAAGTCAGCATGGTTTCATCAAGGGGAGGTCATGCCTGTTAAATCTGTTAGATTTCTTTGAGGAGGTAACAAGCAGATTAGACAAAGGAGAGCCAATGGATGTTATCTACTTGGACTTCCAGAAGGCCTTTGACAAGGTGCCACACAGGAGGCTGCTCAGTAAGATAAGAGCCCATGGCATTAGAGGCAAGGTACTAGCCTGGATAGAAGATTGGCTGTCTGGCAGGAGGCAGAGAGTGGGGATAAGGGTGTCCTTCTCAGAATGGCGGCCAGTGACTAATGGAGTTCCGCAGGAGTCAGTGTTGGGACCACAACTTTTCACTTTATACATTAATGATCTAGATGAAGGAACTGAGGGCATTCTGACCAAGTTTGCAGATGATACAAAGATAGGTGGAGGGGCAGGTAGTATTGAGGAGGCGGGGAAGTTGCAGAAGGATTTGGACAGGTTAGGAGAATGGGCAAAGAAGTGGCAGATGGAATACAACGTGGGGAAGTGTGAGGTCATGCACTTTGGTAGGAAGAATAGAGGCATTGACAATTTTCTAAATGGAGAGAGAATTCAGAAATCTGGAGTGCAAAGGGACTTGGGAGTCCTAGTCCAGGATTCTCTTAAGGTTAACTTGCAGGTTGAGTCGGTAGTTAGGAAGGCAAATGCAATGTTGGGATTTATTTCGAGAGGACTAGAATATAAAAGCAGGGATGTGCTGCAGAGGCTTTACAAGGCTCTGGTCAGACCACATTTAGAATATTGCGAGCAATTTTGGGTCCCGTATCTCAGGAAGGACGTGCTGGCCCTGGAGAGGGTCCAGAGGAGGTTCACGAGAACAATCCTGGGAATGAAAAGCTTAACATATGAGGAACATTTGAGGACTCTGGGTCCATACTTGATGGCATTTAGAAGGATGAGGGGGGATCTGATTGAAACTTACAGAATACTGAAAGGCCTGGATAAAGTGGATGTGGGGAAGATGTTTCCATTAGTAGGAGAGACTAGGATCTGAG
Organism: Carcharodon carcharias; assembly: GCF_017639515.1. Classification (NCBI taxonomy): domain Eukaryota; kingdom Metazoa; phylum Chordata; class Chondrichthyes; order Lamniformes; family Lamnidae; genus Carcharodon; species Carcharodon carcharias. The sequence continues at coordinate 191,543,457 of NC_054473.1, read as the reverse complement.
GGCACAGCCTCAGAGTAAAGGGAAGACCTTTGAGAACAGAGATGAGGAGAAACCTCTTTAGCCAGAGAGTGGTGAATCTATGGAATTCATTGCCGCAGAAGGCTGTGGAGGCCAGGTCATTAAGTGTATTTAAAACTGAAATAGATAGGTTCTTGATTGGTAAGGGGATCAAAGGTTACGGGGAGAAGGCGGGAGAATGGGGTTGAGAAATTTATCAGCCATGATTGAATGGTGGAGCAGACTCGATGGACCGATTGGCCTAATTTCTGCTCCTATGTCTTATGATCTTATGAGTGACCACCGCACAGTCCTTGTGGAGACAAAGTCCTTTCTTCACATTGAGGATACCCTCCATCGTGTTGTGTGGCACTAGCACCATGCTAAATGGGATAGATTTCAGACAGATCTACCGATTGAAGACTGAGCAACCATGAGGCGCTGAGGGCCATTACCATCACCCTGGTTCAATGAAGAGTGCAGGAAGGCATGCCAGGAACAGCATCAGGCATACCTAAAAATGAAGTGTCAACCTGGTGATGCTACAACATAGGACTACTTGCGTGCCAAACAGCATAATCAGCAAGTGATAGAGAGAGCTAAGTGATTCCACAACCAATGGATCAAACCTAAGCTTTGCAGTCCTGCCAAATACAGCTGTGAATGGTGGTGGACAATTAAACAACTCACTGAAGGAGAAGGCTCCACAAAAACCCCCATCCTCAATGTTGGAGGAGCCCAGCACCGAAAGGGGAGCCCAGCAAGTCAGTGCAGAAAGATAAGTCTGAAGCATCTGCGGCCAGAAATGCCAAGTGGAGATCCATCTTGGCCTCCTCCAGAGGTCTTCAGCATCACAGATGCTAACCTTCAGCTAATTTGATTCACTTCACATGATATCAAGAAATGGCTGAAGGCACTGGATACTGCAAAGACTATGGGCCCTGACAATATTCCAGCAATTGTAATGAAGACTTGTGCTCCAGAACTTGCCACACCCCTAGCCAAGCTGTTCCAGTACAACTACAACACTGGCATCTCCCCGGCTAAGGGGAAAATGGGTTCAGCCAGGGCCACTCAGTTCCTGACCTCATTACAGCCTTGGTTCAAACATGGACAAAAGAGCTGAACTCCAGAGGTGAGGTGAGAGTAACTGCCCTTGACATTAAGGCAGCATCTGACCAAGTGTGGCATCAAGGAGCCCTAGCAAAGCTGGAGTCAATAGGAATCAGGGGGAAAGCTCTCTGCTGTTGGAGTTATACCTAGCACAAAGCAAGATGATTGTGGTTGTGGGAAGTCAGTCATCTCAGCTCCAAGACATCACTGCAGGAGTTCCTCAGGGTAGTGTCCTAGGCCCAACCATCTTCAGCTGCTTCATCAATGACCTTCCTTCCATCATAAGGTCAGAAGTGGGGATGTTCGTTGATGATTGCACAATGTTCGTTGATGATTGCACAATGTTCAACAACATTCGTGACTCCTCAGAGACAGAAGCAGACCATGTCCAAATGCAGCAAGACCTGGACAATATCCAGGCTTGGACTGACAAGTGGCAAGTCACATTCGCAACACACAAGTGCCAGGCAATGACCATCTCCAACAAGAGAGAATCTAACCATTGCCACTTGACATTCAATGGCATTACCATCACTGAATTTCCTACTATCAATGTCCTGGGGGTTACCAATGACCAGACTAGCCATATAAATACTGTGGCTACAAAAGCAAGTCAGAGGCTAGGAACCCTGCAGTGAGTAGCTCACCTCCTGACTCCCCAAAGCTTGTCCATCATCTACAAGGCACAAGTTAGGAGTGTGATGGAATACTCCCCACTTACCTGGACGAGTGCAGCTCCAACAACACTCAAGAAGCTTGACACCATCCAGGACAAAGCAGCCCGCTTGATTGGCACCACATCCACAAACATTCACTCCCTTCACCACCAACGCACAGTAGCAGCAGTGTGTACCATCTACAAGATGCACTGCAGAGACTCACCAAGGCTCCTTAGATAGCACTTTCTAAACTCACGACCAATATCACATATAAGGACAAGAGCAGCAGATAATTAGGAACACCACCATATGGAAATTCCCCTCCAAGTCACTCACTATCCTGACTTGGAAATATATCGCCGTTCCCTCACTGTCGCTGGGTCAAAATCCTGGAACTCCCTCCCTAACAGCGCTGTCGGTGATAAATACATGAAAATAAGGACCCTTCGGTTATACAGGGCATTGACAAGACCATATCTCGAATATTGTGTATAATTTTGGTCTCCTTATTTAAGGAAGGATGTAAATGCATTGGAGGTGGTTCAGAGGAGGTTTACTAGATTGATACCTGGAATGAACGGGTTGTCTTATGAGGAAAGGTTATACAGACTGGGCTTGTTTCCACCGGAGTTTAGAAGAGTGAGGTGTAATTTGATTGGAGTGTACAAGATTCTGAATGGTATTGACAAGGTGGATGTCAAAAGGATGTGTCTTCTTGTGGGTGAGTACAGAATTAGGTTTTAAAATTAGGGTTTCCCTTTTAGGACAGAGATGAGGAGAATTTATTTCTCTCAGAGGGTTGTGTAACTTTGGAACTCTCTGCCTCAGAAGGCGGTGGAGGTGGGGTCATTGAATATTTTTAAGGCAGAGGTCGGTAGATTCTTGTTAGGCAAGGGAATCAAAGGTTATCAGAAGTAGATGGGAATATGGAATTAGAAACACAAAAACAGAGCAGCCATGATCTTAATGAATTGCGGAGCAGGCTCGAGGGACTGAATGGCCTACTTCTGCTCCTATTTTCTCTTCCTAAACTCCTGTCCCCTCCAATGGGAATTGTTTTCTTGTTGAGTAGAATGGTTACACTAAGCATTTTATAAATACTGGTTATGGCTCAGTTCGGGCATTGTGGCTCATTCTGGGCACCACACTTTCAGAAGAATGTCAGGGCCTTGGAGTGAATGCAGAGGAGATTTACTAGAATGGTACCAGGAATGAAATGCTTTAGTTAGGGCAGGGATTGGAGAAGCTGGGGTTGTTCTTTTTGATCGAGCAGGTTAGGAGATATTTAATGGAAGTGTTCCAAATCATGAGTGGTAAATAATGAGAAACTGTTTCCAGAGGCAAGAGGGTTGATAACTAGAGGACATGGATTTAGTTGGTAATTGGCAATCCAGTCAGAGAGATGATAATTGCTTCAATTGTACAGAGCCTTGGTAAGACTGTATATGGTCTCCTTATCTAAGGAAGGATTTACTTGCCATAGAGAGAGTGCAACAGATGGCGGGATTGTCTTATGAGGCGAGATTGAGGAAGTTGAGCCTGTATTCTCTAGAGTTTCGAAGAATGAGAGAGGATCCAATTGAAACTTATGACTAGGTAGGTATGGAGGGCATTTCCCCTGGCTGGTGAATCGAGAACCAGGGGCCACAGTCTCAGGATAAGGTGCAGGCCATTTAAGACTGAGATGAGAAATTTCTTCTCTCAGAGGGTGGTGAATCTTTGGAACTGTCTGCCCCAGAGGGCTGTGGGAGATCAATCACTGGGCATGTTCAAGACAGAAATTGAAAGATTTCAGGATACTAATGGCACAAGGGTTATGAGGATAGTGGGGAAAAATGGTGTCAGATGTAAATGATCAGCCATGACCTGTTAGAATGGCCAAGCAGACTTGATGGGTCGAATGGCCGACTCCTGATCCTATTTCCTATGTTCCTAAAATGATTTTTTTTTTTAACAAAGTGTGTTGTGATATGGAACGTGCTTCCTGAAAGGAAAATGGAAGCAGATTCAATAATAACTTTCAAAGAGAATCGGATAAATACTTCAAAAGCAGACAGTTTGCAGGACTGTGGGGAAAGAGCAGGTGAGCAGGACTAATTTGAAAGAGCTGGCAGAGGCACAATGGATCAAATGGCTTCCATCAGTGCTGTATGATTCTATGTCAGCCGAATAGTTCTGGTACCAGTTTCCAAATGTAGAGTTTGTGAGCTCAATTCCACCAGGACAAGTTGTGAAACTGAATTTCATTCATTTGGTTAATTTATGGGTTGACAGCCGAATATAGCCATAAAATCTTCTGGACTAGTCAACGGTGTTACTAATGCCCATCAGAGCAGGGAACCTAGTACCCTCACTCAGTCAGATCTATAGGTGACTTCAGTCCCTGTCTGACCCGGTCTGGTCTACACGTGACTGCAGTCCCACCTCAACCTAGTCTGGCCTACATGTGACTCACTCCCACATTACATGATTGATTCATGGTGAAGTGGTCAAGCAAACTTTCAGGCTCGAAGGGCCGGTGGCCTATTCCTGTTACTAAGTCCTATGTAACACAAAAACAGAATTACCTGGAAAAACTCAGCAGGTCTGGCGGAGAAGAAAAGAGTTGACGTTTCGAGTCCTCATGACCCTTCGACAGAACTTGAGTTCGAGTCCAAGAAAGAGTTGAAATAAGTCCTATGTTACTATTCAGTGGTAATTGATTATGGACTAGTCATCATCACTCTCATCTTGTGAACTAAGAAAGCCTGAATTTAAATCCAATTCAAATTTTAAATCTTTATGTTTTCTGAGGAAACACACAGCTACTCAACAAATATCAATACAGACCAAGGTTCATCTGCTATATGTCCCTCTGTATCTCTCTCCCCCACCGCACTCACACTCTCTCTCTCTTCAGTTCATCTATCTTTCTCTCTTGATCTCTCTGATTCTCTTTGTCTCTCCCTCTATCTTATTCTCTCTCAGTCTCTTACTCACATCTCTCTCTGGCTATTTGTTTCTTTGTTTCTCTGTCTCTTTATTTCTCTATTTCTCCCTGTGTCCAGACTGTCCCTTTTCTGTCCGGTTCCTGCAGCATCGGAATGCCAGACACATACATGCATTAATTAATGGGCAGCCCAGTAGTAGATTGACCGCTAGGCTGCAATTACATCCCCATTAGTTCCCATCCATCGCCTCTGACAGGTATGAACTAAACCTTCAGAGGAGATCTGCAGCAGAGATCATGCAGCTGACATCTTCTGATTAATAGTTTTTGAATTTGACTTAATTATCCTGGAAGTGAGAAAGAGCTTGAGATAAAGCAATGCCTAGGCAGAACAATTCAACAAAATGAGGAGACATAATATAACTCCATCTACCCTCCCCCTCACCACCCCCACAATCAACCCAAATCTGAGACGATAGATTTAAACTAGAACACCCACTCCAGTCAGCCTGTTCACAGAAACAGACAGAGATTTGAGCACCAATATAAGCAAATGTGGGAATAATAGGCAGGTGTGTTTAAGAGTGAAAAACAGACAGGCAGAGAGAGAGAAAGAGAGAGAGCAACCGAGACAAAACAGATAGAGGGAGAGATTATGAGGTTAAATTATGAGAACTAGTAGGATAAATTTGGCTTGGTGTTCCTTGAATTTAACAGGTTGAGGGGTAACCTAATTGAGGTGATTAAAATAATAAGTGTTACAAAGGATTACATAGGATATACAGCACAGTAACAGGCCATTCAGCTCAAGCAATCCATGCCAGCGTTCATGCTCCAATAGAGCCTCCTTTCATCTTTCCTCATCAAAATCTTATCATAATCTTCCATTCTTTTCTCCCTCATTTGCTTCTCTAGCTTGCCCTTAAATGCATCCAAATTATTCACGTCAACTGCATTCCCACATTCTCACCACTGTGTGTAAAGACATTTCTTCTGAATTCCCTATTGGATTTCTTGGTGGCTATCTTATATTGATGCCCTCTAGTTATGCTCTTCCCCACAAAAGGAAACATTCTCCCTGTATCCACTCTATCAAAATCTTAAATAATTTTAAAGACCTCTATTAGGTCACCCTTCAGCCTCCTTTTTATAAGAGAAGAGACCCAGCCTGTCAAACCTCTCCTGAAATACATTCTCACCCATTTCCGATATTATTCTTGTAAAATCATCTCTGCACCCTCTCCAGTGACTCCATCTCCTTTTTGGAAAGCAATCAGAACTGCATACAGTACTCCAATTGTGGTCCACCAAGGTTCAGTACAAGTTTAGCATAACTTCCCTACTTTTCAATTCTATCCCTCTAGAAATAAAGCCCAGTAACTGGTTTTCTGTTTTATGGCTTTGCTAACCTGTGGTGTAATTTTTAGTGATTGATGTATTTATACTCTGAGATAGGGTGAGCAGGTTTTCAAAAGTCAAAACAGGGACACATTGAAAATTATTCATAAAACAAATTCTCCGTCTTCAGGTACCATGGCCTAAAAGAGCACTGGCGACCATTGGCCTACATGTTAACCCTTCTCTGGAGGCATGGGTCATCTTCATTGATGGTACATTCATCCAGTTTGCAAGGCTGTTTAGAAAGATCATTCTTTGTCCACCTCAATCTCTCTTATCATTGATCTTGTCCATCAGCATCAAACTTTCTAAATTTTATTACATGCCCAAGAAATTCCAAATATCTTTCTGATCTTGGTCAGTAGAGTTCTTTAGTCTCAGATTTTCCTAACACCTCTTCATTAGTAGTGTGACTTACCAAAGATATCTTCATTATTTCTCAAAAACCACAACTCTGCAGCCTCAGTTCTTCTCTGCATTGCTTCACTGATCGGCCAACATTCACTTCCATAAGTCAAAATTGATGTGATGTATCATTCCAGGATTCTCAGCTCTATTTTTATGACTAATTTTGAGTCAATCATAAACTTATTCATTTTTTGAAATGCACCTTTGGCCATTCCAATCCTTCGTCTTATTTCTTGGTCACGCTTTCTGTTCGATGTTAACTTACTCCCTACATGATAAAATTTGTCTACCTGTGTGACCTTTTCATTCTTCACTGTGATATTACATTCTGGTACGACTTTCTTTTTAGACACCACTAGACATTTTGTTTTCTTACAATTTATTCTCAGCCCTTTCTTCTCGCATTCACTCACTATTCTATGCAAAATCTTTTACAGTTTCTCTTCAGTGTCAGTAATAAGAACAGTGTCCCAGTGTATCTTACACTCTTAAGGTTGTAACCTCCAACTAATAATCCAGGAAGGTGTTCAATCTCTCTAAGAAGATTTTAACTATACAAACTGAATAAATGAAAACACACCCCTGTCTGACCCCACTTTTAATATATACAAAATCGCTTAAATTGTTCTCAACTTTTAAAAAAATTCATTCATAGAATGTGGGTATTGCTGGCTAAGCCAGCATTTATTGCCCATCCCTAATTGCCCTTGAGAAGGTGGTGGTGAGCTGCAGTCCATGTGATGTAGGTACACCCACAGTGCTGTTAGGAAGTTCCAGGATTTTGACCCTACAGATGCACTTTGTTTCCAATAAAAATTCCTTATCACTCTAAGATCCTTGCCATCAAGGTCAAGAGACTCTAACATGCTCATCAAATCAACAAATTACATCATTTTGAAACAGGTTATTATAGTGGAATATGTATTAACGGTGTCTCCATTATATAATTCAATATGATGTACTTCAATTTCTTGGTACAAAAGTTTGATATCAGTCAAATCTTAAGCATAATAACCATTTGGTTTATATTGAATTTTGACTAGCTCATGGACAGGAGGGTGTTGGGGACAGTTTAAACTACATTGATGGGCAATGGGAAACTGAGAGGGAACTCAGATTGGAGGGAAGCAAAATTGGTAATGGGAAGTAGAAAAGTAGTAAATGAAATTTAGAAGGCAGGCAAAGTGAAGGCAAGCATCAAATAGGATCAGAATGCAGAATAATGTTAAAGAGACAAAGCTAAGGGCGCTCTATCTGAATGCACGCAGCATTCGTAATCAAATAGATAATTTGAAAGTATACATAGAGATAAATGGGTGGAGCTAAGAAACAGCAAGGGGCAGCAAACATGGGCAACCAAACTGCAGTGGTAAATTGGGCACAGTATAAATCAGAAAATTAGAGCTGCATGTAACATGAGAATGTTATGATTGGGATGGGAACAGTTTCTTTAGCCCCACTTCTCCACAAGTCATACCATAAGTGTAAATGTTTAACTCATTCAACAAAATGGCCAATTGTTTATTTTTCACAGAATCACAGTGCAGAAGAGGCCCTTCGGCCCATTGAATCTGCACCGACATGTGAGAAACACCTGATCTACCTACCTAATCCCATTTACCAGCACTTGGCCCATAGCCTTGAATGTTATGACATGCCAAGTGCTCATCCAGGTACTTTTTAAAGGATGTGAGGCAACCCGCCTCCACCACTCTCCCAGGCAGTGCATTCCAGACCGTCACCACCCTCTGGGTAAAAAGGTTTTTCCTCACATCCCCCCTAAAACCCCTGCCCCTCACCTTGAACTTAATTCCCCTTGTGACTGACCCTTCAACTAAGGGGAACAGCTGCTCCCTATCCACCCTGTCCATGACCCTCATAATCTTGTACATCTCGATCAGGTAGCCCCTCAGTCTTCTCCGCTCCAACGAAAACAACTCAAGTCTATCCAACCTCTCTTCATAACTTAAATGTTTCATCCCAGGCAACATCCTGGTGAATCTCCTCTGCACCCCCTCCAGTGCAATCACATCCTTCCTATAATGTGGTGACCAGAACTGCACACAGTACTTCAGGTGTGGCCTCACTAAGGTTCTATACAACTCCAACATGACCTCCCTACTTTTGTAATCTATGCCTCGATTGATAAAGGCAAGTGTCCCATATGCCTTTTTCACCACCCCACTAACATACCCCTCCGCCTTCAGAGATCTCTGGACACACATGCCAAGGTCCCTTTGTTCCTCAGAACTTCCTAGTGTCATGCCATTCCTTGTCAAATTACTCCTTCCAAAGTGTATCACCTCACACTTTTCAGGGTTAAATTCCATCTGCCACTTATCTGCCCATTTGACCATCCCGTCTATATCTTCTTGTAACCCAAGACACTCAACCTCACTGTTAATCACCCAGCCAATCTTTGTGTCATCCACAAACTTACTAATCGTACCCTCCATATAGTCATCTATGTCATTTATATAAATGACAAATAATAGAGGACCGAGCACAGATCCCTGTGGTATGCCACTGGACATTGGCTTCCAGTCACTAAAGCATCCTTCTGTCATCATCCTCTGCCTCCTACAACTAAGCCCATTTTGAATCCACCTTATCAAATTACCCTGTTTCCCATGTGCATTTGCCTTCTTTATAAGTCTCCCATGTGGGACCTTGTCAAAGGCTTTGCTGAAATCCATATAAACCACATCAACTGCACTACCCTCATCTACACACCTGGTCACCTCCTCAAAACATTCAATCAAATTTGTTAGGCAGGACCTCCCTCTGACAAAATCATGCTGATTATCACTGATCAAACCTTGCCTCTCCAAGTGGAGATAGATATTCTCCTTCAGCACTTTCTCCAATAGTTTCCCTTCCATTGACATGAGACTCACTGAAGTTCCCTGGCTTATCTCTACAACCCTTCTTAAACAGTGTCTTTTGATGTTATTAGATCCAGAATAAAAGAGATTTTAACCAGGCTTATTTTAATAAACTCAGAATGGCTGATTTATTATGAAATAAAACTTCTTTTTTAAAAACAAATTCCAGAAACTGGATAACATATAATTTGAAATCCAGAAGTGTAACTATATACCCTGTTAAATTCCAAAACACATTCACACTAAGGACAAAACAATAGGGTCTCATTAGAGATTGGCATTTGAGGGAAAAAGACCTTCTGGCCAATGGGAAAACTTTATGAAAAAGGATAACATTCAAAAGGTTTTGATGGTGTCGATCTGGTGACAAGGGAGAGTGTGAGGGGAGAGGTTGGAGGGGAGAGGAGATGGGGAGTGGGGGGCTGGATGGTGAGAGGGAGAGGGGAGAGGGTAGATGATAGGGGAGAAGGGATAGGGGAAGGGGAGAGGGGATAAAGGACAGGGGAGAGGGTAGAGCGGAGAGGGGAACGGGAGAGGGGAGATGATAGGGGAAAGGGAATAGGGGAGAGGGTAGAGAGAAGAGTGTAGAGAGGAGAGGATAGAAGAGAGAGTAAATGGGAGAGGGAGGGGGCATAGGGTAGAGGGAATAAGCGAGAGGGAGAGAGGGGAGGAGAATTACTTTGTCAGTCTTTGAAATGTTGCAGGTGCATTTTTCATACCAAATGGCATGACTTTAAATTGATATAGCCCATCCGGCGCCACAAAAGCTGATATCTCCTTTGCTCTCTCCGATAATGGTACTTGCCAATATCCCCTTAGCAAGTCAATCTTTGTGATAAATTTTGATTGTCCCACTTTCTCAATACAAATCTTCTAACCGTGATATAGGATATAAATCTGCTTTTGTCCCCGCGTTCACCTTTCGATAGTCCACACAGTCTTTGTATTCCATCCAGTTTCGGTACCAGCACAATAGGTAAACTCCAGTTACTGCAGCTAGACTCAATTATAACATTTTGAAGCATGAATTCAATTTCTTTCTGCACCTGTGATACAGATTTAACTTTGCCAGATTTAATCTATAAGGATGGTGCCTTAGCGAAGATGAAGTCCTTCCCAGCTTTTTCCCACAAATATCTTTGTGTGACCGCAATAGCTTCTCCCAATCACTATGACACTTGTCTGGAAGGTAACTCAATATTACATTTACATTTTTAAGTTATCTAATTTGATTAGAGGAAAATCAATTTCGGAATCCTACGTTTCTACTTCTTTCTTATTATCTACCACCACTAACACTTCCTTTTGGTTCTCTTCCCTGTCAAAGTACTTTTTAAGCATATTTACATGACACACCTTCTGCTTCTTTCTTCTATCTGGAGTATTTATTAAATAATTTACTTCACTCAGCTTCTTTTCAATCCTGTAGGCCCTTGCCTTTAATGTGTCACCCAGTACTGGTAACAGAACTAGCACTTTCTCCCTAGCAACAAAGCTATGAGCTGTAGTTTTCCTGTCTGCCTTCATTTTCATCACTTGTTGTGATATACTTAAATGTTCCCTAGCCAACTCACATGCTCTATCCAATCTCTCTCTGAAGTTTGATGCATAATCCAGCAGAGTAGTTTCTGAATTTTGACCCACCAATTTTTCATGAATCAATTTCAGTGATCCTCTTACCTCATGACCATAAACTAGTTCAAAAGGACTAAAACCAGTAGACGCATTAGGAGCATCCTTCATAGCAAATAACAATAATGGAATTCCTCCATCCCAATCCTATGGATAATCCCGATTATATGCTCTCATCATAATTTTCAGAGTTTGATGCCATCTTTCCAAAGCCCCTTGTGACTCAAGATGATAAGTTGTTGACTTAAAATGTTTTATCCCCAAACTGTTCATTACTTCCTTAAACAGCTGTGACATGAAATTTGAACCCTGATCTGATTGTATTTCCTTAGGTAAACCATATCTTGTAAAAAGTGTGTTAACTCTTCCACAATTTTCTTTGTTGTTCTATTTGTCAAAGGTATCACTTCAGGAAACCTGGTAGACAGATCCATTATTGTCAGTAAGAACTGATTTCCACTTTTAGTCTAAGGGAGGGGTCCTACACAATCAATCATGACCTTAGTAAAAGGTTCTTCAAATGTTGGAATGGGAATTAAAGGTGCCAGCTTAATCACTGCTTGTGGTTTCCCTATCACCTGACATGTGTGACATCTTCTGCAGAATTTGACTACATTACTATGCAACCCAAGCCCAAAAAAATGTTTTTGTATCTTTGCCTGTGTCTTTCTAATTCCATTGGAATTCCATGAATCCTCAGAATCTCATTTTTATATCCAAATGATATTACAAAAGTTTTCATTTGCTGAAGCATGATAAGGCCTCCATTTTCACATTAAAACATTACCTTTAAGATAATAACATTCCGGAATATATTTTGCCTCTGTTTCTGAGTAACCTGTCTGATAAAAATGTTATATTTGCGAATCCTTTTGCCACTAAGTGTTTTACTTGAATTAAGCACTTCAGCTGAATTGTACTCTGTTCTTTCCTCCTGAACAATGTTACCAAACACAGTGTCAGCTAATTGGACTTCTATGCCTTCCCTCTGCTTTTGAACTTCCTGTTCTTATTGTTTCAACCTATAATCCTGTGATCTCATTATCACACAATCAGGAAACAATCCAGGATGCTCTCCCTGCAACACTTCTATTGAAAACACTTCTACAGGCTGCAGAAGTTCCTGTTTACTGCACTCACTAATGAATCCCCTATGACCATTGCCCTTCCACACCTCTTCCTCCCCCCGAGCAGCTAGACCACCCACAGCACCATGGCCTTTGCTCTGGTTGGCCGCCACAAAGAAACTATCACTCTCACTGTTTTCCAAGGCCAAAAAACAGTTTGTGAGTGAGAAGCACTCAGGGGATCCCCTCATTACCTGCCTGGTCCCCTTCTTCTGTCTGCTTGCGTTTCCTGAAGCTGTGGGGTGACCACGTCCTGAAACGTGCTATCCACAAAGCTCAGCCTCGTGAATGCACCGTAGTTTCCCCAGCTTCTGCTCAAGCTCCAAAACCTGAAACTCAAGTTGCTCCATTCAGAGGTACCTCCTGCACACATGGTCATCCGGACCGTCAGGAGCGTCTAGCATTCCCACATAGCGCAGGATGAGCAAATCACAGGACTGAGCTCCCCAGATATATCTTAACTAAATGGAATATGAACCCTTGTTTTTACGTTACCCTTACTCCTACTTGAGTCTTGCTGTTTTAACCTCTCTCTCCCGAAATTAAACTGAAGTCTCCACCACTCTCCGCGCCCTTTTTAAACTGAAGTCTCTCCTGCTCTCCATGCGCTTCTCAAACTGTAGTCCCCAATGCTCTCCACATCCTTTTCAAACTAACGTCCTTGCTGCTCTCCGCGTCCTTTTTAAACTGAAGTCTTTCCCGCTCTCCATGCCCTTTTCAAACTGTAGTCCCCAACGCTCTCCGCGTCCTTTTCAAACTAAAGTCCCTGCCGCTCTCCACATTCTTTTTAAACTGAAGTCTCTCCTGCTCTCCATGTCCTATTTAAACTGAATTCCCCACTGCTCTCCGCGCCCTTTTCAAACTAAAGTCCCTGCCGCTCTCCACATTCTTTTTAAACTGAAGTCTCTCCTGCTCTCCATGTCCTATTTAAACTGAAGTCCCCACTGCTCTCCGCGCCCTTTTCAAACTCTTGTTCTCTGTTATAAATTCTTCTGTTTCAGACCATTAGGGATCTACATTTGTCTCCACTAATCTTTTTCTTTTCACAAACTTATAGAAGCTTTTACAGTCTGCTTTTATGTTCCTTGCAAGTTTACTCTCATACTCTATTTGTCCCCTCTTAACCAATCTCTTGGTCCTCCTTTGCTGAATTCCAAACTGCTCCAAATCCTCAAGCTTGCTACTTTTTCTAACAACTTTATATGACTCCTCTTTAGACCTAATAATCTGCTTAATTTCTTTTGTTGCCATGGTTGGGCCGTTTTTCCTGTTGAATTTTTGTGCCAGAAAGGAATGTATAACTGTTGCAATGTATACATTCATTCTTTAAATATTAGCCATTGTCTATCCATTGTCATGCCTTTTAGTGAAGTTCCCCAATCTATTGCAGCCAGCTCACCCCTCATACCTTCATAGTTCCCTTTATTTAGATTTACAACACTCGTTTCAGATCAGGCTACTTCAATTTCCATTCTATCATGTTATGGTCACTGTTCTCTAAAGGACCCTGAACAACAAGATTATTAATTAACCCTTTCTCATTGCGCAATACCAAATCTAGGATAGCTTGTTCCCTAGTTAGTTCCATGACGTACTGGTCTAAAAAAAATCTCGTACACACTCCAGGAATCCATCCACCACAGTATTATTGCTAATTTGTTTGCCCAGTCTACATGTAGATTAAAGTTACCCATGATTACTGTAGCACCCTTGTTACATGCATCTCTAATTTCCTGTTTAATGCCTCCCCTACCTTATCACTATTGTTTGGAGGCCGATAGACAATTCCCACAAATGATTTCCGCCCCTTGTTGCTTCGTAGCTCCATTCAGACTGATTCGACATCTACATTTTCTGAGCCAATATCCCTTCTCACTATTGCACTGATTTCATCCTTAACTAACAATGCCACCCCATCTCCTTTTCCTTTTTTCCTGTCCTTTCTCAATATTGAAGACCTTTTGATATTCAGATCCCAGCCTTGGTTACCCTGCAGCCTGTCTCCGTAGTCACCATCATATCATACCTGCTTACATCTATTTGCATTGTTAATGTGTCAACCTTCTTGTGAATGCTCTGTGTATTCAGATACAGTGCCTTTGGATTTGACTTATTAACATTTTCACACATTTCTTTCAATACTATGGCCCTCTTTTCTATCTTTGTTTCCCTCCTTTGTGTCTCCCAGCTCAGGTTCCCAAACAAAAACAGAATTACCTGGAAAAACTCAGCAGGTCTGGCAGCATCGGCGGAGAAGAAAAGAGTTGACGTTTCGAGTCCTCATGAACCTTCGACAGAACTTGCGTTCGAGTCCAAGAAAGAGTTGAAATATAAGCTGGTTTAAGGTGTGTGTGGGGGGGGCAGAGAGATAGAGAGACAAAGAGGTGGAGGGGGGGGTGGGGGTGTGTGGTTGTAGGGACAAACAAGCAGTGATAGAAGCAGATCATCAAAAGATGTCAACGACAATAGTACAGGTTCCCATCCCCCTGCCACTCTACTTTAAACCCTGCCCACAGTACAAGTGAATACTCCTGTGAGGATATTGCTCCCAGTCCTGCTGGTGCAACCCGTCCAGCTTGTACAGGTCCCATCTTCCCCAGGTAGTCAAAATGCCTCAGGAATCTAAATCCCTCCCTCTCACATCATCTCTCCAGCCACACATTTATCTGATCTATTCCCCTATTCTTGATCTTGCTAGCACATGACACTGCGAGTAATCCTGAGGTTACTCCCCAGCATCACATATGCCAGTCTCCGGCCAACTCGATTCACTCCACGTGATATCAAGAAATGACTGAAGGCACTGGATACTGCAAAGGCTATGGGTTCTGACAATACTCCGGCAATTGAACTGAAAACTTGTACTCCAGAGCTTGCTGTGCCCCTAGACAAGCTGTTCCAGTACAGCTACAACACTGGCATCTACCCGGCTATGAAGAAAATTGCCCAGGTATGTCCTGTACACAAAATCCAACCCAGCCAATTTCCACCCCATCAGTCCACACTTGATCTTCAGTAAAGTAATGGGAGGGGTCATCAACAGTGCTATTAAGTGGCACTTGCTTAGCAATAACCTGCTCACTGATGCTCAGTTTGGGTTCCACCAGAGTCACTTAACTCCTGACCTCATTACAGCCTTGGTTCAAACATGGACAAACCAGCTGAACTCCAGAGGTGAGGTGAGAGTGAATGCCTTTGATAGCAAGGCCATATTTGCCCAAGTGTGGCTTCAAGGTTCTGTTGAAGGGTCATGAGGACTCGAAATGTCAACTGTGCTCTTCTCCACCGATGCTGCCAGACCTGCTGAGTTTTTCCAGGTATTTTTGTTTTTGCTTTTGTTTTGGATTTCCAGCATCTGCAGTTCTTTGCTTTTATGGCTTCAAGGAGACCTAGCAAAACTGGAGTCAATGGGAATCAGGAGGAAAACTCTCTGCTGTTGGAGTCATAACTAGTACAAAGGAAGATGATTGTGGTTGTTGGAGGTCAGTCATCTCAGCTCCAGGACATCACTGCAGGGTAACATCCTCAGTCCAACCATCTTCAACTGCTTCATCAATGACCTTCCTTCCATCACAAGGTCAGAAGTGGAGATGTTCGCTGATGATTGCACAATGTTCAGCACCATTCACGACTCCTCAGATACTGAAGCAATCCATGTCCAAATGCAGCAAGACCTGGTCAACATCCAGGTTTAGGCTGACAAGTGGCAATTAACATTCGCACCACACAAGTGTCAGGCAATGACCATCTCTAACAAGAGAGAGTCCAGCCATCACCCCTTAACATTCAATGGCATTACCAGAACTGAATCCCCCACTATCAACATCCTGGCCATTACCATTGACAGGAAACTGAACTGGACTAGCCAAATAAATACTGTGGCTACAAGAGCAGGTCAGACGCTAGGAATCCTGCGCCTCCGTCGCATCTGTTCCGATGATGCTACCTTCAAAAACAGTTCCTCTGACATGTCCTCCTTCTTCCTTAACCGAGGTTTTCCACCCACAGTCGTTGACAGGGCCCTCAACCGTGTCCGGCCCATCTCCCGCACATCCGCCCTCACGCCTTCTCCTCCCTCCCAGAAACATGATAGGGTCCCCCTTGTCCTCACTTATCACCCCACCAGCCTCCGCATTCAAAGGATCATCCTCCGCCATTTCTGCCAACTTCAGCATGATGCCACCACCAAACCCATCTTCCCTTCACCCCCCTTATCGGCATTCCGTAGGGATCGCTCCCTCCGGGACACCCTGGTCCACTCCTCCATCACCCCCTACTCCTCAACCCCCTCCTATGGCACCACCCCATGCCCACGCAAAAGATGCAACACCTGCCCCTTCACTTCCTCTCTCCTCACCGTCCAAGGACCCAAACACTCCTTTCAAGTGAAGCAGCATTTCACTTGCATTTCCCCCAACTTAGTCTACTGCATTCGTTGCTCCCAATGTGGTCTCCTCTACATTGGAGAGACCAAACGTAAACTGGGCGACCGCTTTGCAGAACACCTGCGGTCTGTCCGCAAGAATGACCCAAACCTCCCTGTCGCTTGCCATTTTAACACTCCACCCTGCTCTCTTGCCCACATGTCTGTCCTTGGCTTGCTGCATTGTTCCAGTGAAGCCCAACGCAAACTGGAGGAACAACACCTCATCTTCCGACTAGGCACTTTACAGCCTTCCGGACTGAATATTGAATTCAACAACTTTAGGTCGTGAGCTCCCTCCCCCATCCCCACCCCCTTTCTGTTTCCCCCTTCCTTTTTTATTCCAATAAATTATAAAGATTTCCCTTTTCCCACCTATTTCCATTATATAAAAAAAAATTTTAAAAAACCCCCCACTAGAGCTATACCTTGAGTGCCCTACCATCCATTCTTAATTAGCACATTCGTTTAGATAATATCACCAACTTTAACTTTAACACCTATGTGTTCTATTGTACTATTGTCGTTGACATCTTTTGATGATCTGCTTCTATCACTGCTTGTTTGTCCCTACAACCACACCCCCCCCACCCACCTCCCTCTCTCTCTATCTCTCCGCCCCCCACACACACACCTTAAACCAGCTTATAATTCAACTCTTTCTTGGACTCGAACTCAAGTTCTGTCGAAGGGTCATGAGGACTCAAAACGTCAACTCTTTTCTTCTCCGCCGATGCTGCCAGACCTGCTGAGTTTTTCCAGGTAATTCTGTTTTTGTTTAGGAATCCTGCGTTGAGTATCTCACCTCCTGACTCCCCAAAGCCTGTCCACCATCTACAAAGCACAAGTCAGGAGTGTGATGGAATACTCCCCATTTGCCTGGATGAATGCAGCTCCCTCAACACACAAGAAACTTGACACTGCCAAGGGCAAAGCAGCTCGCTTGATTGGCACATTCACAAACATTCACTCCCTCCACCACCGACACACAGTAGCAGCAGTGTGTACCATCTACAAGATGCGCTGCAGAAATTCATCAAAGCTCCTTTGACAGCACTTTCCAAAACCACGACCACTACCATCTAGAAGGACAAGGGCAGCAGATAGATGGGAACATCACCACCTGCAAGTTCCCCTCCAAGTCACTCACCATCCTGACTTGGAAATATATCGCCGTTCCTTCACTGTCGCTAGGTCAAAATCCTGCAATTCCCTTCCTAACAGCACTGTGTGTTTACCCACACCACATGGACTGCAGCAGTTCAAGAAGACAGTTCACCACCACCTTCTCAAGGGCAACTAGGGGTGGGCAATAAATGCTGGCCCAGCCTCTAACACCCACATCCCATGAATGAAAAAAAAACTACCTTTGAGGTGCTTAATTCCTCTTCACCACCTTCTCTTCCACTTATCTTTGTGTCATCAGCAAATTTAGCAACCAAATATTCAGTCCCTTTATCCAAGTCACTGATGAAGATTGTAAATAATTGAG
Organism: Carcharodon carcharias; assembly: GCF_017639515.1. Classification (NCBI taxonomy): domain Eukaryota; kingdom Metazoa; phylum Chordata; class Chondrichthyes; order Lamniformes; family Lamnidae; genus Carcharodon; species Carcharodon carcharias. Next base: position 191,525,394 of record NC_054473.1, on the reverse strand, counting down.
GCCCCAGAACTGATCCCTGCGGCACTTCATTAGTTATAGCTTACCAACCTGAAAATAACCCATTTATCCCTATTCTCTGCTTCTTGTTAGCTAAACAAATCTCTATCCATGCTGACACTTTACCTATGAGCTCTTATTTTATGTTGTAACCTTTGATTTGGCACCTTATTAAATGCCTTTTGGAAATCCAAGTGCATCACATCTGCAGGCTCCCCTTTATCGGCGTTGCCTGTTACTTCCTCAAAGAACTCAAATAAATAAGTCAAACACTATTTCACTAAACCATGTTGACTCTGCCTGATGGTATGAGGATTTTCTAAGTGCCCCCCTATAACCTGCTTAATAATAGATTCTAGCAATTTCCTGGTGACAGATATTTGGCTAATTGGCCTAATGTTTCCCGCTTTCTGTCTTATATGAACGTATGAGTTAGGAGCAAGAAATCCAAGTACAGTATATATCAGTTCCCCTTTATCCACAGCACATGACTCCTTCAAAGAACTCCAATAGATTGGTTAAACATGATTTCCATTTCACAAAGACATGTTGACTCTGCCTAATTGCCTTCAATTTTTCTAAGTGCCCCACCATAACATCTTTAATAATAGTTTCCAACATTTTCCCCTTGACAGGTGTTAGGCTAACTGGCTTATGGTTTCCTGCTTTCTCTCGCCCTCCTTTTTTGAATAAAGGAATTTTTAAAAAGTTACATTTGCTGTTTTCCAATTTAATGGTACCTTCCCCAAAAGCAGGGGATTTTGAAAATTGGAACTAACACATCAATCTTCTCACTAGCCACTTCTTTTAACACCCTAGGATGAGGTCCATCAGGACCTGGGGATTTGTCAGCCCACAACTCCAACAATTTGCTCAGTACCACTTCCCTGGCGATTGTAAATTTCCTGAGTTTCTCCCTCCCTTCCAATTCCTGATTTACAGCTATTTCTGGGATGTTATGTGTATCCTCTATAGTGAAAACTGATGCAAAATACCTGTTCAATTCATCAGACATCTCCTCATTTTCCATTATTAATTCCACAGACTCACTTTCTATAGGACCAAAACTCACTTTAACTCTTTTCTTATTTAAGTATCTGTAGAAACTCTTAGTATCCATCTTTATATTTCTAGCTAGCTTTCTCTCGTACTTTAATTTTTTTCCTCTTTAGTCATCTGTTGATCATTCCTTACTGTTCTTTATCTTCTTTTCAATCTTCTGACCTGCTACCCCTCTTTGCGCAATTATACACTTTTTCTTTAAGTTTGATGCTGTCTTTATCTTTTTTAGTTAACAGAATCACAGAATTGTTATGGTGTAGGAGGCCATTCAGCCCATCGTGTCTGCACCAGCTCTTTGAGCATTTTAACGTGATGCCAATCTCCTGCCTTTTCCCTGTAATGCTGCACGTTGTTTCTATTTAAATAGTCATCCAATACCCTCTTGAATGCCTCAATTGAACCTGCCTCCACCACACTTCCAGGCAATGCATTCCAAACCCTAACTACTTGCTGTGTGAAAAAGTTTTTTCTCACATTGCGTTTGCTTCTTTTGCAAAACACTTTAAAAATGTGCCCTCTGGTTCTTGATCCGTTTATGAGCGGGAACAGTTTCTCCCTATCTACTCTGCCCAGACCCCTCATGATCGTCAAAACTTCTAACAAGTCTCCTCTTAGCCTTCTCCTCTCCAAGGAAAACAGTCCCAACTTCCCCAATCTATCCTCATAACTTAAGTGTCTCATCCCTGGAATCATTTTCATAAACCTCTTCTGCACTCTCTCCAATATAGTGTGGCACCCAGAACTGTACACAATACTCCAGCTAAGGTCTAACTAGTGTCCTATATAAGTTCATCATAACCTCCCTTCTCTTGTACTCTATGCCCCTATTAATGAAGCCTAGAAACAGCTCTCTTCCTGTCCTGCCAACTTTAATGACTTATGTACATATACACCCAGATCTCTCTGCTCCTGCACACCCTTTAGAATAGTATCCTTTATTTTATATTGTCTCCCCATGTTCTTCATACCAAAGTGTATCACCTCACACTTCTCTGCATTTGCCACCTATCTGCCCACTCCGCCAATGTGTCAATGTCCTTTTGAAGTGCCACACTGTCCTCCTCACAGTTTATAATTCTCCCAAGTTTTGTGTTGTTTGCAAACATTGAAATTGTCCCCTGCACACCAAGATCCAGATCATTTATATATATCAGGAAAAGCAAGGGTCCCAATATCAACCACTGGGGAACTCCTCTACAAACCTTCCAGCCCAAAAAAATACCCATTAACCATTACTCTCTATTTCCTATCCCTCAGCCAATTTGGTATCCACGTTGCTACTGCCCCTTTTATTCCATGACCTATAACTTTCCTCACAAGTCTGTTGTGTGGCACACTGTATCGAACACCTTTTGGAAGTCCATATACACCACATCAATGGCCTTGACTTCATTAACCATCTTTGTTACTTCTTCGAAAAACTCCAGCAAGTTAGTTAGACACAATTTTCCTTAACAAATCCATGCTGACTCTTTCGAATCAATCCATATTTTTCCATGTGACTATTAATTCTATCCCAAATAATTGTTTCTAGAAGCTTCCCCACCACCGAAGTTCGGCTGACTAGTCTGAAATTGCAGGGCAGATCTTTACAACCTTTTTTGAACAAGGGTGTAATGTCTGCAATTCTCCAGTCCTCCAGCACCTCCCCCAAATCCAGGGAACACTGAAAGATTATTGCTGGTGCCTCTGCAACTTCCACTCTTACTTCCTTCAATATCCTTGGATGCATCTCATCCAGTCCCAATGCCTTATGAACTGTAATTACTGACAGCTTATCCAATATCTCCTCCTTATCAACTTTAAACCCTTCTAGTGACTAAGTTTCCTCCTCTCTCACCATGGCCTGGGCAGCATCTGTCTCATAGGTAAAGAAAGATCAGTGTATTTATTTAACGCCTCAGCCATGCCTCTTATCTATATGTGTAAATCCCCTTTTTGGTCCCTAATCGGCCCTACTCCTCCTTATACCATTGATGTGCTTAGAGAATATTTTGGGATTTCCTTTTATGTTAGCTGCCAGTCTTTTTTCATAATCCTTCTTTGCTTCTTGTATTTGCTTTTTCACATCCCTTCTGAATCTTCTGTATTCTTCCTTCTGTAATCACGGATGGTGGATCTTCCTCTTAGAATTCTTCTTTCTCATTGGAATGTGTCTATTCTGTGTATTCTGAAATATCCCTTTAAATGTCCACCACTGCATCTTTATTGACTTATTCTTTAATCCAAATTGCCAATTCACTTTACCTAGCACTACTTTCATTCCCACATAATTGCCCTTATTTTAGTTTAAAATACTAGTCTTGGACCCATTTTTCTCTCCCTCAAATTGAATGTGAAATTCAATCATATTATGACTGCTGCTACCCAGGGGTGCCTTCACGATGAGGTTATTGATTAATCCTATCTCGTTGCACAATACCAGGTATTGTGTAGCCTGCTCTCTGGTTGGCTCCAGAACATGCTGTTCTAAGAAACTATCCTGAAAACATTCGGAATGGGTTTTCGGTCTCCCTCCTTTATTGAATAGAGAAGTTACATTCGCTATTTTCCAATCTGATGTGACCCTTCCAGAATCTAGGAAATTTTGGAAAATTACAACCAATGCATCATTCTCTCCACAGCCACTTTTTTTTAAAGAACCTTGGATGCATACTATCAGGTCCTGGGGACTTGTTAGGCTTTATTTCTAATCGTTTTCTCAGTACTCTTTCTCTGCTGATTGTAACTGTTTTAAATTCCTCCTTCCTTTCATCTCTTGATTTACAAGTGTTTCTGAGATGCTTTTGTGTTTTCTCCAGTCTCCAGAAGGCAGGCACAATATCTATTCAACAATTCTGCCATTTCCTTATTTCCCACAGTTAATTCCATATTCTCACTGTTTGGAGGACCAATGCTCCCTTTAATTGCTCTTTTCTTTTTTGAATACTTGTGGTAATTCTATCTATTTTTATATTTCTAGTTAGCTTTCTTTCACACTCTAATCTCTCCCTCCATTTTTTAGTCATTCTTTGCTGGATTTTGAATTTTGTCCAATCTTTTGATTCACCACTAATCTTCGTAGAATTGGACACCTTTTCTTTCCATTTGATACTATCTTTAACTTACTTTGTTAGCCACAATGGGGCATCCTTCTAGACTCATTCTTTCTCACTGGAATGTATCTTTGGCTGAGAGTTCTGAAATGTCTTCTTAAACGTCTGCCACTGCATCTCTACAGTCCTACCCTTTACCCTAATTTCCCAGTTCACTTCAGCCAGCTGTGTCTTCTTACCCTTGTTAATATGCTTTATTTAAATTTAAAATTCTAGTCTTAGACTCACCCTTTTCATCCTCAAACTGAATGCGAAATTCAATCATGTTATGATCACTGTCACCTAGAGGCTCCTTCACTATGAAGTAATTAATTAATCCTGCCTCATTGCACATTAGCAGGTCTAGAATAGTCTGCGCTTTGGTTGGCTCTAGCACATGCTGTTCTAAGAAATTGTCTAGGAAACACACTGTGGACTTATCCTGCAGGCTTCCTCTGCCAATCTGATCCATCCATTCTATGTATAGATTAAAATCACCCAGGATTATTGCTGTACTTCTGTCATAAACCCCATTTTTTCTTCTTGAATATGCTGTTCAACAGTGTGGTGACTGTTAGGGGTCCTATAAACTACTCCCACAACTGACTTCTAACCTTTGCTGTTTCTTATCTTTACTCAAACGGATTCTACATTTTGATCTTCAGACCTAAGATCAACTCAGGGGTAACATTATCCTTAATTAACAGAGCTACCCCTCCACCTTTTCCTAGCTTCCTGTCCTTCCGAAACGTCAAGTACCCCTCAATACCTTGGTCACCTTGCAGCCCTCTCACATTTATCTTTGGTGAACTTGCTTCCTGCAAGTTTATTAATGTTCTCCTCATCAAGCTGTTAGGGTTGGTCGAGAGAAAAGATTTCCTTAGAATTAAGATGAAGGGACAGAATCTTGAAAACAGAAGTGAAATCAGGAACCATCTTTTCACACACGAGCAAACATCTGGAATTTTCTCTCCAAGAAGACTTGGCGGGGGGGGGGGGGGGGGGGGGGGGGTGGAGTTTCTGTCGGCGCTGCCGCGTGTTTCCATTGGCCGGCTGGCGGGGCTGTTGACTCCCCCATTGGCCGATCGACGGTGCTGGCGGTGTTGCTATTGGTCAAGCAGTGGCATTCAAAATGCTCCCATTGGTCAAATGGCAAGGCTGGCAGTGCCCCGATTACTCGAGTGGCGGAGCTGGTGGGGCTCCTATTGGTCGAATGGCGGTACTACTTGTTCCCCTATTGGCAGCGCGGAGTGACTGGAAATACTCCCATTGGTAGGCCGCGCTGCTGTCAGTGTCCCCATTGGTGGAGCGGCGGGGCTGGCATTACCCCTATTGGTGGGGCGGCGGGGCTGGCGTTATCCCTATTGGTGGAGCGGCGGGGCTGGCGTTATCCCTATTGGTGGGGCGGCGGGGCTGGCATTAGCTCTATTGGTCGAGCGGCAGGGCAGCCTCTTCCCGCCTCCTGGCTGTTGAAGTGGCTCCAGGACCGGGACGGGACTGGGATTCAGGCTGAGGGAAAACGGGCGGCGGGGTCCCGGCACCTTCCTGCGGACTGCACTAACCCGGGGGTCGGGATAGTCTGGCTCCGGGGACAATGCGGTGAGTACAGGCAGCTCTGAGGCTCCAGCTGACCGGGACCAGGCGGTACCAGCCCAGCCCGCGGCTCCGATCCCGGGAGCTGCCTCACTTCATCCTCCGGCTCTGACCTGAATCTGGGTGGGGGGGATTCGCAGAGTTAAACAATCTTCCTGCCCACCCTGAATACCACCAACAACCACCACCCCCAACCCCGCATTTCCCTACCAGTGTCACCCTGGCGGCGTGTGCACCTTTTGGGGGTGTGTGTGTACATGTCCAGCTGGTGTATATGACATGTCGATGTGTACATGTCCAGCTGGTGTATATGACATGTCGATGTGTGCATGTCCAGTTGGTGTGTATGACATGTCGATGTGTGCATGTCCAGCTGGTGTATATGACATGTCGATGTGTACATGTCCAGCTGGTGTATATGACATGTCGATGTGTGCATGTCCAGTTGGTGTGTATGACATGTCGATGTGTGCATGTCCAGCTGGTGTATATGACATGTCGATGTGTACATGTCCAGCTGGTGTATATGACATGTCGATGTGTGCATGTCCAGCTGGTGTATATGACATGTCGATGTGTACATGTCCAGCTGGTGTATATGACATGTCGATGTGTACATGTCCAGCTGGTGTATATGACATGTCGATGTGTGCATGTCCAGTTGGTGTGTATGACATGTCGATGTGTGCATGTCCAGTTGGTGTGTATGACATGTCGATGTGTGCATGTCCAGTTGGTGTGTATGACATGTCGATGTGTGCATGTCCAGTTGGTGTATATGACACGTGGATGTGTGCACGTCCAGCTGGTGTATATGACATGTCGATGTGTGCATGTCCAGTTGGTGTGTATGACATGTCGATGTGTGCATGTCCAGCTGGTGTATATGACACGTCGATGTGTGCATGTCCAGTTGGTGTATATGACACGTCGATGTGTGCACGTCCAGCTGGTGTATATGACACGTGGATGTGTGCACGTCCAGCTGGTGTATATGACATGTGGATGTGTGCACGTCCAGCTGGTGTATATGACATGTCGATGTGTGCACGTCCAGTTGGTGTATATGACATGTCGATGTGTGCATGTCCAGTTGGTGTATATGACACGTGGATGTGTGCACGTCCAGCTGGTGTATATGACACGTGGATGTGTGCACGTCCAGCTGGTGTATATGACATGTGGATGTGTGCACGTCCAGCTGGTGTATATGACATGTCGATGTGTGCACGTCCAGTTGGTGTATATGACGCGTCGATGTGTGCACGTCCAGCTGGTGTATATGACGCGTCGATGTGTGCTTGTCCAGCTGGTGTATATGACGCGTCGATGTGTGCTTGTCCAGCTGCTGTATATGATGCGTCGATGTGTGCATGTCCAGCTGGTGTATATGACGCGTCGATGTGTTCATGTCCAGCTGGTGTATATGACGCGTCGATGTGTGCTTGTCCAGCTGGTATATATGACACTCCAATGTGTGCATGTCCAGCTGGTGTATGTGACACGTCGATGTGTGCATGTCCAGCTGGTGTATGTGACACGTCGATGTGTGCATGTCCAGCTGGTGTATGTGACACATCGATGTGTGCATGTCCAGCTGGTGTATGTGACACGTCAATGTGTGCATGTCCAGCTGGTCTTCGTGACATGTCGATGTGTGCATGTCCAGCTGGTGTATGTGACACGTCAATGTGTGCATGTCCAGCTGGTCTTCGTGACATGTCGATGTGTGCATGTCCAGCTGGTGTACGTGACATGTCGATGTGTACATGTCCAGCTGGTGTATATGACATGTCGACGTGTGCATGTCCAGCTGGTGTATATGACATGTCGACGTGTGCATATCCAGTTGGTGTATATGACATGTCGATGTGTGCATATCCAGTTGGTGTAGATGACATGTCGCTGTGTGCATGTCCAATTAGTGTATGTGACATGTTGATGTGTGCATGCCTAGCTGGTGTATGTGACATGTGGATGTGTGCATGCCTAGCTGGTGTACGTGACATGTCGATGTGTGCATGCCCAGTTGGTGTACGTGACATGTCGATGTGTGCATGCCCAGTTGGTGTGCGTGACATGTCGATGTGTGCATGCCCAGTTGGTGTACGTGACATGTCGATGTGTGCATGCCCAGCTGTTGTATGTGACATATGGATGTGTGCATGCCTATTCAGCATGCACGACCTGTCGACGTGTGCACGCCCAGTCAATGTATATATCAATGCCTTGTTGGTGAGCGTGTCCTGTTGATGTGCTTGTCCTGTCAGTATGTGTGCTTGTCTTGTCAGAGTGTGCATGGCTTGTCCATGTGCGTGCGTTCTGTTGGGAATGCATGTGTGTGCTCCCAGCCGGTCTGCATGTGCACCCACTCGGTGTGTGTGCCCAGTCAGCGTGTTTGCACGCTCAGTCACTGTGCCTGCCTGCTTAGTCATCATGTATGTGGGCCCCGTTATTGGGCATGTGTGTGTGTGTGTATGTGTGTGTGTGTGTGTGCACGCACGACGTGTACATGTCCTGTCAGTGCATGTCCAATTGGTGTATGCTGTTTCCCTCAAGCACCGTTATGTTATAGTGGGTTAATTTTATGCATCTTTATTAGAGCACTACCAGTTCAGATTTCAAGTGCAGTTTGTGTCTGAGGGTTTCATTGGGAATGCATCATGATTAATAATGTTTAGAATTGAAGAAAAGGGTGAGCAGGATTGACCAGAACACGTCATCTTTTCAGTGTCCAGTGTTCACTTTTCTTACAATCAAGGAGCAGCTAGCAATATTCAAATGGACACAAGTATAAGAAAGTAACTTGTTGGTGACTGGAGGAAGGCCATGTTCATGCATTGTAAGAGTCAGGATGCAATGACTAACAAAAGCTGTTTTCTCCACGTCTTGGATGGCAGCTCAGTGCTTAACAAATCATCAGGAGGTTATTCTGGATTGAGGAGTTTAAACTTCAGAACAATACTAAAATCTGATGATTTTTGACAGATGTCAGCTGCTGTTGAATTTTAGATCATCCTTGTCATACTAGGAGTTTAAATCCTGTCACCTCAAAGTGGCCCGTTTGTTTCTCCAAAGGGAGAGTTCAGTAATCTCCTCAGCAGTGATCTGCATTACAACCAATCCTACCTTGATTGTTACGTTTATTAAGCTAAGGGTGCCGAATTAGGGAGGGAGTAATTTAGCCAGTGTGCCAGTTCTTGGTTACGATCCAGTGATTTCTTCTGGGAAGTGCACACAGAATTAGGCTTGGCTTGAATGCCTCTTTGGCCAAATAGCTTGCTCACACTTATCGTCAAGGCTCATGCACAAAGACTGATTGTTTGGGCAAGGAATTGGAGGCTGATTGCCCCAGTCGTTTCCTGTACCCATGGCACCATGTCCATGGAAAAGTACTCTGCACCCACTGAGCATAGTACTAATACTCTCACTGAAATGGAATATAGGCCTGAGTATTGTAGTATAGCAATTATGTTACAGAATATGAGAGGCCTGGACTAATTATCCGAACGCTGTAATGCAAATTCCACCATGGTCATTTGAGAATTTGAATTTTGTTAAATAAAAAGCTCGTAACAATAATGGTGACCATTAAACTACCGGATTGTCGTAAAAACCCATCTGGTTCACTGACATCCTGTAGGAAAGGACGTCCTCTATCCTTACCTGGTCTGGCCTAGATGTGAGACCGGGCCTACAGTACAGTATTGTCATTGACTCTTAACTGCCCTCTGAAATGGCCGAGCAAGCCACTCAGTTATAACCACCACAAAAAGTTGAATAAGAATAAAATCAGATGGACCACCTAACATCAACCTCAGCAGTGGAAGCGCCAAAGGCACAACCAACCCCACTTGACCCTGCAAAGTCATTCTGACTAACTAACATCAGGGAACAATGCTAAAATTGGGAGAGCTTTCCTACAGACTAGTGAAGCAACAGCCTGACATAGTCGTACTCACTTAAGAATCAGAGACATTTCCCAGGCAAAGCAAAGAGTACAAAACATTCAATTAAAATGAATGAATTTTGGGCCCTTCAGAATAGTTGGTGAACTTATCACAACTTTTGGTGGGAAGTATAATTTAATGGTATTCATATTTAGTGATGTCACCTGTGCTCCTCTGAACATTATGTATTTGTTCCTCCAGAGTTGCAGGCCCTACCCTTGACCTGATTCCAAGACTTCCCTCCCTGCTGCATCCTCAATGTGTTGCCATCACCTCCACCAACAGGAGAGAATCCAGCCATCGCCCCTTGATGTTCAATGGCATTACCATCACTGAATTCCCCACTATCAACATCCTGGGGGTTACCTTTGACCAGAAACTGAACTGGACCAGCCATATAAATACTGTGGTTACAAGAGCAGATCAGAAGCTGGGAATTCTGCGGTGAGTAACTCACCTCCTGGCTCCCCAAAGCCTGTCCACCATCTACAAGGCACAAGTCAGGAGTGTGATGGAATACTCTCCACTTGCCCGGATGAGTGCAGCTCCAACAACACTGAAGAAGCTTGACACCGTCCAGGACAAAGCAGTCCATTTGATTGGCACCCCTTCCACAAACATTCATTCCCTCCATCACCGACACACAGTAGCAGCAGTGTGTACCATCTACAAGATGCACTGCAGAAACTCACCAAGGGTCCTTACACAGCAACTTCCAAATATGTGATCTCTACCACCTAGAAGGACAAGGCCAGCAGACACATGGGAACACCACCACCTGGAAGTTGCCCTCCAACCCACGCACCATCCTGACTTGGAAATATGCCGCTGTTCCTTCAGTGTCGCTAGGTCAAAATCCTGGAACTCCCTCCCTAACAGCGCTGTGGGTGTACCTACACCACATGGGCTGCAGTGGTTCAAGAAGGCAGCTCACCACCACCTTCTCAAGGACAATTAGGGATGGGTAATAAATGCTGGCCCAGCCAGCAGCACCCACATCCCATGAACTTGTAATTTAACTCCTTCATTTCCAGGACTCTCAAACTGTCTTCCCTTCATATATTCTGCCAGTGTGTAAAACTGAATTCGACACTGTCTAATCAATCATTCCTAATTTTTCTAGGCTCTGACTTTTTTGAACCTTGTTGGTATCTTGCACTGTGGCCCTGGTCCTCCTCTATTTTAACTCCATGTATTCTGCTGTGAGCTTTAATGATGCCAATAAGGTGAGTTCTAGGGGAGCAGTTGTGTTACTCCCATGCACTCTGCCATTTTGTCTGGCTTTATACCCTTTCAATGCAAGTCACCATTCAGCTTGCTCCTACAATTGAACCAAGCAATGATTGCTGTGTTGACCAGCTCCTAAGATCATAAGATCATATGAAATAGGAGCAGGAGTAGGCTATTTGGCCCCTCTAGCCTGCTCCATCATTCAATAAGATCATGACTGACCCGATTGTGACCTCAACTCCACGTTCCTATCTAGCCCTCGCTGATTAAAAACCTAACTCGGCCTTGAATATGTTCAATGACTCAGCCTCCACTGCTCTCTGGGGAAGGGAATTCCAAAAACTAATGATTCTCTGAGAGAAGAAACTCTTCCTCACCTCCAACTTAAATGGGAGATACTTTATTTTTAAATTGTGCCCCATAGTTCTAGGTTCCCCCACGAGGGCAAACATCCTCTCAGCATCCAGCCCCCAACCCCACCCCCCCACCACCCGCCAAGCTCAGAACCTTACATGTTTTAATAAGATTACCTCCCATTCCTCTAAAATCCAATGAGTAAAGGTCCAATCTGCTGAACCTTTCCTCATAAGACAACCTCTTCATCCCAGGAATCAGCCAAGTGAACCTCCTCTGAACTGCTTCCAATGCAAGTATATCCCTCCTTAAGTAAGGAGACCAAAACTGTACGCAGTACTCCAGGTCTGGTCACACCATTGTCCAGTACAGCTGTAGCAATACTTCCCTATTTTTATACTTCATTCCTGTTGCAATATAGGCCAACGTTCCATTTGCCTTCCTAATTATTTGCTTTACTTGCATGCTGACGTTTTTGATTCATGTACAAGACCACGCAGGTTCCTCTGTACTGGCGCATTCTGCAGTCGCTCTTTATTTAAATAATATTCTGCTTTTCTATTGTCCCTACCCGCTTAACAATGGGTTCTAGCATTTTGCCAATGACAGATGTTAGACTAACTGACCTATAGTTTCCTGCTTTCTATCTCCCCCCTTTCTTGAATAGCATTTGCAAGAAGGAACAGAAGCTGTGAGCACATGGGAGGAAAGGGATTTTGGGGAGACTGTGTATCTGGTTATATCTGAGGGTTTGGACATCCACAATAATGGTGATGGAGCTTTTCATTTTTAGTATTGTGCCTGGAACAGTAAAGGAGAGAGCAACTATTATTATTTCTGACTGTGAGAAGCAGATTGCAGTGGCTTTGATCAAAGCATTGTGTTCGCCTGCATTCAGAAAGTGGCAGTTGCAATGCTCTGGAGAGATGATGAGTTTATTGAGATCTTTGAAATTGCAATATTCCTGCTGGTTTCTGTGTTTGCTACTGTGCTGGGTGAGCGTTGGTTAATGGAATTGTTTTACTGGTCAATCCTATGGTGTACATTGATCATCCTGTCCTGGGCATCACTGCATGTTATCAATGAACAGTGCCTCAGGTTTGACAGATTTTAAAATCTGAGTAAATGCTGATGAGTGCAGGAAGCATGTGCACAACAAATGTTTGTGTAGTGTGGGAGCAGGGAAAGGATGTAGCTGGGTGTGATAATCGAGGATTGACTGACTGACTAAATACAATGTGAGCTGCTTAGATTTCACAGGCATTTAATGATGCTGGTACAGATTATTTTAATTTTGTTTAGGTCAATGTTGGGGCCCCGGTGAAATATTGAGAGCATATTTGGGCAGCCTACCTTCAGAAGAGCACTGAAATGCAACAGAGATAAACCTCACACATTACGTTCGGAATGGATCTTCTTCGAGCTGAGCTTGTTTTTGGAGAAAAGAAGATTGCAATGGAAGGTTGAAGTGCTGAGAGGAGTGGAGAATGTAATGTGAGCAGGGATTACACTCTGAGGGCATGGGTGTAACATTGACCAGCTTCAGCCAAGATTGAAAACTGTAATTCTTCCCTGGTGAACAGGTAAGGTAAACTCTTAGCAACATCCTTTAGATTAAAGAGCTGAATGAATCTCTTTATACTTGCCAAGCCTCTTCTTACATGCAGCTAATTAACTAGGATCGTTTGTCTGGCTGGAACCTTGATAGTGCTGTAAGTGAAAGGTGACTGGACAGGGGTTCATGATGTTGATTGTGATGTTTAACTGAGATCCATGACTGTCATTCCAGGGTCATGGAGAATCCTGTTGGCAGTTTTATCCAATGGATTTTTGCTTCTTTCAGAAGATTAAATATTATGCAGGAGTAAACCTGTGTATTCTGAAAGGTCTCTGAGGATTTTACAATCCCTATGATAGCAGGAAGATGTAATTTGTGCTTTGGGACTAATGGGGGAATCAGAGCGCAATGGGATGTGTGTATTAGGTCAGCGATGGTGTTTCAGTCCTCTCCATGGAGGCCTGAATGTATTAGAGAACAATGGGATTTCGAAAAATGAAAATTTACCATAGGCCCCAACAAGCTTCTCTCCTTTTGAAGGAGCAACTCCTCTCCATGTCCTTCAAGCCCCAACCCCTCATCCAGTCCATCTCTCCCCTCATCCCCTCACCCAGTCCATCTCTCCCCGCTCCTCCTTCAGTCCCTCTATCCCCCACTCCTCAATCATTCCCAGGACCCCCCATCCCTTACCCAGTCCTTCCACTGCCACCCCCTCACCCAGTCCCTCTATCCCCCACTCCTCCTCCTGTCCCTCTAACCCCCCACCCCCTCACCCAGTCCCTTCTCCCCCACCCCCTCACCCAGTCCCTCTCGTCCACCCCCTCACCCAGTCCATCAACTGCCACCCCGTCACCCAGCCCCTTTACCCCCATCTTCCAGAATTACATTTAATTGCCTTTTGGCCCAATATATAGAGTTTTTGGCTAAAACATTCCCCAACTTCCTGTTACTCCAAACTTCTTCCTTTTAGCATGTCCTCTGGGATTAAAGCTTTCATCAAATGGACCATCTTGTGATTTTCCTCCATATTTTTGAATCTCCAGCTCTGAAGTAGTCATACGGACGCGAAACGTTTAACTCTATTTCTCTCCCCACAGGTTCTGCCAGACCTGCTGAGTCTTTCCAGCATTTTCAGTTTTTATTTCACCTTGATGTCTCTATTCCAAAGAAAGCAAGCTCATCTTCCTCAGTCTTTCATCTTGGCTTAAATCCCTGAAATCTGGACTAATTTTCCTTGCTGCTTCTGTCTCCCACAATGGTAATAATATCCTTCTGTGATCCTTGAGTGAACAGATCAGTCCACAGTGCCCGAATGGCTGTGATTAGCATCTTGTGTAGCAACAATACAATCTCCTTCTATTTGGGCTATTGCTGTATGAATGAAACCCAGCAACCTATTGCCTTTTTGTGCTACAGTTAAGTCGTGCATTGAAGAATTCATAGAGTAACCCACTATAACCCTTCTTTCTCTGTCTCTGGGTCAAAGAAGACCCATTATACCTTCTAGAACTCTGTGTCTTAAAATACCCTTTCAGTTATCACTCAGTAACACCTCTCACCATATCTCTTTCTTTCTTCTGTCCTGTTTATTTAGATTGACTGTAATCCAAACGGATTCACTTTGGGAGTGTTTGTTTGACAATATGAGGACATGTTAGGGAATGAGCTTATAGGAAGACAGAAGCCTGGCTGATATGCAGGCATTAGATTGGAGTAATGTTTGCATCAGAGGCAGCTACTGCAGTGCTGCATAACAAACCCTCAATGCACACTGAGGGACATTTTGGGAAAGGTGTGTCTGTCCTTGTCGAATCCATTCTGTTAGAATTCTTTATGGGAAGAGGATAACTGCCTTCATGCAGTACTCTGACCCTGGTTTCACTCTGCACTCTACTTTATTAGAATTTTAGTTGGACTGAATTACTCAAGCTCCAACATTCACCTTTTATTACCTCTCTACATTTATTGATTAGGGTTCTGGAGTTTTTTTTAATGTTTATTTGCATGGAGTGTAGTTGTATTAGTGTCTGACAGTGCTTGCCTTTGGTCTAGAGTTTGTTAATGTGTTGAGCAGTCGCCTCCCATGTGGCCATTCAGCAGACAGCCCTTATACTGGAATTCAGTTGAATGATTATTGTTTATTTACAAATAACTTACTTGTTCTCCCACTTGCTCTCCCTCAAAAGCTGTTTTTTTCTTTTGTCTACACTTGTCACCTTTCCCTCTCTCTCATTCATTTCCATCCTGACATGTTCTCACTCATATTTGCATTGTGCCATGCGTCCTTTATGTGCTTTCTTGCACAGTCTCCAACTCTTGTTCTGGACCAGTAATCCAGATGACTGGACTAATGCTTCGGAGGGCAGCCAAGGGAATTTAAATTCAATTGATTAATAAATCTGCAATAAAAATGCAGGTTTCATTAATAATGACCACGACACTGTCATTAAAAACCCATTTAGTTCACTAATGTCCTTTAGTGTAAGAAATCTGCCTTTCTTACTCAGTCTAGTCTACAAGTGATTCCAGATCCACAGCAATGTGGTTGACTCTTAACTGCCCTCTGAAATGGCCAAGCAAGCCACTCAGTTGCGTCAAATTGCTGCAGAAAAATTCAACTGTGGCTGTAGCTACACCAGATGGACTGCAGCGATTCAAGAAAACAGCTCACCACCACCCTTACAAGGGCAATTCGGGATGAGCAATAATGCTGGCCTTGTCAGTGACACTCGCATCCCATAACGAACCAAAAACAAAGGGAAGCCTTTTAATGAACTGAAATTAGAGACTGCCATTCAATCAGTGCTAAAGTAAAAATGCCCCCAGTGTGTATGAGATAGGGTCTGTGCAACAGACTGACTGTGGTACCTCTCACCCCATCAATCTGCAAACTATAAACATGTAACTCACTGCACCGTCATGAACACTTTAATCCCAGAAAATGGTTCTTCTTCAAGGACTAAGGACATTCTGGAAGAATTTGCGTTTGAAAAGACACTGTCCCTTAAAGGGTTAACACAGGACTCTGATTGCTATTCTTGGAGAAAGGCTAATTAAGCAGTTGAAAAAAACTGTCAACCTCTTGACCTGGGTGGACTGTGTACAAAGGGGGTCACATGGGTTTGATGACTCTGAAAAAAACCATGCCTGGAAGACTGTGCTTTTAAAAGTGGGTTTTGGTTGTGCTTTGAGAAGAGAAGGACCAACTGCTTAAGAAGGAAGACAGCAGCTTTTTGCAGTCCAAAGACAGTCCACAAACGGAAGTGAATAAATGCTGCACCTGAGCTGATCTACATGCTGGAACGGAGCACCCTTGAGTATTCCATGAGTCCACCTGAAAAGCAGTGCAAGAGTCTGATTGTTTCGTGGATCAGTGCTGAGAGCAACTGTATAACCCAGATGCCATCTCAACGCTTTTTCCTAACTGGGACCAGAGCAGAGGCAGGTCAGGAGCCAGGAGCAGCATAAATAGAGCCCGGGGATGGGAGCATGACCTATCCTATTTAGGAGCAGTGCAGAAGCAGGTCAGGAGCTGGGAGCAGCATAAATACAGCCTGGGGATCAGAGGGTGTCCTTTCCTACCTGGGAGTGGAGCAGAGGCAGGTCGGGAACAGGAAGCAGCATAAATAGAGACAGGGGATAGGAGCGCAGCCTTTGTTACCTGGGAGTGGAGCAGAGGCAGGTTGGGAACTGGGAGCATTTCACCTTCTTTAGAAACTGAGTAGGGAAGAAACAACTGTGACATCAGAGGAAACCAGTGAGTTGATTGGTCAGTAAGTGCTTAGTGTATGGGACAGTGTGTTAAAAGCCAGCTTAGGATACAGGAGTTAAGGTAGATCTATAAATAACAAGAAGTAAAATATTAAAATAAAAAGATAAATAATTAAAACAATTAAAATAAATACCCAAAACATGCACCTGTGTAATTAAGAAACGTATAACTTTTAGTTGTAATTGTGGGTGGTCCTAACATTTAATAAACACAGTAAATTGTAATATACATAGGAATTATTCCAAATTAATTAAGAAAATAATGAAAATAAATTAGTAAATAAATACTGCACTAACCACTTTATCTAAAGTTTAAGGTATGTCAGTGCAACTTGGCCATGTAGAATGTACATCTTGTGACATGTGGAAAGTCATGCAGTCGCAAAGTGCCCTCGATAAGCACATCTGCAGGAAGTGTCGCCAGCTGCAGAAACTTGAACTCCGAGTTGCAGAGCTTGATTGGCGGCTAGAGTTACTGTGGTGCATCCGCAAGACTGAGGATTACGTGGACAGCACGTTTAGAGATGTGGTCACACCACAGCTAAGAAGTATACAGGCAGAGAGGGAATGGGTGACTGCCAGAGTATCTAAGAGAAACAGGCAGATAGTACAGGAATCCCTGAGGCTATCTTGTTCGCTACCTTTCCATTTTGGATACTGGTGAATGAGATGGTTCCTCAGAGGCTGTAGCAAGTGCCAAGTCCATGGCACCACTGGTGGTTCAGCTGCACAGGATGAGAGGAGGAAGAGTGGAAGTGCTATAGCAGTAGGGGATTCCATGGTTTGAGGAACAGAGAGGCGTTTCTGTGGCCATACACATGAATCAAGGATGGTATGTTGCCTCCCTGGTGCCAGGGAAGGCTACAGGATATTCTTTTGGGGGAAGGTGAACAGCCAGAGGTCCTGGTCCATATTAGGACTGATGAGGTCCTGAAAGCAGATTTTAGGGAGTTAGGAAGGGAATTAAAAAGCAGGGCCTCAAGAGCAGTAATCTCAGGATTACTCCCAGTGCCATGTGCCAGTGAGCATAAGAATAAGAAAATTGAGCAGTTCAACACACTGCTGGAGAAATGGAGTAGAAAGGCATTGGTATTGGTTCTGGGGCAGATGGGACCTTTGCAATGAGACCTGGGTGTCCTTGTACACCAGTCGCTGAAAGTAAGCATGCAGATGCAGCAGGTGGTAAAGAAGGCAAATGGTATGTTGGCCTTCATAGCCAGAGGATTCGAGTACAGGAACAGGGATGTCTTGCTACAATTGTACAGGGCCTTGGTGAGACCACACCTGGAATATAGTGAGTAGTTTTGGTCTCCTTATCTGAGGAAGATGTACTTGCTATAGAGGGAGTGCAGCGAAGGTTTACCCAACTGATTCCTGGGATGGCGGGACTGACATATGAGGAGAGATTGAGTCGATTAGGATTATATTCGCTGGAGTTCAGAAGAATGAGAGGGGATCTCGTAGAAACCTATAAAATTCTAACAGGACTAGACAGGGTAGATGCAGGAAGGATGTTCCCGATGGTGGGGGAGTCCAGAACCAGGGGTCACAGTCTGAGGATGCGGGATTGACCATTTAGGACTGAGATGAGGAGAAATTTCTTCACCCAGAGAGTGGTGAGCCTGTGGAATTCGTTACCACAGAAAGTAGTTGAAGCCAAAACATTGTATATTTTCAAGAAGGAGTTAGATAAAGCTCATGGGGCGAAAGGGATCAAAGGGTATGGGGAGAAAGTGGGAGCAGGCTATTGAGTTGGATGATCAGCCATGATCATAATGAATGGCGCAGCAGGCTCGAGGGGCCGAGTGGCCTACTTCTGCACCTAGTTTCTATGTTTCTAAGAAGTTTGGGTTACACCTTAACAGGACTGGACAAATGGCCTCATGGGGAGGTTTGATAGTGCTATTAGGAAGGGTTTAAACTGGATTGGCAGGGAGATGGGGACCTGAGGGGAAATTCAGAGTGCAGAGGAGAAAAACTGGCAGTGGGAAATAGTGAGGTATTAACTGATAATGAGGATAATTCAGAGAGTAGTATCAAGGGAGATAGAATACATGGAGAGTTTGATAGAATTAGAGTTGGCAATAGTAAGGCAAGGACCAGAATAAGGGAGAGAGTGAAAAAGACTAAATCAGGGCTAAAGTGCATATATGTGAATGCACAGTGTGTGGTTAATAAGATTGGTGAACTGCAGGCACAGGTTAACAACTGGAATTATGATATTATTGCTATAACAGAGACCTGGCTCAAAGAAGGGCAGGGAGTGGCAGTATTGATTAAAGATGGCATTACAGTACTGGAGAGGATGTTCCAGAGGGGTCAAGAATGGAATCTCTTGGCTGGAGGCAAGGAATGGGAAAGATGCAATAACATTGATTGGTGTAATATATCTACCACCAACTAGTGGAAGGGATGAGGAGAAACAAATTTACAAAGAAATTACGGAGAGATGCAAGAATCATAGAGTAATCATAATGGGGGGCTTTAATTATGCAAATATAGACTGGGATAGGAATAGTACAAAGGGACAAGAGGGGCGAGAGTTCTTGGAATGTGCTCATGATAATTTTCTGCAGCAGCATGTTTCCAGTCCATCGAGGGGACAAGCCCTGTTGGACCTGGTTCTGGGGAATGAGCTGGTCCAAGTGGATCAAATATCAGTGGGAGAGCATCTAGGAGACAGTGACCATTGTATCACAAAGCTTTGGTTAGTCATGAAAAAGGACAAAGAACAATCCAGAGCAGGGATAATTAACTGGGGGAAAGCCAACTTCGATGGGATGAGAATGCACTTGAGTTGACTGAGTTGGAATCAAATGTTGGTAGAAAAGATTGTGGCTGAACAATGGGCCACTTTCAAAGAAAAAGTATTGCAAGCAACGTCAAGTATATTCCCTAGAAGGGAAAGGTAGGACAAATAAATCCAGAGCGCCCTGGATGATGAGAGAGAAAGAGGTAAAGATGAAAAGAAAGAAGTGTGCGTATGACAGATATCAGATAGTAAATACAATGGAGAATCAGGCTGAATATAGAAGGACCAGAGAGGAAGTGAAGAAACTAATAAGGAAAGCAAGGAGAGAGCATGAAAAGAGACTGGCAGCAAACATAAAAGGGAATCCCAAGGTCATCTATAAGCATGTGAATAGTAAAAGGGTGGTAAACAAAGTGTCGGGCTAATTAGGGACAAAAAAGCGGACTTGCATGTGAAGGCTGGAGAAATATTGGAGGTGTTGAATGAGTACTTTGCATCTGTCTTCACAAAGGAAGAGGATCCTACCCAGGCCGAGGTGAGAGAGGAGGTAATTGGTACGCTAGAAGAATTTACAATCAAGAGGAAGGAAGTGTTGGAAAGGCTATCCTTACTTAAAATAAATAAGGCACCAGGACTGGATGAGATGTATCCAAGGGTACTGAGGGAAGTGAGAGTGGAAATTGCAGAGACACTAGTGATAATCTTCCAGTCTTCCTTAGACACAGGGGAGGTGCCAGAGGACTGGAGAATTGCAAATGTTACACCCTTGTTCACAAAGGGTTGTAAGGATAAAGCTGATAACTACAGACCAGTCAGTTTGACCTCAGTGGTAAGGAAGCCTCTGGAAACTATAGTACCGAATAAAATCAATAATCACTTAGACAAGTGCAGGATAATTAAGGAAAGCCAGCATGGATTCATTAAGGGAAAATCACGTTTAGCTAACTTTCTGGAAATTTTTGAAGAGGTAACAAAGAAGGTTGATAAGGGAAATGTTGTTGATGTGATGTATATGGATTTTCAAAAGGCATTTGATACAGGGCCACACAACAGACTTGTGACCAGAATTTTAGGTCATGGAATAAAAGAGAAAGTAGGCACTTGGATAAGAAATTGGCTGAGTGACAGGAAACAGAGAGTAGTGATAAATGGTTGTTTTTCAGGTTGGAGGAAGGTTTGTAGTTGAGTTCCCCAGGGGTCAGTGTTGGGACACTTGCTCTTCTTGATATATATTAATGACATAGACTATGGCGTGTAGGACATGATTTCAAAATTTGCAAATGAAACGAAGATTGGAAACGTTGTCAACTGTGATAGGGATAGTCTTGAACTTCAAAAGGACATAGACATGTTGACAGTTTGGGCAGACAGATGGCAGATGAAGTTCAATGCAGAGAAGTGTGAGGTGATTCGTTTTGGCAGGAAAGCTATGGTGAGACAGTGTAAAATAAAGGGAGAGGCGCTAAAGGAGGTGCAGGAACAGAGAGACCTTGGTGTGTACATACATAAGTCACTAAAGATGTCAGGGCATATTGAGAGAGCTGTTAATAAAGCATATAACATCTTAGGCTTTATTAATAGGGACATTGAGTACAAGAGTAAGGCAGTCATGTTGAACTTGTATAAGGCATTAGTTAGGCCTCATCTGGAGTACTGTGTCCAGTTCTGGGCTCCATACTTGAAGAAGGATGTGAAGCCATTGGTGAGAGTACAGAGGAGATTCACAAGAATGATTCCCAGGATGAATAACTGTAGCTATGAGGATAGATTGGAGAGCTTGTGACTGTTTTCCTTGGAGGAGAGGCTGAGAGGAGGCTTGATAGAGATATTCAAGATCCTGAGGGATATGGACAGGATAAATAGTGAGAAACTGTTTTCACTCAAGAGCATCAAGAACTAGAGGGTACAGATTCAAAATAATTGGCAAACAGAGTAAATGTGATGTGAGGAAAACATTTTTCACCCAGAAGGTGGTTGGAGACAGGAATAAACTTCCTAAAAGGGTGGTGGAGGCAGGTTCGATTGAGGTATTCAAAAGGGAATTGGATTGCTACCTGAAACGAGAGAATGTGCAAGGTTATGGGGATAAGGCAAGGGAGTGGCTCCTTCTGATAGCCAATGCAGACTCGATGGGCTGAATGGCCTCCTTCTGCACTGAAAAGATTCTGTGAAGAGCTCCACCATCCATCCTTTGCCCTTGAACCATTGACTTTTAACCTTTGGCAGAATTCCTCCATTTCTATTTTTATTTCATTTTGTGAGAGTGTGTGTGTGTGTGACTTAGGTACCTTGAAAGAGTAATTAGTATAATTTTATATTTCATACTATATGTTGATAAGCTTTGCCTTTCTATTCAACAAGACTGGTTTATAATAAACTAATAAGTTTGTAATTTATTTAAAGGAGCCTGGTTGAAGTCTCTAATTGTGGTTAGTGAGGGTAAATAATTGGCCATTTTGATGAGTAAATTGAACATTTAAGCTAATGCTGTGACCTGTAGAGTAGTGGGGCAAGATCAGCTGTGCTCCTCTCCCATTCTGGTCATAACAGCACAAATATACAGTACAAATATAACATCCTGAACGGTCTTGACAAGGTGGACATCGAAAGGATATTTCCTCTTGTAGGTGAGTCCAGATCTTGGGGGCACTGTTTTAAAATTAGGTGTCGCTCTTTTAGGACAGAGATGAGGAGAAATTTTTTTCTCTCAGAGGGTTGTGTGACTTTGGAATTCTCTACCTCAGAAGGTGCTTGATGCGAGGTCATTGAATATTTGTAAGGCAGAGGTAGATAGATTTTTGTTAGGCAAGGGAATCAAAGGTTATCGGGGGCAGATGGGAATGTGGAACTCGAAACACAAACAGATCAGCCATGATCTTATTGAATGGCAGAGCAGGCTTGAGGGGCTGAATGGCCTACTTCTCCTCCTATTTCACATGTTCATATGCGCAATTGGGTCATTATCAAACTCTCTGTAAATAACGTGTTGAGAGTTCATTCAGGTGCTGTATCAGTGAGAACTGTGATCACACTGAGCCTGTGTATCGGTCTGTATCAGTGTGAGTCTGTGTATCGGTCTGTATCAGTGTGAGTCTGTGTATTGGTCTGTATTAGTGTGAGTCTGTGTATCGGTCTGTATCAGTGAGAGTCTGTGTATCGGTCTGTATCAGTGTGAGTCTGTGTAAAGGTCTGTATCAGTGAGAGTCTGTGTATCGGTCTGTATCAGTGAGAGTCTGTGTATCGGTCTGTATCAGTGTGAGTCTGTGTAAAGGTCTGTATCAGTGTGAGCTTGTGTATCGGTCTGTATCAGTGTGAGTCTCTGTAAAGATCTGTATCAGTGTGAGCTTGTGTATCAGTCTGTATCAGTCTGAGCCCGTGTATTGGTCCGTATCAGTCTGAGCCTGTGTATCGGTCCGTATCAGTGTGAGTCTCTGTTTCAGTCTATAACAGTGAGATCCTGTGTATCAGTCTATATCAGTGAGAGTCTGTATATCGGTCTGTATCAATGTGAGCCTGTGTATGGGTCTATATCAGTCTGAGCCCATATATCGGTCTGTATCAGTGTGACCCTGTGTATTGGTCTGTATCGGTGTGAGCCTGTGTATCGGTCTGTATCAGTGTGAGCCTGTGTATCGGTCTGTATCAGTGTGAGCCTGTGTATTGGTCTATATCAGTCTGAGCCTGTGTATCAGTCTGTATCAGTATGAGCCTGTGTATTGGTCTGTATCAGTGTGAGCCCGTGTATCGGTCTGTATCAGTCTGAGCCCGTGTATCGGTTTGTATCAGTCTGAGCCCGTGTATCGGTTTGTATCAGTCTGAGCCCGTGTATCGGTTTGTATCAGTCTGAGCCCGTGTATCGGTTTGTATCAGTCTGAGCCTGTGTATCGGTTTGTATCAGTCTGAGCCTGTGTATCGGTTTGTATCAGTCTGAGCCTGTGTATCGGTTTGTATCAGTCTGAGCCTGTGTATCGGTTTGTATCAGTC
Source organism: Carcharodon carcharias (assembly GCF_017639515.1). Lineage (NCBI taxonomy): Eukaryota > Metazoa > Chordata > Chondrichthyes > Lamniformes > Lamnidae > Carcharodon > Carcharodon carcharias. The sequence goes on along the minus strand of NC_054473.1, from coordinate 191,502,069 downwards.
TGAGCCTGTGTATCGGTTTGTATCAGTCTGAGCCTGTGTATCGGTTTATATCAGTCTGAACCTGTGTATCGGTCTGTACCAGTGAGAGCCGTGTATTGGTCTGTACCAGTGAGAGCCCGTGTATCGGTCTGCATCATTGCGAGCCTGTGTATCGGTCTGCATCATTGCGAGCCTTTGTATCAGTCTGTATCAGTGTGAGTCAGTGTATCAGTGTGAGTCAGTGTATTGGTCTGTGTCAGTGTGAGTCAGTGTATCAGTCTGTATCAGTGTGAGTCTGTGTATCGATCTGTATCAGTATGACCCTATGTATCGGTCTACATCAGTGTGAGACAGTGTATCAGTCTGTATCAGTGTGAGTCTGTGTATCGGTCTGTATCAGTGTGAGTCTGTGTATCGGTCTGTTTCAATGTGGGTCTGTGTATCGGTCTATATCAGTGTGAGTCTATGTATCGGTTTGTATCAGTGTGAGTCTGTGTATCGGTCTGTATCAGTGTGAGTCAGTGTATCGGTCTGTATCAGTGTGAGTCAGTGTATCGGTCTGTATCAGTGTGAGTCAGTGTATCGGTCTGTATCAGTGTGAGTCAGTGTATCGGTCTGTATCAGTGTGAGTCAGTGTATCGGTCTGTATCAGTGTGAGTCAGTGTATCGGTCTGTATCAGTGTGAGTCAGTGTATCGGTCTGTATCAGTGTGAGTCTGTGTATCGGTCTGTATCAGTGTGAGTCTGTGTATCGATCTGTATCAGTGTGAGTCTGTGTATCGGTCTGTTTCAGTGTGAGTCTGTGTATTGGTCTATATCAGTGTGAGTCTATGTATCGGTTTGTATCAGTGTGAGTCTGTGTACCGGTCTTTATCAGTGTGAGTCTGTGTACCGGTCTTTATCAGTGTGAGTCTGTGTATCGGTCTGTATCAGTGAGAGTCTGTGTATCGGTCTGTATCAGTGAGAGTCTGTGAATCGGCCTATATCAGTGTGAGTCTGTGTATCGGTCTGTATCAGTGAGAGCTTGTGTATCGGTCTGTATCAGTGAGAGCTTGTGTATCAGTCTGTATCAGTGGGAGCTTGTGTATCGGTCTGTATCAGTGAGAGCTTGTGTATTGGTCTGTATCAGTGAGAGCTTGTGTATCGGTCTGTATTAGTAAGAGTCTGCATATTGGTCTTTATCAATCTGAGCTGACACTGATATGGACATGTCTACACTGTATCCATAGAATCTCACAGTTAATACCTAGTAGCTGTATCCAGTCCACTTTCACCAGCTTCACTCACAGCTTTGTGCTGTGGGTGTACCCACACCAAATGGACTGCAGCGGTTCAAGAAGGCAGCTCACCACCATCTTGTCAAGGCCATAAAGGCTGTCCAGCCAGCGAAGCCCACATCCCGTGAATGCATAAAAAAAAATTGCCTTACCCCAATTTAGAACTTTTACTCCTGTTCTATCTTTGTCCTTTTCCAAATGATGCTAAATCTAACTGTATTATGGTCACCATCTCCAAAATGATCACCCACTGCAACTTCATCCACTTGCACAACTTAATTTCCTAAGACTAAACTTAGAATTGTGCCCCATCTCATAGGGTTTGTTACGTGCTGGCTGAAAAAGTTCTCTTGAATGCACTTCAAGAATTTTGCACCCTCTGTGCCCTTCACACTGTTCATATCCCAATTGATATTGGGGTAGTTGAAGCCGCCAACCTTTACTGCCCTATTGTTCTTGCACTTGAAATCTGCCTCCATATTTGCTCTTCTAACTCCCTTCCACTATTTGGGGGTCTATAGTACATTCCTAGCAGCGTGGCTGCCCCTTTTTTATTTCTGAGCTCAACCCATATGGCCTCATTTGATGCTTCATTTAGTATGTCATCTCTCCTCACAGCTGTAATTGTTTCTTTAACCAATAATGCTCCACCCCCCACCTTTTTTATCCCCCTCCCTATCCTGCCTGAAAGCTCTATATCCAGGGATGTTGAGCTGCCATTTTTGCCCCTCTTTAAGCCAAGTTTCCGTTATAGCGATGATATTATGCTGCCATGTGTCCATCTGTGCCCTCAGCTCCTCTGCTTTATTTACTAAGCTCCTTGCATTTACACATATAACTTTTAACACTGCCAAATTCCTGTGCTGTACACTTTTTAACCTGTGCTTCATCTGTCTTTCAGAGTCACTCATTAATTCTCCATCTCCCGTTCCTTGCTCTGAGTTTGCCCTCAGGTTCCCATCCCCCTGCCAGTCTAGTTTAAATCCCTCTCGACAGGACTAGCAAAGCTCCCTACGAGGATATTCGTCTCAGTCCTGTTCAGGTGTAGACCTTCCGGCTTGTACAGGTCCCACCTTCCCCAGAATCGGTCCCAATGCCCCAGAAATCTGATGCCCTCTCTCCTACTCCAGCTTTCCAGCCACATGTTTAATCACTCAGTTCACCCATTTCTGCACTCGCACATGGGACTGGCAGTAATCTTGAGATTACTGCTTTAAAGGTCCTGCTTTTCAATCTTCCTAGCTCCCTGAAATCTGCTTTCAGGACCTCATCCCCTTTCGTACCTAAGTCATTGGTACCAACGTAGACCATGACCTCTGCAGACAGAAGAATGTCCTGCAGCCGCTCCGTGACATCCTTGACCCTGGCACCAGGGAGACAACATACCATCCTGGAGTCATATCTACGCCCACAGAAACACCTGTCTGCTCCCCTAACTAATGAATCCCCTATCACTACTGCTCTTCCCCTCTTCTTCCTCCCCTCCTGTACAGCAGGGCCACCTGTGGTACCACAAACTTGGCTCTGACTGCATTCCTCCATGGAACCAACACCAGCTTCCAAAGTGGAAAACCGATTGGTGAGCGGGACCGCAGGGGACTCCTGCACTACCTGCCTAGTTCTCTTGGATTGCTTGGTGGTCACCCATTCCCTTTATACCTCCAGGCTCCTAAGCTGCAATGTGACCACCGCTCTGAACGTGCTATCCAAGTGGCTGTCAGCCTTCCGGATGCGCCACAGTGACTCCAGCCGCCACTCAAGCTCCGAAACCTGTAGCTCAACGTTCTGCAGCTGGTGACACTTCCTGTACATGTGGTCGTCGAGGACATCCAGTTGCATCCACAATTTCCCACATACGACAAGACACGCATTCCACACGACCGAGCTGTCCTGCCATATCTTACATTTATTTCCCTACGTTAACTTTACTTTACTTTGGTTTATTTATACTTCTTTATTTTACTGGGGCCTTGACTTAACTTGACTTCTCCATTGCTTGTTTCTTACTGAAATCGAAGTAACCCATTCTTTTAAAAAGAATGTGTTTGTCTAATTTTCAGCTACCTGAAGACCCTTCCTAACAGCAGTTTCTCACCAACCAATGAACTTATGTTTCTCCTGTGTTGTCATTTTTGGATGTTTTCAAAACAGCCCTCTTGTGCAGCATTTCAATTCCTGGTCTCCTGGAGGCTGAGAAAGATAGAGAAAGAAGAAGAAAAGAACAAGAATAAAGGACCTCCCTCCCCTCTTTACTGAACTCCCTTACTTACCAAACTTGCAGTAATTCCACTCTGCACCAGTTGCTGTCACACATGGTCAAATGCTGCCTTGATGTCAAGGGCAGTCACTCTCACCTCACCTCTGGAGTTCAGGTCTTTTGCCCATGTTTAAACCAAGTCTGTAATGAGGTCAGAAGCTGGGTGATCCTGGTAGAACCCAAACTGAGCTTCAGTGAGCAGGTTATTGCTAAGCAAGTGCTGCTTGATAGCACAGTTGATGATCCCATCCAACACTTTACTGATGATCAAGAGTAGACTGATGGGGCTGGGTTGGATTTGTCCTGCTTTTTGTGTACAAGACATACCTGGGCAATTTTCCACATAGTCGGGTAGATGGCAGTGTTGTAGCTGTACTGGCACAGCTTGGTTAGGGTCATGGCAAGTTCTGGAGCACAAGTCTTCAGTAATTTTGCTGGAATATTGTCAGGGCACATAGCTTTTGCAATATTCAGTGCCTTCAGCTATTTCTTGATATCACCTGGAGGGAAACGGATTGGCTGAAGACTGGCATCTGTGATGCTGGGGATCTCTGGTGGAGGCCGAGATCGATCATCCACTTGACACTTCTGGTTGAAGATTGTAGCAAATGCTTCAGCCTTATCTTTTGCATTGATGCGCTGGGCTCATTCATCATTGAGGATGGGGATATTTGTGGAGCCTCCAGTGAGTTGTTTAACTGTCCACCACCATTCACAACCTGATGTGGCAGGCCTGCAGAGCTTAGATCTGATCCATTGGTTGTGGAATCGCTTAGCTCTGTCTATCACTTGCTGCTTATGCTGTTTGGCACATAAGCAGTCCTGTGTTATAGCTTCACCAGGTTGACACCCCATTTTTAGGTATGCCTGGTGCTGCTCCTCATCTGCCCTCCTGAACTTTTCACAGAACCAGGGTGAATTGAATGGGGGATATGCCAGGCCATGAGGTTACAGATTGCAGTTGTTTACAATTCTGCTGCTGCTGATGGCCCACAGCGCCTCATGGATGCCCAGTCTTAAGTTGCTAGATCTGTTCAAAATCTATCCCATTTAGCATTGGAGATAGTACCACACAACACGATGGAGGGTATCCTCAATATGAAGGCGGGACATCGTCTCCACAAGGACTGTGCGGTGGTTACTCCTACCAATACTGTCATGGACAGATGCATCTGCGACAGGCAGGTTGGTGAAGATGATGTCAAGTATTTTTTTCTCTCTTGTTGATTCCCCCACCCAGAGAACATTCTGCACCCTTGCCACCCTTAGTGCTTCCTCCAAGTGATGTTCAACATGGAGGAGCACTGATTCATCAGCTGAGGGATGGCAGAACAAGGTAATCAGCAGAAGGTTTCCTTGCCTGTGTTTGACCTGATGCCATGAGACTTCCAGTGGTGTGATTCCGTGAGTATGACCATGTTAGGCTGTCGCTAGACTTGTCAGTGAGACAGTTCTCCCAATTTTGGCACTAGCCCCCAGATGTTAGTAAGCAGGGCTTTGCAAGGTCGACAGGGCTGAGTTTGTTGTTGTTGTTGTTTCTGGTGCTGAGTGGTGAATCCAGCTTCATTCCTTTTTATTAGCTTACAATTGAGTGGCTTGCTGGGCCATTTCAGAGGGCATTTCAGAGTCAACCACATGTGGGTCTGGAGTCACATGTAGGCCAGACCAGGTAAGGGCAGCAGATTCCTTCCCTAGAGTGCATTAGTGAACCAGGTGGGTGTTTATGACAATCGGCAATGGTTTCATGGTCATCATTAAACTTTTAATTCCAGATTGTTATTGATGGGGATTTGAACCCAGGTCCCCAGAGCATTACCCTGGGTTACAAGCCCAGCGGCAATACCACTGTGCCACCAGCTCCCCATGTTAGTCCTGGTTCTGCTAAGGTGCAACCCATCTATCTTGTACAGGTACCCACATCATTAACATCACTCAAACAGATGATGCGGTCATTATCACATTGCTGTTTGTGGGAGCTTGCTGTGTACAAATTGGCTGCTGCATATCCTACATTAGAAGATCTCTTCATTGGCTGTAAAGTGCTTCAGGGTGTCCTGAGGTTGTTCAGGGAGCTATATAAATGAAAGTCAGGTTGTTCCCACAGAACCATGTAGGACACTGCTGTCCATTTCAACCCCTGGGTGAGCTGCTGAAGGTGGTTGGCATTCTTGAAATGTGTACCCCAGCCAGTGATGACACTGCAAGGAAGGGAGAAAATTGGAAACATTTTTCTTGAAAACATTATGAAAACACACTTTTGGGATTAGATGTTTCATTTTCAACCCCAGGACTTGTGCTTTCTATGACAGTTGAAAAACCATCAGCCACTCACTCCTTCATGGTGAAAATATTTTTTAAAACCTCTTTTTGTTCAAATGAAACAAATGTATAAAAGCAATAAAGAACCAATGAGACAATTATTGAAGGGAAACGGCAGCTAGAAAGTGCCTGAGTTGGATGGGTTTGTGGACTGTCAGGAATATTAATAAACTCCACAGAATAACTTCCCTGGTTCTGTAGTTATATTATCAGGAGCATGTCTTTGTCAACCTGTATTAATATTGACTGCAGAAGACAGATAGGGAACAGCTAATGCCAGGGCTCAGCTTTATCTGCCAGGAGCAGACAGAGCCTGAGCTGTTATCAGCAGACAGCAGTGTGTGTACTGAGCAGCTCGCTCTCTCAGCTGGCACTCACCGGCTATTTTGACAAGGAATAAATTCACTTTCCGACAAACCAGAGAGTTGGGCTACGGGTGAATGTGGGGTTGTGGGAGTGGAGGGGAAAACAAAATAATCAATCATCGCTTTGATTTCATATTTAGTTTCCAGGAGCATTCTCAGGTACTCCTTTTCTTACTCATTTTCTTCTTTTGCCAGTCTCCATTTCTCCGCTTTCGATCCCACCTAATTGTGGTTTAACGTTAAAGGATCTTGTACTGTTGCTCTATTAAGTGATTTTTGGATCTCATGTGAAGCACTGTGGCGTAATCCAGTGAAGTACTGAGGGAGTGCTGCACTTCGGAAGGTCAATACAGAGGGAGTGCTGCACAGTCGGAGGGTCCATACCGAGGGAGTGCTGCACATTCGGAGGGTCCATACCGAGGGAGTGCTGCACATTCGGAGGGTCAATACCGAGGGAGTGCTGCACATTCGGAGGGTCAATACAGAGGGAGTGCTGCACAGTCGGAGGGTCAATACAGAGGGAGTGCTGCACAGTCGGAGGGTCCATACCGAGGGAGTGCTGCACTGTCAGAGGATCCATACTGAGGGAGTGCTGCACTGTCAGAGGGTCCATACTGAGGGAGTGTTGCACATTCGGAGGGTCAATACCGAGGGAGTGCTGCACATTCGGAGGGTCAATACTGAGGGAGTGCTGCACTGTCAGAGGGTCCATACTGAGGGAGTGCTGCACTGTCAGAGGGTCCATACTGAGGGAGTGCTGCACATTCGGAGGGTCAATACAGAGGGAGTGCTGCACATTCGGAGGGTCAATACAGAGGGCGTGCTGCACAGTCGAAGGGTCAGTACTGAGGGAGTGCGGAACTATCAGAGGATCAGTACTGAGGGAGTGCTGCACTGTCAGAGGGTTAGTACTGAGGGAACGCTGCACTGTCGGAGGATCAGTACCGAGGGAGCGCAGCACTGTCGGAGATTCAGTACTGAGGGAGCGCTGCACTGTTGGAAGGTCAGAACTGAGGGAGCGCTGCACTGTTGAAGGGTCAGTACTGAGGGGGTGCAGCACTGATGGAGGGTCGGTACTGGGGGCACTGCACTGGCAGAGGGTTGGTACTGAGGGGTTACTGCACTAATGGAGGGTCAGTACTGTGGGAGTGCTGCACTGTCAAAGGGTCAGTACTGAGGGGGCGCTGCATTGTCGAAAGGTCAGTACTGAGGGGGTGCTGCATTGATAGAGGGTTGGTACTCAGGGAGTGCTATGCTGTTGGAGGTGCCATCCTTTGGGTGAGTTGTTAAATCGAGGACATGTCTGCTCTCTGATGTGAATGTAAAAAATAAAATGCTCCTATTGGTCAAAGAACAGGTGAGTTCTCCCCGGTATACCCAATCAGCCTAACTGAAACAGATTAGCTGGTCATTTATAATCACTGTCTGTGGGATCTTGCTGTGTGCAGATTGGTTGCTGCAGTTCCCATATTCCCTCGGTGACTATATGTCAGTGACAGTAAAACTGTTTGGGCATCCTGAGGTGGTGAAAAGCTCCATGTAGATGCAAGTCTTTCTTTTACAGTTCCAGGAACCTAATCGTTGGAACAGTCTCACTGAGAGGAGAAATAAATATCTGAGGAAATATTCAGAAAGTTGAGATAACTTTGAGATAAGCTGATTGTTCATTGTTTTCTTAATCTTCACAAAGTTGATCTGTACATATTGTTCTATGTTGTTCAAATCCTAGGTGACGATTGTTAAAGGATTTAAGAATGAAGAAAATTTGCGTTGAAGTATTCAGCCAAATGGTAGCCAGGTTGTGGGATAAGTTATCAGGGCAGGAGATTGAAGCTGGCAAGAAAACATAGAGCTAAAGGGCAAATAGATGTGTTTCTGAAGGAAGAAGATTGTCAGGTGTGGTCAGTGAGTGCATGAACAGATGCGTAGGTTTAATGCAGGGAAAAGAGATCTGCAGTTGGGCTAAATGACCTTATCCTGTTCCAAACAATAATTACCCTATGGATTTTTAAGTCTGTGCTGTGAAAACAGTAGAATCGCTGCAATTATTCCTAGTGTTCCTGGAAAAAGAAAGGGTTTGCAATCCTCATCACAATCCAGTAACTCTTGCATAATATTATGTTGAGTAATACTATTTAATTGCTGCTTATATGTAAATAAAGATGAATCCTCTTTCCAGTGGGATTCCCCTTTGCAAAGCTGTATTCAATCCAATAATCAGATTACTGTTGGTGAGGTCATCTTTGAAATTGAGTAGTAACTCTAACCAGGTAGAGTACAGGAAAGGTTCAGCATGGATCAGTTCAATATAAGAGTTGTCAGACTGTTAAAGAGAAAAGACTTGTGTTTCGAAGGAGAAATTGGAGTATGAGAAAAAGCTAGCTAGAAATATAAAATGGAGTTTCCTCAAACGTTTAAAAGGGAAAAGAGTAACTAAAGGGAATGTTGGTCCCTTAAAGGGTGAGACTGGGGAATTAGTAATGGGGAACGAGGAGATGGCAGAAGTTTTGGGCAGGTATTTTGTGTCTGTCTTCACTGTAGAAGACACAAAATGTCCAAGAATACTTGAAAATCAAGAGATGAAAGGGAGGGATGAACTTAAATAGATCACAATCATTGGGGAAAAGTTACTGGGAAAACTATTAGAACTAACGGTTAACAACTCTGAAGAAGGGTCATACAGACTCAAAACGTTAACTCTGTTTCTCTCTCCACAGGTGCTGTCAGACCAGCTGAGTTTTTCCAGCATTTTCTGTTTTTGTTTATGGTTTTGTGAGTAATAGAGTTATTTGAGGAAGTATCAAGCAAAGTGGATAAAGAGGAATCTGTAGATGTAGTGTACCTGGATTTCCAAAAGGCACGCAATAAGGTGCCACACAAAATAAGAACTCATGGTGCAGAGGTAACAGGTTAACATTGATAGAGGATTTGTTCACTAACAGGAAGCAGAGAGTAGAGAAAAATGGGTAATTTCTGGGTTGGCAAGCTGTTACTGTTGGAGTACCAGAGGGATCAGTCTGGGGGCCTTGATTATTTACAATATATATCAATGATTTGGATGATGGGACTTACTGTATGGTTGCTAAATTTGCTAGTGACACAAAGAGAAATAGGAAACTTTTTTAAAATTCATTCATGGGATGTGGGCTTTTCCGGCTGGGCCAGCATTTATTGCCCTTGAGAAGGTGGTGGTGTGCTGCTTTCTTGAACCTCTGCAGTCCATGTGGTGTAGGTAGATCTATTTTGCTGTTAGGAAGGGAGTTCCAGGATTTTGACCGAGCGACAGTGAAGGAATGGTGATATATTTCCAAGTCAGGATGGTGAATGACTTGGGAGCTTCCAGGAGGTGGTGTTCCCATCTATCTGCTGTCCTTGTCCTTCTAGATGGTAATGGTCGTGGGTTTGGAAGGTGCTGTTGAAGGAGCCTTGGTGAATTCCTGCAGAGCATCTTGGAGATGGTGCACACTGCTGCCAATGTTCGTCGGTGGTGACAATCAAGAGGGCTGGTTTGTCCTGGATGGTGTCGAGCTTCTTGAGCGTTGTGGGAGCTGCACTTATCCAGGCAAGTGGGGACTCCTGACTTGTGCCTTGTAGATTGTGGACAGGCTTTGGGGATCAGGAGATGAGTTACTTGTCGCAGGATTCCCAGCCTCTGACCTGCTCTTGTAGCCACAGTATTTATATGGCTAGTCCAGTTCAGTTTCTCATCAATGGTAACCCCAAAGATGTTGATAGTGGGGGATTCAGTGATGGTAATGCCATTGAACATCAAGGGGTAATGTTTGGATTCTCTCTTGTTGGAGATGGTCATTGCCTGACACTTGTGTAGCGTGAATGTTACTTGCCACTTGTCAGCCCAAGCCTGGATATTGTCCAGCTCTTGCTGCATTTGGACATGGACTGCTTCAGTATCTGAGGAGTTGCGAATGGTGCTGAACATTGTGCAATCATCAGCGAACATCTCTACTTCTGACCTTATGATGGAAGGAAGGTCATTGATGAAGCAGCTGAAGATGGTTGGGCTGAGGACACTACCCTGAGGAACTCCTGCAGTGATGTCCTGGAGCTGAGATGACTGACCTCCAACAACCACAACCATCTTCCTTTGTGCTAGGTATGACTCCAGCAGAGAGTCTTCCCCCTGATTCCCATTGATTCCAGTTTTGCTAGGGCTCCTTGATGCCACACTCGGTTAAATGCTGCCTTGATGTTAAGGACAGTCACTCTCACCTCACCTAGGGTGCTTGTTTGAACCAAGGCTGTAATGAGGTCAGGAGCTGAGTGGCCCTGGTGGAACCCAAACTGGGCATCAGTGAGCAGGTTATTGCTAAGCAAGTCTACTTGATAGGACTGTTGATGACCCCTTCCATTACTTTACTGATGATCGGGAGTAGAATGATGGGGCAGTAATTGGCTGGGTATAATTTTGTCCTGCTTTTTGTGTACAGGACATACCTTGGCAATTTTCCATATAGCCGGGTACATGCCTGTTGTAGCTGTACTGGAATAGCTTGGCTAGGGGTGTGGCAAATTCTGGAGCACAAGTCTTCAGTACTATTGCCGGAATATTGTCAGAGCCCATTGCATTTGCAGTATCCAGTGCCTTCAGCTGTGTCTTGATATCATGTGGAGTGAATTGAATTGGCTGAAGACTGGCATCTGTGATGCTGGGGATCCTCTGGAGGAGGCCGAGATGAATCACCCACTCAGCACTTCTGGCTGAAGATTGTTGCGAATGCTTCAGCCTTATCTTTTGCACTGCTGTGCTGGGTTCCTCCATCATTGAGGATGGGGATATTTGTTGAGCCTCCTTTTCCAGTGAGCTGTTTAATTGTCCACTATCATTCACAACTGGATGTGGCAGGACTGCAGAGCTTAGATCTGATCCGTTGGTTGTGGAATCGCTTAGCTTTGTCTATCACTTGCTGCTTATGCTGGTTGGCACGCAAGTAGTCCTGTGTTATAGCTTCACCAGGTTGACACCTCATTTTTAGGTATGCCTGGTGCTGCTCCTCACCTGCCCTCTTGCATTCTTCATTGAAGCAGTGTTGATCCCCTGGCTTGATGGTAATGGTAGAGTGGGGGATATGTTAGGCCATGAGGTTACATATTGTGTTTGAGTACAATTCTGCTGCTGCTGATGGCCCACAGCACCTCATGGACGCCCGGTCTTGTGTTACTAGATCTGTTTGAAATCGATCCCATTTAGCACGGTGGTAACGTCACACAACACGATGGAGGGTATCCTCAATGTGAAGGTGGGATTTCGTCTCCACAACGACTCTGCGTTGGTCACTCCTACCGATACTGTCATGGACAGATGCATCTGCGGCAGGCAGGTTGGTGAAGTTGAGGTCAAGTATGTTTTTCCTTCTTGGTTCCCTCACCACCTGCCGCAGCCCCAGTCTAGCAGCTATGTCCTTTAGGACTCAGCTAGCTTGGTCAGTAGTGGTGTCCTCTACCCAGAGTACATTCTGCGTCATTGCCACCCTCAGTGCTTCCTCCAAGTGGTGTTCAACATGGAGAGCACTGTTACATCAGCTGAGGGAGGGCGGCACGTGGTCATCAGCAGGAGGTTTCGTTGCCCATGTTTGACCTGATGCCTTGAGACTTCATGGGATCCGAAGTCGATGTTGAGGGCTCCCAAGGCAACTCCCTCCCGACTGTATACCGCTGTGCTGCCATATCTGCTGGGTCTGTCCTGCCGGTGGGACAGGACATACCCAGGGATGGTGATGGTGGTGTCTGAGACATTATCTGTAAGGTATGATTCCATGAGGATGACTATGTCAGGCTGTTGCTTGACTAGTCTGTGAGACGGCTCTCCCAATTTTGGCACTGGCCCCCAGATGTAAGTAAGGAGGACTTTGCAGGGTGGACAGGGCTGCAATTGCTGTTCTCGTTTCCGGTGCTTGGGTTGATGCTGGGTGGTCCGTCCGGTTTCATTCCTTTTTTTGTGACTTTGCAGCAGTCTGTTACAACTGAGGGGCTTGCTAGGCCATTTCAGAGGGCATTTAAGAGTCAACCACGTTGCTGTGGGTCTGGAGTCACATGTAGGCCAGACCAGGTGAGGATGACAGATTTCCTTCCCTAAAGGACGTAATGAATCAGATGGGTTTTTACAACAATTGACAATGGTTCCATGGTCATCTTAGACTTCCAATTCCAGATTTTTATTGAATTCAAATTCCATCATCTGCTGTAGCGGGATTCGAACCTGGATCCCCAGAGCATTACCCTAGGTCTCTGGTTTACTAGCTCAGTGACAATACCACTCCGACCCTATGTCCTTTTGACAACTAAGTTGTTAAAAGGACACAAAGGGTGTACAAGGGATTTAGGTAGGTTAAATGAGCGGGCAGTATTTGGAATATAATTGGGAAAATGTGAACTTGTCCATTTTGGCAGGAAGAATAGAAACACAGTATATTATTTAAATGGAATGGGATTGCAGAACTCAATGATACAGAGGTATCTGGGTGTCCTGAATCACAAAAAATTAGTATGCAGGTACAAGTGTTAGGGAGACAAATTGAATGTTAGTATTTATTGCAAGGGGAATCGGGTATAAAAGTAGGGAATTGTTTCTGCAGCTGTACGGGCCTTATGTGGACCTCATCTAGAGTACTATTTTGGTCGCCTGTCTTAAGAAAGGATATAATTGCATTGGAAGCAGTTCAGAGAAGGTTCACTTAACTGATTCCTAGGATGAGTGGGTTGTCTTGAGGAATGGTTGAGCAGGTTGGGCTATACCCATTAGAGTTTAGACGAATGAGGTGATATTATTGCAACATATAAGATTCTGAGGTGACTTGACAGGGTGGATGCTGAAAGGATGTTTCCCTTTGTGGGGTTTTAGAATTAGGGGGCACAGTTTCAGAATAATGGGTCTCCCATTTAAGGCTGAGATGAGAAGAATTTTTTTCTCTCAGAGGGTCGTTTGTGGAATTCTGTTCCTCAGAGAGCAGTGGAGGCTGGATCATTGAATATATTCAAGGCTGAGTTAGATTTTTGATAGGCAAGGGAGTCAAAGGTTATGGGGACATACAGGAAAGTGGAGTTGAGGCCACAGTCAGATCAAGCATGATCTTATCGAATGGTGGAGCAGGCTGGAGGGGCCGAATGGTCTACTACTCCTAATTCTTGTGTTATGTTTCTGTACCTTCTTTCAAGACCTCAAGATGTCCCAAAGCATTTTACAGCCAATGATGTACTTTTAAAATGTAGGAAACATGAAAAGCAATTTGTGTACAAGTTCCCACAAATAGCCATGTGACCATGACCAGATAATCCATTTATTTGGTGATATTGGGTGAGAACTCCCCTGCTCTTCTTCAAATAATGCAATGAGATCTTTTACATCAACCTGAAAAGGCAGAGGGGACATTGCTGAAAAAAAGAGATATGTCAAAGCTGTTCATCATCACCAGGACACTTGGCAAGAATACCAATATAAGGACAAACCACAATTTATACTGTATGTGAAGGGAGGGCTGATAGGTTGCAAGTGGATTCTGAAGGTGTGCCTTCATCCTAAATCAAACGGGAAGAGGTATTTGCTGAGTTTGAACTCCTCTACCCCCAACTGTCCGGCCACAAACCAGTGTTCACTGAAGACGCTGAATCCTTGAGAATTTGCCTAGCTGACCTAGCACACGCAAATTGTGGGGTTCTGAACGACCTGCCTAACTTTCATATTCAACGCAAATGTCTTAAGCATTGCGAGGCCTGAAGACCAACCCAGACATACTACATCAGTAAATCTGATAAAGGGATGGGAATAGTCATCCTTAACAAGCGCGACTATTTCAAAAAAACGCAGACCATTCTTGATGACAGGTCCAAATTTGTATTCATTGGACCTGTCGCTCAACATGACTGGACAGCCTTGCTTGAAAGTAAGCTAAAAAAAAACGCTTGCTAGATTTGTGTAAGAGCGATGAGCTGCCATGTGATATATATGACAGGGTTCATCCTCACGGCTCACTGTGTCTGTGTATGTATGGGCTCTCCAAGACACACAAAAGTGATGTCCCTTTACGCCCCATCTTACCTATGACTGATTCTGCACAACATGAATTGGTCAAATGGTTGGGTGAATTGTTAAAACCAGTTTTAACCAAGTTTTCCACATACACGGTGAAGGATTCCTTCACATTTGCAAAGCCACACAGGACTTGCATATCGATAGCAATACTGTGTCCACGTGCTCATTTGACATTGCTAGCCTATTCATCAATGTTCCACTTAAGGAAGCCATTAATATTTGTGCTGCAGCACTTTATCATGGTGATCTAGACCCGCCACCATTGTGTGAATCAGTATTCATTGAACTTATGAACTTGGCAACACACTCAATTAAGTTCAGTCTTAATGACACCATGTTTGCCCAAATTGACGGTGTTGCCATGGGATCCCCCCTAGGCTCAGCTCTCGCAAAATACTTTGTTGGGTTCCATGAGAAATGTGCCTTCGATGGAATGACACCCAACCTCCTACCCTTTGCATATTTCTGAAATGTCGATGATACGTTTGCTATATTTAAATCTGCAGCTGCATGTAATAGTTTCCTTGCATGTCTTAATGGGCTTCATCCTGCACTCAAATTCACCTTTGTAATGGGGCAGTCAAATGAACTCCCCTTCCTTGATGTACTAGTTGAGAAATCTGCCAGGGGGTTCTCTACCACGGTCTACCACAATCCTCCCTTCATTGGTCAATATACACATTGGGATTCATACAGTTCCACACACTATAAGATTGGTCTTATCGGCAATCTTGTAAATAGGGCCCGAGTCATTTGCTCACCATGCAAGCATGATGCTGAAACAGGGCACATCAGAGGCACCCTGCGGGATAATGGCTACCCTGATCAGATCATTTCGTGCTGAATATCACACAAACTCAAGAATGGGTCTAAGGCTGTCACTTTCGGCCTGAAAAATCCCAGAATCTTAACGGCACAGAAGGAGGCCATACGGCCCATCATGTCTGCACTGGCTCTCCAAATGAACATTTGAGCCCAGCCTTTTCCCTGTACCCCTGCACATTGTTTCTATTCAAGTAATCATCCAATGCCCTCTTGAATGCCTCAATTGAATCTGCCTCCACCACAATTCCAGACAGCGCATTCCAGACCCGAACCACTCGCTGTGTGAAAACGTTTTTTCACACATCACACTTGCTTCTTTTGGAAATCACTTTAAATCTGTGCCCTCTCATTCTTGATCCTTTTACGAATGGGAACAGCTTCTCCCTATCTACTCTGTTCAGCCCCCTCATGATTTTGAACATCTCTATCAAATCTCCTCTCAGCCTTCTTCTCTCCAAGGAGAACAGTCCCAACCCCTCCAATCTATCATCATAGCTGAAGTTTCTCATCCCTTGAACCATTCTTGTAAACCTCTTCTGCACTCTCTCCAATGTGTTCACATCGTTCCTATAATGTGGCGCCCAGAACTGTACACAATACTGCAGCTGAGGTCTAACGAGTGTGTTATATAAATTCAGCATAATCTCCCTGCTCTTGTACTCTATGCTCCTATTAATAAAGCCCAGGATACTGTATGCTTTACTAATTTTCTCCACCTGTCCTGCCACCTTCAATGATCTATGCACATATACACCCAGGTCTTTCTGCTCCTGCACCCACTTCAAAATTTCACCCTTGAAATTTTTATGAAACCATTGCTGATTGTTGTAAGAACCCATCTGGTTCACTAATGTCCTTTAGGGAAGGAAATTTGCCATCCTTACCTGATCTGGCCTATGTATGACTCCAGACCCACTGCAATGTGATTGACTCTTAAATGCCCTCTGAACAAGGGCAATTAGGGATGAGCAATAAATGCTGGCCTAGGCAGCGATGCCCACATCCCACGAATGAAAAAAAAACCAATATAAATTGTTGTTTTCCCCTTATATTGATATTCTTGTGAAGTGTCCTGATGATTGCAAGATGAAAAGCTTCGATACGTCTCTTTTCTCAGCAATACCGAGGGAGCTTTGGTTAAACATCCAAAAAATAGTGCAACACTTGCTCAGTACCGAGCCTCTGAAATTGTAGTGCTCCCTCAGCTCTGACCCTCCAACAATGCAGTGCTCCCTCGGTTCTGACCCTCCAACAGTGCAGCGATCCCTCTGTACTGACCCTCCGGCAGTGCAGTGATCCCTCAGTACTGACCATCCCGACAGTGTGGCGCTCTCTCAGTACTGACCCTCCGACAGTGCGGCGATCTCTCAGCAAACACCCTCTAGCAGTGCAGCAATCCCTCAGTACTGAACCTCCAGCAGCGCAGTGATCCTTCAGTATTGACCGTCCAATGGTGCAGCGATCCCTCAGTACTGGCCCTCCGACAGTGCAGTGCTCCCTCAGTACTGACTCTCCAAAATTGCAGCACTCCCTCAGTACTGACCCTCCGACAATTTAACAATCCTTCAGTATTGACCCTCCAATAGTGCAGTGATCCCTCAGTACTGACCCTCCGACAGTGCAGCATTTCCTCAGTACTTACCCTCTGAAAGTGCAGCACTCGCTCTGTCCTGACCCTCCGACAGTGTGGCGCTCCCTCAGTACTGACCCTCCAACAGTGCAGCACTCGCTCTGTATCGAGCCTCCAACAACACAGCATTCCCTCATACCTCCTAGACACGATTTCCCCAATGCTCTCTTCATTGGCCTCTCCCAGAGATTGCAGAGCTCTGAAATGCAGAGGGATCTGGGTGTCCTAGTGCATGAATCACAAAAGGCTACTATGGGGTACAAGTAATTAGGAAAGCTAATAGAATGTTATTGTTTGTTGTGAGGGGATTTGAATATAAAAGTAGGGAGGTTGTGCCTTACTTGTACAGGACACTGGTGAGACCACATCTGGAGTACTGTGTACAGTATTGGTCTCCTTATTTAAGGACAGATATAACTGCATTAGAAGCAGTTCAGAGAAGGTTTACTAAACCAGTACTAGGAATGGGTGGTCTTATGAGGAAAAATTAGACAGGCTAGGCTTGTATATGCTGGAGCTTAGAAGAATAAGAGGCGAATTCATCGAAACATTTAAGACCCTGAGAGGCCTTGACAGGTTGTATGTGGAGAGGATGTTTCCTCTTGTGGGAGAATCTGGGGGTCACTGTTTAAAAATAAAGGATCGCTCATTTAAGACAGAGATGAGAAGGAATTTTCTCTCTCAGAGGGTTGTGAGTCTTTGGCACTCTCTTCCTCAAAAGGCAGTGAAAGCAGAGTCTTTGAATGTTTTCAAGGCAGAGCTAGATAGATTCTTGCTTAACAAGAGGGTGGAAGGTTATTAGGAGTCGGGGGGAGGTTACAGTCAGATCAGCCATGAGCTTATTAAATGGTGGAGCAGGCTTGAGAGACGGATTGGCCTACTCCTCCTAAATCATACGTTTGTATGTTTGTATCTATCCTCTATAAGATCCAACTTGTCAATGATCTTCTATCTATATTATGTCCCACATTAAGTCCTGAATTGAAGCTGAGGTTCCGCCACGATCATATACAATGGCAGAGTAGGCTCGATAGCTCTGTGGTCTTCTCCTGCACTCATTTCTTATGTTCCTATGTCTCCCTTCAGCCCACGATTGGTGACAGAGCCTTCAGGTGGCTCGGTGCTTCTCTCAGGAAAGTGAACAACCTTCCAAGCCCCATCTGCCACTTCCCAACTCTCCTCAATTTCTTAAATAAGAACTTTCTCAGACTAGATCTCCAGTCAGCCTTCCCAATCTTTCCCACTATGGCCCCACATCCACTCATTTAGCTATTAAATAGTTTTCTCCATTTCCTCTCTGTAAAGTGCCGAGGATTAATCTCCATGTTAAAGGCATTGACCAAATGTAAGTTAGATATTTATTTTTGTGGAGCAGTGGGGAATTTGGTTCTTTGGGGATGGTCCCTGGAGGTTGCCTGTCTCTTTTGCTGCACTGAGGTTTGCAGAGCGTTGATGTGCTGACATTTATTAGTTTGTCTGTGGGGCTGAAAACTGAGATGGAGCCAGGGCTGCTGCCTGTGTTGAGAGTGCAGGCACTTTCCATGGTTGCTGGATGTCAATGTTAAATGAAGGACAGGAACATCTCGGCACTAACTGTTGCTGATCACAGTGGTGCTCTTCTTCTCCATCTGCTACCTAATCATGGTTCCTCGTTAGAGAGTCTGCACTTCAGAAGGCGAAGACAACATTTTCTCCCCAGGAAACCACCATTATCTAACAATTCCTTCTCTCACCAACCAGACAACATTAGCTTCAATACAGCAAACAATTACAGTAAAGCCCATTGTAACTTCATTGGTTTTGTTTTCCATCTAATTTTCTTAGTTCTGGTTTTGATACAGGGTAAAGCTCCATTGTCCCCATCAAACACTCCCAGGACCGGTACAGCATGGGGTTAGATAGAGAGTAAAGCTCCCTCTACACTGTCCCCATCAAACACTCCCAGGACAGGTACAGCACGGGGTTAGATACAGAGTAAAGCTCCCTCTACACTGTCCCCATCAAACACTCCCAGGACAGGTACAGCACGGGGTTAGTTGTTGGTGGGTGCCTGGAGACAGGATGTTCTGATGTTGGAGACTGGTGCTGAATCTCTTTGCCTTCACAACAACACCCACCCATCCCATCCCACCCCCACAACCACCAACTCCCACCCCTGTCAACATGGATGTGTCAGAATTTCCTCTATTTGGTGTTGGACAAGAATCCCATCCCTGTTGGAGTAGAACTGGGGTTTGAGTTCTGTCCCCAGTGGAGTGCGGTATAGTTAACCGAGCTGCCATTAGCAGCATTGTAAATTGCTTGCAATATTCTTACCTACCTCTTTCTTAACAATCAACCCAAACTTCAAATTGATTTCTTTCTTGCAGTTCTCAGAGTCATGTCTCTGATCTGTAATGTGTTGTTTCCCTGCCGCTATGTAGTCCTTCCCTGAAGGACATATCTGTAATAAGTGTGAGCCTCTGCTCTTTGCTTCCCCTGATAACACTGCTGCTCTCTCTTGTGCTGAATGATTGACCTTGCTTCCCTTTTCTTCATGTGAAGTAACTGTTATCTATAATTAAACTGGCAAACTCTGATGGGACAATTAGGGTTATCAGATTCACACTGCAGCCTCCTTCTCTTTTCCCCCCGTTGGCTCTGCCTGTTATCGCCTGCATTGTGTTGAAAATATCAGCCACACGAAATGTGTATAATTGGAGTGAATATGTTCGCGGTCCCACCATCTCCCCATCCAACCTGTGGAAGGAGGGGCTGTGAGAAATAGCAACTTGTCTCTGAGTCACACAGTGCCCCCCTGCACCGGGTGAGAGCTATCGCTATAAGCACAGTATCTTCGGGACTATTACAAGGAGTGATGGGAGTAGGGAGGCATTTGGAGGTTTAAACAAAATTGCATTTTTTCCTGTGCTGACGTTGCTGATTTTTGTGCGGTTTCATGTGGCCAAGGGCTATCTGGTAAGATAGCCTTTGGATTTATACAGTGTCTTTCACAACCTTGGTATATCACAAAGTCAATAAAGTGTTGTCAATGTTGTAATGTATGGAACATTTCAGCCAATTGGTGCATAGTAAGGTCCAACAAACAGCAATAGGACGTTGACCAGATCATCTGTTTTTGAGTTATGTTGGTCGAGGGATAAATATTGGCCAGCACACTAGAAAAACTCCCCTGTTCTTCTTTGAACAATAATGTCCCCCTGAGAGTTTTAACATCTCATCCAAAAGACAGTGTAGCGCTCCCACCGAACTTGCTGCAGCGAGGTACCGTCTAGATTTTCAAGTGGCGCAATCTCTGCTCCGAGTCAGGAGAGTGATACCTGAGTCACAGCTGACATGTCACTCAGTGGTACCTCACCATGTGGCTGTTAACATGAGCCTAGATGGTGGTTGCTGACAGGCTGTGGAGGGAGTCATGAGTGAGTTCAGTCCTGTCATCTATCATTTCCACGTGCTTTCTGTCCAGGGGTCACTGTGCACTGTAATTTAGTCCATTTTTATTTTCCAATCAGTGTCCTAAACCAGCTGGAGCCTGAGCCTGGTGTTCTGTCTCAGCTCCCCTTCAGTCGAGATCAGTAACTCAGCAACTCTGAGGTAACACTGTTGTAAAATGCACTTGCTCTCCTGGTTGCAGTGATCTCCAGTTACCATTTGTTTGTTTGTTTGTTCCAAATGTGGATTCTGCATTTATGCTTAATTCTTGTTAAGTAATTAGAGCCATGCTGTAACATGTTCAGTAATGTACAATGCCATTGGCAACTGTAGCTGGATTACATCTCTCTCGATGAGTGCTGTGAGGAGAACTGAGACTGTCAGTTAAGAGGTATACCTTAGTGGTTTGGGGCTCAGGTTTTTATTCTGTTAGATTGGGGCTGCGCTTGGCTTTGGAGAAAAGTCCCCAGTGGTCTAAGGCACTTGTACATCTGCAGTAACATCAGAGGTTATATGTAGTGACCTCAGAAATAAATTGCATTTCCTGTTCAAATTGTTAGTGTGAGAGAGCACAAGGGCCAGGGAGTGATGGTGGTGAGGATTGGGCAGTGTAGAGACGAGACGCAGTGATAGTGTGTGCAGTCAACTCTGTATCGCCTACCCCTTCCCTGTAATTCACCTTTGGAATCAGAACCTTTAGTCACCTTCTCCCCAGCCACCATCCCAGCACCTCCACTTGTCCTATCGCACCCTCTCTCTCTCTTTCAAATGCCTTCCTAAAATCTCCCTCTCTGACCTGCTTTCTGTCATTTCCTAAACTCTCTTATCTGCCCAGTTATTTTCATCACTGTGAAGAATTCTGAGTAATTTTACCACATAAAAGACATTATGTTTTATTTCTTAGGTAAAAGCAAAATACTGCAGATGCTGAAAAATCTGAAATAAAAACAGAAAGTGCTGGAAATATTCAGTGGGTCTGGCAGCATCTGTGGAGAGGTGGTGGCAGAGTGGTAATTTTGCTGTATTAGTAAACCAGAGACCCAAGCCAATGTTCTGGGGATATGGGTTCAAATCCCACCATGGGATTTAATAAACCTGGAATTTAAAAACTAGTCTCAGTAATGGTGACCGTGAAATTATCATTGATTGTTGTAAAAACCTTTCAGGGAAGGGAATCTGCCAATCTGCCCTACATGTTGACTCTTAACTGCCCTCTGAAATGACCTAGCAAGGGCAATTAGGGATGGGCAACAAATGCTGGCCTTGCCAGTGACACCCACATCCCATGAAAGAAACAGAGTTAACGTTTTGAGTCGAATATGACTTCTTCAGAACTCAAGAACTGAAGAAATCATCTTCGACTTGAAAAGGTAACCCTATTCTCTCTCCACAGATGCTGCCAGACCTGCTGAGTATTTCTGGCACTTTTTGTCTTTATTTGTGTTATTTCTTGTTGCGCTCAGAGATCTGTACTAATAACCCAGAGATGTGAGTTCAATTCCACCACAGCAGCTGGGAATTCAATTGATTAATAAGTCTAGGATAAATGGCGATAATGAAACTACCAGATTGTTGTCAAACTCCATCTACTTCACTGATGCCCTTTCGAGAAGGAAATTACCTGTCCTTACCTGGTCTGGCTTACATGTCTCTCCAGACCCACAGCAATGTGGGTGACTCTTAACTTGACCCAGAAATGATCTAGCAAGCCACTCAGCTGTATCTCAAAGTGGGAAATAAATGCTGACGTCACCAGCGATGCCTACATCCACGAGTCATATCCATAGCTTCCAATTTCAAGGTGATCATGTTCCCAATGGATCCTGGTTGACAGGATGCAGCTTAATGGCTGCAGTTTCTCTTCCAATCATTTCTTCACTGTCTTCTGCTGAGGGCAGCTGAATTAAGGCCAGTCTGATTACAGTGATTGAAAATCAGTGAAACTCAAGAAACACTACCCATTACCATCAGCAGAGGGCAGTAGTAATCCACATTCACACTCCTGCCTCTCATTGCGGCACTTGCTTGCAGCAGTGTACAGTGTGATTGGCTCACCTCCCCGTAATAAATGCAAGAAGTTATGTCTACTTCCCTGATATATAGTTTCCTGGGATGTGGGGATCCCAGGGACCCTGATCGTTCAAGACTGAGGCTCTGCTTCTGTAATCCAGACAATATGTAGGACTGCACAAGACCATGGTACATTCTCAGAGGAAGCATCCACAGAAAGCCATGAACAATCCAATAGAAACTTTATGCTTGTATTTATTTAATACAGCAGCTCAAAATGCAACTGCAACAAAGATCCACGCTTGTATGTTCATGCAGAGTTGCATTGGGACTGTCTGGCACCAGATGTCCAGGTGCTCTGGTACTCTAAACTGCATTGAATTCATCACTACCCTCTCCAACACCCTGACATATAGACAATTAAACACTTCCCCTCAAGACTTTAGCATCTGCAATTAATCTATAGTTCCCAGTGAGCCCAGCCCTGTTTTCTGGATCAATGTTGCTTTCTTACCACGTCCCTTGGTCCTCTCTCTCCTCACGCTATTGAACTCATTTGGACTGCCTGTGTATTGTGTATTTCCAGGGAAACATGGCTCTTGAATCAGGCTGAACTCTACCTACTCTTGGGTCTGGTTCAGTTCAGTTCTGGCATTTCCAATGTGGTGGTTTGGAGCTCATTCAGACACAGAAGCAGTGTCTCCCTGAGAGCGCTGATAATTGACCTTTTGTCTGCTGGATCACTGTTTACTTGGGAGAATGTGTCTGTGAGGTGCTGATATTGAAATCAGATGAGAACACACTTGCTTTGCCTCACAAACAAATCCGCCAATGCAGCCAGCAGTTCCTGGTGATAAGCAGTTTTCATTTGCAGGGTCAGGGCTATGTTGAGGACAGCGAGCGATGCCAGCCTGTAATCTCCGTCATTAAGTACAGTGCCATTCTGACATGGTGGACACTGATAAAGAGTCAGGGAATGATTCAACCACAGGCTGCCTGGGTATTCCATCTTTGTGTGTCTCTGTTGCTTAATATTTTCACCCCTCTTTTTCTCATTCCCTCCTTTTTTCTTTTGTCTGTCTCCCTCATTCACTCTTGCTCTCAGAATTGGAGGCCATTCAGTCCATCGAGACTGTGCTGGGTCTCTGCAAGGTCTATTTGACTAGTCCCTTTCTCTCGTCCTTTCCCTGTAGCCCTGCAACTTTTCTTTCAAGTTCTCAGCACACACCTTTTTGAAAGCCACAGTTGAACTTTCCTCCACCACACATGCAGGTGGTGCGTTTCAATTCATAAACATTTACTACATAAAAAAATATTTCCTCATGTCACCTTCAGCTCTTTTGCTGTTCACCTCAAATTGTGCCATTTGGTTCTCGACCCTTCCACCAATGGGAACAGTTTCTCTGTATTACTCTGTCTAGACCCCTCATGATTTTGAACACCTCTGTCAAACATCCTCTCAACCTTCTCCAAGGAGAACAACCCCAGCCTTTTCAATCCTATCCTCATAACTGAAGCCCCTCATGCCTGGAACCATAAATCTTTTCTGCATCTTCTTTAAAGCCTTTGCATCCTTCCTAAAGTGTGGTACCCAGAACTGGATACAACATTCCAGTTATTCCAATATTCCACAATATGCAGGGAGATGGTGGTGTAGTGATAATGTCACTGGAAGAGTAATCCAGAGGCCCAGTCTAATCCTTAGGGGACATTGGTTCAGGTATATTTAGTTGACTAAGGATTAACTTCTTTTACATCAAGGCCTGACTTGCTGTAGGAATGAGTGTCTTGTTTTGTCTGAAAATAGTCTTTTTTCTCGTGATTAGCGCAGTACCGACAAAAAAAAAGGTTAAGACTTTTGCAATTTTCAACAAAGCTGCTTGTATTGTCACCTGAGTGAATGCTTTGTTAAAAATAATTAAGTGAGGGAGGGCCAACTTCTGACGGAAATAAATTGAAATCAAAGATTGACAGGCAAAGCTGTAACAGAACAATGGCCTCCTTCTGTCCTGTAACCATTCTGTGATTCAGTCTCACCTTTTAGGGGGCCAATGTTCATTTCAGCTACTCTCTTCCATTTTGTATATTCTTATAGAAGTTCTTGCAGTTTGTTTTTATATTTCTTGAACATCTTGTTAGGAAATAGAGATAGTTTAAGTTAAATTGGTATTTGTAGGTGTTAGGGATGAGTTTTAGCTTTAAAGTATTTCTGTATCCATGTGTTAAGAAAGGACAAATTGAGTTTTAGTTTAACTTTAAAAGTGTCTGCATTTCTAATGAGGTTTTTTACGACTGTTGCAGCTAGGTTAAACAAACAAGGGTGGAAGAATTGGGTTGTTGCCTAGTAACAGGAGTCCAGAGAGGTAGGCCCCTCCAACAGAGCCACTAAGGAAACTAAAGAAACAGCAGTTTTAAGTTCAGCTTGAAGCCAAGATCCCAGAGAGACTGGACATTAGGAGAGGGAACTGTAGATTTCCCAAAAGAACCAAAAGGTCCCAAGACCAAAGGAGTGAGATAGAAACAGAGGAAAGTTTCAAGCAGACCTTCTAGTTAAAGGAAGGACAGGAAACTGGAAAAGGTCCTGTTAAGTGAACCAAAACCTGATGAAGAGTCAAACGGACTCAAAACGTTAACTCTGTCTTCCTCTCCATAGATGCTGCCAGTCCTGCTGAGTTTTTCCAGCAATTTTTGTTTTTGTTTCAGATTTCCAGCATCTGCAGTATTTTGCTTTTATCCTGTTAAGTGAAGTTAAGAGTGAGGGGCAGACAGAAAGGCTCCAAGCATCAGATTTAAAAAGACAAAAGCTCAGAAAGCAGATTTAAAGCTAGAACAGTTTGCAAGAAGAGGCAACTGAAGGTCTGTAACTCTTCGTTATGAGCATGTGAAGCAGCGGTACTGTTGACGGCTGAGTTGGTGAGAGAGAGTGCATGGAAGGCAGCTTGAATGCATGTGGCAAACCAGGGGTGAGAAACATTGAAGTAGAGTTCAAAACCCTGGAGGTGAATCCTTGCAGTAGGCATCTGAAAGAAGATAAAAACAAAAAAACTGCGGATGCTGGAAATCCAAAACAAAAACAGAATTACCTGGAAAAACTCAGCAGGTCTGGCAGCATCGGCGGAGAAGAAAAGAGTTGACGTTTCGAGTCCTCATGACCCTTCGACAGAACTTGAGTTCGAGTCCAGGAAAGAGCTGAAATATAAGCTGGTTTAAGGTGTGTGTGTGGGGGGCGGAGAGATAGAGAGACAGAGAGGTGGAGGGGGTTGGTGTGGTTGTAGCGACAAACAAGCAGTGATAGAAGCAGAATATCAAAAGATGTCAACAACAATAGTACAATAGAACACATAGGTGTTAAAGATAAAGTTGGTGATATTATCTAAACGAATGTGCTAATTAAGAATGGATGGTAGGGCACTCAAGGTATAGCTCTAGTGGGTTTTTTTTTATTTTATATAATGGAAATAGGTGGGAAAAGGAAAATCTTTATAATTTATTGGGAAAAAAAAAGAGAAGGGGGAAACAAAAAGGGGGTGGGGATGGGGGAGGGGACTCACGACCTAAAGTTGTTGAATTCAATATTCAGTCCGGAAGGCTGTAAAGTCCCTAGTCGGAAGATGAGGTGTTGTTCCTCCAGTTTGCGTTGGGCTTCACTGGAACAATGCAGCAAGCCAAGGACAGACATGTGGGCAAGAGAGCAGGGTGGAGTGTTAAAATGGCAAGCGACAGGGAGGTTTGGGTCATTCTTGCGGACAGACCGCAGGTGTTCTGCAAAGCGGTCGCCCAGTTTACGTTTGGTCTCTCCAATGTAGAGGAGACCACATTGGGAGCAACGAATGCAGTAGACTAAGTTGGGGGAAATGCAAGTGAAATGCTGCTTCACTTGAAAGGAGTGTTTGGGTCCTTGGACGGTGAGGAGAGAGGAAGTGAAGGGGCAGGTGTTGCATCTTTTGCGTGGGCAAGGGGTTGTGCCATAGGAGGGGGTTGAGGAGTAGGGGGTGATGGAGGAGTGGACCAGGGTGTCCCGGAGGGAGCGATCCCTACGGAATGCCGATAAGGGGGGTGAAGGGAAGATGTGTTTGGTAGTGGCATCATGCTGGAGTTGGCGGAAATGGCGGAGGATGATCCTTTGAATGCGGAGGCTGGTGGGGTGATAAGTGAGGACAAGGGGGACCCTATCATGTTTCTGGGAGGGAGGAGAAGGAGTGAGGGCGGATGCGCGGGAGATGGGCCGGACACGGTTGAGGGCCCTGTCAACGACCGTGGGTGGAAAACCTCGGTTAAGGAAGAAGGAGGACATGTCAGAGGAACTGTTTTTGAATGTAGCATCATCGGAACAGATGCGACGGAGGCGAAGGAACTGAGAGAATGGGATGGAGTCCTTACAGGAAGTGGGGTGTGAGGAGCTGTAGTCGAGATAGCTGTGGGTGTCGGTGGGTTTGTAATGGATATTGGTGGACAGTCTATCACCAGAGATTGAGACAGAGAGGTCAAGGAAGGGAAGGGAAGTGTCAGAGATGGACCACGTGAAAATGATGGAGGGGTGGAGATTGGAAGCAAAATTAATAAATTTTTCCAAGTCCTGACGAGAGCATGAAGCAGCACCGAAATAATCATCGATGTACCGGAGAAAGAGTTGTGGAAGGGGGCCGGAGTAGGACTGCAACAAGGAATGTTCCACATACCCCATAAAGAGACAGGCATAGCTGGGGCCCATGCGGGTACCCATAGCCACACCTTTTATTTGGAGGAAGTGAGAGGAGTTGAAGGAGAAATTGTTCAGCGTGAGAACAAGTTCAGCCAGACGGAGGAGAGTAGTGGTGGATGGGGATTGTTCGGGCCTCTGTTCGAGGAAGAAGCTAAGGGCCCTCAGACCATCCTGGTGGGGGATGGAGGTGTAGAGGGATTGGACGTCCATGGTGAAGAGGAAGCGGTAGGGGCCAGGGAACTGGAAATTGTTGATGTGACGTAAGGTGTCAGAGGAATCACGGATGTAGGTGGGAAGGGACTGGACAAGGGGAGAGAGAAGGGAGTCAAGATAACGAGAAATGAGTTCTGTGGGGCAGGAGCAAGCTGAGACGATCGGTCTACCGGGGCAGTTCTGTTTGTGGATTTTGGGTAGGAGATAGAAGCGGGCCGTCCGAGGTTGGGCAACTATCAGGTTGGAAGCTGTGGGAGGGAGATCCCCAGAGGAGATGAGGTCAGTGACAGTCCTGGAAACAATGGCTTGATGTTCAGTGGTGGGGTCATGGTCCAGGGAGAGGTAGGAGGAAGTGTCTGCGAGTTGACGCTCAGCCTCCGCGTGGTAGAGGTCAGTGCGCCAGACAACAACAGCACCACCCTTGTCAGCGGGTTTGATGACAATGTCAGGGTTGGACCTGAGAGAATGGAGTGCAGTAAGTTCAGAGAGAGACAGGTTAGAATGGGTGAGAGGAGCAGAGAAATTGAGACGACTAATGTCGCGCCGACAGTTCTCAATGAAAAGATCGAGAGAAGGTAAGAATCCAGAGGGAGGGGTCCAGGTGGAGGGAGAATATTGAAGATGGGTAAAAGGATCCGTTGAACTGGGAGAGGACTCCTGCCCAAAGAAGTGAGCCCGGAGACGAAGACGGCGGAAGAAGAGTTCAGTATCATGCCGAGCCCGAAATTCATTGAGGTGAGGGCGTAAGGGTATGAAACTAAGTCCTTTGCTGAGCACTGAACGTTCAGCATCGGAGAGGGGAAGGTCAGGGGGTATAGTGAATACACGGCTGGGGTTGGGATTGGAAGATGGGGTGGGGACGGAGGGACAGGCAGGGGTGGAGGGTCCTAGATGGGTGTTGGTGTCGATGAGTTGTTGGAGCTTGCGTTCCTTAGCACTTGAGAGAAAGAGAAAAAGTTTCTTGTTGAGGCGTCGGATGAGCCGAAGGATAAAATGAAACTGGGGGCACGCGCAGCTTTGAAAAAGGGTACGGCGGTGCTGCTGGAGGGAGAGGTCGAGTGTGTTCATATGGCGGCGCATGGCACTGAGAGTGGATTTCAGAATGTGACGGGAACAGCAGTCCGAGAAACGTTTTATGTCCTGGAGATACCTGTAATCCTGGGTGGGTTCGAAACATGAGGGGTGGAATTTCAGTTGAAATCCATGTGGGGTAAGTCGGAGACGGAGACAGTCACTGAGAAAGGAGATATGGCTGTGAAAGCGGGTTTTAGTAAACACCTTGTCAAACACTAGGAGAGAAATGGAAAGCAATGAAGGTGAACAAGGCAACAGAGAAATCCGGAAATCTTGTCGCAGAGAGGAACAGAACTTCTTCAAGGAGGTAGGCATTTCTTGAAGAGCAGTGGCAGTCAATTAAACACAGAGATAAAAACAAAAAAACTGCGGATGCTGGAAATCCAAAACAAAAACAGAATTACCTGGAAAAACTCAGCAGGTCTGGCAGCATCGGCGGAGAAGAAAAGAGTTGACGTTTCGAGTCCTCATGACCCTTCGACAGAACTTGAGTTCGAGTCCAGGAAAGAGCTGAAATATAAGCTGGTTTAAGGTGTGTGTGTGGGGGGCGGAGAGATAGAGAGACAGAGAGGT
The DNA here is from genome assembly GCF_017639515.1 of Carcharodon carcharias. Classification (NCBI taxonomy): domain Eukaryota; kingdom Metazoa; phylum Chordata; class Chondrichthyes; order Lamniformes; family Lamnidae; genus Carcharodon; species Carcharodon carcharias. Next base: position 191,473,367 of record NC_054473.1, on the reverse strand, counting down.
GGAGGGGGTTGGTGTGGTTGTAGCGACAAACAAGCAGTGATAGAAGCAGAATATCAAAAGATGTCAACAACAATAGTACAATAGAACACATAGGTGTTAAAGATAAAGTTGGTGATATTATCTAAACGAATGTGCTAATTAAGAATGGATGGTAGGGCACTCAAGGTATAGCTCTAGTGGGTTTTTTTTTTATTTTATATAATGGAAATAGGTGGGAAAAGGAAAATCTTTATAATTTATTGGGAAAAAAAAAAGAGAAGGGGGAAACAGAAAGGGGGTGGGGATGGGGGAGGGGACTCACGACCTAAAGTTGTTGAATTCAATATTCAGTCCGGAAGGCTGTAAAGTCCCTAGTCGGAAGATGAGGTGTTGTTCCTCCAGTTTGCGTTGGGCTTCACTGGAACAATGCAGCAAGCCAAGGACAGACATGTGGGCAAGAGAGCAGGGTGGAGTGTTAAAATGGCAAGCGACAGGGAGGTTTGGGTCATTCTTGCGGACAGACCGCAGGTGTTCTGCAAAGCGGTCGCCCAGTTTACGTTTGGTCTCTCCAATGTAGAGGAGACCACATTGGGAGCAACGAATGCGGTAGACTAAGTTGGGGAAATGCAAGTGAAATGCTGCTTCACTTGAAAGGAGTGTTTGGGTCCTTGGACGGTGAGGAGAGAGGAAGTGAAGGGGCAGGTGTTGCATCTTTTGCGTGGGCAAGGGGTTGTGCCATAGGAGGGGGTTGAGGAGTAGGGGGTGATGGAGGAGTGGACCAGGGTGTCCCGGAGGGAGCGATCCCTACGGAATGCCGATAAGGGGGGTGAAGGGAAGATGTGTTTGGTAGTGGCATCATGCTGGAGTTGGCGGAAATGGCGGAGGATGATCCTTTGAATGCGGAGGCTGGTGGGGTGATAAGTGAGGACAAGGGGGACCCTATCATGTTTCTGGGAGGGAGGAGAAGGAGTGAGGGCGGATGCGCGGGAGATGGGCCGGACACGGTTGAGGGCCCTGTCAACGACCGTGGGTGGAAAACCTCGGTTAAGGAAGAAGGAGGACATGTCAGAGGAACTGTTTTTGAATGTAGCATCATCGGAACAGATGCGACGGAGGCGAAGGAACTGAGAGAATGGGATGGAGTCCTTACAGGAAGTGGGGTGTGAGGAGCTGTAGTCGAGATAGCTGTGGGTGTCGGTGGGTTTGTAATGGATATTGGTGGACAGTCTATCACCAGAGATTGAGACAGAGAGGTCAAGGAAGGGAAGGGAAGTGTCAGAGATGGACCACGTGAAAATGATGGAGGGGTGGAGATTGGAAGCAAAATTAATAAATTTTTCCAAGTCCTGACGAGAGCATGAAGCAGCACCGAAATAATCATCGATGTACCGGAGAAAGAGTTGTGGAAGGGGGCCGGAGTAGGACTGCAACAAGGAATGTTCCACATACCCCATAAAGAGACAGGCATAGCTGGGGCCCATGCGGGTACCCATAGCCACACCTTTTATTTGGAGGAAGTGAGAGGAGTTGAAGGAGAAATTGTTCAGCGTGAGAACAAGTTCAGCCAGACGGAGGAGAGTAGTGGTGGATGGGGATTGTTCGGGCCTCTGTTCGAGGAAGAAGCTAAGGGCCCTCAGACCATCCTGGTGGGGGATGGAGGTGTAGAGGGATTGGACGTCCATGGTGAAGAGGAAGCGGTAGGGGCCAGGGAACTGGAAATTGTTGATGTGACGTAAGGTGTCAGAGGAATCACGGATGTAGGTGGGAAGGGACTGGACAAGGGGAGAGAGAAGGGAGTCAAGATAACGAGAAATGAGTTCTGTGGGGCAGGAGCAAGCTGAGACGATCGGTCTACCGGGGCAGTTCTGTTTGTGGATTTTGGGTAGGAGATAGAAGCGGGCCGTCCGAGGTTGGGCAACTATCAGGTTGGAAGCTGTGGGAGGGAGATCCCCAGAGGAGATGAGGTCAGTGACAGTCCTGGAAACAATGGCTTGATGTTCAGTGGTGGGGTCATGGTCCAGGGAGAGGTAGGAGGAAGTGTCTGCGAGTTGACGCTCAGCCTCCGCGTGGTAGAGGTCAGTGCGCCAGACAACAACAGCACCACCCTTGTCAGCGGGTTTGATGACAATGTCAGGGTTGGACCTGAGAGAATGGAGTGCAGTAAGTTCAGAGAGAGACAGGTTAGAATGGGTGAGAGGAGCAGAGAAATTGAGACGACTAATGTCGCGCCGACAGTTCTCAATGAAAAGATCGAGAGAAGGTAAGAATCCAGAGGGAGGGGTCCAGGTGGAGGGAGAATATTGAAGATGGGTAAAAGGATCCGTTGAACTGGGAGAGGACTCCTGCCCAAAGAAGTGAGCCCGGAGACGAAGACGGCGGAAGAAGAGTTCAGTATCATGCCGAGCCCGAAATTCATTGAGGTGAGGGCGTAAGGGTATGAAACTAAGTCCTTTGCTGAGCACTGAACGTTCAGCATCGGAGAGGGGAAGGTCAGGGGGTATAGTGAATACACGGCTGGGGTTGGGATTGGAAGATGGGGTGGGGACGGAGGGACAGGCAGGGGTGGAGGGTCCTAGATGGGTGTTGGTGTCGATGAGTTGTTGGAGCTTGCGTTCCTTAGCACTTGAGAGAAAGAGAAAAAGTTTCTTGTTGAGGCGTCGGATGAGCCGAAGGATAAAATGAAACTGGGGGCACGCGCAGCTTTGAAAAAGGGTACGGCGGTGCTGCTGGAGGGAGAGGTCGAGTGTGTTCATATGGCGGCGCATGGCACTGAGAGTGGATTTCAGAATGTGACGGGAACAGCAGTCCGAGAAACGTTTTATGTCCTGGAGATACCTGTAATCCTGGGTGGGTTCGAAACATGAGGGGTGGAATTTCAGTTGAAATCCATGTGGGGTAAGTCGGAGACGGAGACAGTCACTGAGAAAGGAGATATGGCTGTGAAAGCGGGTTTTAGTAAACACCTTGTCAAACACTAGGAGAGAAATGGAAAGCAATGAAGGTGAACAAGGCAACAGAGAAATCCGGAAATCTTGTCGCAGAGAGGAACAGAACTTCTTCAAGGAGGTAGGCATTTCTTGAAGAGCAGTGGCAGTCAATTAAACACAGAGATAAAAACAAAAAAACTGCGGATGCTGGAAATCCAAAACAAAAACAGAATTACCTGGAAAAACTCAGCAGGTCTGGCAGCATCGGCGGAGAAGAAAAGAGTTGACGTTTCGAGTCCTCATGACCCTTCGACAGAACTTGAGTTCGAGTCCAGGAAAGAGCTGAAATATAAGCTGGTTTAAGGAGTGTGTGTGGGGGGCGGAGAGATAGAGAGACAGAGAGGTGGAGGGGGTTGGTGTGGTTGTAGCGACAAACAAGCAGTGATAGAAGCAGAATATCAAAAGATGTCAACAACAATAGTACAATAGAACACATAGGTGTTAAAGATAAAGTTGGTGATATTATCTAAACGAATTTGCTAATTAAGAATGGATGGTAGGGCACTCAAGGTATAGCTCTAGTGGGTTTTTTTTTTTTTATTTTATATAATGGAAATAGGTGGGAAAAGGAAAATCTTTATAATTTATTGGGAAAAAAAAAGAGAAGGGGGAAACAGAAAGGGGGTGGGGATGGGGGAGGGGACTCACGACCTAAAGTTGTTGAATTCAATATTCAGTCCGGAAGGCTGTAAAGTCCCTAGTCGGAAGATGAGGTGTTGTTCCTCCAGTTTGCGTTGGGCTTCACTGGAACAATGCAGCAAGCCAAGGACAGACATGTGGGCAAGAGAGCAGGGTGGAGTGTTAAAATGGCAAGCGACAGGGAGGTTTGGGTCATTCTTGCGGACAGACCGCAGGTGTTCTGCAAAGCGGTCGCCCAGTTTACGTTTGGTCTCTGTGTTTAATTGACTGCCACTGCTCTTCAAGAAATGCCTACCTCCTTGAAGAAGTTCTGTTCCTCTCTGCGACAAGATTTCCGGATTTCTCTGTTGCCTTGTTCACCTTCATTGCTTTCCATTTCTCTCCTAGTGTTTGACAAGGTGTTTACTAAAACCCGCTTTCACAGCCATATCTCCTTTCTCAGTGACTGTCTCCGTCTCCGACTTACCCCACATGGATTTCAACTGAAATTCCACCCCTCATGTTTCGAACCCACCCAGGATTACAGGTATCTCCAGGACATAAAACGTTTCTCGGACTGCTGTTCCCGTCACATTCTGAAATCCACTCTCAGTGCCATGCGCCGCCATATGAACACACTCGACCTCTCCCTCCAGCAGCACCGCCGTACCCTTTTTCAAAGCTGCGCGTGCCCCCAGTTTCATTTTATCCTTCGGCTCATCCGACGCCTCAACAAGAAACTTTTTCTCTTTCTCTCAAGTGCTAAGGAACGCAAGCTCCAACAACTCATCGACACCAACACCCATCTAGGACCCTCCACCCCTGCCTGTCCCTCCGTCCCCACCCCATCTTCCAATCCCAACCCCAGCCGTGTATTCACTATACCCCCTGACCTTCCCCTCTCCGATGCTGAACGTTCAGTGCTCAGCAAAGGACTTAGTTTCATACCCTTACGCCCTCACCTCAATGAATTTCGGGCTCGGCATGATACTGAACTCTTCTTCCGCCGTCTTCGTCTCCGGGCTCACTTCTTTGGGCAGGAGTCCTCTCCCAGTTCAACGGATCCTTTTACCCATCTTCAATATTCTCCCTCCACCTGGACCCCTCCCTCTGGATTCTTACCTTCTCTCGATCTTTTCATTGAGAACTGTCGGCGCGACATTAGTCGTCTCAATTTCTCTGCTCCTCTCACCCATTCTAACCTGTCTCTCTCTGAACTTACTGCACTCCATTCTCTCAGGTCCAACCCTGACATTGTCATCAAACCCGCTGACAAGGGTGGTGCTGTTGTTGTCTGGCGCACTGACCTCTACCACGCGGAGGCTGAGCGTCAACTCGCAGACACTTCCTCCTACCTCTCCCTGGACCATGACCCCACCACTGAACATCAAGCCATTGTTTCCAGGACTGTCACTGACCTCATCTCCTCTGGGGATCTCCCTCCCACAGCTTCCAACCTGATAGTTGCCCAACCTCGGACGGCCCGCTTCTATCTCCTACCCAAAATCCACAAACAGAACTGCCCCGGTAGACCGATCGTCTCAGCTTGCTCCTGCCCCACAGAACTCATTTCTCGTTATCTTGACTCCCTTCTCTCTCCCCTTGTCCAGTCCCTTCCCACCTACATCCGTGATTCCTCTGACACCTTACGTCACATCAACAATTTCCAGTTCCCTGGCCCCTACCGCTTCCTCTTCACCATGGACGTCCAATCCCTCTACACCTCCATCCCCCACCAGGATGGTCTGAGGGCCCTTAGCTTCTTCCTCGAACAGAGGCCCGAACAATCCCCATCCACCACTACTCTCCTCCGTCTGGCTGAACTTGTTCTCACGCTGAACAATTTCTCCTTCAACTCCTCTCACTTCCTCCAAATAAAAGGTGTGGCTATGGGTACCCGCATGGGCCCCAGCTATGCCTGTCTCTTTATGGGGTATGTGGAACATTCCTTGTTGCAGTCCTACTCCGGCCCCCTTCCACAACTCTTTCTCCGGTACATCGATGATTATTTCGGTGCTGCTTCATGCTCTCGTCAGGACTTGGAAAAATTTATTAATTTTGCTTCCAATCTCCACCCCTCCATCATTTTCACGTGGTCCATCTCTGACACTTCCCTTCCCTTCCTTGACCTCTCTGTCTCAATCTCTGGTGATAGACTGTCCACCAATATCCATTACAAACCCACCGACACCCACAGCTATCTCGACTACAGCTCCTCACACCCCACTTCCTGTAAGGACTCCATCCCATTCTCTCAGTTCCTTCGCCTCCGTCGCATCTGTTCCGATGATGCTACATTCAAAAACAGTTCCTCTGACATGTCCTCCTTCTTCCTTAACCGAGGTTTTCCACCCACGGTCGTTGACAGGGCCCTCAACCGTGTCCGGCCCATCTCCCGCGCATCCGCCCTCACTCCTTCTCCTCCCTCCCAGAAACATGATAGGGTCCCCCTTGTCCTCACTTATCACCCCACCAGCCTCCGCATTCAAAGGATCATCCTCCGCCATTTCCGCCAACTCCAGCATGATGCCACTACCAAACACATCTTCCCTTCACCCCCCTTATCGGCATTCCGTAGGGATCGCTCCCTCCGGGACACCCTGGTCCACTCCTCCATCACCCCCTACTCCTCAACCCCCTCCTATGGCACAACCCCTTGCCCACGCAAAAGATGCAACACCTGCCCCTTCACTTCCTCTCTCCTCACCGTCCAAGGACCCAAACACTCCTTTCAAGTGAAGCAGCATTTCACTTGCATTTCCCCCAACTTAGTCTACTGCATTCGTTGCTCCCAATGTGGTCTCCTCTACATTGGAGAGACCAAACGTAAACTGGGCGACCGCTTTGCAGAACACCTGCGGTCTGTCCGCAAGAATGACCCAAACCTCCCTGTCGCTTGCCATTTTAACACTCCACCCTGCTCTCTTGCCCACATGTCTGTCCTTGGCTTGCTGCATTGTTCCAGTGAAGCCCAACGCAAACTGGAGGAACAACACCTCATCTTCCGACTAGGGACTTTACAGCCTTCCGGACTGAATATTGAATTCAACAACTTTAGGTCGTGAGTCCCCTCCCCCATCCCCACCCCCTTTCTGTTTCCCCCTTCTCTTTTTTTTTCCCAATAAATTATAAAGATTTTCCTTTTCCCACCTATTTCCATTATATAAAATAAAAAAAAAACCCACTAGAGCTATACCTTGAGTGCCCTACCATCCATTCTTAATTAGCACATTCGTTTAGATAATATCACCAACTTTATCTTTAACACCTATGTGTTCTATTGTACTATTGTTGTTGACATCTTTTGATATTCTGCTTCTATCACTGCTTGTTTGTCGCTACAACCACACCAACCCCCTCCACCTCTCTGTCTCTCTATCTCTCCGCCCCCCACACACACACCTTAAACCAGCTTATATTTCAGCTCTTTCCTGGACTCGAACTCAAGTTCTGTCGAAGGATCTGAAAGAAGATGTCGGCTTGGGAGAAGATTCCAAGGCAAGGTCTTGGAGAGTGGAGATTGGAAACCCTCGTATGAAAGACTAAGTTCGGTTGACTCACAGTGTGACAAGCATCTGGGGGGAGTTGAGGAGAGATTCATAGCATCTGGTTGAGGCAACATCTGTTACTTGGTTTCAAAGTTTGTTGTGCCTAACCACAGGGTGCCTCTTGGCACATGGACTGTGTAATTACTGTGAGCATTAGAGTATAAGAGAGCTTTTGTAACTTGTGTTATCCTCACAAATCTGTATGTATCTGTAAAGATATAGTTGTGGGTGAAGGAGTATTGTAATATAGTTCATCTCTTCTTGTTCAATGTTTTATTCTTTTGTTAAAAGTTCATCAGCAGACTCCTGTGACTCTGTTCAGTAGCTACTCTCCACGTATCTAAACTAACAAATAAAAGTTAGGATCTATGAAGCTGGGTTCCACACTCTAGGATCAGGCTTGTCCGGGACTACCCTCAGTGGAGATCATAACAAAGTGGGGGCTCTTGCAGGATTTGAAATGCAGACAGAAGGTAATCGGACGTGGAATAATCACTTTTCTGGGATTAGAATCCTTGAACATTGGTAGGATCTGTGAATCCTTAAAGAACGAGTACGAGGTACTGGACATAGGAATTGGAGTTGCTGTGAGGTATAATAGGCAGGTTGGAATTTGAAATGGCATTGGAGGTTGCTAAGACATTTTTACAGATGGAAAATGTAACCCTGACTGGTTTACACAAATTAATCTAGTAAACTAATGGAATTGGTGGAGAAGTTTTTTTTTCCTTTCATGGGACGTGGGCTTCACTGGCAGTGCCAGCATTTATTGCCCATCCCTAGATGCCCTTGAGAAGGTGGTGGTGAGCTGCCTTCTTAAGCCGCTGCAGTCCATGTGGTGTGGGTGCACCCACAGTGCTGTTACGGAGGGAGTTCCAGGATTTTGACCCAGCGACAGTGAAGGAACGGTGATATATTTCCAAGTCAGGATGGTGAGTGACTTGTAGGGGAACTTCCAGGTGATGGTGTTCCCATCTATCTGCTGCCCTTGTCCTTCTAAGTGGTAGTGGTCGTGGATTTGGAAGGCACTGTCTAAGGAGCCTTGGTGAATTCCTACAGTGCATCTTATAGATGTAGAGGTTTAGGGGGGATGTGAGGAAAAGCTTTTATATCCAGAGGGTGGTGACAGTCTGGAATGCACTGCCTGGGAGGGTGGTGGAGGCGGGTTGCCTCACATCCTTTAAAAAGTACCTGGATGAGCACTTGGCACGTCATAACATTCAAGGCTATGGGCCAAGTGCTGGTTAATGGGATTAGGTAAATAGGTCAGGTGTTTCTCACGTGTTGGTGCAGACTCGATGGACTGTAGGGCCTCTTCTGCACTGTGATTCTGTGATACACTGCTGCTACTGTGAGTTGGTGGTGGAGGGAATGAATGTTTGTGGATGTGGTGCCAATCAAGCAGGCTGCTTTGTTCTGGATGGTATCGAGCTTCTTGAGTGCTGTGGGAGCTGCACTTATCCAGGCAAGTGGGGAGTATTCCATCACACTCCTGACTTGTGCCTTGTAGATGGGTGGACAGGCTTTGGGGAGTCAGGAGGTGAGTTACTTGTCACATGATTCCAAGCCTCTGACCTGCTTTTGTAGCCACAGTATTTATATGGCTAGTTTAGTTCAGATTCTGGTCAACAGTAACCATCAGGATGTTGATAGTGGGGGATTCAGTGATGGTAATGCCATTGAACATCAAGGGGCAATGGTTGGATTCTTGCTTGTTAGAGATGGTAATTGCCTGGCACGTGTGTGGTGCGAATGTTACTTGCCACTTGTCAGCCCAAGCCTGGATATTGTCCAGGTCTTGCTGCATTTGCACATGGACGGCTTCAGTTTCTGTGGAGTCGCAGATGGTGCTGAACATTGTGCAATCATCAGCGAACATCCCTACTTCTGACCTTATGATGAAGGGAAGGTCATTGATGAAGCAGCTGAAGATGGTTGAGCCTAGGACACTACCCTGAGGAACTCCTGCCTTGATGTCCTGGAACTGAGATGACTGACCTCCAACAACCACAACCATCTTCCTTTGTGCTAGGTATGGATCCAACCAGTGGAGAGTTTTCCCCCTGATTCCCATTGACTCCAGTTTTGCTGGGGGATCCTTGATGCCACACTCGGTCAAATATGGCCTTGATGTCAAGGGCAGTCACACTCACCTCACCTCGGGAGTTCAGCTCTTTTATCCATGTTTGAACCAAGGCTGTAATGAGGTCAGGGGCTGAATGGCCCTGGCAGAACCCAAACTGAGCGTCAGTGAGCAGGTAATTCCTAGGTAAGTTCCGCTTGATAGCACTGTTCATGACCCCTTCCATTACTTTACTGATGATCGGGCGTAGACTGATGGAGCAGCAATTGGCTAGGATGGATTTGTCCTGCTTTTTGGGCAATTTTCCACATAGCTGAGTAGATGCCAGTGTTGTAGCTGTACTGGAACAGCTTGGCTAGGGACACAACAGGTTCTGGAGCACAGGTCTTCAGTAGTACTGCCAGAATGTTATCAGGGCCCATAGCCTTTGCAGTATCCAGTGCCTTCAGCCACTTCTTGCTTTCATATGGAGTGAAGACTGGCATCTGTGATGCTGGGAACTCTGGAGGAGGCCAAGATGGGTCATCCACTCAGCAGTTCTGATTGAAGATTGTAGAAAATGCTTCAGTCTTATCTTTTGTACTGATGTGCTGGGCTCCACCATCATTGAGGATAGGGATATTTGCGGAGCATCATCCTTCAGTTATTTAATTGTCCACCACCATTCACGATTGGGTGTGGCAGGGCTGGAGAGCTTAAATCTGATCCATTCCTTGTGGGATCACTTAGCTCTGTCTATCACCTGCTGCTCATGCTGTTTGGCATGCAAATAGTCCTGTGTTGTAGCTTCACCAGGTTGATTCCTCATTTTAGGTATGCCTGGTGCTGCTCCTGGCTTGCCTTCCTGCACTCTTCATTGAACCAGGGTTGATCCCCTGGTTCGATGGTAATGGTAGAGTGGGGGATATGGCCAGGCCATGAGGTTACAGATTGTGTTCAAGTACAATTACCTGCTGCTAATGACCTTGTGAATGTCCAGTATTGAGTTGCTAGATCTGTTTGAAATCTATCCCATTTAGCATTGTGGTAGTGCCATAAACACGATGGATGGTATCCTCAGTGTGAAGTCAGGATTTCATCTCCACAACGATTGTGTGGAGGTCACTCCTACCGATATTGTCATGGACAGATGCATCTGCGGCAGGCAGGTTGGTGAGGATGAGGTCAAGTATGTTTTTCCCTCTTGTTGGTTCCCTCACCACCTGCCGCAGCCCCAGTCTAGCAGCTATGTCCTTTAGGACTCGGCCAGCTCGGTCAGTAGTGGTGATACCGAGCCACTCTTGGACATTGAAGTCCCCCACCCAGACTACATTTTGTGCCCTTACCACCCTCAATGCTTCCTTCAAGCGGGTTCAACATGGAGGAGCACTGATTCATCAGCTGAGGGAGGGTGGTATGTGACAATCTGCAGGAGGTTTCCTTGCCCATGTTTGCCTTGATGTCATGGGACTTAAATGGGTCTGGAGTCAATGTTGAGGACTCCCAGTGCAACTCCCTCCCGACTGTATACCACTGTGCTGCCAACTCTGCTGGCTCTGTTCTGCCAGTGGGACAGGACATACCCAGGGATGGTGATGGTGGAGTCTGGGACATTATTTGTAAGGTATGATTCTATGAGGATGACCGTGTCAGGCTGTTGCTTGACTAGAATGTGAGACAGCTCTCCCAATTTTGGCACTAGCCCCCAGATGTTAGTAAGGAGGACTTTGCAGGGTCTTTTCTGGCGCCTAGGTCAATGCCAGTCTGTCCTGTTTCATTCCGGGTTTCATTTGATACAATTGAGTGGCTTGCTAGGCCATTTCAAAGGGCTTTTAAGAGTTACATGTAGGCCAGACCAGAGAAGGATGGCTGATTTCCTTCCCTAAAGGACATTAGTGAACTAAGTGGGTCTTTGCAACAATCAACAATGGTTTCATGGTCATCATTAGACTTTTAATTCCAGATCCACCATTTGTCATGGTGAGATTTGCACCTAGGTCCCCAGAGCATAACCCTGGGTCTCTGGATTACTAGACAATACCACTACACCATCACCTCCCCCTAACTCCCTTGTTGGAGTTGGAGTTAGCTGAAGGAGCGAGGAATGTAGATATAGTTGAGATAATAGCACAAATGTGAAATTGGAAGGAATACTAGAGAGATCATGTTCTCCAGGGGGTGAGTCAACTGAGTTAGCTAAGATCCACTTGCAAATGAAGCAACTTGAACATGAAAAGGAACTGAATAAACTTTAAGTAGATGTAAAAGAAAAAGAATTGGAATTGAAAAAGCTAGAGGTTAAAGAAAAAGAAAAAGGGCAGAAGAGGAAAAACAGACAGTATTTCAGAAAGAAATGTGAAAACTCGTACTCCAGTCGGAGAAGTTAGCAATGGAGGAAAGAAAGAAGGAAGGACAAAGGAATACTGGTTTAAAAGGCTGGACCTTGCAAAAGAGATCTCAGATGCCGAGGGAGGGTCTGCTGCTGAAGAAACCTTCAACCTAAAACCCAGTGGGCAGATGCTTAAGTTTGTACAAGCTCTCCCAGAGTTTCAGGAAAGGGATGTTGAGGTGTTCTTATTTCATTTGAGAAGGTGGCAAATGAAGTGGCCAAAAAAAATCTTTCATACTTTTACAGTCTAGGTTGGTCGGAAAAATTGAGGTTTAGGCTTCACTTTCAGAAGAGGTATCGGTGGATTATGATGCAGTAAAAATGGTTATTGTGAGTCTGTATGAGTTAGTCCCTGAGGCATACCGGCAGAAATTTCGGAATGTAAGGACACAGCCTGGGCAGACCTATATTGAGTTTGAGGGGGTGAAGTAAAGTAATGTTGACTGTTGGATAAGGGCATTTAAGGTGGAGACGACATATGAAGCTCTTAGGGAAATAGTTCTCTTGGCAGAATGTAAAGATTCACTTCCTCTTGTAGTTAGAACCCATGTTGAAGATCAGAGGGTTAAAACAGCTAGACAGGCAGTGGGGATGGCAGATTATTATGAACTGGTCCATAAATCTGAACTCTTTTCCCGTCATCCCCACAAACCTGAGAAGGATAGAAGGTGGGAAGGTGAAAGGAAGGCAAGTAGCCAGGGAAGAGAAGGACAGCTGGGGATTCTCAGGAAATTTCTGCTCAGCCCAGAAAGCAAGGTACTGTAACCAGGTTCGGGCAGATTGCTGGAAATTAAATGGTAGCCCTACTGCAGTAGTGGGAATGCTTAGAGAATCCTCAGGAAAGGTTGCATCAGAAAAATAAATGGTTGTTAAAACTGTAGCAGTGGTACAGGTGAAACTTATTCCCTCAGAGCCTACAGGAAAGGGGGATATGGTTTAGAATAGTCCAGCGAATTCTTCTTTGATTACTGGTGAAGGAAGTCAGACTTACAGAGCGTCTGGATGTTTTGTGTCAAAGGGAGAAATATTCCCTTACTGTCCCAACAAAATAGGTAAACAGATTAAAGTTCTGAGAGATACAGGGGCAGGTCAATCATTGATGGTGGCTGATGATGCAATTTGTGTTCCAGATAGTTTTATGAAGGAAAAAGTATTAATAAGAGGTATTAATGGAACTTATAAACCTGTTGCTTTGTGTAAAGTTAGCTTATAAAGTCACTTTGTAAATGGAATTGTTCTGGTGGGAATTATTCCTAAATCACCTCATGGGAGGGGCAGATTTTATTCTGGGTAATGATTTGGCTAGTGGAGACTAATGTGGCAGTGATTGTATTGCAGCAGGCTGTTGATCATGTTGACCTTAACAAACTTCAGAAAACTACTGTGGCCCACAATGAGATGCTACTTGCAGATTATCGTAGCAAACCAACTTTCACATATAAAAGAGGAGTTTACTAATGAAAGAAGTTAATTGGTGAGAACAATTGAGAATCAGTCACAGAAAGTAGAACACTTGACTGAGGACTTGAAATGTCTAAATCGTAAACCTTTAGAAGCAAATTTAACAAAGGTCAATCTTCAGTTAAATCTTGATGAACTTCACGCATCAGAAGTCTCTATGAAATATCAGGGAAAATGCCTTGATTAGGACAAGGAATTGTTGGTAAATCAGGATAATTAGTTGAACGCAGAATTGAAAATCAAAATTAGCGAACTGTTAGAACTTCGTCGGAAAAAGATTAATGAGATTCAAGAACTTCAATGCAAACTGGAGAAAATGAAAGAGAGGAAACGTGATTATGGAGTGTCACAGTTCTAAAGTTGTTCCTGTGAATAAATTCTCTTTCTGAATTACGGTCCAGTTGAGCAAAGAACTGATCCAAGTAAAATTACTGATGTATCAACCTCAGTAATGTACAATATGAAAACAACTAAAGTGCCTGCAGAATTGGAAATCAAGAATTGTCAACAAAAAGGACTGAAAATGCAAAATGGCCTGGAAAAGTCAACGACCAGAGACACTGATTTACAAGTGATTGCTGGTGCTAATATACAAAATACAGCAGTTAGAATCCAGGCAAGTGGACAGGTTGCAAAAGACTATTCAAGACCTGGAAAGGAGTGGGACGATATAATTTGTGGATTATGCAAAAGAATTGAAGGGTTGGAAAGAACTATGAAACTCCACAGGGAGAACCTAATTGACATTGCTCAAAAGGAAGTGGAAACTACCTGTTCAAAATGGGATCTGGAGAAACAACAATATCATAAAAAGTTTAAAGATCAAACCAAGAAATGATATGAAACGCTCTTGTGTGAACATAAAAAGCATCTCAATAACATCCTTGAAACGGCAAAAAGAGATTTTGACCAGAGAAGAAATGAGCTGTTACCTCACAAAAATGCCATTTTTACTTTGCTAAGTCAAAATGAGAATTTACCATATTTGAGGTCGGAAAATGAGCTAGTGGAATTATGCCTACAGCGCTCAAAGATGACGATTGGGCTGTAGACTTAAATGAAACACTTCTTGCTGAGTTAAAGACTGGAAATAAGAAGAAAAAGCATAAGAGTTGAGTTATGAAAATGCTTTGATGTGCAAATTCTACTAATCTTATTACATTGATTGACTCTATTTTGCTTAAATCTTTGTAATTGTATGATAGCATGTCTAATTGTGAAATGAAGGGGAACAGTATGTAATAAGCTATTGTTAGAGATTTATGCTGTTAATTTTGTGTGAGGCGGATGTAAGGCCATTGTAAAGAAACCTTCATTGTTATGGAGCTTTCTTTCCCCCAAAGGGGAAGGTGTTAGGAGACAGAGATAGTTTTATATTGGTATTTGTAGATGCTAGGAATGAGTTTTAGCTTTAAAGTTTAAGTTTGATTTGTTTTTCTGTATCTGTGTGTTAAGGAATGTCAAATTGAGTTTTAGTTTCACTTTAAAAAGGTGCGTGCATTTCTAATTAAGTTTTTTACGACTAGGTTAAACAAACAAGGGTGGAAGAATTGGGCAGTTGCCTAGCAACAGTGGTCCAGAGAGACAGGTCCATCCCATAAACACACACAAAAAAACTAAAGAAACAGCAGTCATAAGTTCAGTTTGAAGCCAAGACCCTAGAGAGACTGGACACTGGGAGAGGGAGCTGCAGATTTCCCAAAAGAACCAAAAGGTCCCAAGGCCAAAGGAGTGAGATGGAAACAGGGGAAAGTCTCAAGCAGACCTTCTAGTCAAAGGAAGGGCAGGAACCTGGAAAAGCTTGTAAACAACCCAGTGCTTCTAATGTTTTTACAGTAGAAGTAGGTAGAACTGAAAAAGAATACAAGGGGTTTATATTGGAAGGGAACCCACTCCATTTTTGTCCAAGGAAGAGCCTAGAAAAATTGTTAACCCGAGAGATACTGGTTCGGCTCAGAGGTTATTGTTAGCAAACGATTTGGATCTTTAATCAGAAAGTTCACTGAATCAGAATGTATTAATAGAGGATATTGAGAGGAAGTGTATGTCTTACCCATTGCATTGAGTGAATGTAAATTGTGCTTTGAAGAAAGGGCCTTGTGTGGTTGCAGTTGCTCCAAAATTACCTATTGCAAATGTAGACTTCATATTGGACAATGATATTGTGGGCAGTACTATTTTTCCACAACTTGGGATAGAGTGTCATAATTCTGAAGTTGTTCCTATGAAAAAAAACTACTTGCCAAATTGTGACCCGGTTGATCCAAGAACTGATCCAACTAACAGTACTGTTGTATTAACCTCAGTAATGGACAGTACAGAAGCAACAGAAGGTCCTGCAGAATTGAAAACTAAGAATTGTCAACGGAAAGGACCAAAACCACAACACGGTCTGGAAGGGTCAATGACCGTGGACACTGAATTGTAAGAGCTTGCCAGTGTTGACACACAGGGTATAACAGCAGGAATCCAGGTAAGTGGACAGTTCGCAAACGACCATTTCAAAGCTGCAGAGGAGTGGAATGATATGGCTCGTGAATTGCACGAAAGTTGAAATACCGGAATGAACAATAAAAATCCAGAGTGAAGAAGTGGTCGACGTTGCTTGAAGAGAATTAAGTAAGACACGTTTGGAATGGGATCAAGATATTAAAATGGTTAAAGATCAAACCGAGCTGGAGCATGAAGCCACTTTCACAGAATCACACAGTGCAGAAGAGGCCCTTTGGCCCATCGAGTCTGCACTTCGTCTGAACATAAAAAGCATCTTAACATCCTTGAAATGGCTAAAAGAGATGTTGATCAGAGGAAAATGAGTTTTAATGCACAAAGAAATCATTTTGATCTCATTGTCTCGAAATGAGAACTTACCACGTTTGAGTTCAGAAAATGAACTTGAAGAGGGAATTACACCCACAGCTGACGAAAAGGATGACAATTGAGCTGCAGACTTGAGCAAAACATTCTTTGCCAAGTTAAAGACTGGGAATAAGGAAAAAGAAATGCAAACATTAAGCTATGGTACTTATATGATGTTTAAATTTTGCTAATTCTACTTGCTACATGTATTGGCTTTTGTCTTGGTTAAACCTTTGTAATTTTATAAGATGACATGTGTAATTGTGAAACAAAATGAAAATTTCATCTGTATAATTATGTAATAAGCTATATGTTAGAAGGTTATGATGTTAAGTCCTTGGAAAGAAAGTGTGAAGCCATTATAAAGAAACCTTCACAGAAATGAAACTTTCTTTCTTCCAAGGGGGAAGGTGTGATGAAACCTATACTTAACTTTGAAGGTCAGGAACTCTGGTACCCAAAGAACCTTGGGCCTCCTGCGCATACTCCGGCCGGGAACTGGCTGCACCTGCGCAGTTCAGGTTTTTCATGCTCTTCAGGCCGGGAACCAGCCCTGCACACCTGCGCAGAAGGAAGAAAGAGAAAACGGCGCAAGGTCCCAGGTCAGATGACCTGGAAGGGAACACCATTGTCAAGTAGATGTCCCAGGGACTGCGACATGGGAGGGGGACAGTGAGAGGTCCCAAACCAGGAAGAGTGACAGGGAGAAGTTCTAAAAAGAAATCGCAGGTAAAGGACTAAACCAGGGGACAGAAATAGATCCCATTAAGGCCAGTTAAAAGAGCAGAGAAAAGGCTCCAAATTCAAGAAAGAGCTGCAGCAAGGGGTCTTCAAGCAAAGTGGGCTGGGGAGAAGCTCTGAAGATCCAAGAAGGCAGCTGAAGGTTGGTGACTCTGTGCTGCCGGTCATTGGGACAAAGTTACCCCTTTGGAGCAGCGGTGTTCTGCTTGGCACGGTCTGAAATTGTGCTTGTAAAGTGAAGCTTGAGTGTACTAGAAGATCCAGAGGAAAAGAATCTCAGGAAGTGAGATTGAAACCCTGTGAGGTGGGTTGTTGTTGAAGCCAACCGAGTGGGAATGACTTTTGGGGAGAATTCCAAGGAAAGATCTGCAAATGTGGAAATTTGAAACCTTTATGAGAAAGACAAATTGACTTGCAATGTCTGGGTTGTTGAGAAATCCATGGAACCTGTTTTGATCATGTCTGTCATGTATCGTGGAGTGTGGTATGTCTGACCACAGTTCGCCCGTTAATTCACATGCACCTCGTACTTACCCTGAATGTTAGAGTATAAGATAGATATTGTAAATTCTTTTTTCTTTCTGAACTTGTACAGTGAAGTTAGTTTTTGTTTATCTAAAACCTGTGATATCTTGTGACTTTCATTTAGTAAGCCTCTTGAAGCTCAAACTTTATCTACTTTAAACAAAATGTTATTGGTCCTTAACCGGAGCTCCCTACACCGGGGTCTGGCCAAGAATCATAACAATCTGTCCCTGCCTGCTACACTCTGGTTTTCATTACCTACATCGCTGCCCTACACTATTGCCTTGTCTAAATTTCTCCTCACAGGAATCCATTCCCCAGCTATTTAGTTTAAAGCCCTCTCCATGACACAAATCATGTGATTTGCCAGGCAGCTGGTCCCAGCACAGTTCATAGCCAAGGCAGCTGAGAGCACAGGTGTCAATGATGGACCCATGAAAAGTGGGGATGTGCAGGAGACCAGAATTGGAGGAGTGCAGAGATATTGGTGGGTTCTTGGTCTGGAGGACGTTACAAAGATGGGTAACATTGAAGCCATGGAGGGATTTGAGAAGTTTATATCTGAGACATAGCTGGATCAGGAGCCAGTGTAGACCAGTGAGAGCCTAATGCGAGTTAGGTTACGGGCAGCAGAGTTCCTGCCTAACAGGAACAGTTCTCTGAGATTGTCTCAGTTAACAAGATGGCCTTGCAACCAATTTGACTAACAGAGACCTGACCTAACGAAAGCTTCTCAATTTACTTCTCCCTTTTATATGCACTGTAAAAGGAAGTGCCCTGTCTTGTTATTGACATCTTTTATCTTGCTGTTTTCTCACCAGTGATGTGAAGGACAAATTAAACCAGTGTTTAATTGGAATGAATCTGTGCTCCTGATCTTATTCAATAATAACTACCAAGATTGAGAGCTTTGGTTTCTGACTGTTTGCACTGGACCCCTGCCTGGGATAATGGGCAGGTACCAGCACTGACACTAGTTTCTGCCGAGAGGGAAGTTGTGGGAAACTAGTGCCGGAATTACAGGAGGGGAAGAGACGATGGGTTTGGTCACAGCTGGCTGGGAAACTGTTGCTGTGTTTCAGAGCTTTATCACTCAGCACAGGCTTGCTGTTTCCCCTGTGGCAGAAAGTGCATCTCCACCCACAGTACAGCCTCCACCTCCCTCAGCAAAAGAGTTGACCAAGGTTCAGAGCCTTCTCCAGGCAAGAGCTGCTCTGGGAAAACCATCAGAAATGAATTGAACAGCTGGTTCACCGCAAGGAGTAAGATTTACTCAAACTTCATCATTGTAAATAAATTCATTTTTGGCAACTATTATTTAGTTACTGTTGCAAAATTCCTATTGCCCCCACAGGTTGGGGTGTTCCTGCTGGAGGGATATTGCCCCCACAGGCTGGGGTATTCCTGCTGGGGGGATATTGCCCCCATAGGCTGGGGTGTTCCTGCTGGAGGGATATTGCCCCCACAGGTTGGGGTGTTCCTGCTGGAGGGATATTGCCCCCACAGGCTGGGGTATTCCTGCTGGGGGGATATTGACCCCACAGGCTGGGGCGTTCCTGCTGGAGGGATATTGCCCCCACAAGCTGGGGTATTCCTGCTGGGGGGATATTGCCCCCACAGACTGGGGTGTTTACTGCAGGGGGGATATTGCCCCACAGACTGGGGTGTTCCTGCTAGGGACGGGTATTGTTCCAACAGACTGGCGGGGTTTCGGCTGGGGGTTATTACCCCCACAGGCTGTTGAGGTTTTGGCTGGGGGGAAGGGTAGTAATGCCCCCACAGACTGGTGGTGTTCTTATTGGGGGAGGAGATTATTGCCCCCACAGACTGGTGTGTTCCTGCAGTGGCAGAAGGATATTGCCCCCCCAGACTGGCGGGGTCCCTGCTCAGGGCAGGGAGGAGTATTGTCCCCACAGTCTGGCGGGGTTTTAGCTGGGGGGATTCCCCCAGAGTCTGGCAGGATTTTGGATGGGATGGTGATCTCCAGTGGAGATGGGATCTTAGGGAGAATTTTAAAACAGAAAGAACTATTCATTTACTTCCAGCTGTGAGTTGCTGAATATTAAGGAACTTTATTATTAACCCACTTGTTTCACAGTAGCTTCTTAAATCAGACCTTGAATGTGACATTCAGTGATGCATCATAACTATGCCTGACAGCTTGAAAAACATCCAGGAATCTCAGCAGCCAATGGATCATGTGAATGATTAGAAAGTTCCAGTACATGATTCCTGATGCTGCCAGGTTAAGGTGTAATAGGGTAATGTACACAGTACATATACTGTGCAGGGCTGAGTAGAGTGTGCAATGTAGTGGTGTAATCTGTGGATTGCATTGTGTCGACCTCAGTGACCACAGAATGTTTACAGCACTGAAGGAGATCATTCAGCTCATCCTACCTGTACTGGCTTCCTGTAACAGCAATTTTACAATCCCACTCCCCTGCCTTTTCCTCATAGCTCTGCAATTTTTTTCACTTCAGATAATGATCCAGTTTTCTTTTGAACCTGCCTCCACCACACACTCAGGCAATGCATTCCAGACCCTAACCACTCACTATTCAAAGAAGTTTTTACTCATGTTGCCGTTGCTATGGCCAATCACTTTTCATTGGTGTCACCTGGTTCTGGATCCTTACACCAATGGAAACAGTTTTTGCCCATCTACTCTTTCTAGACACTTCATGATTTTGAACATCTTTATCGAATCAAATTTAATTCAAAATTAATTAAAATTAATTAGCTACTTAATTAAGATACAATAAGGGTGGCAGGGCAGGTGATGTGCTGCGACTGTAGATGTGGGAGCTCCTGGGTGCCACTGTGGTCCAGTACAAACACATCTGCCCTGAAGAAGAGTCATCCAGACTTGAAACATTAACCCCGTATCTCTCTCCACAGATGCTGCCAGACCTGCTGAGTCTTTCCAGCATTTTCTGCTTTTATTTCAGATTTCCAGCATTTGCAGTATTTAGCTTTTATCTGCAGGAAGTGTCTGCAGCTTGAGGAGCTTCGACTCAGAGTCAATGAGCTGGAGGCTGAGCTGTGGACACTGCGACACATCAGGGAGGGTGGAATATTACCTGGACACTTTGTTTCAGGAAGCTGTCACATCCCTTACGATAGGGTCTTCTCATCTTGTCAGTGGTCAGGGACAGGAGGGTGTGACAACAAGTGAGGCAGGTAAGGGGATCGAGAAGGTAGAAGTGGAGGAGCCTCAGTCCTTACAATTGTCCAACAGTGCTTGTAGCCTGTATAGGTGAGATTGGAGCTGCAGGGTAGATGAGCAAGCTGACCATGGCACCATGATACAGGAAACTATTCAAGCCAGGGCAGCTAACAGGGATAATGGTAGTGTGGGACAGTATAGCGAGGGGGATAGGCACAGTTCTCTGCAGTTGAGAGCGAGAGTAAATAACATTAGAGAGTTAGATGCATGGCTTAAAGATTGGTGTAGGAGAAATGGGTTTTGAGTTCTGGGGCACTGGCCTCAGTATTGGGGAAAGAGCTGTACCATTGGGATGGTCTTGACCTCAACCATGCTGAGACCAGTATACTAGTGAGTCATACAACTAGGGTAGTAGAGAGGGCTTTAAACTAAATAATGGGGTTGAGGGAAGATGTGATAGACTAAAAGAGGAGAAGGTAAGAGAGCCATAAGGGAAATGATTGTCAAAGCGTGTCAGGAAGAGACAGAACAGACCAACATAAGGGTGTGCCAGCTGTTAAGGCTAGAGGTTGTGAAAAGAATGAGTCAGAATTAATGATAATCTACCTGAATGTACACAGCTTTTGCAACAAGGTAAATTAATTGTCGGCACAAATAAAAGTAAACAGGTACAATCTAATTGCCAATGCCAAGACGTGGCTACAGGAAGACCAAGGCTGGGAACTGAAAGTTCAAGGGTATTCGGCATTTAGGAAGAAGAGACAAAAAGGAGGTGGGGTTGCTCTGTTAATAAAGGATGGGATCAGTACATTAATGAGAGAGGATTTTAGATCGGAAGCGGTGGGAATCAGTTTGAGTGGAGCTAAGAAACAGCAAGGGGCAGCAAACACTGATGGAAGTTGTTTATAGGCCACCAAACAGTAGTAGTAATGTAGGACACAGTATAAATCAGGAAATTAGAGGTGCATGTAATCATGGGGGATTTCAATCTACATATAGACTGAATAAGTCCAAATAGCACTAATGCTGAGGAGGACAAATTTCTGGAATATATATGCGATGGTTTTCTAGAACAGTTTGTTGAGGAACCAACTCGAGAATGTAGAATACACATTCTAGTATTGTGCAATGAGAAAGGTCTAATTAATAATCTTGTTGTAAAAGAGCCTTTCGGGAAGAGGGACCATAATATAATAGAATTTTACATTAAGTTTTAAAGTGATGTAGTTCAGTCTGAAACTTAAGGTCTTTAAACAAAGGAAACTATGAAGATATGAGGGGCAAGTTGGCTGCGGTAGACTGGGAAACTGCATTAAAAGATATGACATTAGACAGGCAATGGCTACCATTTTAAAAATTAATACATGGTTTACAACAAATTTACATTCCATCGAGGCACAAAAACCCAGTAGGAAAGGTGTTCCAACCATGGCTATCAGATCAAAGGAAGAGGCTTATAAAGTTGCCAAAAAAAGTAGTAAGCCAGAGGATTGGGAACATTTTAAAATTCAGAAAAGGGGGACCAAAGACCAAGAAATTGATAAAGAAAAAGTAGAATATGAAATTAAACTAGCAAGGAACATAAAAACAGACCACAAAAGCTTCTATATGTCTGTAAAAAGGAAAAGGTTAGTAAAGGCAACTGTGGACCCACTACAGGCAGAGACGGAATTTATAGTGGGGAATAAGGAAATGGCAAAATTTTGCCCTCGTCGGGTGGGTCCAGGAGCAGTCACGAAGCTGACCACTGCCCGCAATCGGGCCCCGACATGGTTTTCATGTTGGCTGGCTAATTAAAGGCCAGCTAGTATGAAACGCACACTGCAGCGCTTGGCGCTGCCAGGGTGGGGGTGGGAGGAGTGCGAGCATGGAAGTGTGCACATGCGCAGGAGTGCGTGCAGGAAAAGCTCCCTGAGGCACAGTGCTGCCTCGAGGAGCTAAAGAATTTTGGAAATAGAAGATAAAGAATTTTAAAATGTCAACATATCCCCTCATGTGACTCTGTCACATGAGCAGGGACATGTTAGAAATTAGTTTGAAAAATTTTTCTTTTTCTTTTTACTGATCGAAACTTCATTCCACCCATGGGCAAGGTTTCACAAAAATCCAAAGGTTGGCCTTTTCGCCTCCCCACCAACCATAAGGTTGGATAGGCAGCGAAATATTTCATTTAATTAAAACTTTAATGGCCTTAATTGGCTTCACGTCTCCTTAAATAAACCTTTTACTGTTTATATGCTTAAAGACAACTTTTGCATTCCCTCTTATGTTAGCTGCCAGTCTCTTCTCATACTCTCTTCTTGCTCTTGCTTCTCTGATTTGTTTTTTCACCTCCCCTCCAAACCTTTTTATTGAGCATGATCCTCAATTACGTTGCCCACCTGATATCTATCGTACGCATCACTTTTCTTCTTACACTATTTATTTCATCATCCAAGGAGCTCT
This sequence comes from Carcharodon carcharias, assembly GCF_017639515.1. NCBI lineage: Eukaryota > Metazoa > Chordata > Chondrichthyes > Lamniformes > Lamnidae > Carcharodon > Carcharodon carcharias. The sequence continues at coordinate 191,450,584 of NC_054473.1, read as the reverse complement.
GGATTTCTTAGCCTACCTTTCCTCCCTGTGGAAATACACTTCAACTGTGCCTGAAATATCTCTTCTTGAAAGACAGCCCACTGTTTTGTTGAAATTTTGCCTGCCAATCTTCGATTCAAGTTTATCTGGGCAAGATCTGTTCTCATCCGATTGAAGCTGGCCCTCATCCAATTAAATATTTTTAGTCTAGATTGCTCCTTGTCCTTTTCCGTAGTCAATCTAAACATTATGATATAATGATTGTGGTCCCCTAAATGTTCTCCTTCCGAATGGCCTCCTTCTGTGCTGTAAACATCTATGAGTCGAGTGACACTTAATCCCCTCGATCCGCTTCCTTCCCCAGAACCTGATCTAACAATGCCTCCTTCCTCATTGGATTGGAAACATACTGATGTGGAAAATTCTCCTGAATACACTTTAGAAACTCTTGCCCCTCTTTGCCCTTTACACTATTACTATCCTAGTCTATATTAAGATAATTAAAAACCCCCATTATAACTACTCTAGAATTCCTGCACCTCTCTGTAATTTTCCTGCAAATTTATTCCTCTATCTTTCTCACTAGTTGGTGGTCTATAGATGACGCCAGCGATATAATAGTCACACTATTTTTCCTTAGCTCTAACAAAATAGATTCTGTCCTTGACCCATTTTGACTTCCCTCTCTCTCCAGCACTGTAACGTTCTCCTTAATCAATGCTGCTACCCCTTTGCCTCTGTTTCCTTCCCTATCTTTTTTAAACACTTTGTATCCAAGAATATTTAATATCCAGTCCTACCCTCCTTTAAGCCAGTGGTCTGTTATCACTACATCATGTTTCCAGGTGCAGCTCACCAAATTATTTACTACACTCTCTGCATTCACATACATGCACAGTAACTGAAATTTAGACCATATTCCCTCTTATTCTGACCCCACTAATACTTTACTCTTACTGACTCAAATGCTATCTCTCTTTCCTAATTCTTTCTGTATCTTGGTTTTCTTCTCTGATATTACTCCCTGGTTCCCATGCCCCTGCTAAGTTAGTTTAAACCCCTTCCAATAGCATGAGCAAATCGCTTTGTAAGGAAATTAGTCCAGGTGCAACCTATCTTTCCTTTACAGGTGCCGTTCACTCAGAACTGGTTCCAATGTCCCAGGAATCTAAAGCTTCCCCTCCTGCACCATCTCTCCAGCTGTGCATTCATCTGCTTTATCCTCCTATTTCTGTACTCACTATCACGTGGCACTGGGAGTAATCCGGAGATTACCACCTTTGAGATTCTGCTTGCTCATTTCTTTCCTAATTCCATAAACTCTGTCTGCAGGATCTCATCCCTCTTTCTACCTATGTTGTTGATACTGGTATGAACACAACCACTGGCTGTACACCCTCCCTGCTCAAAGTGCTCTGCAGCCTCTCTGTGATACCCTTGACCTCCGCACCAGGGAAACAACATATCACCTGAGATTCAGGTCTGCGGTTGCAAGAACTTCTGTCAGTTCTCCAAACTATTGAATCCCCATCAGTGTGGTTTTTCCAATCTTCTTTGTGCACCCCCTGTGCTGCTGAGCCATCTGTGGTCCCATGGACTTGGCTCTGGCTGCCCTCCCCAGATGAACCATCTTTCTATTCAGAACTGAATTTGGTTTGGAGTGTGAGATGCACCCAGGAGCTCCTGTACCATCTGCTTGGTCCTCCTTGACTTCCTGACAGTCACTCATTCCTGATTAGTTTAATGTGAGCATTATTGTGTATTCAGAGTGTAATGCTTTTGGATCAATGTACTATAGTGGTGGAATGACAATGTAAAGTTTGCTGTGTAATCTGTGTTGTGCTAGCTGCAATGTGATGAATAAGGTCCGCCATTGTGCAACTAGATATTGCTTAAAGAGCAGTGCAATTATTGCAATCGTGACAGTGCAGCATCTGCCTAAAGTGTGCTGTGAATGTAAGCTGTACCTTAGCCTAAATCTGTACAATTGCAGTTCAAATATCCATATAATGTGCATAAAGGTATGTAAAAAGTACAGTTCAATGTAATTTGTAAAATATGTACAATGCTAATGTGTATTTTATAGTGTAAAATCATCATCAATACAGTTGACACAGTTTAATAGTTACAGTGCAGTATTGTTTAGACTTTCAAATGGCTCTTCTTAAAATCTTTCATAAGAGACTTAACATTAAGGTCCATAATATTTTAGGTAGAGTGGTGGTGTGGATTGAAGGCAAAAAGTCAGGCTAGATGGATGCTTCTCACATTGTCAAGAAATAGTGGTGCAGCACAGGATCTGTGTTCAATTCCTTTGTACCTCTTTCTCTCTCCACACTCCCCCTAAGGAACTGTGTGTTCTTTCTCTGTTTCGGTCTTCCCCCGTTCCCCCTTCTGTGGGGGCATTGTGGGAGGCATGTATCTTTTCGAGACAATAGCAAAATGTGCTGATACTGAATTAGAGATTGTGGCAGCCCAAGAAGAAGAACAGGGAGGCCACAGAATTCCATAGAATCAGATGTCAGGTGGTGCAGCAGAGAGAAGAAAATGCCATCAACAGTAAAATTTTCAATCAAGTACAAGATGCTCAGAGCCTGATCCATAAATTTAAGGGTGAGGAAATGATGATGAACCTGTACAGACAATGATAGAAAAATAACTGGAGTTCTGTCTGTAGTTGTGGGCCCCATTTTCAGATGATTAGTGGAGCCAGAGAGAAGGTATTTACTAGGGGTGAAATCATGAAGAGGATAGTTGTGGGAGATAAATAAAACCAGTGCTGTAGTTACTGGAGCAGAGAAGATTAAGAGGGATCTAATAGGAGCGATTAGAATAAAAGCAGTAGAGTGGAGCTAGCAAGGGGCCACACACGACGGACCTCAGTCTGTGCTGGAATAGCTGATTGGATCATGATGTGTGCAGCATAGCGACCAGAATTTGGTTTAATGATAACTGTCTTTTTTTGAAAAGAGGCTCAAGTGCAGTCCTCCTGTGGCTGTAAGAACATGAGAATTAGGAGTAGGAGTAGACCATACAGCCCCTTGAGCCTGCTCCACTGTTCAATATGAACATGGTTCATCATTGACCTTCACTCCACTTTCCTGCCTGTTCCCCATATCCCTCAGCTCCCTGAGAGATTAAAGATCTGTCTCAGCCTAAAATATTGGTCCCCACTCCAAAGTCTGTTCCCTAGCTACTGACTCCATCTGTCTCCCTGACCTCATGTTTGCGCCATCATTCAGTTTATTTCCACTTCCGTAACATCGCCTTACTCCGCCCTGTCTCAGCTCATTTGCTCCCGAAACCCTCATCCATGCCTTTGTTACCTCTAGACTCAATTACTCCAAAGTCTTCCTGGCTGGTTTCCACCCTACCTAAACCTGGTCATCTAAAACTCTACTGCCCATGTCTTAAACCATAGCAAGTCTTGTTCACCTATCACTCCTGTGCTTGCTTGACTGGGAGCCAAGTCAACAGTGTGTTGACTTTAAAATTCTCATCCTTGTTTTCAAATCCATCCATGGCCTCAGCTCTCCCTATCTCTGTAATCTCCTCTAGTACCACAACACTCCAAGATATCTCTGCTGCTCCAATTCTGGCCTCTTGTACATTCCCAGTTATAAATTGCTCAACCATTGATGGCCAGGCCATCAGTTGCCTAGGCTCACAAGCTCTGGAATTCCTTCTCTACACCTCACCTCTTCTCTATAACACTCCTTAAAACCTATTGAAACTTAATTTTACCACCTCCAAGGCAAGTATATCCTTCTTTAAAAATGGAGACCAAAAACTCTGCATATTATTCCAGGTGTGGTCTCACCAAAGCTCTGTACAATTGTAGCATGACTTGCTTATTCTTGTACTCCAATTCCCTTGCAATAAAGGCCAACACGCCATTTTCTTTTCTTAATTGCTTGCAGTACTTGCATGCTAAGTTTGTGTTCCTTGTACAAGTACACCCAAGTCCCTTTGAACATCAACATTTACAAGTTTCATACCTTTAAAAATATTTTGCTTTTCTGGTTTTATTACCAAAGTGAACAAATTTTACCACATTATACTCCACTTTGTTGCCCACTCACTTAACCTGTCTATATCTCTTTGCAGCCTCTGTGTCCTCCTCACAGCTTACATTCCCACCTAGCTTTGTATGATCACCAAATTTAGATACATTATTTTTGGTCTCTTTGTTTAAGTCATTAATATATATTGTAATTAGCTGAGACCCCAGCATTGATCCATGCAGCACTGCACTAGTCACAGCCAGCCAATTTGAAAATGCCCTGTTTATCTTAAGGTCTGCTTCCTGTCCGATAACCAACCTCTATTTCTGGTAATATATTACCCCCTACTCCATGAGCCCTTGTGTATTAATTTTATCAAATGCCTTTTGGAAATCCAAGTATACTACATCTACTGGTTCTCCTGTAACTACCCTATTGGTTACATCCTCAAAAAAAACTCTGATAAATTTGTCAAATGCAGTTTCTCTTTCATAAAAATGTTGACTTTATCTGATCATATTATGATTTTCTAAGAGTTTCTCAATAATAAATTGCAGCATTTTTTGATCATGATGTCAGACTAACTTGCCTGCAGTTCCCTGTTTTCTCTCTCCATCTTTTCTTGAGTGGCAAAGTTAAATTTGCTAATTTACACTCAGCTGGGACTGTTCTAGGACTTAGGGAATTTTGGAAAATTATAACCAGAGCATTCACTATTTCCACAGCTATCTTTTTGTTTTCAAAAAAGAGCTCCAGGATGTAGCCCATCAGATCAGATTTGTTGGATCTTAGCCCTTTCAGTTTCTCCAATACGTTTTCTCTGTTGATATTAATTACCTTAATTTTCCCACCCTTATTAGCCCTTTAGTTACCCTTGATTTCTAGTTTGTAATTTGTGTTTTCTACTATGAAGGCAGACACAAAATATTTGGGCAATACTTCACAATCATGCAAAATGGGTTTCCTGAAAGTGGTCCATGAGCTAATAATTTGCTTGTGTGTATGTAAGCCCCCTTTTAATTTGAGTGGTTTAATTTAAAAATAACCCAGCAGACAAGCTTTAGTCTTAAACAAGATAAAGGTTAGTTTCTTACAAAACAAGTGCTGAAAGTTACTTAGGTAAATGTTACAGTTATAGAGTTAAAATGCAGATAAAGGAAAAAGATACTGCAAGAAGAGATTTTAAATCAGTCTCTGTGAGATATCGTTGTGAGCAAATTGCTTGAGTTCCTTCTTTCCAAAGTGAAGGGGTTGAAATTTGAGGTTTGGTTTAGCAGCTGCAATGGTTTCTGCAGTCAACTAGTTGGTGTTTGCCTTTTTCAGGTGGACTCAGCAGGTCAAACAGGTTCTTGGAGAGAGGTAAGGTTTCCCATTTCTCACTAATTCTGCAGTTATGACACTCGAAGATTGCCTGGACTCTTTTGGCTGAACAGCAGTGGATTTCTTAATACCTTCCTCTTTGACTCCTGGCGACAGAGAGGAAACTGTTCTTATATCTCTCAGAGTTTTCCTTGGGAGTACCTGGGTGTTTCAGCTGAGGGCTGTCTGTTGCTATTGTCTCTTACAGTGTCACACAAGATGGCTTCTTACAGCTTACTTTATACAGTTCAAAAAACACAAAAATGGCTATGTTAATTTTCAAGGAGTTATTGTTTCACCAGATAAAAAAGTTAATTATGTTGTGGTCCTTTGAAGTCCCTTCCTGTCTACAGTTCTCTCAGAAGCCAAAGGGTTTTCAAACCTTTTTAGGAGGATACAATGGACATTGTTGGATGAATCTTTTGCATTTTAATGACTCTGTAGGCAGCTCTATAGATATGAGCCTGACGAGGTTAGGACTAACACAGAGAAAGTGCCATGTTGTCTGTCCATGCTTACATTTTGAAATAAGCTTTTAAACTCAAATGTAAAGGTTCAAGAACAGGAATGTACCTTGAAAACAATTGTCTTTAAGATCTGCAATATAATTACACATTCATGACAAATATCTCTGCCATTTCCTCACGATATTTTTTCCTGTCTCTGCTTCTAAGGGACCAATATTTAATTTAGCTACCCTCTTTCTTATACACCTGTAAAAGTAGTTGCAATCTGTTTTTATACTTCTGGATAGTTTACTCTCATTCTATTTTTTTCCATTTTTAATCAACTTTAGTGGCTCTTTGCTGGTTTCTAAAACATTCCCAATGCTCAGGCTGACTACTATTGTTTTCTACATTATAAGTCTATTATTTTAATCTAATACTATCCTTAACTTCCATAGTAAGCTAGGGTTGGATTTTTTTTGCTAATTTTTTGTTTTTTTTAAATTGGAATGTATTTTTGTTGAACACTTTGAATTGAAATGTTTCCCACTATTTCTTTATTTTATATCTTTTAGTCTATTTACCCAATCAATCTTAACCAACTCCCCTCTCATAACTATGCAGTTGGCTTTTTTAAGATTCTTGTTTGGGACTGGAGTATGTCACTTTCAAATTTAATTTGGAAATCAGTTGCATTATGATCACTTTTTGCCAACAGATTTTTTATGAGGAGATTACTAATTAGCCCCGTATCATTGCACAATACTAAATCTAAAATAGCTTCTTCCTAGTCAGTTCCACAACATATTGTCCCAGGAAACTTTCACAAAAATATTCTACAAACTCATCTTCCATACTACCTTTGCCAATTTGATTTGTCCAGTCTATTTGAAAATTAAAACCCCCCCACAACTTTGTATTGCCTTTACTACAAACTCCAATTATTCTTTGCTTACTGCTTTGCCAAACAGTATAATGACAGTGAGGGGTCCTATAAACTAATCTCACCAGCATTTTCTGACCTTTGTTATTCCTAATTACCACCCATACTAATTCTACTTTGTGATCTTCACCACTGTGATTGTGTCATCTTTTACCATCAGAACCACACTTTTTTTCCCCATTCTGTCCGTCTTTTCAAAATGTTGTATAGCCTGGATAATTTATTTTCTAACCTTGGTCACCTTGTAACCATGCCTCTGTAATGGGAATTCAGTCTGAACTATTGATCTCTATTTGTGTTATTGGTTTATTCACCTTATTGCCAACGCTTCATGCATTCAGACAAAGAGCCCTTATTTTTTTAAAAGCTATTATTGCATTGATTTATTTGCTGATGCCCCATTATCATTGAACACTCAGTCCTTTCCTGTCTGACTCTGTTGTCTTTCCCCACATTGTGACAATTTTGTTGCTGCAACATTTCTGTTTAGGTTTCTAAATTTTCCTTCACTTGAACCATTCCCACCCCTACATTTTAGTTAAAGCCAGCCATAGTTAGACAATTCATCAGGACACTGATCTCAGCCTGGCTTAAATGGAGCCCAACAGAACAGTTCCCTCATTCCTGAATACTGGTGCTAGTGCTCCATGAATTGAAACCCCTTCTTCTCACACAACTCTGAGCCACAAGTTTAATTCTCTAATCTGCTTGACCCTACGCCAATTGGAAGATGATTCGGGTAACAATCCAGAAATTATTATCTTTGAGGTTCTGCATTTTAACTTGGACCTTAACTCCTTACACTGTCCCAGCAGAATATCATTCCTGGTACTATATGTGTCATTGGTTCCTACATGGACGATGACAGTTGGATCCTCCCTCCTGCCACTCTAACTTTATCCCCAGCTACAAGCAGATATTCTTGACCCTGGCATAGACAAACAACATAACCTTCGGAACCCTGGTCACGACTACAAAGGGTATTAGTTCCCCTGACTTTCCCCTATCACCACCACATCACTTCTCACTCTCCCACTTGAATGACTTCCTGCAGCACTTGTCATGGTCAATTTGAACATTCACCCTGCAATCCTCATTCCCTTTCTGATGCACAGAAATATTTGCAACTCAGACTCTGGCTCTGCAACTCTGAGCCAAAATTGCTCAAACGACAGACACTTACTGCATATGGTTGTCTGGGGCTGCAATGCATTCTACAAACTCCCACATTTTGCAGCCAAGGCACACCACCTGTCTTGCCATGTCTTTTTTCTTTATTATTCATTCATTCCTTCATGGGATGTGGGCTTCACTGGCTGGGCCAGCATTTATTGCCCATCCCTAATTGTCCTTGAGAAAGTGGTGGTGAGCTGCCTTCTTGAACCGCTGCAGTCCATGTGGTGTAGGTACACCCACAGTGCTGTTGGGGAGGGAGTTCCAGGATTTTGACCCAGTGACAGTGAAGGAACGGCGATATATTTCCAAGTCAGGATGGTGAGTGACTTGGAGGAGAACTTCCAGGCGGTGGTGTTCCCATGCTGGTCTTGTCCTTCTGCATGGTAGTGGTTGTGGGTTTGCTGTCTAGGGAGCCTTAGTGTGTTTACACAGTGCATTTTGTAGATGGTACACACTGCTGCCACTGTGTGTCGGTGGTAGAGGGAGTAAATGTTTGTGGAAGGGGTGCCAATAAAGCAGGCTGCTTTGTCCTGGATGGTTGTGGGAGCTGCACTCATCCAGACAAATGGAGAGTATTCCATCACACTCCTGACTTGTGCCTTGTAGATGGTGGACAGGCTTTGGGGAGTCAGGAGGTGAGTTACTCATTGCAGGATTCCTAGCCTTTGACCTGCTCTTGTAGTCACAGTAATTATATCACCAGTCCTGTTTAGTTCTGGTCACATGGTAACCCCTAGGATGTGGGTTGGGGGTGAGTCAGTGATGGTAATGCCATTGAATGTCAAGATGAGATGATTGGATTCTCTCTTGTTGGAGATAGTCATTGCTTGGCACTTGTGTGGAGCGAATATTACCTGCCACTTATCAGCCTAAGCCTGAATGTTGTCCAGGTCTTGCTGCATTTAGACATGGACTGCTTCAGTGTCTGAGTAGTCATGAATTGTGCTGAACAGTGAGCAACCATCAGCGAACATCCCCACTTATGACCTTATGATGGAAGGAAGGTCACTGATGAAGCAGCTGAAGATGGTTGGGCTGAGGACACTACCCTGAGGAACTCCTGCAGTATTGTCCTGGAGCTGAGATGACTGACCCCCAACAACCACAACAAACTTCCTTTGTGCTAGGTATGAGTCCAACCAGTGGAGAGATTTCCCCCTGACTCCCATTGACTCCAGTTTTGCTAGGGCTTCTTGATGCCACACTCGGTCAAATGTGGCCTGGATGCCAAGGGCAGTCACTCTCACCTCACCTTGGGAGTTCAGCCCTTTTGTCCATGTTTGAATGAAGGCTGTGATGAAGTCAGGAGCTGAGTGATCCTGGCGGAACCCAAACTGAGCATCAGTGAGCATATTATTGCTAAGTAAGTCTTGCTTACTGATGACGGAGAGTAGACTGATAGGGCGATAATTGGCCTAGTTGGACTTATCCTGCTTTTTGTGTACAGGACATACCTGGGCAATTTTCCGCATAGCCAGGTAGATGCCAGTGTTGTAGCTGCACTGGAACAGCTTGGCTAGGGGTCCGGCAAGTTCTGGGGCACAAGTCTTCAGTACTATTGCCGGAATATTGTCAGGGTCCATAGCCTTTGCAGTATCCTGTGCCTTCAGCCGTTACTTGATATCACGTGGAGTAAATCGAATTGGCTGAAGACTGGCATCTGTGATACTGGGGAATCTCCGGAGGAGGCCGAGATGGATCATCCACTCAGCACTTATGGCTGAAGATTGTTACAGTTGCTTCAGACTTATCTTTTGCATTGCTGTGCTGGGCTCCTCCATCATAGAGGATGGGGATATTTGTGGAGTCTCCTCCTCCAGTGAGTTGTTTAATTGTCCACCACTATTCATGACTAGATGTAGAGGACTGTAGAGTTTGATTTAATCTGTTGGTTGTGGAATCGCTTAGCTCTGTCTATCACTGGCTGCATATGCTGCTTGGCACGCAAGTAGTCCTGTGTTATAGCTTCATCAAGTTGACACCTCATTTTTAGGTATGCCTGGTGCTGCTCCTGGCATGCCCTCCTGCACTCTTCATTGAACCAGGGTGTGATCCCCTGGATTGATGGTAATGGTAGATTGGGGGATATGCCGGGCCATGAGTTTACAAGAGTGGGGTTGAGTACAATTCTGCTGCTGCTGTTGGCCTACAGGGCCTCACGGTTTCCCACTCTCGTTGCTAGATCTGTTCGAAATCTATCCCATTTAGCGCGGTGATAGTGCCACACAACACAATGGAGGGTATCCTCAATGTGAAGGCAGAACTTTGTCTCCACAATGACTGTGCAGTGGTTACTCCTACCGATACGGTCGTGAACAGATGCATCTGTGGTAGGCAGGTCGGTAATTATGTGCTTTTGCCTCTTGTTGGTTCCCTAACCACCTGCCACAGACCCAGTCTAGCAGCTATGTCATTTAGGACTTCACCAGCTCGGTCAGTAGTGGTACTACCGAGCCACTCTTGGTGATGGACATTGAAGTCCCCCACCCAGAGTACATTCTGTGCCCTTGCCACCCTCAGTGCTTCCTCCAAGTGATGTTCAACATGGAGGAGCATGGATCAGCTGAGGGGGGTGGCAGTACGTGGTAATCAGCAAGAGGTTTCCTTGTCTATGAGACTTCATGGGGTCCGGAGTCAATGTTGAGGACTCCCAGGGCAACTCCCTCCCGACTGTATACCACTGTGCCGCCATCTCTGCTGGGTCTGTCCTGCCAGTGGGACAGGACATACCCAGGGATGGTGATGATGGTGTGTGGGACATTATCTTTAAGTTATGATTCCGTGAGGATGACCGTGTCAGGCACTAGTAAGGAGGACTTTGTAAGGTCAACAGGGCTGAGTTTCCAACGCCTAGGTCAGTGCCGGATGGTTTGGCCAGTTTTATTCCTTTGAGACTTTTTAAGCAATTTGATAGGCCATATAAGACCATGTGGGTCTGGAGTCACGTGTAGGCCAGACCAGGTAAGGACTGCAGATTTCCTTCCCTAAAGGGCAGGGTCCTTTAGTGAATCACACGTTCACGACAATTGTTCATGGTCATCCAGATTTTTATTGAATTCAAATTTCACTATTGGTGCCGTGGTGGGATTTGGACCCAGGTCCTCAGAACATTACCCTGGGTCTCTGGATTACTAGTCTAATGACAATACCACTACGCCACTGCCTCCTTATTTTAACCTTATTTATTTATTAGACTCCTTAACTAAATTAGTAATTACTAAACTAAGGTAATAGCAAGTTACATTTCCTTACCTTAGAGACAAAAGAAAAACACTCACCAGTTACTGGAGATAAAGGAAAAGAATAAAAAGCAGTACCACCTTAATGCTCTGCACCAAATTCCCAATTTAGTTACTGGATCATTCTGTGCTTCACCACTCTGCAGTAGCAAACACTGCTTATATAGAATGCTTATGACTCATATCCAAGTTACAATGCTAACACTTATGCAGGTAACCAGTTTCAGTTGATTAATGATTAATTGCCATTGCTAGGCTATTTCAGTTAACTGGATATCTCTGTTAGCTTGCAGATTATTTTACAGTTTTAAAGTTCTAAGTCAGATTCTAACTGTTAATTGAAATTACAATTTAAGAAATACTTACCAGAGAGATCCCATTTGCACCAAAATTCCTGACTTAGCACTCAGTTCACAAAATACTCTGTGCTTCCCCATGCTCAATATGCCTCTGGTGATGTAATTAAGATAATGAACCCGGTGCACAAGGCCTGCTTTATGCTAGTTAAGGAAACCAGTACAAGGAGCGATTGTAGTGTTAATTGGAAATTAAAAAAACAGAAAATGCTGGAAATACTCAGGTTCTGATGAAAGGTCACAGACCAGAAACAGTAACACTATTTTTGCCACAGATGCTGCCAGACCTGCTGAGCATTCCCAGAATTTTCTATTTTTATTTCAGATTTCCAGCATCCACAGTATTTTGTCTTTGTATTCTTGTAGTTCTAATTAGACACTGTGACTTCTTGTGAACTCAGCAAGAGAGTCCATTACATGCGATGTGGAACTGGAATACAATGCACTCCTCTTGGAGGGCTTTTAAACTGCACCTATGGACAGGTAGAAAAGTGAACTTGTCTGATAAACGCTCTCCTTCTGCCTGCCAGACTAGGCCCTCTTACACCACCACAAATCTTGCCTTTTTCCATCTGATCAATACCATTATTCTCATTTATCTTGTGAACTTTCCTCTCTTGTGTCACAAGTTCCAAATCCTTCCTCCTTGTGTTGACATGAAGAGTTAACACAGGGCCTATTATGCTGAACTCATCCTTTCCCAGGAAGCCAAAGCTGTAGAACTCTTTCCCCATCCATCTCCCTTCTACGATGTGAAGACTTTTAAAAACCAAACCCAAATTACCTAATTCTACTTCCTGATTTATCTTATCTTTGTTCCTCCTTGTTCAACTTTGGTCATGACCTGTTATTTGGCTCTCAACAAAAAACGCCACAAAGAAAAACACAGACTCCAGAAATCGCAGTGCTGCTGATATGAGGTGACCTCGGCCTGTGTTGTGCCTACATTTTGGGTTGTAAATCTACACTTGCACATTAACTGCATAAATGCATGAAGGTTCCGAGTTGAGGACAGAGCTTTGTAAATGACATATCTTGGAAGCAGCAAAAACAATCCAAGAAATTCACCTGCATTGTCGTAAAGCAATTACACCTGAAAATCCTGCTGGAGAAAAATGGTGCAGTTGTGGCAGAATTTTGCAGGAAATTCTGGGCAATGTACAAAGATTTGTAACAGAAGAGGTTCCGATTCAGACCCAGGGAAGTGAATCTTTAATGAATCAGAGGCTGCTTGCCTCATACAACGGCAAGTGTTTAACAGACTCTTTCCACTCAGCAGCTTGCATAGTCAGTGATGAAGGAAGACAAGCAGAGAGACAGGACCAAAAAATACCAAGTCTCTCTCTTTATTAATGAGCACCCAGGCTTTAAACCACAGTTACAGCACCAAAGGACTTCCTGTCTCACAGATGTCCAAAGTGCGGACACAGCTGCGCTCCCTGATAAACACAGAAGTCACTGCTTTCTGTCAATTCGCTGTCTCACAGTGTGGGTTTTATCAGTTTGCAACACACCAGAGACTTTCAGGAGATGAAAACGAGAAGCAGTAACTAGTCACTTGGCGATGTTTGCTCGATCAGATGGTGGCTGTTTCATTACTGAACTCTTGATGCTATCTTAAAAACTGAATACTTGGGCATCAACCACCAGCCCCTACTGGCATCCAGTTGCTTAAATCCAGTCTAAGCCAGATAATTTCCAGTAATGGCTTCTCCTCTTGCTCTGCAGTGCTCTCTCTAGGGTTCCCCAAGACTCATTCTTGGTTGCATCCTCTTTCTCATCTGTGTTGCCCCTTGGCAACACTATCTGAAGACATCGGGTCAGCTTCTACATGTATGCCAATGGCACTCTGCTCTACCTCCCCACAACCTCTCTCGGCCTTGCCACTGCTTCTGCTGTTCGATAGCTTGCAGAATATCCAGTCTTGGATGAGCTGCAGCTTCCTCCAGTCAAACATTGGGAAGACCAACACCATTATCTTCAGTCCTTGCTGCAAACTCTGTTGCTCCCCATGACCATTGTCTCAGTTTGAACCTATCCGCAACCATGGCATCCTTTTTAATCCTGAGTTAAGTAGCTGTTCCCCAAAACTTTTCATCACAAAGATCTTGGAAGAAGTTGATAGCTCTTGGTTTCAGACTCCTCTCTCACCATCCCCAGGTGTGTCTTACCCAGCAGCAGGATAGACAAATCAGTGGTACAGCGTAAGGAGGGGTGGCCTTGGGAATCCTCAACATTGATTGTGGATCTCATGAAGTCTCATGGCATCAGGTCAAACGTGCTGATTACCACCAAACATCCTTCTTCAGCTGATGAATCATTACTCCTTCATATTGAACTCTTGGAAGAAACACTGAGGGTAGCAAAGTCACAGAATGTACTTTGGGTGGCGGCCTCCAATATCCATCGCCAAGAGTGGCTCGGGAGTACTATATTGGCAGACCACGTCTGTCAGACTGGGCCTGCAGCAGGTGGTGAGAGAAAAAACACAAACTTATTTGACCTAGCCCTCACCAATCTATCGGTAGTAGATGCATCTATCCAAGACCACATTGGCAGGAGTCACCTTTATAGTCCTTATAGAGATAAAGTCCTGATTTCACACTGAGGCACCCTCCTTTGTGTTGTGTGGCACTACCACCGTGCTAAATGGGATAGATTCAAAATAAATCCAACAACTTAAAACTGGGCACCCGTGAAATGCTGTGGGCCACCAGAGGCAGTACTGTGTAACCTTAGGGCCTGGCATATCATTCATCATCATTACCATCAAGCCAGAGGACCATAACACCATAAGACCATTAGACATAGGAGCAGAAAATAGGCCATTCGGCCCATCAAATCTGTCCCGTCATTCAATCATGGCTGATAAGTTTCTCGACCCTATTCTCCCACCTTCTCCCCGTAACCTTTGATCCCCTTACCAATCAAGAACCTATCTATCTCGGTCTTAAATACACTTAATGACCTGGCCTCCACAGCCTTCTGTGGCAATGAATTCCATAGATTCACCACTCTCTGGCTAAAGAAGTTTCTCCTCATCTCTGTTCTAAAAAGGTCTTCCCTTTACTCTGAGGCTGTGCCCTCGGGTCCTAGTCTCTCCTACTAATGGAAACATCTTCCCCATGTCCACTCTATCCAGGCCTTTCAGTATTCTGTAAGTTTCAATCAAATCCCCTTTCATCCTTCTAAACTCCATCGAATATAGACCCAGAGTCCTCAAACATTCTTCATTTGTTAAGCCTTTCATTCCTGGGATCATTCTCATGAACCTCTCTGGACCCTCTCCAGGGCCAGCACATCCTTCCTGAGATACGGCCAAAAATTGCTCACAATATTCTAAATGTGGTCTGACCAGAGCCTTGTAAAGCCTCAGCAGCACATCCCTGCTTTTATATTCTAGTCCTCTCGAAATAAATGCCAACATTGCATTTGCCTTCCTAACTACCGAATCAACCTGCAAGTTAACCTTAAGAGAATCCTGGACTAGGACTCCCAAGTCCCTTTGCACTCCAGATTTCTGAATTCTCTCCCCATTTAGAAAATAGTCTATGCCTCTATTCTTCCTACCAAAGTGTATGACCTCACACTTCCCCACGTTGTATTCCATCTTCCACTTCTTTGCCCATTCTCCTAACCTGTCCAAATCCTTCTGCAGCCTCCCTGCCTCCTCAATACTACCTGTCCCTCCACCTATCTGACCAACCCCAGTTCAATGACGTGTCTAGGAAAGCATGTTAAGAGCAGCACCACGTGTGCTCAAAATGAGCAGCTAACCTGGTGAAACAGCAACACAACATGAAACAACCAATGGATCAAGGGCAACAAGATGGCAGATGGAGTATAATGTGGGGCAGTGGGAAGTTATTCACTTTGGTCATAAGAATAGAAAAGCACCTTTTAAAAGGTGAGAAATCTGTAAGTGTTGATGTTCAAAGAGGCTTGGGTTTGCTTGTACAGGAAACGCAGAAAGTTAGCATGCAGTTGCCTCAAGCAATTCGGAAGGCAAATGGCATGTTGGCCTTTATTGTAAGGGGATTGGAGTACAGGAATAAAGAAGACTTGCTACAATTGTATAGGGTTTTGGTGAGACCATACCTGGAATAGTGTGCGCAGTTTTGGTCTCCACATTTAAGAAAGGATATACTTACACTGGAGATGGTACAGCGAAGGTTCATTAGATTGGTCCTTGGGATGAGGGGTTTGTCCTATGATGAGAGGCTGAGTAAATTGGGTTTATATTCTCTGGAGTTTAGAAGAATGAAAGACGATCTCTTTGAAACCTACAAGATTCTGAAGCGGTTTAATAGGGTTGATGCTGAGAGATTGTTTCCGCTGGTCAGGAGAATCTAAAACACGGGGGCACAGTCTCAGGATAAGGGGCCAATCACTTGGGACTGAGAAGAGGAGAAATTACTTCACTCAAAGGGTTGTGAATCTTTGGAATTCTCTACCCCAGAGGGTTGTGGATGCTCCATCATTGAATATGTTTAAGGCTGCGATAGACAGGTATTTGGTGTCTCAGGAAATTAAGGGATATGGGGAGTGGGTGGGAAAATGGAGTTGAAGCCCAAGATCAGCCATAATCATATTGAATGGTAGAGCAGGCTCGATGGACCACATGGTCTATTCCTGCTCCTATTTCTTGAGTTCTTCATCATCGCTGGGACAAACTGCTTGAACCCGCTCCCTTACAGCACTGTGGGAGTACCTACACCTCACATAATGTAGTTGTCCAAGAAGGTAGCTCAACATCACCTTCTCAAGCACATTTAGGGATGGACAATAAATGCTGGCCTTTCCAATGATGCCCCCATGAACAAAAACAGAAAACTCTTCTGAGTCTGTAAGTTGTTGGGTTTAAGCTCACTCGAGGGACTTGATCACATAAGGTTGTCACTTTGGTGCAGTACTGAGGGATTGCTGCACTGTCGGAGGTACCATATTTTGTATGAGATGTTAAACTGCAGCCTTGCCTGGGCTCTTAGGTGGGTCATAGAGTCATAGAAGTCTACAGCACAGAAAATGGCTCTTCAGCCCATCAAGTCTGTGCCGGTCAAACAAGTACCTAACTATTCTAATCCCATTTTCCAGCACTACGCCCATAGCCTGTATGCCATGGCATCGCAAGTGCACATCCAAATACTTCTTAAATGTTATGCGGGATTCTGCCTCTACCACCCTTTCAGGCAGTGAGTTCCATATTCCCACCAACCTTTGGGTGAAAAAATTCTTCCTCACATTCCCTCTAAACCTCCTGCCCCTTACCTTAAATCTATGCCTCCTGGTTATTGATCCCTCCACCAAGGGGAAAAGTTCCTTCCTGTCTACCCTATCTACGCCCCTCTTAATTTTATATACCTCAATCGTGTCCCCCTCAACCTCCTCTGCTCCAGGGAAAATAACCCCAGTCCATCTAATCTCTCCTCATAACTAAAACTCACCAGCCCAGTCAACGTCCTGGTAAATCTCCTCTGCACTCTCTCTAGTGCAATCACATCCTTTCGAAAATGCAGATTCCAGAACTGCACGCAATACTCTAGCTGTGACCTAACCAGCATTTTATACAGTTCCAGCATAACCTCCCTGCTCTTATATTCTATGCCTCAGCTAATAAAGGCATGTGTCCCATATATCTTCTTAACCACCTTATCTACCTGTCCCGCAACCTTAAGGGACCGGTGGACATGCACACCAAGGTCCCTCTGATCCTCGGCACATCCCAGGGTCCTACCATTCATCGTGTATTCCCGTGCCTTGTTTGTCCTGCCCAAGTGCATCACCTCACACTTATCTGGATTCAATTCCATTTGCCACTAATCAGCCCATCTGACCAGCCCATCTATATCCTCCTGTATTCTAAGGCTATCCTCCTCACTATTTACCACTCCACCAATTTTCATGTCATCCGCGAACTTACTGATCAACCCTCCTGCATTCAAGTCTAAATCGTTTATATATACCGCAAACAGCAAGGGACCCAACACTGATCCCTGTGGGACCCCGCTGGACATAGGCATCCAGTCACAAAAACACCCCTCGACCACCACCTTCTGTTTCCTGCCACTTAGCCGATTCTGGATCCAATTTGCCAAATTACCTTGGATCCCATGGGCTTTTACCTTCGTTATTAGTCTCCCACGCGGGACCTTATCAAAGCCTTGCAGAAGTCCAAGTCAACTACGTCGGATGCGTTGCCCTCATCTATACACCTGGTCACCTCTTCAAAAAATTCAATCAAATTGGTCAGACATGACCTCCCCTTAACAACACCATGCTGACTGCCCTTGATTAATCCCTGCCTCTCCAAGTGTAGATTAATTCTGCCCCTCAGAATTAATAATTCCAATAATCACCCACCACTGAGTTTAGATTGACTGGCCTGTAGTTCCCTGGTTTATCCCTTCCTCCCTTCTTGAATAACAGTACCACATTGGCAGTCCTCCAGTCCTCTGGCACCTCTCCTGTGGCCAGAGAGGTATTGAAAATTATTGCCAGCGCCCCTGCTATCTCCTCCGCTGCCTCACTCAACAGCCTGGGATACATTTCATCCGGGCCTGGAGATTTATCTACTTTTAAGCCTGCTGGACCACTTAGAATCTCCTCCCTTTTTATGCTAATTCCTTTAATTATATCACAGTCCTTCTGCCTGATTTCCATACCCACGTCATCCCTCTCACTTGTGAACACCGACACAAAGTATTCATTTAGAACCCTACCTACGTCTTCTGGCTCCACACACAAATTACCATTATGGTCCTTAATGGGCCATATTTGTTCCCTAGTTATCCCCTTACTTTTAATATACTTGTAAAATAACTTTGGATTTTCCTTTATTTTAGCTGCCAATGTTTTTTCATGCCCTCTTTTTGCTCTCCTAATTTCCTTTTTAAGTTCCCCCCTACACATCCTATACTCCTCTAGGGCTTCTGCTGTTTTGAGCCCTCAGTATCTGCCATAAGCCTCCCTTTTTCTCTTTATCCAATGCTGTTAATCCATCGACATCCAGGGTTCCCACCCTTTGTCTTTACTTGAATATGTTGGCCCTGTACTCTCCCTATTTCCTTCTTGAATGAGTCCCACTGCTCTGATGCAGATTTATCTAAAAGTAGCTGCTCCCAGTCCACTCTTGCCAAATCATATCTGATCTTATTAAAATCTGCTTTCCCTCAATTTGGAACGCTGATTTCTGGCCCATCCTTGTCCTTTTCCATAACAACCTTAAATCTAATGGAGTTATGATCATTATCTGCAAAATGTTCCCCCACTGATACCTCTACCACTTGACCAGCTTCATTCCCTAAAATTAAGTCCAGGATCACTCCCTCTCTTGTAGGACCTTCTAGGTACTGGCTTAAAAAGCTCTCCTGGATGCATTTTAAAAATTTCACTCCCACTAAACCTATCACACTATGACCAACCCAGTTAATGTTAGGGATGTTGAAATCCCCCACTATTGCTACCCTAATATTTTACACTTCTCTAAAATTTGCCTACATATCTGCTCTTCTATTTCTCTCTGACTGTTTGGGAGCCTATAGTACACTCCCAGCAATGTGATTGCTCCTTTTTTGTTTTTCAGTTCTACCCATATGGCTTCATTTGAGGAGCCTTCTAAGATTTCATCTCTCCTTGCTGCTGCAATTGATTCCTTGATCAATATTGCGATACCCCCTCCTCTTTTACTTCCTTACTTGTCTCGCCTGAAGACCCTATATCCTGGAATATTGAGCTGCCAATCCTGCCCCTCTCTCAACCATGTCTCTGTGACAACAATGACATCATACTTCTATGTGTTAATTTGTGCCCTCAATTCATCTGCCTTATTTGTCAGACTCCTTGCGTTAAAATAAATACCATCAAACCTTGCCAAACTCCCTTGTGCCTTAACTGGCCTATAATTTCTATGCCTTCCAGACTCACTTGCTCTCCCTTCTAATTTTGGCTGTGCATCTCCTCCTGCTGAACCTCCTTTCAGGATCCCATCCCCCTGCCAAGTTAGTTTAAAACCTCCCCAACAGCACTAGCAAACCTCCAGGCAAGGATGTTGGTCCCATTCCGGTTCAGGTGTAATCTGTCCACCTTGTACAGGTCCCACCACCCCAAGAAATGGTCCCAATGTCCCAGAACTCTAAAGCCCTCCCTCCTGCACCATCTCTCCAGCCGTGCATTCATCTGGACTAATCTCTTATTCCCATACTCACTAGCGCATGGCACCGGAAGTAATCCAGAGGTGGGTGTAAAAGATCCTATAGCCATATTCAAAGAAGAGTAAGACATTCTCAAAGTACCTTGGCTAACATTTATCCCTCAATCCCACTAAAACAGATTAGTTGGTCATTTATCTCATTGCTTTTTGTGGGCCCTTGTTGTGCGTAAATTTCCTACATTGCAAGAGCAATTGAACTTCAAAAGTACTTCATTGGTTGTGAAGCACTTTGGGATATCCTGAGCTTGTGAAAGGTGCTATCGGAATGCAAATTCTTTCTTTTTCTAAAATGGTCAATGGAGGCCTTAGAACAAATTCAAAACTTTCCTCAAATAATAAATATACCACATTTGCGGTTTGTTTCTGGAATCTTCTCATTACGCAGTGATAGATTTCCCTTTGAACTGATGTGTAATAATGACGCCGCTGATTCTGCTTTCGAAAGTAATTTTTGGGCTATTCAGAAGCTGTGTTATTTGAAGTTTGCTGATATTTCATGACCAATTGCTATTCAGTACAGCGTGTGTCCATCAGAAAAAATATGACTAGGTTTCTAGTTAAAAGGGAATTTGAGGTAAAATATTAGAGTCAGGGGAAAGGTCGGGAAATGTGTTTGGGGTGGACAGCATGGATGGTGAGTCCGGAGTTGAGTGGGCACGACGGGCTGAATGATCATCTTTCCTGCTGCAATTTTTGTGATTTAACTGTAATTTAATTCTCAAGGCAGCTGTTGAAGATCTGTCTCAAAACACTTGTCATTAATTGACTGTGTAACATGGCTCAGGTACAGTGGGATGCAACCAGCAATACACAGATCATTAGTTCAAGTCTTGAACTTGAATTCAATAAAACTGGTCATCTGTGAGCTGACACAAGTTCAGGGCAGGAAATCCACTGTCCTTACCTGATCTACACTGCCATGTGATGCCAGTCTCACATTGAGAGATTGAATCACTGCCCTCAGGAATCTAAAAATGGGCAATAAATGCTGCTGTACTCCTTATGTAACAATGAAGAGTAATTATTCATTCTGCAGGGCAAGATTTACTCACTGTGTAATAATGAAGACTTTTTGTTCATTCTACAGGGTAAGGGCTACTCCCTGTGCGGTAGTGAAGAATAATTATTAAGGATTACTCATTTTATAGTAGTGAAGAATTACTACTCATTCTGAAGGGTAAGGGTTACTCACTGTAACAGTGTAGTTAGTATTCACCCTGCAGGGTAAGGGTTAATTGATATGTTTGGCAGGAAGATAACAGACTTGATTAGAGCAGTCGTTGTCATATTAAGCAGTTCTTGTGTACCTCAACCCAGGTCGAACACTGTCCACACTCTGTGCTCCAAACTGCAAGGCACCTTTCACAATTTGATTCTGTTTCTTTATTGAGAGCAATTTTCCATAGAATAGGCTGTGTTCTGGCCAGTAAATCAGTGAAGAAGAAATTCTAGTATTTTAAATGTTGGTGGAACCTTAAATCAAAGAAACCAATAAGCAAGATTGCTGTTGGTGCTGAGTACTGCAGGTGTTGGGAAGTTAAAACCCGGCTCACTGCCTGTGGTGGTGAGGTTGCAGATGTCCACGGAGTAGCTGTGTACACACTCACAGCTGCAAACACAAACTCCTATTAATAACTCATACTTCCTGCTTCTGCCAGCCACATGACACGAGGGGGGAGGACTGCCTGACATCAGCCGCATCCCCACAGGGATTGTGCTAGCAGTTTGGGGCCACATTATTCTGACAGTCCCAGCAGATGTGAATTGAAACGGGTGAGTACACAATCATTTATTCAACGTGTGTTTAATTTTCTTCAATCTTTCCAAGACCTCGTTTCTCTGCATAACTCCTTACCCTGTCATTGTGATTTGGACAGGAGCTTGGTGTAGTCTCTTGGCATTGACATCTGGGCAGTGAAATGGTTATCCTTACATTCACACAGTGAGAGGCTTACTACAGACTCCTTGCCCTGGTAGAGCATGGAGATAAATAAGTCACAGTAGAAGGTAAGAGCAGGTTAGTGGTCTGTGTAATCTTTGGAGTAATCAACCAACCAGCTCTGGCTTGTAATTTCCTCCCCTATTCCAAAACAACTGTTTACTCAACAATGCAGTTGGGATAAGTATAAAGGGTGGGTTTAATGAGAGAATATTGAAATAAGGACTGGTAGATTATAATGCAAAATATTTTAATTTGTTAAG
The DNA here is from genome assembly GCF_017639515.1 of Carcharodon carcharias. Taxonomy (NCBI): domain Eukaryota; kingdom Metazoa; phylum Chordata; class Chondrichthyes; order Lamniformes; family Lamnidae; genus Carcharodon; species Carcharodon carcharias. The sequence continues at coordinate 191,428,671 of NC_054473.1, read as the reverse complement.
GCACTAAAAGCTTGTGTAACATAGTAAAATATGTCCTTTAGTTCCAAGAGGCTGACTGTACAGAAAGGTGACAAAGTGAATTGAAACTTAGAGAAGGTGAGAGAGAAAGTTTGGTGCTAAGGAAGAGAAAGTTTGAACCTAGAAATAAGACAGGTAAGAATTAGTCACAAAGTTAATATTTCTGATGAGTGCAATGAGTTGGGGATATAGATGTGGGGCCATGAGCTGGACTAGTGATGTGTGTGTGTACGCGCATGATGGGAAGCAGGTATTTGTGTGTGTGATGGGTTGTGAGTGTGTCATGGGTTGTGAGTGTGTCATGGGTTGTGTGTGTCATGGGTTGTGAGTGAGTGTGATAGTTTGTGAGTGTGTGTTGTGTGTGTTTGATGGGATGTGTGTGTTTGTGTGTGATGGGTTGTGAATGTGTGTCTGTGTGAGATGGGTTGTGAGTGTGTGTGTGATGGGGTGTATGTGTGTGTGTATGTGTGTGTGTGTGATAGATTATGTTTGTGTGACAGGTTTTTTGTGTGTGTGTGTGTGTGTGTGTGTGTGTGTGTGTGTGTGCGCGCGCGAGAATGGGTATGTGTGACGGGTTGTGTGTGTGAGATGGGGTGTGTGTATGTATGTGATGGGTCGTATGTGTGTGACAGGCCGTGTGTGTGATGGGTTGTGTGTGTGTGTGTGAGTGAGACGGGGTGTGTGCGTATGTGGGGGGAAGGAATTGGATCTGCACATTACCAGTACAAATGCACAAAGTGTCAGGGTTCAGCTGCTCAGGCAGAAGAATGCTGAGCTGGGGGATGGGCTGGTGCACTTCCCTAAATACTTGGGCGGATCAGCTTTCTGGAAGATGCAATCCAGGAAGGGTCACCCCACAGATAAGGTGAAGCAGAGGGGGATGTGCATGAGTACCCTTGGGGGAACTGCCATTAGAAAAAGCTTGACTCATCCAGTAGGTGCACTGACCTGACAACTAGGCTGAGAACACGGGTGAAGGCACAGAGCAACACTGTGGAACTCAGGCTTACTCATGGGGGAAAAGAACAATGCTACCCACAGAAAAAGGTGTGTATAAGGAGATTCCATATCTGGAAAAATAGACTTAGTTCTTTACAACCATGACCAAGAGTACATAAGGTGCCTCTCTAATGCAACTCATGGTAGAGAATTCAGATATAATTCATGGTCTAATACTGCAAACAATAATCCAGGAAAGGGTGGGATGGAGGTTTTGTAAGGGGCTAGATTTCAGATTGGAAGCATGATCTTAAGGATAATCTCAGGTTTACTCCTGCTCCTGCTGACTTCTTCTGACAGAAACAGATTGGATACATCAACTCATGATTCACTTAAATTGAACCAGTGGCAGCTTTGTTATAGAGAGGGGGAGGGTTTAAACTAGTAAATTTGGAAGGGAGACTAAACCAGACAATTGGCAATTTTGGTGTCTTATTTGACTTCGAGATGAGCTTCAGACCACATATTCTTGGCATCACTATGATGCCATTATTTCCACCTCCGTAATATTGCCCACTTTTGCCCCTGTCTAAGCTAATCTGCTGCTGGAACCCTTATTTGTGCCTTTATCACCTCCACACCGGACTATTCCAACGTACTGGCTGAACTTTCACATTCTACATTCTGTAAATTTGAGGTAATCCAAAACTCTGCTGCCCATATCCTGACCTGCACCATCGAAAACTATCAAAGCAAAATACATCGGATGCTGGAAATCTGAAATACAAACAGAAAATGCTGGAAAAACTCAGCAGGTCTGGCAGCATCTGTGGAGAGAGAAACAGAGCTAACATTTCCAGTCTGTATGCTCTGAAGGAGATTCATGTGGACTCAGAATGTTAACTCTCTCCATTCTCCTTAAGACATTCCTTAAAACTTATCTTTTTGACTAAGCTCTTGGTCATCTAACCTAATTTCACCTTAACAGAATTACCTGGAAAAACTCAGCAGGTCTGGCAGCATCGGTGGAGAAGAAAAGAATTGACGTTTCGAGTCCTCATGACCCTTCGACAGAACTGAGTGAATTCAAGAAAGGGGTGAAAAGTTCTTGGATTCACTCAGTTCTGTCGAAGGGTCATGAGGACTCGAAACGTCAACTCTTTTCTTCTCCGCCGATGCTGCCAGACCTGCTGAGTTTTTCCAGGTAATTCTGTTTTTGTTTTGGATTTCCAGCATCCACAGTTTTTTTGTTTTTATCTAATTTCACCTTATGTGGCTCAGTGTCAAACTTTGTTCTATAATGTTCCTGTAAAGCACCTTGGAACGTTGCATGAAATTAAAGGTGCTATGTAAATACAGGTTGTTGTTGTTAGATAATAAAACAGATCAAATTAGAAAAGAAATACTGTGAAGGATAGGTTTAGCCAACTTGTGAGCATACTGGAAGACACTAAGCTCAAGGCTATTTTGGCATCATTAATCCCTGTGGTGGAGAGCAGTGCAACATGCACAAAAGAACAGACTATACAGAAAAGGAGGGAAAGAATCCATTGGAACAGGCTAAGCTTCCCAATGAAGTTGAGCTGCCAGAATTACTTTGTGCAAAAGGAACAGAGATCATTTTGGATGTTTGCTATAAACCATTAGGTCGGAAAAAAGAGCAGGTGGGGGGGGTGCGCGGCGGTGGGGTGAAAGTCTCAACTGGTTGGAGTCATACCTGGCCCAAAGGAATATAATTCTGGTTGTTGGAAGCCAATCATTGCCAATCATCTCAGCCCCAGGATATTGTGCAGGAGTTTTTTTAAAAATCCATTCATTAGATTTGGGCATCATTGCCAAGGCCAGCATTGATTGCCCATCCTCAGGTGAGTGTCCTAGGCCTAACCATTTTCAGCTGCTTCATCAATGACCTTTCCTCCTCCTCAAGGTCAGAGGTGATGACTGAACAGTGTTCAGTTCTATTTACAATTCCTCCGATATTGTAGCAGTCTGTACCTGCATGCGGCAAGACCTGGGCGCCATTCAGGCTGAGGCTGTTAAGTGAGGAGTAATATTTGCACAATGTGCCAGGTATTGTCCACTGTCTACAAGGCACAAGTCAGAAGTGTGATGGAATCCACTCTACTACCCTGCAAGAGTGCCGCTGCAACACTGGAGAAGCTTGACACAATCCAGGATAAAACAGTCCACTTGATCGGCTCCTCATCCACCACCTTAAACATTCACTCCCTCCACCACTGACGCACAGGGGCAGCAGTGTGTACCATCTACAAGATCCACTGCAGCAACTCACCAGGACTTCTCCTTCCAACCCACAACCTCTATCACCTAGAAGAACAGGGCAGAAGTTGTGTGGAAACTGCAAAACCTCCAAACTCCCCTCCAATGCACACACTATTCTGACTTGGAAGTATATCTCTGTTCCTTCATTGTTTCTGTGTCAATATCTTGGAACTCCCTGCTTAATAGCAATATGAGGGGGACATGTTGGTGTAGTGGTATTGTCACTGGCCCAGTAATCCAAAGGCCCAGGCTAACGCTCTGGGGATATAGGTTCAAATCCTGCCACTGCAACGAGTGGAATTTAAATTCAACTAATTTTTTAAAAATCTGGAATTGAAAGCTAGTTTCAGTAATGGTGACCATGAAAATATTGTGGATTGTTGTAAAAATCCATCCTTTATGGAAGGAAATCTGATGCCCTTACCTGGTCTGGCCTACATGTGACTCCAGACCCACAGCAATGTGGTTGACTCTTAATTGCCCTCTGAAATGGCCTAGCAAGCCACTCAGTTCAAGGGGGCAATTAGGGATGGGAAACAAATGCTGTCCTTGCCAGTGATGGCCACATCCCATGAAGAAGAATAAAGAAAAAAAAAGGAGGGAGCGAGTTCCAGGGTTTTGATCCAGTGACAATGAAGGAACGGTGATATATTTCCAAGTCAGGATGGTGAGTGACTTGGAGGGGAACTTCCAGGTGGTGGTGTTCCCATGTGTCTGCTGCCCTTCTAGGTGGTAAATGTCGTGGTAAAGGTGCTGTGGAAGGAGCCTTGGTGAGTTGCTGCAGTGTATCTTGTAGACGGTACACGCTGCTGCTATTGTATGTTGGTGGCGGAGGGAGTGAATGGTGGATGGGGTGGATTTTCAGAAGTCTTTCGATAAGGTCCCACACATGAGGGTAGGACACAAAATTAGAGCACATGTGATTGTAGTTAATACACTGGCATGGATTGAGAAGCGGTAATGGACAATAAGCAGGAAGTAGGAATACATGGATCATTCTCAGCTTGGAAGGCCCTGACTAGTGGGGTACCACAAGGATCAATGCTTGGGCCCCAGTTATTCACAATCTATATCAATGATTTGGATGTGGAACCAAATTTAACATTTCCAAGTTTGCTGATGTCACAAAACCAGGTGGGAATGTGAGTTGTGAGGAGGATACAAAGAGGCTTCAAGAAGACTTAGACAGCCCAAGTGAGTGGGCAAGGACACGGCAGATGGAATATAATGTGGAAAAATATGAAGTTATCCACTTTGGTAGGAAAAACAGAAATGCAGAGTATTTCTTAAATGGGGAGAGTTTGGGAAGTGTTGATGTCCAAAGGACCTGAGTGCCCTTGTCCATGAGTTACTGAAAGCTAACAAGGACGTGCAGCAAGCAATTGGCAAGGCAAATGATATATTGGCCTTTATTGCAAAAGGATTTGAGTACAGGAGTAAAGGTATCTTGCTGCAATTATATAGAACCTTGGTTAGAGACACCTGGATTATTGTGTGCCGTTTTGCTTTCCTTAGGTCAGGAAGGGTCACAGAGGCAATTAAATGAAGATTCACCAGACTGATTCCTGGGATGGTGGGATTGTCCAATGAGGAGAGATTGAGGAGACTGGGTCTGTATTCTATAGAGTTTAGAAGAATGAGAGGTGGTCTCATTGAAACTTAGAAAATTTTACAGGGCTTGACAGGGTAAATGCAGGAAGGATGTTGTGGGGGATTTAGAACCAGGGGACAAAGTCTCAGAATAAGAATTTGGCCATTTAGGACTGAGAAGAGGAGGAATTCCTCTCTGAGGGTGGTGAACCTTTGGAATTCTCAGCCCCAGAAAGCGGTGGAGGGGTGGTTATCGAGTGTATTCAAGACTGCGATCAATAGATTTCTAGATATTAAAGATATCAAGGGATATGAGGATAGTGAGGGAAATGGCATTGAGGTAGAAGATCAGCCATGATCTAATTGAATGATGCAGCAGGCTCGAGGAGCCAAATGGCCAACTCCTGCTCCTTATTTCCTCTGTTCATCACCTTCTCAAGGACAGTTAAAGGTGTTCAATTAACACTGATCTTGTCAGCCATGTTCACATCATGTGAACGAATGAATAAAAACAGACTTGGGTTAACAGGGAGCATGCAAATATTTTCGTTATACAACAAGGTGTGGGTTTGGAGAGGTCACCTGCCCCAGACACAGGATTGGGGAGGTCACTTACCCCCAGGCACAGGATTGGGGAGGTCACTTACCCCCAGGAACAGGATTGGGGAGGTCACTTACCCCCAGGCACAGGATTGGGGAGGTCACTTACCCCCAGGCACAGGATTGGGGAGGTCACTTACCCCCAGGCACAGGATTGGAGAGGTCACCTGCCCCAGGCACAGGATTGGGGAGATCACTTACCCCCAGGCACAGGATTGGGGAGGTCACTTACCCCCAGGCACAGGATTGGGGAGGTCACTTACCCCCAGGCACAGGATTGGGGAGGTCACTTACCCCCAGGCACAGGATTGGGGAGGTCACTTACCCCCAGGCACAGGATTGGGGAGGTCACTTACCCTCAGACATAGGATAAGGGAAGTCACATACCTCCAGGCACAGGATTGGGGAGGTCACTTACCCCCAGGCACAGGATTGGGGAGGTCACTTACCCCCAGACATAGGATAAGGGAAGTCACTTACCTCCAGGCACAGGATTGGGGAGGTCACCTACCCCCAGGCACAGGATTGGGGAGGTCACTTACCCCCAGACACAGGATTGGGGAGGTCACCTACCCCCAGGCACAGGATTGGGGAGGTCACTTACCCCCAGGCACAGAACTGGGGAGGTCATCTACCCCCAGGCACAGGGTTGGGGAGGTCACCTATCCCCAGGCACAGGATTGGGGAGGTCACCTACCCCCAGGCACAGGACTGGGGAGGTCACCAGAAGTGGCTGCAGTTACCTAGCTCCTTGGCACTGTCAGCTTCATTCCCCCACCACTGTATTATTTGTATGAGTGTCTGCTGACTTCCACTGGGATATATTAACCTGCCACAATACCATCCATGACTTTGATAAGAGCCATTTTGGTACTGTAGCAGGTGCAAAAACCTGACTGGAGGGATTCAAGCATGGAGTTGCAGGAAGGCTGATCATGGATTTGCTAGCCAACAACACATTTGAGGATTTTGGAGAGTCTCCCTCGATTGCACTGAATTGTTTCTTTGTTCTGTAGAATGTTGAGTTGGAGGCTGGCTGATGTTGGGCTTGGTCAGACACTGCTCTTCATCTCAGTCTGTTCTACATTTACGCACCCATTTGGAGCAGATCAGCAGCCCATTTTTCTACCCATTAGCGCATTTCATTAGGCAAATTTCTGCCCAATTTCTAACACATGGAGGAGAAACATGAGCCAATCTGGGAGGGAGATATGGGAAGTGACTGTAGTAATACATGTATTGAGAGGAACTGCAAGTCCTGGACTCTGTGTCTTGTCTCATTACCTCTCAGTCAGCAAGAGCTGGAGAGCAGCGTTCAACAAGCAACAATAAAGAGTTGCTGTGCTTGACATCTCAGGCTTGATGCTGGAGACCTACTGCTAACTTGTTCCTGCCTGCAATGGTTCCAAATACCAATGGAAAATAATGGCAAATAATGACCAGTTTGTATGGTCAGTGTCCACTCCTCAGTAAATGATTCATGCACATCTTCATCAGCTTGAGTGAGATTTATAGAATTTTATATTGCGTTTTGAAAATATTTTTTGATGGAAGAAATGAGCGGGGTATTGGCACATGTGTTATGATCCCTGTGAGGGCCGACAACTTTTAAAAATAAATTCAAATTTCCAGTTAATAGCTGAACAGATGACCCAACAAGATTTCATGTTTAAGACATTTTCTGTAACAGAGTTCTGAGGAAGAGTCTTACGGACTCAAAATGTTAACTCTGTTTCTCTCCCCACAGATGCTGTCAGACCTGCTGAGTTTTTGCAGCATTTTCTGTTTTTGTTCAAGAAAGGGTATGATCTACTTCTGCTCCACTTCCCATGTTGTTAGCATGTCAGCCTAGATTATGCACTCAGGACCTGGAGTGGGGTTTTGATCCACAACCCTCATTCTTTACTTCACGTCCTCCAACCCTCCTGCCACTTTGGACTCTCTGCCAGCTCATTATGTTGCCAAATACAAACCAGGTAGAGCTGTATTCTCATTGACTCATAGACACGTACAGCACAGAAAAAGGTCATTCAGCCCATCATGTCCGTGCCAGTCAAACAAGTACCTAACTATTCTAATCCCATTTTCCAGCACTAGGCCCATAGCCCTGTATGCCATGGCATCGCAAGTGCCTCTACCATCCTTTCAGGCAGTGAGTTCCAGATTCCCACCACTCTCTGGGTGAAAAAATTCTTCCTCACATCCCCGCTAAACCTCCTGCCCCTTACTTTAAATCTATGCCCCCTGGTTATTGATCCCTCCACCAAGGGGAAAAGTTCCTTCCTGTCTACCCTATCTATGACCCTCATCATTTTATACACCTCAATCATGTCCCCCCTCAATCTCCTCTGCTCCAGGGAAAATAACCCCAGTCTATCAACTCTCCCCTCATAACTAAAACTCTCCAGCCCAGGCAACGTCCTGGTAAATCTCCTCTGCATTCTCTCTCGTGCAATCACATCCTTCCTATAATGCGGATTCCAGAACTGCACGCAATACTCTAGCTGTGACCTAACCAGCGTTTTATACAGTTCCATTATAACCTCCCTGCTCTCATATTCTATGCCTCGGCTAATAAAGGCAAGTATCCCATATGCCTTCTAAACCACCTTATCTACCTGTCCCGCTGCCTTAAGGGACCTGTGGACATGCACACCAAGGTCCCTCTGATCCTCGGTACTTCCCAGGGTCCTACCATTCATCATGTATTCCCATGCCTTGTTTGTCCTGACCAAGTGCATCACTTCTCACTTATCTGGATTAAATTCCATTTGCCACTAATCAGCCCATCTGACCAGCCCTTCTATATCCTCCTGTAATCTAAGGCTATCCTCCTCACTATTTACCATCCCACCAATTTTTGTGTCATCTGCGAACTTACTGATCAACCCTCCTACATTCAAGACTAAATCATTTATATATACCACAAACAGCAAGGGACCCAACACCAATCCCTGTGGAACCCCACTGGACACAGGCATCCAGTCACAAAAACACCCCTCGACCATCAACTTCTGCTTCCTGCCACTCAGCCAATTCTGGATCCAATTTGCCAAATTGCCTTGGATCCCATGGGCTCTTACCTTCGTTATCAGTCTCCCATACAGGACCTTATCAAAAGCCTTGCTGAAGTCCAAGTAGACTACATCAAATGCATTGCCCTTATCTACACACCTGGTCACCTCTTCGAAAAATTCAATCAAATTGGTCAGACATGACCTCCCCTGAATAAAACCATGCTGGCTGTCCTTGATTAATCCCTGCCTCTCCAAGTGTAGATTAATTTTGTCCCTCAGAATTGCTTCCAATAGTTTCCCCACCACTGAGGTTAGACTGACAGGACTGTAGTTCCCTGGTTTATCCCTTCCTCCCTTCTTGAATAACAGTACCACATTGGCTGTCCTTCAGTCCTCTGGCACCTCTCCTTTGGCCAGAGAGGTATTGAAAATTATTGCCAATGCCCCTGCTATATCCTCCCTTACCTCACTCAACAGCTTGGGATTCATTTCATCCAGGCCTGGAGATTTATCTACTTTTAAGCCTGCTGGACCACTTAGAACCTCCTCCCTTTCTATGCTAATTTCTTTAATTATATCACAGTCCTTCTGCCTGATTCCCATACCCACGTCATCCCTCTCACTTGTGAACACCGACACAAAGTATTCATTTAGAACCCTACCTACGTCTTGTGGCTCCACACACAAATTACCATTATGGTCCTTAATGGTCCCTATTCGTTCCCTAGTTAACCCCTTACTCTTAAAGTACTTGTAAAATAACTTTGGATTTTCCTTTATTTTACCTGCCAATGTTTTTCATGTCCCCTTTTTACTCTTCTAATTTTCTTTTTAAGGTCCCCTACACATTCTATACTCCTCAAGGGCTTTCACTGTTTTGAGCCCTCGGTATCTGCCATAAGCCTCCCTTTTTCTCTTTATCCTATCCTGTATATCCCTCGACATCCAGGGTTCCCTGAATTTGTTGGTCCCACCCTTTATCTTTACTTGAATATGTTGGCCCTGTACTCTCCCTATTTCTTTCTTGAATGAGTCCCACTGCTCTGAAGCAGATTTACCTGAAAGTAGCTGCTCTCAGTCCACTCTGGCCAAATCACATCTGACCTTATTAAAATTGACCTTCCCCCAATTTGGAACTCCGATTTATGGCCCATCCTTGTCCGTTTCCATTACAACCTTGAATCTAACGTAGTTATGATCACTATCTGCAAAATGCCCCCCCACTGATACCTCTACCACTTGCCCGACTTCATTCCCTAAAATTAAGTCCAGAACCGCTCCCTCTCTTGTAGGACCTTCTATGTACTGGCTTAAAAAGCTCTCCTGGATGCATTTTAAGAATTCCGCTCCCTCTAAACCTATCACACTATGACTAACCCAGTTAATGTTAGGGAAGTTGAAATCCCCCACTATTACTACCCTATGGTTGAATTCCATTTGCCACTTCTCTGCCCACCTGACCAGTCCATTGATAATTTCTTGCAGTTTACGGCTATCCTCCTCACTTTTTAACACTAGCAATTTTCATGTCATCCTCGAAATTCTTGATCCTACCCCCTACATTTAAGTCCAAATTGTTTATGTATGCCACAAACAGCAAGGGCCCCAACACCAAAGGAACCCCACTGGAAACAGATTTCCAACCACAGAAACATCCCTCTACCATCACCCTCTGCTTTCTGCCTCTCAGCCAATTTTGGATCCAGCGTGCCACTTTGCCTTGGATCCCATGGGCTCTTACTTTTTTAAATTCATTCTCAGGCTTCGCTGGCTAGACCAGCATTTATTGCCCATCCTGAGTTGCCCTTGAGAAGGTGGTGGTGAGCTGTCTCCTTGAACCGCTGCAGTCCATGTGGTGTAGGTACACCCACAGTGCTGTTAGAGAGGGAGTTCCAGGATTTTGACCCAGCGACAGTGAAGGAACGGCGATATATTTCCAAGTCAGGATGGTGAGTGGCTTGGAGGGGAACTTCCAGGTGGTGGTCATTTCTTGACATTTTCCTTCTATTCTTCTCTACAAAACATTTCTTGTTCTCAGAAAGCAGATCTAAGATATTTTCCTTTGCTTAGGAAGGATCTGTGTTTGAATCCCATTTTCACAAACATCTGATTTTCATGGACAGTCACTGGGAAGCCTGAAGGAGCTGCTTCGTAAACAGTCACTCAAGACTGACCTGAGTGGCATGGGGAACATGGAGGAGAGAGTGTGGAGCGTAGTAAATCCTAATACAATACTCTGAAGCAGCTTTGCTCTGCTTTGTACTTCTGGTGGGAAGCTGGCAATCACTGAACGTCTGTACGAAGCTGTGGGGTAACTATCCCATATGTACTGTGAAGGAGCACCGAGACACATTGACTTCCTCTGGCTCATCGCACACATCAAGCAGTGACATTGGTGTTTGGCCAGATTATGGTGAACTGCTCTATAACAATCAGGACTTTTTACTTTAAAGGAGCGTGGTGTGAAAAGTATGTGGATACTATGGGCGCAGGGTGCATACTGCGGGCAGAGGGTGGATACTGTGGGCGGAGGGTAGATACTGTGGGTGGCACGTGGCTACTGTGGGCGGAGGTTAGATACTGTGAGCGGAGGGTGGATACTATGGGTGCAGGGTGGATAGTGGGGGCGCAGGGTAGATAGTGTGGGCGGAGCATGGATACTGTGGATGGAGGGAGGATACCGGGGCGCAGGTGAATAGTGTGGGTGGCATATGGATACCGTTGGCACCATGTGGATATTGTGGGCGATGTGTGAATACTGTGGGCAGAGGGTGGATACAGTGGGCAGAGGGTGGATACAGTGGGCAGAGGGTGGATACTGTGGGCAGAGGTTGGATACTGTGGGCAATGGGTGGATACTATGGGCAGAGGTGGATACAATGGACAGAGGGTGGATACTGTGGGCAAAGGGTGGATACTATGGGCAGAGGGTGGATACTGTGGGTGGCGTGTGGAAACTGTGGGTGGCGTGTGGAGACTGGGTGGCGTGTGGATACTGTGGACGATGGTTATATACTATGGGCAGAGGGTGGATACTGTGGTCGGTGTGTGGGGACTGTGGGCAGTGTGTTGATATTGTGGGCAGTGTGTCGATACTGTGGGCAGAGGGTGGATACCATGGGCAGTGTGTGGGTATTGTGGGTGGAGGGTGGATACTGTAGGTGGAGGGTGGATACTGTAGGCGGTGTATGGATACTGTGGGTGGAGGGTGGATACTGTGGGCGGTGTATGGATACTGTGGGTGGAGGGTGGATACTGTGGGCAGTGTATGGATACTGTGGGTGGAGGGTGGATACTGTGGGCGGTGTATGGATACTGTGGGTGGAGGGTGGAGGGTGGATACTATGGGTGGTGTATGGATACTGTGGGTGGAGGGTGGATACTGTGGGCGGTGTATGGATACTGTGGGTGGAGGGTGGATACTGTGGGTGGAGGGTGGATACTGTGGGTGGTGTATGGATACTGTGGGCGGAGGGTGGATACTGTGGGCGGTGTATGGATACTGTGGGTGGAGGGTGGATACTGTGGGTGGAGGGTGGATACTGTGGGCGGTGTATGGATACTGTGGGTGGAGGGTGGATACTGTGGGTGGAGGGTGGATACTGTGGGTGGCATATGGATACTGTGGGCAGAGGGTGGATACTGTGGGCGGTGTGTGGATACTGTGGGCGGAGGTGGATACTGTGGGTGGAGGGTGGATACTGTGGGCGGAGGTGGATACTGTGGGCGGTGTGTGGATACTGTGGGCGGAGGTGGATACTGTGAGTGTTGGTGCTGTGGGGGCACCATGGGCACTGTGTGGGTACTGTGGGTTCTGTGTCAGTACTGCTGAGTGTGACACAAGCTGCTGTGCCAATTCTATGAAGATGCATTGCTGATACAGCACTCCCCGTACACAGCACCAACCCTTATTTAACCCTCTGGAATTATCGAGTGCCAGAGTTTGGAAGTTGCCACTGACTAAGAATTTCACCCTACTGCAAAACCAGCCAAGTCCATGCTGCTAATCTTACACTCAGAGTTATGCCTACCCTCCTGTCTTCTCTACCTCTTACACCCTGCATTCTGCATAGCCCCGCATTCTCTCCACCCACTTGTATCCTTTCTCCACCCTACCCTCAATTTTCTCATGTCCTTCCCTCCCCCGCACTCTGCCCAGCTGTCTCCCCACAGTACTCCCTCCACAAAGCCTGAGAGAATGATGATGTGTAAGAGAGAAGCTATATACCGAGTGGAAGAAGAAAGTTAGAAGGAAGCAAGTGAAAGTGGCCTTATGCAGAGAGATAAAGTGGGTGAGAGTGGGAGAGAGCAGTGCCTAACTTGCCTTGTTTGGTTTGAACTGTAATCTGTACCCTCGGTGGAGGAGACTGAGTGATAGGCCCAGATGCCAGTCCAGTTGGTCAGAATCGTCAAGCTCTGGTAGCAGTTTCAGCCTGCTCTGAGAGGAGCTGGCAGACAGGGGCTGAGGAGCACCAGGTGCATTCATTGGAAGCTGCCCTCTAGCTCTTTACCTTACCTCCTGCTTTCTCCTGCTCTCAGTGTCACTGTCACAGTCAGTGTCTGTGGAAATTATTTATTTAGGGCATGAGATAATCTTGTGAACCTTGGTGAAGTACTCCCTGTGGTCAGTCTGGGAATTTATGTTGGACAGTCCAGTGTCCCAGCAGCATCACTGAGATGCCCCTTCAGCTGCCCCCCATACTTGCCTGAATTGGAGAGTTTGTAACTTGATGGAACCTAAACCTGTGAAAGCTATTAGTAGACACCCAGCTGTGGGTTTGCAGATCACTGAGGGTGATTCCTCACGGTGACTCGCTATTAAAATCTGTGAACAGGATCCAGATAAAGTGGTCCGGAGCTCGGAGGCAGTTTTCTCCATTTAACTCTGAGGGCTACGAATGGATTTATTCCTGTTTCCTTTATACTTGCTGCCAGTGATCCATTTTAAAATCGAAGTCTCCTGAAGGAGGTATCTGTAAGGTGAGTGGAAGCTGTTGTTTATCCAGACTGGGCAGAAACTGGACGAATGGACCTGTGCTCAGCCAATGATCCAGCCATTTGTAGGTATTGTCTTTGCCAAGAATAGAGCAGGAAACACTGTCAGGTTAAATCTGGTGAACAGGCTAAATGTGTGAGGCTGCCGCTTTACAAAGGCTGAGCTGCCCAACAAGCTAAGCCCAGGCTCTGTCTGGTTGTAACTGTCTTCCACAGTACATCCTGCACACGCATTGGGTGATGCAGTAGGTCACTGGCCTGCCATAAAAGCCCTGCTAGTTTGGTGCTATTTACAACTAACCGCTACCTACTAGCTCTTCACATAGGAAGCTAGACAGTGACAGCCAGCAGCCTATTCAATCATGGTGCGCATCACAGGCAAATCCAACCTTACCCTCGGCTGATTCCCACAGGCCTGTACATCTTTCCGATAAAATACATGGACGCTGTGAGGGATGAGAATGAAGTCTTGTGTCCTTTATTAAGCTCTTAAATCCAACACTGACTTGGATTTCAAAATTGGAAGGTGTGGTTGCTAAATTTGCTGATGACACAAAGATAGGTGGGAAAGTAAGCTGTGAAGAGGACATGAGGCTACAAAGAGATATAGGTAGGTTAAGTGAGTGGGCAAAGATCTGGAAAATGTGAAAGTGTCCATTTTGGCAGGAAGAATAAGAAAGAAGTGTATTATTTAAATGGTGAGAGATTGCAGAGCCTTGAGGTGCGGTGGGACCTGGGTGTTCTAGTGCATGAATCGCAAAAGGTTAAGTATGCAGGTACAGCAAGTAATGCAAGGGGAATTGAATATAAAAGTAGGGAGGTTATGCTTCAGCTATACAGGGCACTGGTGAGAACACATCTGGAATATTGTGTACAGTATTGGACACCTTATTTAAGGAAGGATGTAAATGTATTAGAAGCAGTTCAGAGAAGATTAACTAGACTAATACCTGGAATGGGCGAGTTGTCTTATGAGGAAAAGTTGGTCAGACTGGGCTTGTATCCACTGGAGTTTGGAAGAGTAAGAGATGACTTAATTGAAACAAGATCCTGAAGGGTCTTGACAGGGTGTATGTGGAGAGAATGTTTCCTCTCGTGGGAGAATCGAGAACTAGGGGTCATTGTTTAAAAGTAAGGGGTTGCTCATTTAAGATAGAGATGAGAAGGAATTTTTTCTCTCAGAGGGTTGTGAATCTTTGGAACTTTCTTCTTCAAAAGGCAGTGGAAGCAGAGACTTTGAATATTTTTAAGGCAGAGGGTGGATAGATTCTTGATAAACAAGGGGGTGAAATGTTATTGGGGTAGGCAGGAATGTGGAGTTGAGGTTACAATCAGATCAGCCATGATCTTATTGAATGGCGGAGCAGGCTCGAGGGGCCGACTGGCTTACTCCTCCTCCTAATTCATATGTTTGTGTGGATTTACTGCTTTAACAGAATCATATAATTCTGCAGTACAGAACGAGGCTCATCACATCTGTATCTATCTCTAAAAAAGCAATTCCATTCCCCTTTCCTTTCCCTATATGGCTTTTCTTTTCACTGTATTCCACAAAAGTTACTTCCTCCTGTTTATCTGAATCAAACTGTTAGCAACTTCAGAGTACTATTCAACTCCAAAATGAACTTCTGACCCCATATCCTCTCTGTCACAAATACCTCCCATGACTTTGAGCTGCTCTGTCTTGGTTGATGATGATGTTACCAGGTGAGTAGTGAACATTCTATCTCACTTCTTTAGATGGAAAGATTGAGAAGTCAGGAGGTGAACAACATTTCACAGAATACAGTGCTGATATGGCTAGACCAAGAGTCCTGGGAATATCTCGCATTGCCCATCTCCACCCATGCCTTAGCCAAGCTACCACTGAATCTCTCACTTTTTGCCTTTGCACCTCCAAACTCAACTATTCGAATGCTCTCCTGGCTGGTCTCCCATTCTCTGCGCTCTGTAAACTTCATTCAAACTTACACCAAGTCCCCATTCATCCCCATTCACCCATCACCCCTTCGCTCACTGACCTACATTGACACCTGGTACCCTAACATCTCAAATGTAAAATTCTCATCATTATGTTCACAATCCTTCATGCCCTATACATAAGTGCAAGTTGTTCTTGAAATACATTTGCTACTCAGCTAGCTTGTTTACACCTTTCTGCAATCTGCTGTCTTTCCCCTACCAGTCTTGTCTCAGTGGGCAGCACTCTCTGTTAGGAGGGTATGGGTTCAAGTCCTTTCCAGACTTGATTACATTATACAGGCTGACACTCCAGTGCAGTAGTGAGGGAGTGCTGCACTGTCGGAGATGCTGTCTTTCAGGTGAGAAGTTACACGGAGACTCTGTCTGCTGTCTCAGATGGACACTTATGTGTGGAAATTAGCTGCTGATTTTCCATTACAACAGTGACTTTGAAAGTACTTTATTGTTTCTGAAGTGCTTTGAGTAATTCTGAGATTGTGAAAGGTGCTATAGAAATGCAATTTCTGTCTTTTCTCAACCCCTTCATTTGGTATCAAACAATATTTCCCAGAACATGATGGTTCTCCAGTTTCCCTAGGGCTCCTTGATGCCACACTCAGTCAAATGCGGCCTTGATGTCAATGGCAGTCACTCTCACCTCACCTCGGGAGTTCAGCTCTTTTGTCTATGTTGAACCAAGGCTGTAATGAGGTCAGGAGCTGAGTGGCCCTGGCGGAACCCAAACTGGGCGTCAGTGAGCAGGTTATTGTTAAGCAAACGCCACTTGATAGCTCTGTTGATCCCGTCCATTACTTTACTGATGATCAAGAATAGACTGATGGGGCTGTAATTGGCTGGGTTGGATTTGTCCTGCTTTTTGTGTACAGGTCATACCTGGGCAATTTTCCACATAGCTGGGTAGATGCCAGTGTTGTAGCTATACTGGAACAGCTTGGCTAGGGGCGTGGCATGTTCTGAAGTGCAAGTCTTCAGTAATATTGCCAGAATATCGTCAGGGCCCATAGCCTTTGCAGTGTCCAATGCCTTCAGTCATTTCTTGATGTTATGTGGAGTGAATCAAATTGGCTGAAGACTGGCATCTGTGATGCTGGAGACCTCCAGAGGAGGCCGCGAAGGATCATCCACTTGGCACTTCTGGCTGAAGATTATTGCGAATGCTTCAGCCTTATCTTTTGCACTGCTGTGCTGGGCTCCTCCATCATTGAGGATGAGGATGTTTGTGGAGCCTCCTCCTCCAGTGAGTTGTTTAATTGTCCACCACCATCCACAACTGGATGTGGCAGGACTGCAGACATTAGATCTGATCCGTTGGTTGTGGGATCGCTTAGCTCTGTCTATCACTTGCTGCTTACGCTGTTTGGCATGCAAGTAATCTTGTGTTATAGCTACACCAGATTGACACCTCATTTTTAGGTATGCCTGGTGCTGCTTCTGGCATGCCCTCCTGCACTCTTCATTGAACCAGGGTTGACCCCCCTGGCTTGATGGTAATGGTAGAGTGGGGGATATACTGGGCCATGAGGTTACAGATTGTGGTTGAGTACAATTCTGCTGCTGCTGATGGCCCACAGCACCTCATGGCTATCCAGTCTTGAGTTGCTAGATCTCTTCGAAATCTATCCCATTTAGAACGGTGGTAGTGCCACACAACATACTGGAGGGCACCCTCAATGTGAAGACGGGACCTTGTCTCCACAAGGACCATGTGGTGGTCACTCCTACCGATACTGTCATGGACAGATGCATCTGCGTCAGGCAGGTTGGTGAGGATGAGGTCAAGTATGTTTTTCCTTCTTGATGGTTCCCTCACCACTTGTTGCAGACCCAGTCTAGCAGCCATATCCTTTAGGACTCGGCCAGCTCAGCCTATGGTGGTGCTATTGAACCACTCTTGGTGATGGACATTGAAGTCCCCCACCCAGATTACATTTTGTGCCCTTGCCATCCTCAGTGCTTCCTCCAAGTGATGTCGACGTGGAGGAGCACTGATTCATCAGCTGAAGGAGGCCAGTACGTGGTAATCAGCAGGAGGTTTCCTTGCCCATATTTGACCTGATGCCATGAGACCTCATGGGGTCCGGAGTCAATGTTGAGGACTCACAGGGCAACTCCGTCCCATCTCTATACCACTGTGCTGCCACTTCTGCTGGGTCTGTCCTGCCGGTGGGACAGGACATACCCAGAAATGGTGATGGTGGTGTCTGGGACATTGTCTGTATGATTCCATGAGTATGACTATGTCACACTGTTGCTTGACTAGTCAGTGGGACAGCTCTCCCAATTTTGGCACAAGGTCTCACCTTCCTCCACCAGTCTGTGATCTCTCCCTTTTGGTATGTGCCAGCTTGACCTGCATGAATTCAGATAGAGAGAGTGTAAGCAGGATGCCTGCCAGGCCAGATGAGGAGGATGCCTGGCATGTGTGGGTGGTGAGTGGTGGTATGGACAGGATGAAGGCATGATCCATAGGACAGATGAAGGTGTGTGTGAGAGAGAGTGAATGATGATGTCTCTTGAACTGGCAGTGGGGGAGATCCCTATGTATGTGTGATGGGTTTGTGAGTGTGTGAGTTGAGAGTGATGAGAAGAGTGACTTACCCTGGTGGAATGGAGGAGATCATTTATCCTCTTTCTGCACTGGGTGGCTGTCCTCTTTTGTAGGGCGTTGGCGCTGACCACTGCTGTCACTGCCTCCCATGCTGGACTGATGACCTTGTTTGCTGGTCTTTGCAAAAGTGGGGGGTAGAGGACTTCACGGTGGGCCTCCATTGTATCCAGTAGGTACAAGAGGGAGGCGCAACTAAATTTGGGGGCACCTCCCTTTGGTAGCCATGACTTTCCAGTAGCTTTCGATGCCTTAGTGTGTGCTGGCTCTGAGCAGCGATGCCCTTTAAACATGGCACCTGGATTATTGGAGGCCTAAGGTGACAGAGGGGTGGGTGAGTCAGAGGCTGTCCTACCAGTGATCCGGAGTGTTTCCCATGAATGCGTTATTAATGAGGTGGGATGCACCAGGAATGGGACGATAAGGTGCAAAAACTTGCCATTGCAGCCGGCGGGTAAAACAACCTCTTTCACACTTGCTACCGCACTTAGTGTAAATCTGGGATGATTCCGCCCATTGTCTCTCCCTCCACTGATGAACTGGATAGTGTTGGACATTATCCTTGGGTCACTGTGCACTTTGCGGTGAAGATGCTTCTACAACTGTTCCAGGTAGGGAAATCCAGAATAGTGACCCAGCCACGAAAAAGGAAAGGCAATGTTGGTGTGTGACTTGGTTAGGGATTGCAGTTGATGGTGCTCCCATCATATCATTGTGAATGGAGAAGTTGGGAGTTATTGCGTTTGCATTTGGTAGATTGCAGCCCCTGTGCTGGTTTTGAATGGAGTGGATTTTGCGTTCAGTGCAAGGGTATCAATCACGTGGGATATTTTGTTCTGTTCTGTATGGTGGTTTTGTGTTTGCACCTATCCAAGTGAGTGGTGAAAATTCTATCCCTCTCCTTTCGATGGAGAAACTTTGAGGGATTAGGAGGAGTCACTTTTCACAGAATACAGCGCTGATATGGCTCAGCCAAGGATCCTGGGATGTCAGAAAATATCAAATTTAATCATGTTCGTTGTGATGGCTGACTGAAATCTGGGAGTTTCATTCCATTGGTTTCAGGGTCAAGGGAAAATGTCAGACTTCCTGCTGCTGTCCATTTTGCCTTTGGTTTCTCACTTTCCCAGGAGGATCACAAATTCTGTACACCCAGGAGATTGTGTGGGTCAGAGTTAGGCCGTTGTTCAATTGCAGACTCTTGGTCACATTGAAAACTGCTCATTATGGGATGAGGGTTGATAGAATTTACTGTGAAGGAGTAGAGTACGTGACTGGACACTATGTACAGTGTCTATGGGGAGTAATCCCGGACTGGGCAGTGCCTTCAGTGTCTGTGGGGTGTAGTCCCTGACTGGGCAGTGTGTACAGTGTCTGTGGGGAGTAATCCCTGACTGGGCAGTGTGTACAGTGTCTGCGGGGAATAATCCCTGACTGGGCAGTGTGTACAGTGTCTGCGGGGAGTAATCCCTGACTGCGCAGTTTGTACAGTGTCTATGGGGAGTAATCCCTGACTGGGCAGTGTGTACAGTGTCTATGGGGAGTAATCCCTGACTGGGCAGTGTGTACAGTGTCTGTGGGGAGTAATCCCTGACTGGGCAGTGTGTACAGTGTCTGTGGGGAGTAATCCCTGACTGGGCAGTGTGTACAGTGTCTGTGGGGAGTAATCCCTGACTGGGCAGTGTGTACAGTGCCTACGGGGAGTAATCCCTGACTGGGCTGGTGTGTACAGTGCCTACGGGGAGTAATCCCTTACTGGGCTGTGTTTACAGTGTCTATAGCAAATAATCCCTGTCTGGGCAGTGTGTAGCGTGTCTGAGGGGTGTAGTCTCTGACTGGGCTGTGTGTACAATGTCTGTGAGGAGTAATCCCTGAGTGGGCAGTGTGTACAGTGTCTATGTAGAGTAATCCCTGACTGGGCAGTGTGTACAGTGTCTATGGGGAGTAATGCCTGTCTGGACAGTGTGTACAGTGTCTGTGGAGAGTAATCCCTGAGTGGGCAGTGTGTACAGTGTCTGTGGGGAGTAATCACTGTTTGGGCAATGTGTACAGTGTCTGTGGGGAGTAATCCCTGAGTGGGCAGTGTGTACAGTGTCTGTGGGGAGTAATCACTGTCTGGGCAGTGTGTCCAGTATCCGTGGGGATTGATCCCTAACTGGGTAGTGTGTAGAGTGTCCGTGGGGAGTGATCCCTGTCTGGGCCGTGTATACAGTGTCTATGGGGAGTGATCCCTGTCTGGGCAGTGAGTACAGTGTCTGTGGGGTGTAGTCCCTGTCTGGGCAGTGTGTACAGTGTCTGTGGGGAGTGATCCCTGTCTGGGCAGTGTGTACAGTGTCTGTGGGAAGTGATCCCTGTCTGGGCAGTGTGTACAGTGTTTGTGGGGAGTGATCCATGTCTGGGCAGGGTGTACAGTGTCTGTGGGGAGTAATCCCTGTCTGGGCAGTGTGTAGAGTGTCTGTGGAGAGTAATCCCTGACAGGGCAGTGTGTACAGTGTCTATGGGGAGTAATCCTTTCTGGGCAGTGTGTACAGTATCTATGGGGAGTAATCACTGTCTGGGCAGTGTGTAGAGTGTCTGTGGGGTGTAGTCTCTGATTGGGCAGTGTGTACAGTGTCTGTGGGGTGTATTCCCTGTCTGGGCAGTGTGTACAGTGTCTATGGGGAGTAATCCCTGACTGGGCAGTGTGTACAGTATCTGTGGGGAGTGATCCCTGAGTGGGCAGTGTGTACAGTGTCTATGGGGAGTAATCCCTGTCTGGGCAGTGTGTACAGTGTCTGTGGAGAGTAATCCCTGAGTGGGCAGTGTGTACAGTGTCTGTGGGGAGTAATCCCTGTCTGGGCAGTGTGTACAGTGTCTGTGGGGAGTAATCCCTGTCTGGGCAGTGTGTACAGTGTCTGTGGGGAGTGATCCCTGTCTGGGCAGTGTGTACAGTGTCTGTGGGGAGTAATCCCTGTCTGGGCAGTGTGTACAGTGTCTGTGGGGAGTGATCCCTGTCTGGGCAATGTGTACAATGTCTGTGGGGAGTACTCCCTGTCTGGGCAGTGTGTACACTGTCTGTGGGGAGTAATCCCTGTCTGGGCAGTGTGTACAGTGTCTATGGGGAGTAATCCCTGACTGGGCAGTGTGTACAGTAGCTGTGGGGAGTGATCCCTAAGTGGGCAGTGTGTACAGTGTCTGTGTAGAGTAATCCCTGACTGGGCAGTGTGTACAGTGTCTATGGGGAGTAATCCCTGTCTGGGCAGTGTGTTAAGTGTCTGTGGAGAGTAATCCCTGAGTGGGCAGTGTGTACAGTGTCTGTGGGGAGTAATCCCTGTCTGGGCAGTGTGTACAGTGTCTATGGGGAGTAATCCCTGTCTGGTCAGTGTGTACAATGTCTATGGGGAGTAATCCCTGTCTGGGCAGTGTGTACAGTGTCTGTGTAGAGTAATCTCTGACTGGGCAGTGTGTACAGTGTCTGTGGAGCGTAATCCCTGACTGGGCAGTGTGAACAGTGTCTGTGGGGAGTGATCCCTGACTGGGCAGTGTGTACAGTGTCTGTGGGGAGCATTCCCTGTCTGGGCAATGTGTACAGTGTCTGTGGGGAGCGATCCCTGTCTGGGCAGTGTGTACAGTGTTTGTGGGGAATGATCCCTGTCTGGGCTGTATGTACAGTGTCTGTGGTAAGTAATCCCTGACTGGGCAGTGTGTACAACGTTTGTAGGGAACGATCCCTGTCTGGGCAGTATGTGCCGTGTCTGTGGGGAGTAATCCATGACTGAGCAGTGTGTACAGTGTCTATGGGGTGCAATCCCTGTCTGGGCTGGTGTGTACAGTGTCTGTGGGGAGTGATCCTTGTCTGGGCCGTGTGTACAGTGTTTGTGGGGAGTGATCCCTGTCTGGGCAGTGTGTAGAGTGTCTGTGGGCAGTAATCCATGTCTGATCAGTGTGTATAGTGTCTGTGATGAGTAGTCCCTTTCTTGGCAGTCTGTACAGTGTCTGTGGGGAGTGATCCCTGTCTGGGCGGTGTGTACAGTGTCTATGGGGAGTGATCCATGTCTGGGCAGTGTGTACAGTGTCTGTGGGGAGTGATCCATGTCTGGGCAGTGTGTACAGTGTCTGTGGGGAGCGATCCCCGTCTGGGCAGTGTGTACAGTGTCTGTGGGGAGTGATCCATGTCTGGGCAGTGTGTACAGTGTCTGTGGGCAGTGATCCCTGTCTGATCCATGTGTACAGTGTCTGTGGGGAGCCATCCCTGTCTGGTCAGTGTGTACAGTATCTGTGGGGAGTAGTCCCTGTCTGGGCCGTGTGTACAGTGTTTGTTGGGAATGATCCCTGTCTGGGCAGTGTGTACAGTGTCTGTGGGGAGTGATCCCTGTCTGGGCAGTGTGTACAGTGTCTGTGGGGAGTGATCCCTGTCTGGGTCGTGTGTACAGTGTCTGTGGGGAGTGATCCCTGTCTGGGCAGTGTGTACAGTGTCTGTGGGGAGTGATCCCTGTCTGGGCAGTGTGTACAGTGTCTGTGGGGAGTGATCCCTGTCTGGGCCGTGTGTACAGTGTCTGTGGGGAGTGATCCATGTCTGGGCAGTGTGTACAGTGCCTGTGGGAAGTGATCCCTGTCTGGGCAGTTTGTACAGTGTCTGTGGGGAGCGATCCCTGTCTGGGCCGTGTGTACAGTGTCTGTGGGGAATGATCCATGTCTGGGCAGTGTGTACAGTGTCTGTGGGGAGTGATCCCTGACTGGGCAGTGTGTACAGTGTCTGTGGGGAGTGATCCCTGACTGGGCAGTGTGTACTGTGTCTATGGGGAGTAATCCCTGACTGGGCAATGTGTACATGTCTATGGGGATCAATCCCTGTCTGGGCGGTGTGTTCAGCATCTATGGAAAGCAATCCCTGTATGGGCAGTGTGTACAGTGTCTGTGGGGCGTAATCCCTGTCTGATCAGTGTATATAGTGTCTGTGGGGAGTCGTCCCTGTCTGGGCAGTGTGTACTGTGTCTGTGGGAAGCGATTCCTGTCTGGGCAGTGTGTACAGTGTCTATGGAGAGTAATCCCTGACTGGGCAGTGTGTACAGTGTCTGTGGGGAGTAGTCCCTGTCTGGGCAGTGTGTACAGTGTCTGTGGGCAGTGATCCCTGTCTGGTCAGTGTGTCCATTGTCTGTGGGGACTGATCCCTGACTAGGCAGTGTGTACAGTGTTTGTGGGGAGTAATCCCTGTCTGGGCAATGTGTACATGTCAATGGGAGCGATCCCTGTCTGGGCAGTGTGTTCAGCGTCTATGGAAAACAATCCCTAAATGGGCAGTGTGTACAGTGTCTGTGGGGAGTAATCCCTGTTTGGGCAGTTTGTACAGTGTCTGTGGGGAATAACCCTGTCTGGGCAGTGTGTACAGTGTCTGTGGGGAGTGATCCCTGTCTGGGCAGTGTGTACAGTGTCTGTGGGGAGTGATCCCTGTCTGGGCAGTGTGTACAGTGTCTGTGGGGAGTGATCCCTGTCTGGGCAGTATGTACAGTGTCTGTGGGGAGTGATCCCTGTATGGGCCGTGTGTACAGTGTCTGTGGGGAGTGATCCATGTCTGGGCAGTGTGTACAGTACCTGTGGGAAGTGATCCCTGTCTGGGCAGTGTGTAGAGTGTCTGTGGGGAGCGATCCCTGTCTGGGCCGTGTGTACAGTGTCTGTGGGGAATGATCCATGTCTGGGCAGTGTGTACAGTGTCTGTGGGGAGTGATCCCTGACTGGGCAGTGTGTACAGTGTCTGTGGGGAGTGATCCCTGACTGGGCAGTGTGTACAGTGTCTATGGGGAGCAATCCCTGGCTAGGCAGTGTGTACAGTGTCTATGGGGAGTAATCCCTGACTGGGCAATGTGTACATGTCTATGGGGATCAATCCCTGTCTGGGCGGTGTGTTCAGCATCTATGGAAAGCAATCCCTGTATGGGCAGTGTGTACAGTGTCTGTGGGGCGTAATCCCTGTCTGATCAGTGTATATAGTGTCTGTGGGGAGTCGTCCCTGTCTGGGCAGTGTGTACTGTGTCTGTGGGAAGCGATTCCTGTCTGGGCAGTGTGTACAGTGTCTATGGAGAGTAATCCCTGACTGGGCAGTGTGTACAGTGTCTGTGGGGAGTAGTCCCTGTCTGGGCAGTGTGTACAGTGTCTGTGGGCAGTGATCCCTGTCTGGTCAGTGTGTCCAGTGTCTATGGAAAACAATCCCTAAATGGGCAGTGTGTACAGTGTCTGTGGGGAGTAATCCCTGTTTGGGCAGTTTGTACAGTGTCTGTGGGGAATAACCCTGTCTGGGCAGTGTGTACAGTGTCTGTGGGGAGTAATCCCTGACTGGGCAGTTTGTACCGTGTCTGTGGGGAGTAATCCCTGTCTGGGCAGTACATACAGTGTCTATGGGGAGTGATCCCTGACTGGGCAGTGTTTACAGTGTCTGTGGGGAGTGATCCTTGTCTGGGCCGTGTGTACAGTGTCTATGGGGAGCAATCCCTGTCTGATCAGTGTGTATAGTGTCTGTGTGGAGTAGTCCCTGTCTGGGCAGTGTGTACAGTGTCTGTGGGAAGTGATCCCTGTCTGGGCAGTGTGTACAGTGTCTGTGGGAAGTGATCCCTGTCTGGGCAGTGTGTACAGTGTTTGAGGGGAGTAATCCCTGTCTGGGCAATGTGTACAGTGTCTATGGGGAGTAATCCCTGACTGGACTGTGTTTACAGTGTCTTTGGGGAGTGATCCCTGACTGGGCAGTGTGTACAGAGTCTATCAGGAGTGATCCATGTCTGGGCAGTGTGTACAGTGTTTGTGGGGAGTAATCCCTGTCTGGGCAATGTGTACAGTGTCTGTGCGGAGTAATCCCTGACAGGGCAGTGTGTACAGTGTCTGCGGGGTGTAGTCCCAGACTGGGCAGTGTGTACAGTGTCTGTGGGCCGTGATCCCTGTCTGGGCCGTGTGCACAGTGTCTATGGCGAGTAATCCCTGTCTCGGCAGTGTGTACAGTGTCTGTGGGGAGCGATCCCTGTCTGAGCAGTGTGTACAGTGTCTGTGGGGAGCGATCCCTGTCTGGGCAGTGTGTACAGTGTCTATGGGGAGTAATCCCTGTCTGGGCAGTGTGTACAGTGTCTGTGGGGAGTGATCCCTGACTGGGCAGTGTGTACAGTGTCTATGGGGAGCAATCCCTGGCTAGGCAGTGTGTACAGTGTCTATGGGGAGTAATCCCTGACTGGGCAATGTGTACATGTCTATGGGGATCAATCCCTGTCTGGGCGGTGTGTTCAGCATCTATGGAAAGCAATCCCTGTATGGGCAGTGTGTACAGTGTCTGTGGGGCGTAATCCCTGTCTGATCAGTGTATATAGTGTCTGTGGGGAGTCGTCCCTGTCTGGGCAGTGTGTACTGTGTCTGTGGGAAGCGATTCCTGTCTGGGCAGTGTGTACAGTGTCTATGGAGAGTAATCCCTGACTGGGCAGTGTGTACAGTGTCTGTGGGGAGTAGTCCCTGTCTGGGCAGTGTGTACAGTGTCTGTGGGCAGTGATCCCTGTCTGGTCAGTGTGTCCAGTGTCTGTGGGGACTGATCCCTGACTAGGCAGTGTGTACAGTGTTTGTGGGGAGTAATCCCTGTCTGGGCAATGTGTACATGTCAATGGGAGCAATCCCTGACTGGGCAGTGTGTACAGTGTCTGTGGGGAGTAGTCCCTGTCTGGGCAGTGTGTACAGTGTCTGTGGGCAGTGATCCCTGTCTGGTCAGTGTGTCCAGTGTCTATGGAAAACAATCCCTAAATGGGCAGTGTGTACAGTGTCTGTGGGGAGTAATCCCTGTTTGGGCAGTTTGTACAGTGTCTGTGGGGAATAACCCTGTCTGGGCAGTGTGTACAGTGTCTGTGGGGAGTGATCCCTGTCTGGGCAGTGTGTACAGTGTCTGTGGGGAGTGATCCCTGTCTGGGCAGTGTGTACAGTGTCTGTGGGGAGTGATCCCTGTCTGGGCAGATTGTACAGTGTCTGTGGGGAGTGATCCCTGTATGGGCCATGTGTACAGTGTCTGTGGGGAGTAATCCCTGTCTGGGCAGTGTGTACAGTGTCTGTGGGGAGTGATCCCTGACTGGGCAGTGTGTACAGTGTCTATGGGGAGCAATCCCTGGCTAGGCAGTGTGTACAGTGTCTATGGGGAGTAATCCCTGACTGGGCAATGTGTACATGTCTATGGGGATCAATCCCTGTCTGGGCGGTGTGTTCAGCATCTATGGAAAGCAATCCCTGTATGGGCAGTGTGTACAGTGTCTGTGGGGCGTAATCCCTGTCTGATCAGTGTATATAGTGTCTGTGGGGAGTCGTCCCTGTCTGGGCAGTGTGTACTGTGTCTGTGGGAAGCGATTCCTGTCTGGGCAGTGTGTACAGTGTCTATGGAGAGTAATCCCTGACTGGGCAGTGTGTACAGTGTCTGTTGGGAGTAGTCCCTGTCTGGGCAGTGTGTACAGTGTCTGTGGGCAGTGATCCCTGTCTGGTCAGTGTGTCCAGTGTCTGTGGGGACTGATCCCTGACTAGGCAGTGTGTACAGTGTTTGTGGGGAGTAATCCCTGTCTGGGCAATGTGTACATGTCAATGGGAGCAATCCCTGACTGGGCAGTGTGTACAGTGTCTGTGGGGAGTAGTCCCTGTCTGGGCAGTGTGTACAGTGTCTGTGGGCAGTGATCCCTGTCTGGTCAGTGTGTCCAGTGTCTATGGAAAACAATCCCTAAATGGGCAGTGTGTACAGTGTCTGTGGGGAGTAATCCCTGTTTGGGCAGTTTGTACAGTGTCTGTGGGGAATAACCCTGTCTGGGCAGTGTGTACAGTGTCTGTGGGGAGTGATCCCTGTCTGGGCAGTGTGTACAGTGTCTGTGGGGAGTGATCCCTGTCTGGGCAGTGTGTACAGTGTCTGTGGGGAGTGATCCCTGTCTGGGCAGATTGTACAGTGTCTGTGGGGAGTGATCCCTGTATGGGCCATGTGTACAGTGTCTGTGGGGAGTGATCCATGTCTGGGCAGTGTGTACAGTACCTGTGGGAAGTGATCCCTGTCTGGGCAGTGTGTAGAGTGTCTGTGGGGAGCGATCCCTGTCTGGGCCGTGTGTACAGTGTCTGTGGGGAATGATCCATGTCTGGGCAGTGTGTACAGTGTCTGTGGGGAGTGATCCCTGACTGGGCAGTGTGTACAGTGTCTGTGGGGAGTGATCCCTGACTGGGCAGTGTGTACAGTGTCTATGGGGAGCAATCCCTGGCTAGGCAGTGTGTACAGTGTCTATGGGGAGTAATCCCTGACTGGGCAATGTGTACATGTCTATGGGGATCAATCCCTGTCTGGGCGGTGTGTTCAGCATCTATGGAAAGCAATCCCTGTATGGGCAGTGTGTACAGTGTCTGTGGGGCGTAATCCCTGTCTGATCAGTGTATATAGTGTCTGTGGGGAGTCGTCCCTGTCTGGGCAGTGTGTACTGTGTCTGTGGGAAGCGATTCCTGTCTGGGCAGTGTGTACAGTGTCTATGGAGAGTAATCCCTGACTGGGCAGTGTGTACAGTGTCTGTGGGGAGTAGTCCCTGTCTGGGCAGTGTGTACAGTGTCTGTGGGCAGTGATCCCTGTCTGGTCAGTGTGTCCAGTGTCTGTGGGGACTGATCCCTGACTAGGCAGTGTGTACAGTGTTTGTGGGGAGTAATCCCTGTCTGGGCAATGTGTACATGTCAATGGGAGCAATCCCTGTCTGGGCAGTGTGTTCAGCGTCTATGGAAAACAATCCCTAAATGGGCAGTGTGTACAGTGTCTGTGGGGAGTAATCCCTGTTTGGGCAGTTTGTACAGTGTCTGTGGGAAATAAGCCTGTCTGGGCAGTGTGTACAGTGTCTGTGGTGAGTGATCCCTGTCTGGGCAGTGTGTACAGTGTCTGTGGGGAGTAATCCCTGTTTGGGCAGTTTGTACAGTGTCTGTGGGGAATAACCCTGTCTGGGCAGTGTGTACAGTGTCTGTGGGGAGTGATCCCTGTCTGGGCAGTGTGTACAGTGTATGTGGGGAGTATTCCCTGACTGGGCAGTGTGTACAGTGTCTAGGGAGAACAATCCCTGTCTGGGCAAAGTGTATAGTGTTTATGGAGCGCAATACCTGACTGGGCAGTGTGTACAACGTTTGTGGGGAGGGTTCCCTGTCTGGGCAGTATGTGCCGTGTCTGTGGGGAGTAATCCATGACTGAGCAGTGTGTACAGTGTCTATGGGGTGCAATCCCTGTCTGGTCAGTGTGTACAGTTTCTGTGGGGAGTGATCCCTGTCTGAGCAGTGTGTCCAGTGTCTATGGGGACTGATCCCTGTCTAGGCAGTGTGTACAATGTCTATGGGGAGTAATCCCTGACTGGGCAATATTTACAGTGCTTGTGGGGAGTAATCCCTGTCTGGGCAATGTGTACATGTCAATGGGAGCAATCCCTGTCTGGGCAGTGTGTTCAGCGTCTATGGAAAGCAATCCCTGAATGGGCAGTGTGTACAGTGTCTGTGGGGAGTAATCCCTGTTTGGGCAGTTTGTACAGTGTCTGTGGGGAATAACCCTGTCTGGGCAGTGTGTACAGTGTCTATGGGGTGTAATCCCTGTCTGGGCAGTGTGTACAGTGTCTGTGGGGAGTAATCCCTGACTGGGCAGTGTGTACCGTGTCTGTGGGGAGTAATCCCTGTCAGGGCAGTATGTACAGTATCTATGGGGAGTGATCCCAGACTGGTCAGTGTGTACAGTGTCTGTGGGGAGTGATCCTTGTCTGGGCCGTGTGTACAGTGTCTGTGGGGAGCAATCCCTGTCTGATCAGTGTGTATAGTGTCTGTGGGGTGTAGTCCCTGTCTGGGCAGTGTGTACAGTGTCTGTGGGAAGTGATCCCTGTCTGGGCAGTGTGTACAGTGTCTGTGGGGAGTGATCCCTGAGTGGGCAGTGTGTACAGAGTCTGTGGAGAATAATCCCTTACTGGGCAGTGTGTACAGTGTCTGTGGAGAATAATCCCTTACTGGGCAGTGTGTACAGTGTCTTTGGGGAGTGATCCCTGACTGGGCAGTGTGTACAGAGTCTATCAGGAGTGATCCATGTCTGGGCAATGTTTACAGTGTCTATGGGGAGTGATCCCTGACTGGGCAGTGTGTACAGTGTCTGCGGGGTGTAGTCCCAGACTGGGCAGTGGGTACAGTGTCTGCGGGGTGTAGTCCCAGACTGGGCAGTGTGTACAGTGTCTGCGGGGTGTAGTCCCAGACTGGGCAGTGGGTACAGTGTCTGTTGGCAGTGATCCCTGTCTGGGCCGTGTGCACAGTGTCTTTGGCGAGTAATCCCTGTCTGGGCAGTGTGTACAGTGTATGTGAGGAGTAATCCCTATCTGGGCAGTGTGTACAGTGTCTGTGGGGAGCGATCCCTGTCTGGGCAGTGTGTTCAGTGTCTATGGAAAGCAATCCCTGTATGGGCAGTGTGTATAGTGTCTGTTAGGAGTAATCCCTGTCTGGTCAGTGTGTATAGTGTCTGTGGGGAGTAGTCCCTGTCTGGGCAGTGTGTACTGTGTCTGTGGGGAGTAGTCCCTGTCTGGGCAGTGCGTACAGTGTCTGTGGAGAGTAATCCCTGACAGGGCAGTGTGTACCGTGTCTGTGGGGAGTAATCCTTTCTGGGCAGTGTGTACAGTATCTATGGGGAGTAATCCCTGACTGGGCAGTGTGTACAGTATCTGTGGGGAGTGATCCTTGAGTGGGCAGTGTGTACAGTGTCTGTGTAGAGTAATCCCTGACTTGGCAATGTGTACAGTGTCTATGGGGAGTAATCCCTGTCTGGACAGTGTGTACAGTGTCTGTGGAGAGTAATCCCTGAGTGGGCAGTGTGTACCGTGTCTGTGGGGAGTAATCCCTGTCTGGTCAGTGTGTACAGTGTCTATGGGGAGTAATCCCTGACTGGGCAGTGTGTACAGTGTCTGTGTAGAGTAATCTCTGACTGGGCAGTGTCTACAGTGTCTGTGGAGCGTAATCCCTGACTGGGCAATGTGTACAGTGTCTGTGGGGAGCGATCCCTGTCTGGGCAGTGTGTACAGTGTTTGTGGGGAGTGATCCCTGTCTGGGCCGTGTACACAGTGTCTGTGGTAAGTAATCCCTGACTGGGCAGTGTGTACAGTGTTTGTGGGGAGTGATCCCTGTCTGGGCAGTGTGTACAGTGTCCGTGGGGAGTGATCCCTGAGTGGGCTGTGTGCACAGTGTCTGTGGGGAGTATTCCCTGACTGGGCAGTGTGTACAGTGTCTAGGGAGAACAATCCCTGTCTGGGCAAAGTGTATAGTGTTTATGGAGCGCAATACCTGACTGGGCAGTGTGTACAACGTTTGTGGGGAGGGTTCCCTGTCTGGGCAGTATGTGCCATGTCTGTGGGGAGTAATCCATGACTGAGCTGTGTGTACAGTGTCTATGGGGTGCAATCCCTGTCTGGTCAGTGTGTACAGTTTCTGTGGGGAGTGATCCCTGTCTGAGCAGTGTGTCCAGTGTCTGTGGGGACTGATCCCTGTCTAGGCAGTGTGTACAATGTCAATGGGGAGTAATCCCTGACTGGGCAATGTTTACAGTGTTTGTGAGGAGTAATCCCTGTCTGGGCAATGTGTACATGTCAATGGGAGCAATCCCTGCCTGGGCAGTGTGTACAGTGTCTGTGGGGATTAATCCCTGTTTGGGCAGTTTGTACAGTGTCTGTGGAGAGTAATCCCTGAGTGGGCAGTGTGTACAGTGTCTGTGGGGAGTAATCCCTGTTTGGGCAGTGTGTACAGTGTCTGTGGGGAATAACCCTGTCTGGGCAGTGTGTACCGTGTCTGTGGGGAGTAATCCCTGTCTGGGCAGTGTGTACAGTGTCTGTGGGGAGCGATCCCTGTCTGTGCCGTGTGCACAGTGTCAGTGGGGAGTAGTCCCTGTCTGGGTAGCAAGTAGAAGATTGGCTGGCTGGCAGAAAGCAGAGAGTATGCATAAATAGGTATTTTTCCGATTGGCAGGATGTAATGAGTTTTGTCCCACAGCGGTTTGTACTGAGGCCTTAACTTTTTATGATTGACATCAATGACTTAGTTGAGGGGAGTGAAGACATGGTAGCTAAGTTTCCAGATGACACAAAGATAGGTGGGAAAGTATGTTGTGAAAGGACATGAGGTTGCAGATGGATATAGATCGGTTGAGTGAGTGGGCAAGGATCTGGCAAATGGAGCTTAATGTGGGAAAATGTGAAGTTGTTCGCTTTGGCAGGTAGAACAAAAAGCTGAGTATTACTTAAATGGAGCCCAGCTGCATAATTCTGAGGTGCAGAGGGATCTAGGTGTTCTAGTACATGAGTCACAAAACTTTAGTATGCCAGTACAACCAGTAATTAAGAAAGCTTTGGAATGCTATCCTTTATTAGGAGACAAACTAAACAAAGTAAGGATGTTGTGCTTCAGTTATACAGGGCATTGGTGAGACTACATCTCGAATATTGTGTGCAGTTTTGGTCTCCTTATTTAAGGAAGGATGTAAATGCATTGGAGGTGGTTCAGAGGAGGTTTACTAGATTGTTACCTGGAATGAGTGGGTTGTCTTATGAGGAAAGGTTGGACAGACTGGGCTTGTTTCCAGTGGAGTTGAGAAGAGTGAGAGGTGATTTGATTGAAGTATACAAGATCCTGAACGGTCTTGACAAGGTGGACGTGGAAAGGATGTTTCCTCTTGTGGGTGAGTCCAGAACTAGGGGGCACTGTTTTAAAATTAGGGGTCAGCCTTTTAGGGCAGAGTTGAGAATTTTTTTTCTCTGAGGGTTGTGCGACTTTGGAACTCTGCCTCAGAAGGTGGTGGAGGCAGGGTCGTTGAATATTTTTAAGGCGGTAGATAGATTCTTGGTAGGCAAGGGAATCAGAGGTTTTCTGGGTTAGATGACAATGTGAAAATCGAAACACATAATGATCAGCCATGATAAAAGCAAAATACTGCCGGATGCTGGAAATCTGAAACAAAAATGAAAATTGCTGGAAAAACTGAGCAGGTGTGACAGCGTGTGTGGAGAGGAATACAGATTAACGTTTCGAGTCTGTATGACTCTTCCAAGACTCCAAAAGTCCTCTCCACAGATGCTATCAGACTTGCTGAGTTTTTCCAGCAACGATCAGCCATGATTTTATTGAATGGCGGACTAGGCTCGGGGGGCCGAATGATCTACTCCTGTTCCTATTTCTTATGTTCTTATATTTTTATCCCTGACTCGCTAGTGTGTACAGTGCCTGTGGGGTATAATCCCTGTCTGGACAGCGTGTACAGTGCCTGTGGGGAATAATCCCTGTCGGGACAGCGTGTACAGTGTCTGTGGGGAATAATCCCTGTCTGGACAGTGTGTACAGCCTGTGGAGAGTAATCCCTGTCTGGGCAGTGTGTACAGTGTCTATGGGGAGTAATCCCTGTCTGGGCATTGTGTACAGTGTCTGTGAGGTGTAGTCCCTGACTGGGCAGTGTGTACAGTGTCTGTGGGCAGTGATCCCTGTCTGGGCAGTGTGTACAGTGTCTATGGCAAGTAATCCCTGTCTGGGCAATGTGTACAGTGTCTGTGAGGAGTAATCCCTGTCTGGGCAGTGTGTACACTGTCTGTGGGGAGTTATCCCTGTCTGGGCAGTGTGTACAGTGTCTGTGGGGAGTAATCCCTGTCTGGGCAGTGTGTACAGTGTCTGTGGGGAGTGATCCCTGTCTGGGCAGTGTGTACAGTGTCTGTGGGGAGTGATCCCTGTCTGGGCCATGTGTCTAGTGTCTGTGGGGAGTGATCCCTAGCTGGGCCATGTGTCTAGTGTCTGTGGGGAGTGGTCCCTGTCTGGGCAGTGTGTACAGTGTCTGCGGGGAGTGATCCCTGTCTGGGCAGTGTGTACAGTGTCTGTGAGGAGTAATCCCTGTCTGGGCAGTGTGTACACTGTCTATGGGGAGTTATCCCTGTCTGGGCAGTGTGTACAGTGTCTGTGGGGAGTAATCCCTGTATGGGCAGTGTGTACAGTGTCTATGGCAAGTAATCCCTGTCTGGGCAGTGTGTACAGTGTCTGTGGGCAGTGATCCCTGTCTGGGCAGTGTGTACAGTGTCTATGGCAAGTAATCCCTGTCTGGGCAGTGTGTACAGTGTCTGTGAGGAGTGATCCCTGTCTGGGCAGTGTGTACAGTGTCTGTGAGGAGTGATTCCTGTCTGGGCAGTGTGTACAGTCTCTGTGGGGAGTGATCCCTGACTGGGCAGTGTGTACAGTGTCTGTGGGGAGCGATCCCTGTCTGGGCAGTGTGTACAGTGTCTGTGAGGAGTGATCCCTGTCTGGGCAGTGTGTACAGTGTCTGTGAGGAGTGATTCCTGTCTGGGCAGTGTGTAGAGTCTCTGTGGGGAGTGATCCCTGACTGGGCAGTGTGTACAGTGTCTGTGGGGAGCGATCCCTGTCTGGGCAGTGTGTACAGTGTTTGTGGGGAGCTATCCCTGTCTGGGCAGTGTGTACAGTGTTTGTGAGGAGCTATCCCTGTCTGGGCAGTGTGTATAGTGTCTGTGGGGAGTGATCCCTGTCTGGGCCATGTGTCTAGTGTCTGTGGGGAGTGATCCCTAGCTGGGCCATGTGTCTAGTGCCTTTGGGGATGGTCCCTGTCTGGGCAGTGTGTACAGTGTCTGTGGGGAGTAATCCCTGACTGGGCAGTGTGTACAGTGTCTGTGAGGAGTGATCCCTGTCTGGGCAGTGTGTACAGTGTCTGTGGGGAGTGATCCCTGTCTGGGCAGTGTGTACAGTGTCTGTGGGGAGTGATCCCTGTCTGGACAGTGTGTACAGTGTCTGTGAGGAGTGATCCCTGTCTGGGCAGTGTGTACAGTGTCTGTGGGGAATAGTCCCTGTCTGGGCAGTGTGTACAGTGTCTGTGGGGAATAGTCCCTGTCTGGGCAGTGTGTACAGTGGCTGTGAGGAGTAATCCCTGACTGGGCAGTGTGTAGAGTGTCTGTGGGGAGTAATCCCTGACGGGGCAATGTGTACTGTATCTGTGGGGAGTAGTCCCTGTCTGGGCAGTGTGTACAGTATCTGTAGGGAGTAGTCCCTGTCTGGGCAGTGTGTACAGTGTCTGTGGAGAAAGTGGCATTTCTTGGACTTGATTATTTTGCTGTGTGCTTTCTGCAGCTTCGAATTCTTTCCCTCCTTCCCTTCCTGCCCCTCCTCCCTGAGGAACTGTATTAACTAGTCTCCACCTCTCTGCCGCTTCACCTACATGTTGGTGTATTAGAGGATTCTGTAAATGATTAATGAGAACAGCTTTCAGTGTGCCATGTTCTTATTCCCACAGGCAGTGCTGGAATAAAACTTGGAACAATGCCAGATTCACCAGCTGATGTTAGAGCCCAGTCCCGATCAACCCCCCCACCGATGCCACTGCCACCTCCCACCATCACACAGGGACCTGCTCGAAACGCTTCCTTCACTCCGGCAACCAGTGAGTAAAATTCATGATTATGGGATCTGCCCAAAATACACACAGGTGAACCCTTACAATATCCATCTCACACCGGCATCACAGGGCTTTACCTGAAACCCTACTTAAATCGATTGAAACCCATTGAGAACAGGTTCTGTAATTTGTAGAGATAACTAGATCAATCCCAGACAGAGAACTGATGGGAAATGCACCCCACATACCTTTTCTGATAATGTTCTTGGGATCTGTAACTGATCTTTCTAATGCTCTGTAACCTTTTTTATTCAGTCGTTAAATGTGAGAGTTGCTAGCCAAGTCAGCATTTATTGTCCACCCCTAAATGTCATTGAGGAGGTGGTGGTGAGCTGCCTTCTTGGACGGCTGCTGTATGTGTGGAAAAGCTCCAACTAGATGAAGAGAAATTTCTTCACTCTAAGGGTTGTGAATCTTTGGAATTATCTACCCCTGTGGGCTATGGATGCTCCATCATTGAATATGTTTAAAACTGAGATAGACAGATTATTGGTCTCTAGGGAATCAAGGGATCTGGGGAGCAGGCAAGGAAAAGGAGTCAAGGCAGAAGATCACTCATGATTGTATTGAATGGTGGAGCAGACTCGCGTTGCCATATGGTCTGCTCTTGCTCCTATTTCTTATGTTCTTACCTTCTTACAGTGCTGTAGGGAGGGAGACCCATGATTTTAACTGAGCTAAGATGGAGGATCGATTATATACTTCCAATTCAGAATGGTGTGTAGCGTGGAGGGGAACTTGGAGTTCTGGTGTTCCCAGGTAACTGCTGTCCTTGTCCTTCTAGGTGGTAGGGGTCATAGATTTGGAAGGTGCTGTCGAAGGAGGCTTGGTGAGTTGGTGCAGTACATCTTGTAGATGTTACACACTGCTACCACTGTGCAACAGTGGTGAAGCGAGTGAATGTTTAAGATGGTGGATGGGGCGCCAGGCAAGTGGCAGCTTTATCCTGGATGGTGTCAAGCTTCTTGAGTGTTGTGGGTGCTGCACTCATCCAGGCAAGTGGGGAGTATTCCATCACACTCCTGACTTGTACCTTGTAGATGGTGGACAGGCTTTGGGGAGTCAGGAGATGAGTTACTTGCCGCAGGATTCCTAGCCTCTGATCTGCTCTTGTAATCATAAGACAAGTTTTTAGGAGGATACAAGTGGACAGAGATAGGTTAAGAGTGGGCAAAAAATGGGCAGATGGAGTATAATGTGGGAAATATGAGGTTGTCCACTTTCGCAGGAAGAATAGAAAAGCAGAACATTAGTTAAATGGAGAGAGACTGCAGAATGCTGCAGTACAGAGGGATCTGAGTGCCTTCGTACATGAGTCACAGGAACTTAGCGTGCAGACACAGCTAGTAGTTAAGAAGGAAAATGTAATGTTGGCATTTATTGCCAGGAGATGGAATATAAAAGTAGGGAAGCCTTGCTACAGCTACACAGGGCATTGGTGAGACAGCGCCTGGAATATTGTGTACAGTTTTGGTCTCCTTCCCTAAGGAGGGATATATTTGCTTTACAATCAGTTCAGAGAAGGTTCACTCACAATTTCCTGGGATGAAGGGGTTGTCTTATGAGGAAAGGTTGAGCAGGTTGGTCCTGTACTCATTGGAGTTTAGAAGATTGAGAGGCGACCTCATGCAAGTATATAAGGTTCTGATCGGGCTTGACGGAATGGATGGTGGGAGGAGTTTTCCCCTCGTGGGGGAATCTAGAGCTAGAGGTATAGTTTAAAACTAAGGGTCTCCTATTTGTGATGCAGATGCGGAAGAATTTCTTCTCACAGAGAGTCATTAGTCTTTGGAATTCTCTTCCACAGAGAACAGTAGAGGCAATGTCATTGAATTTATACTCAAGGCTGGGCTAGACAGGTTTTTGATCTACAAGGAAATAAAGGGTTATGGGGGGGGCAGGCAGTAAAGTGAAGTTAGGGCCACAATCTATTCAGCCATGAACTTATCAAATGGCAGTGCAGGCTTGATGGGCCGAATGGCCTACTCCTGCTCTGGTTTCTTTTGATCTTATAATGGAGTGTGAAACCGTTGAAGGTGGTTGGGCCCAGGACCAATATGCCTTCTAATTTCTCTGTGCTGTTTGTGGCCTCTTTTTGTACTGTATGGCCCTTTAATGATTGTTGCACTCATACATTTTAAAGGGATTTCTAGTTTTGCATGGCCTCTTTGTGCCCTGTGCAGTACGTTCTAGATTGCTGTCTGAGTGCAGACCCGCATAGTACAGAGGGAACACTTCTTCAGACATTGTCCTGAGGAACTCTTGCTGCACTATCCTGGGACTGCGATGATTAGCTTCCAGCAAACATACCCATCTTCTTTAGTTCTAATGCACATGGTCAACGACCTTAAAGATTAACTCCGTTTTTAGCTCAAAGATGCTGCTGGGCCTCCTGAGTATTTGTAGCATTTTTATCTTCCTTTGTGCTGGTTATTGCTGTGATATCACTTTAAGGATATTGTGATATTGCTTTAAAAGAATATGCCAATTGTGTAAACGTGTCGTCAGTGAAGGAACAGGATGTAAGCGTGTAACCAGCAGCCATTGCCTGTGTTAAACCTCGAGGTTAGACATGTTAGCTGAGCTTTCCTGTAGTTTGTATATATCAGTACTACCCTTCAAATAAAAGAATCTACGTTATAGTTTACCAACCCTGCGTGTGTGAGTTGTGATTTTACATGAAGAAAGCCAGTAACAACAGTTAGATAAAGGCAAAATACTGCAGATGCTGGAAATCTGAAACAAAAACAAAAACGCTGGAAAAACTCAGCAGGTCTTACAGCATCTGTGGAGAGAAAGACAGAGTTAACGTTTCAAGTCCCTATGTCTTTGAAGAAGAGTCATACGAACCCGAAACATTAACTCTCTTTCTCTCTACAGAAGCTGTCAGACCTGCTGAGTTTTTCCAGCATTTTTTGTTTTTGTTGTCGTAACAACAGTTGTTGCTCCAGCCAGCGGAGAGATTGTCCCCTGGTTCCCATTAATATCAATTTTGTCAAAGCTTTTTGAAGCCACACCCTGTCAAATGCTGCCTTTATGTTAAGGATAGTCACTCTCACCTGAGCTCTGGAATTCAGTTTTTTTGTCCATGTTTGGATCAAGGCTGTAATGAGAGCTGAGTGGGCCCTGGCAGAACCCAAACTGAACAGGTTATTAATGAGTCAGGGCTGATTGACAGCACTGGAAGCAACACCTGTCTTCATTTTTCTAATAATTAAGAGGAGTCTGATGGAGCAGTAATTGGCTGCTTTGAATTTGCCCTGCTCTTTGTGGACAGGACATTTGAACATACAAAATAGGAGCAGGAGTAGGCCATTCGGCCCCTCGAGCCTGCTCCGCCATTCAATAAGATTATGGCTGATCTGATTGTAACCTCAACCCCACATTCCTACCTACCCCCGATAACCTTTCACCCCCTTGTTAATCAAGTATCTATCTAGCTCTGCCTTAAAAATATTCAAAGACCGGGCAATTTACCACTGTCGGTTGGCACTCTGTAACTGACCATTGTCTCTCAGTGTGATGTAATGCCTGAGCCATGTCTGTGAGTGATGCACTGTTCATTCAGGTTCATGTTACAGCACCAGTCCTTTTATATGGTATTGTAGTTCCTTCACTCTCTGAGTCCCTCACACCCTTTGAAAACAGACGGGGAATCACACACACACAAAAGCGGGAGACCTTGAAATGTTTTTGCTTAACAGATAACAGAGCTATGTAATATAAAGTGAAACAGCATAGGATGTGATCTTCTGTTTCACAGTGCAGGACACCACCAGTATTAGAAAGAATTGGAGAGCCAATGAGCTAAGTCACAAAGTAATAGTTTTAAAAGCTGTAGGTTGTAGAAGGAAGAGAAGACTGAGGGATTCCTTAGTTTCAGTTTATGTGAAAGAATAAGATAGATAGGAAATAATGAGGAGGGAAAGGGTATAGAATAGAGCATCTGGAGTCACATTTCCTTTCATCTCATGTTGAGTCTTGCTTCAGCAAATGAACGCAGTCACACAGTTATATACAGTGGAGCTATAGGTCTATGGGATTGTGCTGTAAGAACAATGGACAGAGAGAGATCCAGAAGGATAATTAAGGGGTTGTAATGTGCAATGGTTCATTTCTGAGATTCCAAAGGTACATATTGGGCTGATGCAGGATCTTAGCATTAGCTCTTTCTTTTCAACCTGGCTCTAATGTGCTTTAAAATTAGTAAGCTGAGTTTCTGATGCTTTAGACACATCTTTAGTTGAAATTGTAATTTTCACAGCAGGGTTACAGAAAGTCATGAAAGTCACTCGGCTTTTCTTGTACAAATTCAGTTTCAATGGCCTCAAGGGTCGTTTCCGTAACCAATACCGTATACCAATACCATATACCACTACCGTATACTAATACTGTATACCAATACTGTATACCAATATTGTATACCAATACCGTATACCAATACCGTATACCAATACTGTATACCAATACCGTATACTAATACTGTATACCAATACTGTATACCAATACCATATACCACTACCGTATACTAATACTGTATACCAATACTGTATACCAATATTGTATTCCAATACCGTATACCACTACCGTATACCAATACTGTATACCAATACTGTATACCAAGCCAAGTCATTTCCTAATATCCACGCCATCAATAAGCAAATTATGAACTACCTGCACAATTACAGGATGGGTAATTAAACCACATTTTAAATTAACTCTATACGAAGGATTGGGTAAATAATTTATATCATTACCCATATCAATATATTTTTATTTAGTGACTTTTCTGGGGGTAAATTCGCATCACCTGTCAACATCAGTGACTGTGTATATCCTGAATCTGTTTGAATAACCATTGACTTCCATATAAATTAAGAGCAGGAGTAGGCCATTCAGCCCCTTGAGCCTCCACTATTCAGTAAGATCATGGCTGATCTGATAGTGGCCTCAATGCCACTACCCTGCCTATCCGCAATACTCTTTGATTCCCTTGTTAGTCAAGAATCTACCTCTGTCTTAAAAATATTCAATGACAGTGCCTCTAGCACTCTCTGAGATGACACTGCCCCTAGCACTCTCTGAGATGACACTGCCCCTAGCACTCTGAGATGACACTGCCCCTAGCACTCTGAGATGACACTGCCTCTAGCACTCTCTGAGATGACACTGCCTCTAGCACTCTCTGAGATGACACTGCCTCTAGCACTCTCTGAGATGACACTGCCTCTAGCACTCTCTGAGATGACACTGCCTCTAGCGCTCTCTGAGATGACACTGCCTCTAGCACTCTCTAAGATGACACTGCCTCTAGCACTCTCTGAGATGACACTGCCTCTAGCACTCTGAGATGACACTGCCTCTAGCACTCTGAGATGACACTGCCTCTAACACTCTGAGATGACACTGCCTCTAGCACTCTCTGAGATGACACTGCCTCTAGCACTCT
Source organism: Carcharodon carcharias (assembly GCF_017639515.1). Lineage (NCBI taxonomy): Eukaryota > Metazoa > Chordata > Chondrichthyes > Lamniformes > Lamnidae > Carcharodon > Carcharodon carcharias. Next base: position 191,388,757 of record NC_054473.1, on the reverse strand, counting down.
CTGAGATGACACTGCCTCTAGCATTCTCTGAGATGACACTGCCTCTAGCACTCTATGAGATGACACTGCCTCTAGCACTCTCTGAGATGACACTGCCTCTAGCACTCTCTGAGATGACACTGCCTCTAGCACTCTCTGAGATGACACTGCCTCTAACACTCTGAGATGACACTGCCTCTAGCACTCTCTGAGACGACACTGCCTCTAGCACTCTCTGAGATGACACTGCCCCTAGCACTCTGAGATGACACTGCCTCTAACACTCTGAGATGACACTGCCCCTAGCACTCTCTGAGATGACACTGCCTCTAGCACTCTCTGAGATGACACTGCCTCTAACACTCTGAGATGACACTGCCTCTAGCACTCTGAGATGACACTGCCTCTAGCGCTCTCTGAGATGACACTGCCTCTAGCACTCTCTGAGATGACACTGCCCCAGCACTCTCTGAGATGACACTGCCTCTAGCGCTCTCTGAGATGACACTGCCCCTAGCACTCTGAGATGACACTGCCTCTAGCACTCTCTGAGATGACACTGCCTCTAGCGCTCTCTGAGATGCCACTGCCCCTAGCACTCTGAGATGACACTGCCTCTAGCACTCTCTGAGATGACACTGCCTCTAACACTCTCTGAGGAAGAGTTCCACAGACTCAAAACAATTCTTCTCATCTCCGTCTTAAATGGGAGACTCCTTATTTTTAAACTGTGTCCCCTAGCTCCAGTCTGTCCCGCAAGGGGAGACATCCTTTCAGCATCCATCCTGTCAACCCCCTCAGGATCTTATATGTTTCACTCAGATCACCTCTAATTCTTCTAAACTCCAACGGATACAGGCCCAGCTTGTCCCACCTTTCCTCAGAAGATAACCGCTTCACCCAGGAAATAACCTCGTGAACCTTCTCTGAACTGCTTCCAATGCAAGCAGCAGTTGAGTGAACCTTGCCTAAATTGCTTCTAATACACTTATAAGCTTTCTTAAATAAGGAGACCAAAACTGTGCACAGTACTCCAGATGTGGTCTCACCAATTCCCTATATAACTGTAGCAAAGCATTTCTACTTTTATATTCCATTCCCCTTGCAGTAAGTGACAACATTCCACTTGCCTTCCTAATCACTTGCTGCACCTGCATACTAACTTTTTGTGATTCATGTACCATGACACCCAGATCCCTCTGTACCTCAGGGTTCTCTAATCTCTCTCCATTTAGATAATATGCTGCTTTTCTATTCTTCCTGCCATAGTGGACACATTCACATTATTCCACATTATACTCCATCTGCCAGATTTTGCCCAGTCACTTAACTATCTATATCCCTTTGCAGACTCTGTACCTCCTCTTGATAACTTACTTTTCTACCTATCTTTGTGTCATCAGAAAATTTAACTATACATTTTGTCCCTTCATCTAAATCATTGATATGTTTGTAAATAGTTGAGGCCCCAGCATTTTTGCTTGTGGCACTCCACTTATTATACCTTACCAACCCAGAAATGACCGACCTGCTTATGCCTATTCTCTATTTCTTGTTAGCTAACCAAACGTCTGTCCATGCTAATATGTTACCCCCTACACCATGAGCTCTTATTTTGTGTAGTAACCTTTGATATGACACCTTGTCAAATGCCTTCTGGAAATCTAAGTACAGTACATCCACAGGTTCCCCTTTATCTACATTTCTTGTTACTTCCTCAAAAAACTCTAGTAAATTAATCAAACACCATTTCCCTTTCACAAAACAATGTTGACTCTGCCTGAATGCATTAAGATTTTCTAAATGCCCCGCTATAATAATAAATTCCAGCCTCCTATAGATGTTAAACTAAATGGCCTGCAGTTTCCTGCTTTCTGTCTTCCTCCTTTCTTGAATAGAGTAGATACAGTCACTATTTTCCAATCTGATGGAACCTTTCCATGACCAAGAGAATTTTGGAAAATTAAAACCAACGCATCTACTATCTCAGCAGCCACTTCCTTTAAGACCCTAGGATGAAGTCCATCAGGACCTGGGGATTTGTCAGCTTTTGGTTCTAATAATTTTCTCAGTCCCCTTTCCCTGAGAAAGTAGATGCGTTGGTTTTAATTTTCCAAAATTCTCTTGGTTATGGAAAGGTCCCATCAGATTGGAAAATAGTGATGTATCTCCTCTATTCAAGAAAGGAGGAAGATAGAAAGCAGGAAACTGCAGGCCATTTAGTTTAACATATATAGGAGGCTGGAATTTATTATTATAGCGGGGCATTTAGAAAATCTCAATGCAATCAGGCAGAGTCAACATTGTTTTGTGAAAGGGAAATGCACTTGGCCTCGAGCCTGCTCCGCCATTCAATAAGATCATGGCTGATCTGATTGGAACTTCAACCCCACATTCCTACCTACCCCTGATAACCTTTCACCCCCTTGTTAATTAATCTTGAGTCACAATTATTTCAAGGATGTTATTTGTATCCTCTACAGTGAAGACATGCAAAATACATGTTCAATTCACCCGCCGTTTCCTTATTTTCCATTATTAATTCCCCATTCTCACTCTAGAGGACCAACACTCACTTTACTTACACTTTTCCTTTTTAAATACCTGTAGAAATTCTTACTACCTGTTTTTATGTTTCTAGCTAGCGTTCTCTCATCCTCTAATTTCTATTTTGTTAGGAACTGAAGATAGTTTAAGTAAGTTGTATTTGTATTTGTCGGTGTTAGAAATAAGCAATAGCTTTAAGTTTTAGCTTTAAGTTTAAGTAAGTAAAATGATTTATTTGTGGGTTAAAAGGGTGAAACCTGGGTCTGGTTTAAAGAATGTTGCCTGCAAGTTTGTGGGTTCGTTTGTATACCTGCATTCTAATGAGGTTTTATGACTCTTGAAGTAGAAAAACTGGGCCGTTGCTTAGCAACAGGGGGTCCACAGACACAGGGAGAAACAGAACAGCAGATTTTTAGTGCAGTTCAAAACAGGAGCTAGGAGAAGCTGAACAGGAGGGAGCTGCAGGAAGCAGATTTCCCCAAAGAGCCGAAGAAAGAGGGTCCCAAGAAGACCTCCTAATCAAAGGAAAAGAACAGGAATCTGGAAAAGGTTCTGTTAAGTGAAGTTAAGAGTGAGGAGCAGAGGAAGACGCCAAATTTAAAGAGAGAAAGCTGCAGGATGCAGACTTAAAGCAAAATAGGCTTGCGAGAAGCCAAAGATCCGAGGTTGGTGACTCTTTATTACGGGCATGTGAATCAGTGGTGTTCGGTTGGCATGGCTGAGTATCTGAGAGAGAGTGCATGAAAGGCGAAGCTTGAATGTACGTGGTGATCTAGAAGAGAAGAACATTAGAAGGAGAGTTCAAAATCCTGGAAGTGGGCCCTTGTGGAAGGTGCCCAAAAGAAAGTGTAATTTGGAAGAAGTTTTCAAGAGTGAAGATTGGGAACCCTCATGTGAAAGACGGAGTTCAGGGAGACCTGTTGGTTCATGCTGTGACAAGTGTCTAGGGCGTGTTGATGGGAGATCCATAGCCTCTGTCTGGGGTGGTATCTTTCACTTGGTTGCAGAGTGTGGGGTGTCTGACCACAGGTCACCTGTTGGTTTACATGGACTGTGTACTAACTGTGAAAATTTGTAACTCGTGTTATCCTTATGAATCTAGATATATCTGTAAAGGTATAGGTGTGGGTGAAAGAGTATGCTAATATAGTTAATCTTTTCTTGTTTAATAAGTGTTTTATCCTTTTGTTATAAGTTCATCAGCTGACTCCTGTGACTCTGTTCAGTAACCGCCCTCCACGTTTCTAAACAAAAAATAAAAGTCAGGATCCATCAAGTCGGTTCCATCCTGGAATCTGACTTGTTCAGTGGTAACATCAGCTAGGATCATAACACCTTCCTTATTAATCTTTTAGTCATTCTTTGCTATTTTTCATATTCTGTCCAATCTTCTGACCTGCCACTCACCTTCGTGGAATTGTACACTTTTTCTTTCAATTTGATACTCCCTTTGACTTCCTTTGATTGCCATGGCTGGTGCATCCTTTCCTTAGAATCATTCTTTCTCATCTTTGCTGAGTGTTATGAAATATCTCCTTAAATGTTCACAATGCATCTCTGCTGACCTATTAACCTAATTTCCCAGTTTACTTTAGCCAGCTCTGTCTTCGCACCCTCATAATTGTCCTTTTTAAGTTTAAAGCAATACTTTTAGACTCACTCTTCTCTCCCTCAAACTAAATGTGAAGTTCAATCATGTTATTTTCGCTGCTACCTAGGGGTGCCTTTACTATGAAGTCATTAATTAATCCTGTCTCGTTGCACATTACCAGATCTAGTTTAGCCTGCTCTCTGGTTGATGCTAAAACGTGCTGCTCTAAGAAGCTGTCCTGAAAACACTGTATGAACTTGTCATCCAAGATACCCTTGCCAATCTGATTTGTTTAATCTCTATGTAGATTAAAATCACCCATGATTATCTCCATACCTTTGTCACAAGCCCCATTATTTCTTCCTGTATACCCCAATCTACAGTGTGGTTACTGTTAAGGGGCTTATAAACCTCTCCCACAAGTCATTTCCTACCTTTACTATTTCTTAACTCTACCCAAACTGATTCTACATCTTGATCTCTAATGTACTAATGCCACCTTTAATTAACAGAGCTACAGCTGCACCTTTACCTAGCTTCCTGTCCTTCCGAAATGTCATGAACCCTCGAATAATCAGGTCCATGACATTGTCATCTTGGAGCCATGTCTCTGTAATGGCTGTCAGATCATACATATTTATTTCTATTTGCGTTCTCAATTCGTCTGTTTTGTTATGAATGCGACAGGTATTTAGATACAGAGCCTTTAGTTCTGGGCATTTACTATTTTTGCAATCTCTAGCTTTATCTGCTCACTCATTCTTAATTTTGTATTCTCTGTCCCTCCCTGCCACACTCTGATCATTATTTCCCTTAATGCTACCATGCTCTCTTGCCTTGTCTTCTCTCAATTTAGTTTAAAGCCTTCTCTACCATCCTAGTTATACAACTTGTCAGAACACTGGTCCCAGATAGTTCAGGTGAAGACTGTTCCAAAGCTACAGTTCCCACTTTCCCAAGTCTTGGTGCCAGTGCCCCAAGAATCAAAACCCATTTCTCTCACACTGAAACCCATTTCCTCCTGCTTCACCAGACAAGAATCAGGATACTTCACTTTTAAATAACAACATCCATAATTTCCTGCACCCTGACCCACTTTAGTAGCGAATAAAAGAGAATATATAGGTTTGTCATCATCATTTAACCACCAGAGCACTATTTTCTGGAGGAGCACTGTGCAGTCTTACAGATGCTAAAGTTTGCTTTTGATTTCCAACATTCAGCCTTCACATGTCCTTTTTTTTATAATGAAGACAGCATGTTAGTACTCTTGAATCAACCTTACCCTCCTGTCTCTCTTACTACTCTGAGGAGGGACTGTTTCTTCACCCAGGCCATTTCCTCATTACGATCAGGTTTCTTACCTCTCCAGATTCTCTGTGAGCTTACAAACAAACTTTTGTGGGACCTTATTCCCAAAGGGACACTTTTTAAAGTCTTCTATCAGCATCATCTCTCTAAGTCTTGTTCAACCTTCATAGACCAAAAACACTTAACAATCACCATTTCCTTTTTTCTAGCAAATTCCACAAAAGTCTGACACTGTTTTTTCCTTTAATTCCTGTCAGTAAACCTCAGGCACTAACTCATAGGAATTCAAAACCGCAGTTTTCACTGTACCATAGTCACCAGTCATTCAAATTGAAAGAGATGAGTCCATTTCCAAAGCTTCTCCTATGAACACACTCTTCGGTAAAATAGTCCAATTTTGTAGCAATTTTCTCAAATGACACAAAATACATTTCACTTCCTCACTGAATTTAGGCACTAATCAAATACTATATTCCTTGCCAAATCAAAACCAGGAGTTAATTCTGAGTCATCCTCAAATTTTATTGCCACCCCTTGTTTGCGTAAATCTATACTTTCCTCTGTCTAGTTCAAACTTTCTCACTCCTCTTTCTCTCTCTCTTTGGAATTTCAAGTTTTTTTTCATTTCTTTCTTTCTCAAATTCAAGTTTTCTCTTTTTTTCATTTTCCTCTCTTATGGATTCAAGTTTTTGTCTTTCTCTATCACTTTACAGTTCAAGTTGTTTCATTTGTAATTGAAGTCTAGCTAACTCTACCTGATCGCTAATAGGAACGTCCTTTTCCTCCTCAAGGTTCAAGTGCTGAGCCACTACTTCAACAACCTCTCACCTCTTAGCTCCTACTTTCAAGTCATACTCTAATTTCTCCACCGTGGCCTTCAAATTAATCTTTGTTAACTGTTAAGGCACTAACAGACAAATTTTGGCCTTCCAAAAATGCATGAGCAACAGAAGTAGCCATGTTGACATCCCACTGAATACAGCAGAAGTAAATGTGAAATCTTATTTGATTAAATTCCGCAAAATGCCTGTGTGTCTGTTTTACAGCCTTTGAATTCAATTGTGCAAAAGCCCTCAATCTGTTCTGATCCCCGTAGAGATCAAAAACTTTTAAAAAGAATTGCTCGCAATCGACAGAAATAACCGACCAATAAGATTTCACATTTTAAGACTTTTACTGTGGCAAATAAACTAAAATGAACATAGATCAAACATTACTTAACAGGCAACTAATACATCAAACTAAAGAAAAGGTACTTTTACATTAACTATCTAATGCTTAGTGTCAGAGAGAAATGAGCCTGCTGGTGAGTCGGGATTAACTTTGGGCTTGTTCCTATAACACTACACACCTGACAGAAGTGTGTTGCATAGAGAAAGGGGTTGTAAGATGTATCTTGATTGCATTAGAACTCTGGAGTTTTCTAGGATTTAAACAAACAGGACTTCACATTTATTCCTGCTGTATTCAGTGGGATGTCAACATGGCTATTTCTATTGCTCAGGCATTTTTGGAAAGAGAAAATGTATCTGTTGGTGCCTTAAAACAGTTAACAAAGTGTCAATATTTGCAGGGAATCCCTGGGAGTGTGTCTGTATTTGCTGGGGATTCCTTGGGGGACTAAACAGCCTGTTCCTTTTCCTCATGTGTGACTATGATGGTCCTCGATCACATCATTTGTGTACCAAATTGATGAACTCAGTATTGGAATGTGATATCATCAGTATCTGGGTGAATGGATTGGGTCCCATCAGCCACTCCTAACTTTACCCTGGATTGCAACTAAGCCCCTCTTTCTGTTTCTCTTAGCAGAGATGAATGGGAATAGTCACTCACTGACTGCAATCAGCAGAGCTTCATCCACCCCCAACGGGTTCAGCAATGGTCCTGCCACCTCAACCACCGCCTCTCTCACTAATCAACAATTACCTCCTGCCTGTGGAGCCAGACAACTTTGCAAACTGAAGCGTTTCTTGACCGCATTGCAGCAGTTCGCCAATGATCTATCTCCAGAAATCGGAGAGCGTGTGAGGAGCTTGGTGTTGGGACTTGTGGTAGGTGGTTCCCTGATCTTAATTGAACAATCCTCAGCAGGTCGTAGCTAATAATTGGGCCCTTCTTTAATTCTCTGAGGGCAGTGTGGCACAGATCCATTGATAACTGGAATACTGGAATCAGTTCCTATTTTACTCCAAATTTATTGGACTTGAACTGTTCCATGCTGCTTGTCTGGGTCTGTATCCTGGAACCGGTTCCCTAATTTCATTTAGATAATGAAACCTGCTTCCCTTACCCATTCTGGGCCTATATGTGACTCCAATCCCACATTAACATGACTGATTCTTAACTGCCCTCCAGCTTGTGGTTCAAGTAGACACCAGCTAACCACCTTCTCAGCACACGGATAGGCAATAAATGCCGGCCTTGCTGGAGATGTCCACATCCCCAGATACCTTTTTTTTAATGTCTCAGTTGAGTTTTGGATGGTGCAGATACTGAACAGTGCTTCTCCAAATTCGACATGAATATTGCGATTAATTGGAGAATGTTATTCAGAGGGACCACCAGATGACTAGTCCAGGAAGTGGCAAAATATGTTGTGAGGCAGCATTCTTCTGAGTTTTGGGCTGAAGATAATGCTGCTTAATTCCATATCTGTGTTTGATGGGACAGTGCGGACAGAGTTTTCCTGTGTTTCTAACCACATTTTTTGCCTGCCCTGGGAGTGTTTGATGGGGACAGTGTAGAGGGAGCTTTACTCTGTATCTAACCCCGTGCTGTACCTGTCCTGGGAGTGTTTGATGGGGACAGTGTAGAGGGAGCTTTACTCTGTATCTAACCCCGTGCTGTACCTGCCCTGGGAGTGTTTAATGGGGACAGTGTAGAGGGAGCTTTACTCTGTATCTAACCCAGTGCTGTACCTGCCCTGGGAGTGTTTGATGGGGACAGTGTAGAGGGAGCTTTACTCTGTATCTAACCCCATGCTGTACCTGCCCTGGGAGTGTTTGATGGAGACAGTGTAGAGGGAGCTTTACTCTGTATCTAACCCTTGCTGTACCTGCTCTTGAATATGTTTGATAAGGTAATGTAGAGAGAGCTTTAGAGTGAGCCTTACTCTGACGGCACCCAGCCCTACCTCACCATCACTTCTGTCAACCCCCTCACTGACTCTAAATTATCTGACTGCTTGTCCAACATCAGAACTGGATGAGCAGAAATTTTCTCCAACTAAATATTGGGAAGAATGAAGCCATTGTCTTTGGTCCCCATTAAACTCCATTGCCTCACTACCAACTTCATCCCTCTCCCTGGCAGCTATCTGAGGCTGAACAGAACTGTTCAGGAACACTGGTAATAGGAGTAGTAGTAGTCTATTCATCCCATCGAGCCTGTTCCGCCATTCACTACAAACATGTCTGATCTCAGCCTTCAACTGCACTTTCTCATCCGCATCCCATTACCCTTAATTCACAGAGACCAAAAATCTCTTCACCCAAGCCTTAAATGTATTCAACAATAGTGCATCCACAACCCTTTGGGATAGAGTTTCCAACTTTGATGTTGCAATTGACCCTGAGATGAGATTCCAACCACGTATCTGCGTCATCGCTAAGACCGCCTATATTGCCTGACTCTGCTGAGTCTCATCTGCCACTGAAATCCTCAACCTTGTGTATCTATTCTCTGGGCTTGAGTATCCCAATGCTGGCCTCACGGTTTCCACCCTTTGTAAACTTCAAGTCATCCAAAACTCTCTCCTACCCATGTTTTTTTTATTAATTTACGGGATGCGGCTTTGCTGGCTGAGCCAACATTTATTGCCCATCCATAGTTGCCCTTGAGAAGGTGGTGGTGAGCTGCCTTCTTGAACCGCTGCAGTCCATGTGCTGCAGGTACACCCACAGTGCTGTTAGGAAGGGAGTTCCAGGATTTTGACCCAGCGACAGTGAAGGAACGGTGATATATTTCCAAGTCAAGATGGTGAGTGACTTGGAGGGGAACTTCCAGGTGGTGGTGTTCCCATGTATCTGCTGCCCTTGTCCTTCTAGATGGTAGTGGTTGTGGATTTGGAAGGTGATGCCTAAGGAACCTTGGTGAGTTCCTGCAGTGTATCTTGTAGATGGCAAACACTGCTGCTACTGTGCGTCGATAGCGGAAGGAGTGAATGTTTGTGGATGTGGTGACAATCAAGTGGGCTATTTTGTTCTGGATGGTGTCAAACTTCTTGTTGGAGCTGCACTCATCCAGGCAAGTGGAGAGTTTTCCATCACATTCCTGACTTGTGCTTTGCAGATGGTGTCCAGGCTTTGGGGAGTCAGGAGGTGAGTTACTCATCGCAGGATTCCAAACCTCTGACCTGTTCTTGTAGCCACAGTGTTTATATGGCTAGTCCAGTTCAGTTTCTAGTCAATGGTAACCCCCCAGGATGTTGATAGTGTGGGATTCTGTGATGGTAATACCACTGAATGTCAAGGGTTAGAATCTTTCCTGTTGGAGATAGTCATTGCCAGGTACTTGTGTGGCATGAATGTTACTTGCCACTTGTTAGCCCAAGTCTGGATATTGTCCAGGTCTTGCTGCATTTGGACGTGGACTGCTTGCATGTCTTGGCTTGTATCAAGTCCTGTTCACCTATCGTTTCTGTTGTCGCTGACCTACACAGGCTCTGACTTAATACCTCGATTTTAAATTCTTATCCCAGTTTCCAAATCCCTCCCTTCCCTACCTCTGTAATCTCCTCCAGCCACACAAATCCTCTGAGATAATTGCACTGCTCCATTTCTGGCCTTCCTGATTTTAATAGTTCAGCTGCCTACGTCCTAAGCTCTGGAATTCCCTCCCTAAATCTCTCTATCTCTACTTTTCTTTCATCCTTTAAGACATTCCTTAAAACCCATATCTTTGACCAAGCTTTCGGTCAGCTGACCTGATATCTCTCGTGTGGCTCAGGGTCAAATTTTGCTTGATAATGCTCCTGTGAAGTGCTTCGGGATGTTTTAAAGGCGTTACCTAAATAGAGGCTTTTTAAAAATTCTTTCATGGGATGTGAGCATCACTGGCCAGCATTTGTTTGCCATCCCTAATTAGCCTGGGACTAAGTGGTTTGCTGGGCTATTTCAGAGGACAGTTACGAGTCAACCATATTGTTGTGAGTCTGGAGTCACATGTAGGCCAGACTGAGTAAAAATAGCACATTTCTCTCCCTCAAGACATTAGTGAACCAGATGGGGTTTTACAGCAATCAATGATAGTTTCATGGTCTCCATTACTGAGACTAGTTTTATAGTCCAGGTTTTATTAATTGAATTTAAATTTCACCAGCTGCCATGGTGGGATTTGAACCTGTGTCCCCAGAGCTTTAGTCTGGGCTTCCAGATTCCTAGTCTAGTGGCATTGCCACTACGGCATAATGTTGTATCTAACCTGTGCTGTCATCCTGCTGTTATTTTTCTCCCTCTCCCTCTCATTGTTTTCCCCTTTAAACATCACACTGGTTTACATGCCCGCTGTGGCTAATGGATGTATGTCCTGGAGTGCTCGCTCTATCATGGCCAGTCAGGAGCAATAGAATGGTGGCTCAAGGATCCTCTTGCTCCTGTTCGACGTTGTTGGTAAACTGGTTGATGGATCCTGTTTCATTCTAAATAATTAATCTGAAAATAATTCTTCAAAAGTAATTTTTGAACTCAAGGGCATTCCTGATGTCCAACTCAAAACTTAACCATAGCCAATTGTGTGGAGCAATTTTGTCATTCTGCTTCCACCCTCCAGAACCTACCATGAAATTCTTCTGTGATGTGAAGAATCTGAATATTTGATTCCCTCTCTTTGCTCCCTCCCTTCTCCCACTCACCCCATCATTCCTCCCAATTCTCACTCCTCCCACTCTCCTCTCCTCCCTCTCACCCAATTCTCCTTCCTCATTCCCTCTACTGTCATTCTCTCCCCACTTCCTCTCTGCCCCACCTTTGCCCCAAACACCACCTCTCTGCCACTCTCCCCACTCTCTGCAATCTCCACCTCTGCCCTTTTCCCCCTCTTTACCCCTGTCACAGCTTCTATGCCCCTTTTTCCCCTCCCTCTGTGCCTCACCTCCTTTATGCCCACCTCACCCCCTCTATGCCCCTCACACCCTTTATGTTCTCCTCACCCCTCTATACCTCCTCACCCCCCTATACTCCCCCCGCCACTTCTATGGCTGCCCTCCCTCATGTCCTTCCCACACCCCCTCCCAGCCCCATCCCTTACCACCCTTCCTCACTCCCTTCCCTCAGTCCTCTCCTGCACCTTCCCTCCCCTCCACTCTTCCCTTCAATACATCGACCCTCCTGCTCCCCACTCTCCAACCCTTGCTGCCCCCTTCACCCTCCCCCTCCTCTCTCTCCCTCCCCACAGTCTACTCCCCTTCACCATCCACACTCCTTTCTCTGCCCTCACCTATCTGCCCTCCTATTATTTCCTCTGTTGTCTCCGTTCGCCTCTTCATCTCCTCTCTCCGACTTCCCTCCTCTCTCTCCCCACCCTCTCTCCCCCTACTATCAACATCCTGGGGGTTACCACTGACTGAAACTGAACTGGACTAGCCATATAAATACTGTGGCTACAAGAGCAGGTCAGAGGCTGGGAATTCTGCAAAGTGTAACTCACCTCCTGACTCCCCAAAGTGTGTTTACCATCTACAAGGCCCCAGTCAGGGGCGTGATGGAACACTCCCCACTTTTTGCCTGAATGAGTGCAGTTCCAACAACCCTCAAAGCTCAACACCATACAGGATAAAGCAGCCTGCTTGACTGGCACCCCATCCACAAATATTCACTCCCTCCACCACCGACACACAATAGCAACATGTACTGTGTAGGATATACAACGCAGAAAACAGTCATTCAGCCCAGCTTGTTCATAGCAGCGTTTATGTTTCCATCGAGTTTCCTCCTATCTTTCCTAGTCTAAATTTTTGATTCCATGGGCTTCAATTTTGCTAACAAGCTTAATATGTGATACTTTATCAAACGCCTTGTCCATTCACACAACATCTCTTTTACTTCATCCCAAAACTCATTCAAGTTAGCCAAACACTATCTTCACTAAATGAATCTATGCTGGCTCTCTTTCAGTATCCCATGCTCATAAGCAGCTGTTCATTTTCTCCTGGATGATAGTTTCTAAAACCTTCCCTACCATTGACATTAAACTGTCTTGTAATTGCTAGGTTTATCCTTCTCTCCTTTCTTTGAACAAGGGTATAACGTTTGCAATCTTTCATTCTTCTGACACACTCCTGTAGCTAAGTAGGATTGAAAAATTACTGTCATCTGCATTTCTTAAATTTCTACCCTTCTCTCAGCAACCTTGAATACCCTGTCTCCCTCGCTCCTCTCCACCCTGTCTCCCACCGTTCACTTGCTGTTTGTTGTAGCTCAGTGTGTTGCAGTTGTAACACAGTATGATCCCCTCCTTTTCACTTGAAAAGTATAAATTTAAAACCCACTGTACATGAGCACGCGCAGTGTCTCAGGTGGCCCAGCTCAATTTCAGCTGCTTGCTACTACTTGCCATTTTGTTTCTCAGTGCCTGTCCATTGCTATCTTTGGTATATCTATGTTACAGTGATGTTATACTGTTGATGTGCTCATGATGTCAATGTGTGGCTGCTTTTGCTGATCTGAGATGATCACGTTATTTTTGTCTGTTGCAGAATTCCACCTGGACCATTGAGGATTTTCATTCAAAGCTGCAGGAAGCAACAAACTTCCCCCTGAGACCTTTTGTAATTCCTTTCTTGAAGGTAGAGAGCCACCTCATTTTATCCTCTTTCCTGGGTAAGGTCCTGGTCTAGAAATGATATTTGTCATCCCTGTAGTCTTGAGAGCATCAGAATTCTGTGTTGATGCTGAGGAGTATAATATCAGTTTGAATGCTCCAATGTCATAAAGGAGTAGTTTAGCTTTAACTGAACCCCTGCTTTCTCCTCACCCGGAGCACCCACTTTCTCTTTCCCTCATCATGCTGCTTTCTCCCCTTACTCTTCCCATCTGCGTTCTCCTTCCTCACACCCCTCCACCCTCGGCTTTCTCTGACACCACTCCCTGCCTTGGTTTTTCCACCCAACTCCCCCTGCTTTCTATTCCCACCCCCCCCCCGTCTCTCCCTCCTACTGCAACTGTCACCTGCTTTAAGAACATAAGAGCTAGGAGCTGGATTAGGCCATTTGGCTCTTCAAGCCTACTCTGCCATTTAGTGTGATCATGGCTGATCTTCTACCTCAAATGCACCAGTTGCACTATCCCAATATCTCTTCATTTCCTTGGGCTTGTGGCAGATTTCTGTCTTGTAAGATGACGATTTGCACTGTGGTGGTCAGCTCTGCATTGAGCATTGCCTGGTGTGTTTCAGGAGCCCCACTCTGGCATGGCAGTCTCTGTTTCATTTGCTACAGAGGAAGACAGTGGGCTCAGGAGGTGCACGAACCCTGCCCTCTGTTTTCCCTGGACCCTCTTCTTGGCCAGTTGAACTTTTCGTTTCTGCTCACCTGTTCTAACGCCCTTCCAAACAGCCGGCCTCCAAAGGTCATGACCCTCAGTGACATTGACAACTGGGAGACAGTTGCTATTAGCCATCTTCATATCTCAATAGCAGGGGTCATTGCCAAAGAGGTGTGGACACCCAGAAGGTCATGACCCAGTGGCCATTTCCTTAATTTCCTAAGTATCCAAACACCGATTGACCTAAGTCTTGAATATACTCAAGGACTAAACATCTGCAGCTCATTGAGGTCCAGAACTTCAACATTTTACCCCTCTTTCTATCCTGTCCCTGGCTTTCTTTTTCTCCCATCTCCCCCTGCTTTCCTTCACCCAATGGTAATGTTGCAGTGCCACCACTGCCAGGAGGATGTAATTGCAATGTGACAAATTTACATCGGTAGTTTCCATTCTGAATGTTGGATAGGGAATTAAGGTAGAAACTGAGAGGACACAAGAGGAAGCTTTACAACCTTGAGCGAGATTTTCCCGTACAGGATAATGGATGTGGGACAACATCCTCAAAAGATTTTTCTGGATTACTTGGCGCCTTTAGAAGTAGAATCAATATCTGTTTAGAATGCAGGTTGAGGGTGAGTGAGAGGTTAACAGCACCATTGGATTATTTCAGGGCAGATTGTAAAGGAAAAGATGGAATTGGGTGGGTGGTGAAAGATTCTATATGGAAAAATCATCCTGTATGCTCAAGACAAGGCGGGACTGTGGGTCAAATAGCCTCTTCTCACTCAGGTCTTTATTGTTATTCTGTATATTTCAGGCCAATCTGCCACTGTTACAACGGGAACTTCTCTACTGTGCTCGGCTTGCAAAGCAAACACCAGCTCAGTACTTGGCCCAGCATGAACAGTTGCTTCTCGATGCTAATTGCACCTCATCCATTGACTCCTCAGAAATCCTGCTGGAAGTGAATGAAAATGGTAAACGAAAGACCCCTGACAGGTGGGTGTGGCATCACCTAATTGAAACCTCAATCGCCTTCAGTCACCTCTCAAACCAGAGCAGAAAGCTGTTACTTGAAGAGTATCCAGCATGTTACACTAACACACCGTGTGCATTGTTACCCTTACTTCTGTGTTTTTATAGGCCCATAATCCTCTAAACCAGGACTGCTGGCAGCATGATACCTTTTATTGAGTCAGGTCTGATGACAGACATTCTGATACCTTGCAACTTAAGTAAATGGAAACTTGATTCCTGACAATATGGGATCAAACATTCAGTGAGATCATAGGAATGGAAGGAGGCCATTTGACAGCCCCTTGATAAAAACAAAAAAACTGCGGATGCTGGAAATCCAAAACAAAAACAGAATTACCTGGAAAAACTCAGCAGGTCTGGCAGCATCAGCGGAGAAGAAAAGAGTTGACGTTTCGAGTCCTCATGACCCTTTGGCAGAACTTGAGTTCGAGTCCAAGAAAGAGTTGAAATATAAGCTGGTTTAAGGTGTGTGGGGGGGGTGGCGGGGAGAGAGAGAGAGAAGTGGAGGGGGGCTGTGGTTGTAGGGACAAACAAGCAGTGATGGAAGCAGATCATCAAAAGATGTCAACAACAATAGAACAAAAGAACACATAGGTGTTAAAGTTGGTGATATTACCTAAACGAATGTCCTGATTAAGAATGGATGGTAGGGCACTCAAGGTATAGCTCTAGTGAGGGTGGGGAAGAGCATAAAAGATTTTAAAATATTTAAAAATAATGGAAATAGGTGGGAAAAGAAAAATCTATATAATTTATTGGAAAAAAAAGGAAGGGGGAAACAGAAAGGGGGTGGGGATGGGGGAGGGAGCTCAAGACCTAAAGTTGTTGAATTCAATATTCAGTCCGGAAGGCTGTAAAGTGCCTAGTCGGAAGATGAGGTGTTGTTCCTCCAGTTTGCGTTGGGCTTCACTGGAACAATGCAGCAAGCCAAGGACAGACATGTGGGCAAGAGAGCAGGGTGGAGTGTTAAAATGGCAAGCGACAGGGAGGTTTGGGTCATTCTTGCGGACAGACTGCAGGTGTTCTGCAAAGCGGTCGCCCAGTTTACGTTTGGTCTCTCCAATGTAGAGGAGACCACATTGGGAGCAACGAATGCAGTAGACTAAGTTGGGGGAAATGCAAGTGAAATGCTGCTTCACTTGAAAGGAGTGTTTGGGCCCTTGGACGGTGAGGAGAGAGGAAGTGAAGGGGCAGGTGTTGCATCTTTTGCGTGGGCATGGGGTGGTGCCATAGGAGGGGGTTGAGGAGTAGGGGTTGATGGAGGAGTGGACCAGGGTGTCCCGGAGGGAGCGATCCCTACGGAATGCTGATAGGGGGGGTGAAGGGAAGATGTGTTTGGTGGTGGCATCATGCTGGAGTTGGCGGAAATGGCGGAGGATGATCCTTTGAATGCGGAGGCTGGTGGGGTGATAAGTGAGGACAAGGGGGACCCTATCATGTTTCTGGGAGGGAGGAGAAGGCGTGAGGGCGGATGCGCAGGAGATGGGCCGGACACGGTTGAGGGCCCTGTCAACGACCATGGGTGGAAAACCTCGGTTAAGGAAGAAGGAGGACATGTCAGAGGAACAGTTTTTGAAGGTAGCATCATCGGAACAGATGCGACGGAGGCGAAGGAACTGAGAGAATGGGATGGAGTCCTTACAGAAGCGGGGTGTGAGGAGCTGTAGTCGAGGTAGCTGTGGGAGTCAGTGGGTTTGTAATGGATATTGGTGGACAGTCTATCACCAGAGATTGAGACTGCAAGGTCAAGGAAGGGAAGGGAAGTGTCAGAGATGGACCACGTGAAAATGATGGAGGGGTGGAGATTGGAAGCAAAATTAATAAATTTTTCTAAGTCCCAACGAGAGCATGAAGCAGCACCGAAGTAATCATCGATGTACCAGAGAAAGAGTTGTGGAAGGGGGCCGGAGTAGGACTGGAACGAGGAATGTTCCACATACCCCATAAAGAGACAGGCATAGCTGGGGCCCATGCGGATACCCATAGCCACACCTTTTATTTGGAGGAAGTGAGAGGAGTTGAAGGAGAAATTGTTCAGCGTGAGAACAAGTTCAGCCAGACGGAGGAGAGTAGTGGTGGATGGGGATTGTTCGGGCCTCTGTTCGAGGAAGAAGCTAAGGGCCCTCAGACCATCCTGGTGGGGGATGGAGGTGTAGAGGGATTGGACGTCCATGGTGAAGAGGAAACGGTTGGGGCCAGGGAATTGGAAATTGTTGATGTGATGTAAAGTGTCAGAGGAATCACGGATATAGGTGGGAAGGGACTGGACAAGGGGAGAGAGAAGGGAGTCAAGATAACGAGAAATGAGTTCTGTGGGGCAGGAGCAAGCTGAGACGATCGGTCTACCGGGGCAGTTCTGTTTGTGGATTTTGGGTAGGAGATAGAAGCGGGCCGTCCGAGGTTGGGCGACTATCAGGTTGGAAGCTGTGGGAGGAAGATCCCCAGAGGAGATGAGGTCAGTGACAGTCCTGGAAACAATGGCTTGATGTTCAGTGGTGGGGTCATGGTCCAGGGAGAGGTAGGTGGAAGTGTCTGTGAGTTGACGCTCAGCCTCCGCGAGGTAGAGGTCAGTGCGCCAGACAACAACAGCACCACCCTTGTCAGCGGGTTTGATGACAGTGTCAGGATTGGACCTGAGAGAATGGAGTGCAGTAAGTTCAGAGAGAGACAGGTTAGAATGGGTGAGAGGAGCAGAGAAATTGAGACGACTAATGTCGCGCCGACAGTTCTCAATGAAAAGATTAAGAGAAGGTAAGAATCCAGAGGGAGGGGTCCAGGTGGAGGGAGAATATTGGAGATGGGTAAAAAGATCCGTTGAACTGGGAGAGGACTCCTGCCCAAAGAAGTGAGCCCGGAGACGAAGACGGCGGAAGAAGAGTTCAGCATCGTGCCGAGCCCGAAATTCATTGAGGTGAGGGCGTAAGGGTATGAAACAGTCCTTTGCTGAGCACTGAACGTTCAGCATCGGAGAGGGGAAGGTCAGGGGGTATAGTGAATACACGGCTGGGGCTGGGATTGGAAGATGGGGTGGGGACAGAGGGACAGGCAGGGGTGGAGGGTCCTAGATGGGTGTTGGTGTCGATGAATTGTTGGAGCTTGCGTTCCTTAGCACTTGAGAGAAAGAGAAAAAGTTTCTTGTTGAGGCGTCGGATGAGCCGAAGAATAAAATGAAACTGGGGGCATGCGCAGCTTTGAAAAAGGATACGGCGGTGCTGCTGCAGGGAGAGGTCGAGTGTGTTCATATGGCGGAGCATGGCACTGAGTGTGGATTTCAGAATGTGAAGAGAACAGCAGTCCGAGAAACGTTTTATGTCCCGGAGATACCTGTAATCCTAGGTGAGTTCGAAACATGAGGGGTGGAATTTCAGTTGAAATCCACGTGGGGTAAGTCGGAGACGGAGACAGTCACTGAGAAAGGAGATATGGCTGTGAAGGCGGGTTTTAGTAAACACCTTGTCAAACACCAGGAGGGAAATGGAAAGCAGTGAAGGTGAGCAAGGCAAAAGAGAGATACGGAAATCTTGTCGCAGAAAAGAACAGAACTTCTTCAAGGAGGTAGGCATTTCTTGAAGAGCAGTGGCAGTCAATTAAACACAGAGATAAAAACAAAAAAACTGCGGATGCTGGAAATCCAAAACAAAAACAATTACCTGGAAAAACTCAGCAGGTCTGGCAGCATCGGCGGAGAAGAAAAGAGTTGACGTTTTGAGTCCTCATGACCCTTTGACAGGCCCTTTGAGCCTGTTCCACACCATTCGATTAGAATATGGCTCATCTGTATCTTAACTCCATCCAATCATCTTAGTTCCTTAAAATTTTTAAACCCTTAATCAATAAAAATCCATCAATCCCAGTTTTTAAATTACATCCTCAGCCTCACAGCTTTTTTGGAGGAGAGATTTCCAGATTTCCACTATCCTGTGTGTGAAGAAATGCTTTCTGACATCAGCCTGGCTCTAATTTTCAGGTTAAGCCCCGTGTTTTGGCTTCCTGCACCAGAGGAAATCATTTTTCTCTATCTATCCTATCAAATCCTTTAATCTTCTTAAACACCTCAATCAGATCACGTCTTAAATTTCAATACTTGGGGAAATACAGGCCTAGTCTATGCCAGTGGTTGTCAAACTTTCTTTTGTTGGAGGACTCTTTTTCAAATGGATTAATAATCATAGACACCCATTTAAATTATAACACCAGATAATACTCGTAATATGGAAGTGCTGCAAGTAAGGAATGTTCTAATAATGCTTTTTGGGGAGGTGGTGGCATAGTGGTATTGTCACTGGACTAATATTCCAGATACCCAGGGTAATTCTCTGGGAACCTGGGTTGGCAATTGTTGTAAAAACCCACCTAGTTCACTAACGCCCTTTAGGGAAGGAAACCTGCTGTCCTTACCTGGTCTGGCCTACATGTGACTCCAGACCCACAGCAATGTGGTTGACTCTTAAATGCCCTCTGAATTCTCAATAAATGCTGGACTAGCCAGTGACACCCACAACCCATGAATGAATTAAAAAAAAACAGGCATTTATGAATAGATTCAGTGTGATGACATGTTTGCTTCTTGTTGCCGAGTTTGTCTGTCCTTGGTATGATGTTTGACAGTGGCATTCATAAATCATTTTCCACTTCCAGCTGGAACGTACACTAGTTTTTATTGCTGCCTTAGCAGAAAGTGATGTTCCATTATGTTCATTGTTGGGAAAGTTAACCACATTTTCAATGTTTCTTTTACCAATTCTGACTACTCCAAGCAACAGATGGCCAAAACTGGGAAGATGTTTGCTGCTCAAACTTAATTCTCATTGACTGGTCATAGGATAGCTCCATCAGCTCCCCTTCTGCTGTGATAACAAGTGATGTACAAAAATTGAAAATGCAGCCTGAACCCAGTTGTGCTTATCCGTTTATATTTTCAAAATAAACACGGAAATGCTCTGCCGAGCTTAATGCAGGATTTGCACAGATGGAAGATCCAGCAGCTCTTTACGAAGATCAGAATAATCAGCTGAGAGATAACCAATGTACTTCAACATGAAACAATAATTCTTCATGTCCTGTACCCCACAGCTTTGCAAACAAATCTGAATCACAGGTCTGGCCTTTACAAAGTTCACAGCTATGACAGCTGCATTTGTGTAATTCAGGCTCCATTCTTTTTGAAATAAGGGCTTGGTGACGTAACATACAATCTGTCACCATTACCTGTGGGTTTACACCAACAACATCATTTCCATTGCCTGTTATATTGGCAGCATCATCTGTGTAAACAGAAACACTATTCTCCCACTTGAGCCATTCTGATACCATGAAGTTATACAGTAACTTGAAAAATTCCTCATCTGTTGCTCATTCTAGTAAAGCCCGACAAGAAACAAAACCTTGTAAAATTTCCTCCAGTCAAACATAGCGAATATCAATGTCCATAGAGACCAATAAATTTTAAAAAGAAATTGGAATTCCCAGTGACCAACTTAAGATTTCAAATTTTACAACTTTTAGTGCAACAAACTAAAAGCAAAATTGATTACACACCATTATTGTAAGCAGCTTATACTTTAAACTACAGAACAGAACTTACACTTTTACTCATAATATGACTAAAAATCCCACTCCCCAGTTATACTTTACACTGTCCCCTAAGTAGATATTCAATTCTCCCAGAAACAGTCCAAAGTGATTCTTAGCTCCCCAGGGTTTATTTCCATTCTTTTCCTTTCTCGGTTTTCTCAGCACTGCCTTACATGAGGGTTTTTTCTGGAGATTCTCCCTCTGGCTCAAGCCAGACATATCTTCCAGCCTTGTTTTACATCCTCACAAGTTGGTCTTTTCAATCTGGGCGCGACCTCCCACCTGCATTTTGCGCAATGAGCTATAGACTTGCTGCTTCTATCTGCTCTCTCTCTTGGATCCTGCCAGATTGACCCCACCTATGAGGTTCAGTGATATTTTAGAAGAGAAAAAAAAACCTGCAAGCAGATATAAGCCCATCCCCATGACAGCATGAATCACATGGGTCTTGTATCCAGGTAGAAATGCTAATTAGCTATCCTTTCAATTCCCAACTTCATTCTATCTTGAAATTTTACAGACAGTTAAAGTATAACCATTTATAAAAGCAGGCATTCTTAACACCCTCCTGGGACTTTGGAGAGTAACAATCTAACCACTGTCAGCACAGATGCATCTGCCATCATCTGTAAGAGTGAACACCTTGCACCTGCTTCCTGGTAAAACAACCTAGGCCCCCCCCCCTTTAAACTTTAACAATCAAACCAACCAGATTTACTGCCAGCAGAACTCAGAACAGGTCACATGACCCCCTTAATTCCTCCATTTAACCCTATATTCAAACCATGTTCCCACAGCTCCTTCACTGTCGCTGGGTCAAAACCCTAGAACTCCGTCCCTTAAAGCACAGTGGGTGTATCTACAACACATGGGCTGCAGTGGTTCAAGACAGCAGCACACTGCCACCCTCTCGAGGGCAATTAGCGATGGGCAATAAATATTGGCCTAGACAGCAACATCCACATCCCATGAATGCATAAAAAAAAAATCTTACAAAAACAAAAAATGCTGGAAAAACTCAGCAGGTCTAACAGCATCTGTGGCGAGAAAGACAGAGTTAACGTTTCAAATCTGTATGACTCTTCTTCAGAGCTCTGATGAAGAGCCATATGGACTCGAAACATTAACTCTGTCTTTCTCTCCACAGATGCTGTTAGACCTGCTGAGTTTTTCCAGCATTTTTTGTTTTTGTTTCAGATTTCCAGCATCCGCAGTATTTGGCATAATCTTACAAAATCTTGCATTTGTAACAATGTCAGTTGTCTCAGTGAGCTCATTTCAAACTACTCACATTCTTTTCTGTCAATTGGCATTTTATATCTCTTGCAAGTTCCTCAGTTTTTCAATTAACTGTGTCATTAGAAAGTACTTTGGCCTTCAACTTCTGTGTTGTGTCTTCAATCACCATCACTTGCCACATTTCTACAGCAGCTGGAAGAATCAGCTCTTCTCCCAAAGTGTGGACTTCCTTGCTTTCAGCTTGACGCGTTGACACTTGACTTTGTCTCTGCTTCTTTTGCAGGACCAAAGAGAATGGGTTAACTTCTGACCCGCTACACGCAGAACACCTCAGTAAAAGGCCATTTACACTCAGTCCCGGGCAATGTTTCAGTCCAAGCAATGGGCTAAATCACCAACCCAATGGACTGCCACACCAGGCACCACCACCACCACAGCACTACCGGCTGGAGGACATGGCTGTGGCCCACCACTACAGGGACGCTTACAGGCATCTGGAACACAGGGACCTCAGGGATCGACACGGGCCTGCAGGTCAGTTCATTGTACCCGCCTGTCGGTCAATAAGTGCAAACACTTCAACACCAGCCTGTTGGTCAATAAGTAGGAACACTCTGACACCAGAATGTCAGTCAGTAAGTGCCCACACTCCAACACCAGCTTATGAATCAGCAATTGGAAACACAGAAACTAGGAGCAGGAGTAGGTCATTCAGCCCTTTGAGCCTGCTCCGCCATTCAATATGATCATGGTCAATCCTCTATCTCAAAGCCATATTCCCACTCTCTCCCCTTGACGCCTTTAGAGTCCAAAAACCTATTAATTTCCTTCTTAAATATATTCAGTGACTTGGCCTCCACAGCCTTCTGTGGTCGAGAATTCCACAGGTTCACCATGCTGAGTGAAGATGTTTCTCCTCATCTCTGTCCTAAATGACCTACTCCATATCCTGAGACTGTAACCCCTTGTTCTAAACCCTGCATCCAGTCTGTCCAACCCTGTTAGAATTTTATATGTTTCAATGAGGTCCCCTCTCATTCTTCTGAACTCCAGGCTCTCCTCTTACAACAATCCTGCCATCCCAGGAATCAGTCTGGTGAACCTTCGCTGCACTCCCTCTATGGCAAATATATCCTTTCTTAGGTAAGGAGACCAAAACTGCACACAATACTCCAGGTGTGGTCCCACCAAGGCCCTGTATAACTGCAGTAAGACATCCTTGCTCTTGTACTCAAGTCCTCCCGCAATGAAGACCAACATACCATTTGCCTTCTTAACTGCTTGCTGCACCTGCATGCTTGCTTTCAGTGGTTGGTGTACAAGGACAACCAGGTCCCTTTGTACATCAACATATCCCAATCTGTCACCATTTAAATAATACTCTGCCATTCTGTTTTTCCTTCTGAAATGGATAACTTCACACTTATCCACGTTATACTGCATCTGCCATGTATTTGCCCACTCTCTCAACTTGCCTAAATCGCCTTGAAGCCTCTTAACATCCTCCTCACCACTCACATTCCCATCTAGTTTAATGTTATCAGCAAACTTGGAAAT
The DNA here is from genome assembly GCF_017639515.1 of Carcharodon carcharias. Classification (NCBI taxonomy): domain Eukaryota; kingdom Metazoa; phylum Chordata; class Chondrichthyes; order Lamniformes; family Lamnidae; genus Carcharodon; species Carcharodon carcharias. The sequence continues at coordinate 191,365,438 of NC_054473.1, read as the reverse complement.
ATTACATTTGGTTCCCTCATCCAAATCATTGATATATTGTGAATAGCTGGGACCCAAGCACTGATCCCTGTGGTACCCCACTAGTCACCATCTGCCACTGCGAAAAAGACCCATTTATCCCTACTCTCTGTTTCCTGTCTGCTAACCAATTCTCAATCCATGCCAATATATTACCCCTAATTCCACATGCTTTAATTTTACACACTAACCGCTTATGTGGGACTTTATCAAAAGCTTTCTGAAAATCCGAATACACTACATCCACTGGTTCTCTCTTATCTATTCCGCTAGTTACGTCCTCAAAAACTCCAGTAGGTTTGTCAAACATGGTTTCCCTTCATAAATCCATGTTGACTTTTGTCTAATCCCATTCATCTTTTCTAACTGTGTTGTTATCACATCATTTATAATAGACTCCAGCATTTTCCCTACTACTGATGTTAGGCTAACTGGTCTGTAATTCGCCGTTTTCTCCCTCACCTTTTTTAAATAATGGGGTTACATTTACCACCCTCTAATCTGCCAGGACTGTTCCAAAATCTACAGAACTTTGGAAGGTGACAACCAAGGCATCCATCGCCACCTGCTTTAATATCCTGGGATGTAGATTATCAGGCCCTGGGGATTTATTGGCTTTCAGTCCCAATAATTTCTCCAGCACTTTTTTTTAGTAAGACTAATTTTCTTCAATTCCTCCTTCTCACTAGACCCTTGGCTCCCTAGTATTTCTGTGAAGTTATGTGTGTCTTCCTCCGTCAAGACAGAACTAAAGTAGTTGTTTAATTGCTCTGCTATTTCCTTGTTCTCTAAAATAAATTCTCCCATTTTGACTGTAAGGGACCTACATTTGTCTTCACTAATCTTTTTCTTTGTATAAACTGATAGGGAAGAATTTTTTGTTTGATGTGTGGTGGGCAGGCCCCACACGTCCGTGTGTAAAATGACTAGTGGTGAGGTTGGGTGAGCGTCCTGATGTCACCGTGCGCCATCGCGATATTTCGCTGGGCAGGCAAGCGTTGATCCCCAATGCGCGCCCACGGTCAACTAACGGGCTACTTAAGGCCCTTCAGTCTTCAATCGACACCGATTTTTTGGCACCTGTGCGATCATCAGGTTCTATTAACCTCATCCACAGGCGGGATAAGAGGGCTCAATGGGGTCGTGAATCTGCTCTGTGAAAAATTTATAGGAGAAAGTTTTTAAAACTTGCTTGTGTGATCTGCAGTACTTCAGAATGTAACCCAGCTGCTTTTTATGAACTCTTAACCTTCAGATCAGCACTTTGCAGTGAGGAATCTTTTCCGGGCCCGCAGCTTTCAGGAAGCCTTCCTTTAGCCTGGGAATGGGACCTGATCTGTCCACTGGAGGCAGCCCCTCTGAGGAGGAAGGGAGGGCTAGAAGGGGCTGGGAGTGTACATTCAGCCTCCAGGGGAGCCACCTTTAGGAGGACAGGCGCAGGCACAAGGGGCGCAGGGCCAAGAGGTTGTCCAATGTGGAAGGGGCTGCAGAAGACGCCACTATCCTGCTGCCAGGGTTTACAGGCGGCGAAGCAGCTACCTCAATATGTCAATGGCCATCTCCCACAAGAGAGAATCTAACCATCAGCCCTGATTTTCAATGGCATTACCATCACTGAATCCCCCACTATCAACAGCCTAGGGGTTACCATTTACCAGAAACCAAACTGGACCAGTCATATAAATACTGTGACCACATGAGCAGGTCAGAGGCTGGGAACTCTGAGAAGAGTAACCCACCTCTTGAGTCCCCAAAGCCTATCCAACATCCACAAGACTCAAGTCAGGAGTGTGATAGAATACTCTCAATTTGCTCAGAGTGCAACTCCAACAATATTCAAGAAGCTCAACACCATCCAGGACAAAGCAACCCACTTGACTGGCACCTCATCCAACACAAAAAACATTCACTCCCTCCACCAACCGACGCACAGTAGCAGCAGTGTGTACCATCTACAAGAAGCACTGCAGGAACTCACCAAGGCTCCTTCGACACACCTTCCAAACCTGTGACCTCTACCACCTAGAAGGTCAAGGGAACACCACCACCTGCAAGTTCCCCTCCAAGTCACTCACCATTCTGATTTGGAACTATTTTGCTGTTCCTTCTCTGTCACTGGATCAAAATCCTGAAACTCCCTTCCCAGCAGCAGTATGGATGTTTTTACAACTCAGTGGTTTAAGAAGGCAGCTCACTACCACTTTCTCAAAGGCAATCAGGGATGGGCAATAGATGCTGGCCTAGCCAGCGATGTCCACATCCCATGAACAAATAAGAAAAAACCACCCTGTCAAGTTAGTTTAAAGCCTTCCCAACAGCATTAGTAAATAACCCTGCAAGGAACTCAGCCCTGGCTCTGTTTAGGAGCAACCCCTTCTGACGTGTACATTTCCTACATCCTCCAAAGTTGGTCTTACTGTCACAGGAATCTAAAGCCTTCCCTCCAGCACCATATTTCCAGCCATGTGTTCATCTGCTTTATCCTCCTAGTTCTATACTCGTTTGTGTGTGACACTGGGGGTAATCCGGAGATTACTACTTTTAAGGTCTGCTTGCTAGTTTCCTACCTAGCTCCCTAAATTCTGACTGCAGGACCACATCCCTCTACCTGCTTATGGTGTTGGTATCATGGGGACCATGACTGCTGGCTGTTTACCCTCCCCCCCTCAGGGCGCTCTGCAGCGATTCAGTCACATCCTTGACCCTGGCACCAGGGAGGCAACACATCATCTTGGATTCATGTCTTTGGCTGCAGAAATTTAATTAATGAATAAAATCGAATTATTTAGTAAATCTGGAATTTAAAGCTAGTCTCAGTTTCTTGCTCACCATTACTATCATTGATTGTCGTAAAAACCCATCTGGTTCACTAATGTCCTTTAGGGAAGGAAATCTGCCACCCTTACCTGGTCTGGCCTACATGTGACTCCAGACTCACAGTAATGTGATCAACTCTTAACTGCCCTCTGAAATGGCCTAGCAAGCCATTCAGTTATACCAAACCTCTGCGGAAAAGTCAAACCCGATAAACTGCAGCGGATTCAAAAGGCAGCTCAGCTCCTTCTTGAGGGTAATTAGGGATGGCAACAAATGCTGGCCTTGCCGGCAACACCCACATCCCATGAAAGAATTTTTAAAAAGCTTTGGCACCAATCTGTCATTCAGTAACACTCTGACACCAGTGTGTCATCCTGTATTTGACCATGCACATATACCAGTCCCTCGGTCTGTTCCCTAGCCACCAGCTCTAGCCCTCTCTGTGGTCATCTATTCATTCTGAACCAGACTATTCATAACAATTGTTATGATCCGTTTTGGGACCATTAACATTTGAGCAGAAATCCAAATACCTCGTTTTAACCATTGGAATAAAGCCACAAGATTTCACCTTTTTTTAACAAAACAAACTTTATTGTATTGACCCACAGCAATGTGGTTGACTCTTAACTGCCCTTGAAATGGCCTAGCAAGCCATTCCACACTAGGAAAATTAGGAATGGGCAACAAATGCTGGCCTTGCCAGCGACACCTACATCTCATGAAAGAATAGAATTTTAAAAATCAATTTATTTACTTCTGTAGGGACCACCATGAAAATGCCACAGTCCTCTGGAGAAATTTTCCTTAGTTCAGCTATTCTCAGAGGTAAAACCTTCTTGATTGTGGAGGTCTCAGTCCATTGTTCTGGTTATTTTTCAATACTTCCAAGCTAATCTGCTGGTTACTTTCTTTTTCATTAAGATAGTGTGAGGCATAGTCTAGATTCTCCCACTAGCTTCAATTAGGCAATCTTTCAGTTTCTGTTCCTCACAAAATTCAAACTGAGGTTAAGCCTCACTTGCCTTCCATGCAGCCAATGATGAAGTTAGTGTTTTACTTTGTTTACCGTGCAGGTCTATCTAACTGTCGTTTATTTTGGCTAACTCCATTCAGTGAGATGCAAACCCCACAAGGTCCAAACTGCAACTAAAAACCTCTCCCAGCAAACATGAAGATAAATTGAAAGCAGAGAGCCTTCCTAAGCTCCAACCATCTCCATGACAATGTAGTCTGCTCTGGGCTATCCTCAAACTGACCCTTAAGTTAATTATCCTTCATTTACAATTCCTTTTAGATCTGATGAAGTAAATAGGCATTGCAACCTTCCAGAGTTTACTGAATGCTTTTAAACTGATTTAGCTCTAATTTGCAATACAAAATCATCTCTCTGGTCTGTACTTTACAAGCAGTATAGACATAATGTCTCCAGTTCTCCAGCTAAGTAAGCCCACCTGCTGTTTTATAGCCCAATTTAATATATTCTGACCTTTTTAACCCACCATCTCTTGAGATGTTTTAGTGATCTCTAAGGCCCAGCATTTTAATTACCTTACCTTTATAAGAATAATCTTCCTAGAACCAAATATTACCTCTAAAATATTAACATGAATCATGAGCTAGATATTCCTAACACATTGACATCCTATTTGACCCTGAGCTGAATTTCGAGTCCCTCTACATTACAATTTGGCTGCACATTCAAATACCAGGCCTGTTGGTCACAATTTTAAAAAATTCTTTCATGGGATGTGGGCATCACTGGCTAGGCTAGCATTTATTGCCAATCCTTAATTACCATCGAGAATGTGGTGGTGAGCTGCCTCTTTGAACCGTTTCTATACCGTGGTGTAAGAACACCCACAGTGCTGTTAGGGATGGAGTTCCAGGATTTGGACCCAGTGACAGTGAAGGAACAGCGATATGTTTTCAAGTCAGGATGGTGAGTGGCTCGGAGGGCAGCTTGCAGGTGGTGATGTTCCCATGCATCTGCTGCCCTTCTAGGTGGTAGAGATCATGAGTTTGGAAGATGCTGTCAAAGGAGCCTTGGTGAATTTCTGCACTGTATCTTGTAGATGGTATACACTGCTAGCACTGTGCGTCAGTGGTGGAGGGAGTGAATATTTATGGATGTGGTGCCAATCAAGCGGGCTGCTTTGTTCTGGATGGTGTCAAGCTTTGCGTGTTGTGGGAGCTGCACTCATCCAGGCAAGTAGAGAGCATTCTATCACACTCCTGACATGTGTCTTGTAGATGGTGGACAGGCTTTGGGGAGTCAGAAGGTGAGTTACACACATCAGAATTCCCAGCTTCTGACCTGCTCTCATAGTCACAGTATTTATATGACCGGTCCAGTTCAGTTTTGATCAGTGGTAACACCCCCAGGATGTTGATAGAGGGGGATTCAGCGAAGGTAATGCCATTGAATGTCAAGGTGAGATGGTTGGATTCTCTCTTGTTGGAGATGGTCATTGCCTGCACTTGTGTGGCACGAATGTTACTTGCCACTTGTCAGCCCAAGACTGGATATTGTCCAGGTCATGCTGCATATGAGCATGAAGGGCTTCAGTACCTAAGGAGTCGCAAATGATGCTGAACATTGTGCAATCATCAGCGAACATCCCCACTTCTGACCTCATGGTGGAGGGATGGTCATTGGTGAAGCAGCTGAAGATGGTTGGGCCTAGGACACTACCCTGAGGAACTCCTGCAGTGATGTTCTGGGACTGATATGATTAACCTCCAACAACCACAACCATCTTCCTTTGTGCTAGGCATGACTGCAACCAGTAGAGAGTTTTCCCCCTGATTCGCATTGACTCCAGTTTTGCTAGGGCTCCTTGATGCCATTTTCGGTCAATTGTTGCCTTGATGTCAAGGGCAGTCACTCACCTCACCTTGGGAGTTCAGCTCTTTTGTCCATATTTGCACAAAGGCTGTAATAAGGTCAGGAGCTGAGTGACCCTGGCAGAACCCAAACTGAGTGTCAGTGAGCTGTTTATTGCTGAGCAAGTGCCGCTTGATAGCACTGTTGATGACCCCTTCCATTACTTTACTGATGATCGAGAGTAGACTGATGGGGCAATAATTGGATTTGTCCTGCTTTTTGTGGACAGGACATACCTGGGCAATTTTCCACATTTCCAGGTAGATGCCAGTGTTGTAGCTGTACTGGAACAGCTTGGCTAGGGGCACGGCAAGTTCTAAAGCACATGTCTTCAGTTCTATTACTGGAATATTATCAGGGTCCATAGCCTTTGCACTATCCAGTGCCTTCAGCTGTTTCTTCATATCACGTGGAGTGAATCAAATTGCCTGGAGACTGGCACCTGTGATGTTGGGGACCTCCAGAGGAGGCCGAGATGGATCATTCACTCATCTGGCTGAAGATTGTTGCAAATGCTTCAGCCTTGTAAAATGCTCACATTCTGGTATCATGCTGGATGTGGGTGGTGACTCGAGGCCTGGAGTTACAGAGTTTAGTGTCCATTGTTTAGTTACCATTCTGAACTTGGTTTGCGTTTACCAGGATGGGCTACAGTTTCTGATCGCTGCTGATGTTGGCATTTTGTTTCCAGCTCCAGGAGTACATGGATCCCGACAAGAAGCAGTAATTGATCATCGCTTGACGGACAGGGAGTGGGCTGAGGAATGGAAGCACCTGGATAATGTAGGTGTGGGGAATTGACAAATGCTGTTGAGGGTTTACTCTAAAATGTTCTGAAACAGAGAACTGTATGTTCAGTAGTTTTAACTGTTTTTATTTTCCTTACCATCTCTCCTGAAGAAGCAGATTCAGGCTGAGAATGGGTTCAAGGGCCCTGGGTACAGGATGCTGGCTGTTCTCTGTAATCCCACTCACATGAGCCCAGACAGTGATGGAGGGGCATGGGTGTCACATCTGAAAGCAGCCTATTAGTGGCTGGCTCTACCTCAACGACTCTCTCAACCAATACATTCTTTCTGATTTGTCAGTCAGGACTGGATCAGTCAATTTCCTCCAATTAAATATTGGAAAAGCCAAAGCCATTGTGTTTGGTCTTGGCCACAAACTCCAATACCTAACCACTAAGTCCATCCCACCCACTGGCCACCACTTCAGGTAGAATTAGACTGTTTGAAACCTGGACATCCTATTTGACACTGATATGAGTGTCCTAACATATGTTCCCCTTTAAAAAGACCACTTACTTCCACCTCTGCAACGTCACTCCTGCCTCAGCCCACGTGCTGCTGAAACCCTCAACCATGCCATATCCCCAAACTCAACTATTCCAACGCTCCTCTAGCTCCACTAAATTACATACTACATTATTTCATTATACTGTCCTGTATTGCACTACTATACTCTGTTACATCATGCTGCAGTGTACTCTAACACACTATGCATAGGATTCCATAAGATATAGTGCATAGAAACAGGCCATTCAGCCCACCTAGTCCTGCTGGTGTTTCTGCTCCACTTGAGCCGCCTCCCATCTTTTCTAATCTAAATCTAACATCATAACCATCAATTCACTTCTCCCTTCCCTTAAATGTATCTACACCATTCACTTCAACCACTCTCTATGATTTTGAGTCCTGCATTCTCACCACTCTTTGGGTAAAGAAGTTTCTTCAGAATTCCCTGTTGGATTCCTTGGTGACTATCTTATATCATTGGCCTCTAGTTATACTTTTCCCCACGAGGGCGAACAATTCCACTGTATCCACTCTATCAAAACCTTCTGTAATTTTAAAGACCTCTAATAGGTTACCCCTCAGCCTTCTTCAGTCAATCCTTTCCTGATATGTATATCCACACATTTCTGGTAGATGGATTTATAAATATACGAATTAGGAGCCTGGTTTGATCTCTTATGGCCTTGCTAACCTGTAACCTGTGGAGTAAGTTTCAATGATTGATGTATTTGTACTCCGAGATCCCTTTGTTCCTTTACCCCCTCCAAAGTAATAAGTGAACTCCTATTCTTCCTACCAAAAATGTACTGCGCTGTACCATATTATATTTAATTTTTAAAAATTCATTCATGGAATGTGGCCTTCGCTGGCTAGGCCAGCATTTATTGCCCATCCCTAATTGCCCTTGAGAAGGTGGTAGTGAGCTGCCTTCTTGAACAGCTGCAGTCCATGTGGTGTAGGTACACCCACAGTGCTGTTAGGGAGGGAGTTTCAGGATTTTGAACCAGTGACAGTAAAAGAACGGTGATATATTTCCATATCAGGATGGTGAATGACTTGGAGGGGAACTTGTAGGTGGTGATGTTCCCATCTATCTGCTGCCCTTGTCCTTCTAGATGATAGCTTTGTGGGTTTGGAAGGTGCTGTCGAAGGAGCCTTGGTGAATTCCTGTAATGCATCTTGTAGATGATACACACTGCTGCTACTGTATGTCAGTGGTGGAGGGATTGAATGTTTGTGAATGTGGCGCCAATCAAATGGGCTGCTTTGTCCTGGATGGTGTCAAGCTTCTTGAGTGTAGTTGGAGCTGCACTCATCCAGGCAAGCGGAGGGTATTTCATCATGCTTCTGACTTGTGCCTTATAGATGGTGGACAGGCTTTGGGGAGTCAGGAGGTGAGCTACTCTCTGTAGCTACAGTGTTTATATGGCTAGTCCAGTTCAGTTTCTGGTCAATGGTAACCCCTAGGATGTTGATAGTGGGGATTCATCAACAGTAATGCCATTGAATGTCAAGGGGCAATGGTTAGGGGCTGTCATGTTGGACACGGTCATTGCCTGGCACTTATGCGGTACAAATGTTACTTGCCAAATGTCAGCCCAAGCCTGGATATTGTCCAGTGGACATGGACTGCTTCAGTGTCTGAGGAGTCGCGAATGGCGCTGAACGTAACATACTCCATAACCTTATACTAAACTGCTCTATAGTACAAGATATTGCCTAGGACTGTATTATGCATTATACTTAACGCATTAAAGGGGTGATGGCGTCGTAGTGGTAATGTCACCGGACTAGTAATCCACAGACCCAGGCTGTTGCTTTGGAGGCATGGATCCAGATCCCACCATGGCAGGTGGGGGAACTTAAAATCTGGAATATAGAGCTCGTCTCATTAATGGTGATCATGAAACTATCATCGATCGTTGTAAAAAACCCATCAGGTTCACTCATGTCTTTTAGGGAAGGAAATCCACTGTCCTTACCTGGTCTGGCCTACATTTGACTCCGACACACAGCAATGTGGTTGACTCTTAACTGTCCTTTGAAATGGCCCAGCAAGCTACTCAGTTCAAGGACAATAGGGATGGGTAACAAATGCTGATCTTGCCAGTGATGCCCTCATCCATCCAAGAATAAAAAACAAAATTAACTGGTCATTTATTGTATTTGTGGTCAAATTTGATTGTGGACCATTTGTTACTGACATAACAGCATTCACGCTTAAAATAATTAGTTGATACTTTATGAGACCCCGAGGATAAGAAAATGCGGCATAAACATTCTGTTACACTTCAGTCTTTTTGCAGCTCAGCCTCTCTTTCATTTCACTTGGCTGATTTCTGCCTTTACCCCATAGCTCCTGAACTGTATAATGGATATGGTGGAGAAGACTCGGCGTTCACTAACTGTGCTGCGCCGTTGCCAGGAAGCTGACCGGAACGAACTTAATCATTGGATCCGTCGCTATAGTGACACTGATGATATTGGAAAAGGCGGGAATTCAATGCAGCCTCCTCAGAACTCCTCCAGCCTAGAAGGTCCGCAATTAGGTACAGAATTTCCATTCTTTGCTAGTGTCAGTGTCCTGCTCTATGTGTAATAATGTCCTGTAGAAAATACTGGTTGGTACCAAGGGCTGAAATTTCTGCCACGATCACAATTCTACAAGAATTTTGCCTTCGCTCCTTACCCTATAAAGTAATATGGAGAGCCATGTATTGATACAAAAAATCAGATGGAGATTGAACTCCAATAACTATTTCTTAATTTTGTGTTCTGTGTGGAAAAAGGAAATATTTATTTTCACAGTCTCGAAAAGTGCCCCTGCCTTGCAGTGTATTACTGCACGATCATCACTCTCCCTCACTCTTCCTTTCCCTATTCCTAGTAGAGACATTTCCCCAGTGAGAAGCAGTGCCTGTGGATCCCATATCCCCAGTGAGAAGCAGTGCCTGTGGATCCCATACACCCAGTGAGAAGCAGTGTCTGTGGATCCCATATCCCCAGTGAGAAGCAGTGCCTGTGGATCCCATACCCCCAGTGAGAAGCAGTGTCTGTGGATTCCGTACCCCAGTGAGAAGCAGTGTCTGTCGATCCTACACCCCAGTGAGAAGCAGTGATTGTGGATCCTGTACCCAGTGAGAAGCAGTGTCTGTGGATCCCATACCCCAGTGAGAAGCAGTGTCTGTGGATCCCGTATTCCAGTGAGAAGCAGTGTCTGTGGATCCCATACACCAATCAGAAGCAGTGTCTGTGGATCCCATACACCAATGAGAAACAGTGCCTATGGATCCTACACCCCAGTGAGAAGCAGTGATTGTGGATCCTGTACCCAGTGAGAAGCAGTTCCTCCGGATCCCATACCAGAGTGAGAAGCAATATTCTGGATCCCATACCCCAGTGAGAAGCAGTGTCTGTGGATTCCATACCCGAGTGAGAAGCAGTGCCTGTGGATCCCATACCACAGTGAGAAGCAGTGCCTGTGCAGCCCATACACCAATGAGAAGCAGTTCCTGTGGATCCTACACCCCAGTGAGAAGCAGTTCCTCTGGATCCCATACCCCAGTGAGAAGCAATATTCTGGATCCCATACCCCAGTGAGAAGCAGTGTCTGTGGATCCCATACCCCAGTGAGAAGCAGTATTCTGGATCCCATACCCCAATGAGAAGCAGTGTCTGTGGATCCTATACCACAGTGAGAAGCAGTGTCTTTGGATCCCGTACCCCCAGTGAGGAGCAGTTCCTCTGGATCCCATACCCCAGTGAGAAGCAGTGTCTGTGGATCCTATACCACAGTGAGAAGCAGTGCCTGTGGATCCTAAACCCCAGTGAGAAGCAGTATTCTGGATCACATACCCCAGTGAGAAGCAGTGTCTGTGGATCCTGTACCACAGTGAGAAGCAGTGTCTGTGGATCCCATACCACAGTGAGAAGCAGTGATTATGGATCCTGTACCCAATGACAAGCAGTTCCTCTGGATCCCATACCCCAGTGAGAAGCAGTTCCTGTGGATCCCATACCCCAGTGAGAAGCAGTGTCTGTGGATCCTATACCACAGTGAGAAGCAGTGCCTGTGGATCCTAAACCCCAGTGAGAAGCAGTATTCTGGATCACATACCCCAGTGAGAAGCAGTGTCTGTGGATCCCATACCACAGTGAGAAGCAGTGATTATGGATCCTGTACCCAATGACAAGCAGTTCCTCTGGATCCCATAACCCCAGTGAGAAGCAGTGTCTGTGGACCCTATACCCCAGTGAGAAGCAGGTCCTGTGGATCCCATACCCCAGTGAGAAGCAGTGCCTGTGGATCCTATACCCCCGGTGAGAAGCAGTGCCTGTAGATCCTATACCCCCAGTGAGAAGCAGTGCTGTGGATCCCATACCCCCAGTGGGAAGCAGTGTCTGTGGATCCCATACCCCAGTGAGAAGCAGTGTCTGTGGATCCTGTATTCCAGTGAGAAGCAGTGTCTGTGGATCCCATACACCAATGAGAAGCAGTGTCTCTGGATCCCATACACCCAGTGAGAAGCAGTGCCTATGGATCCTACACCCCAGTGAGAAGCAGTGATTGTGGATCCTGTACCCAGTGAGAAGCAGTTCCTCCGGATCCCATACCGGAGTGAGAAGCAATATTCTGGATCCCATACCCCAGTGAGAAGCAGTGCCTGTGGATCCCATACCACAGTGAGAAGCAGTGCCTGTGCAGCCCATACACCAATGAGAAGCAGTTCCTGTGGATCCTACACCCCAGTGAGAAGCAGTTCCTCTGGATCCCATACCCCAGTGAGAAGCAATATTCTGGATCCCATACCCCAATGAGAAGCAGTGTCTGTGGATCCCATACCCCAGTGAGAAGCAGTATTCTGGATCCCATACCCCAGTGAGAAGCAGTGTCTGTGGATCCTATACCACAGTGAGAAGCAGTGTCTGTGGATCCCATACCACAGTGAGAAGCAGTGATTATGGATCCTGTACCCAATGACAAGCAGTTCCTCTGGATCCCATACCCCAGTGAGAAGCAGTTCCTGTGGATCCCATACCCCAGTGAGAAGCAGTGCCTGTGGATCCTATACCCCCGGTGAGAAGCAGTGCCTGTAGATCCTATACCCCCAGTGAGAAGCAGTGCTGTGGATCCCATACCCCCAGTGGGAAGCAGTGTCTGTGGATCCCATACCCCCAGTGAGAAGCAGTGATTGTGGATCCTACAGCCCCGTGAGAAGCAGTTCCTGTGGATCCCATACCCCAGTGAGAAGCAGTGCCTGTGGATCCTATACCCCAGTGAGAAGCAGTGCCTGTGGATCCCATACCCCCAGTGAGAAGCAGTGTCTGTGGATTCCATACCCCAATGAGAAGCAGTGATTGTGGATCCTGCATCCAGTGAGAAGCAGTTCCTGTGGATCCCGTACCGCAGTGAGAAGCAGTGCCTCTGGACCCCGTACCCCAGTGAGAATTAGTTCCTGTGGATCCCTTACCCCCAGTGAGGAGCAGTGCCTCTGGATCCTGTACCCCAGTAAGAAGCAGTGCCTGTGGATCCATAGCCCAGTGAGAAGCAGGTCCTGTGGATCCCATACCCCCAGTGAGAAGCAGGTCCTGTGGATCCTGTACCCCAGTGAGAAGCAGTTCCAGTGGATCCCATACCCCAGTGAGGAGTAGTTCCTGTGGATCCCGTACCCCAGTGAGAAACAGTTCCTGTGGATCCATAGCCCAGTGAGTTGCAGTGCCTGTGGATCCCATATCTCAGTGGAGGACAAGGGATAAAACTGAGGAAAATGTCCTGAGTTGCAGCTAATCCTGTTCATCAGAGAGTGGAGCCCAGGGTTTTCATGTTACTTTCCTATACTCTGATCATACCATTCTGAATCTCATGTTCTGAACCCCACCCTCTCACTGGTTCAACACTACCCACCCTATTCAAGCTGCTCCCTCCCTCAGCCATGATCTATTTGAATAACAGAACAGGTGCAAAGGACTGAATGGAATACTCTGCCCCCATGTTCTACATTTACTATCACACTGTCCTGATGTCCTACATCTGGCCACAATATGGCCACCCAAAAGATGAGAGAAATATTCTAAAACTGCCTTCAATGAAGCCTTCAAATTAAACATTGAAGGACAAAGGGCAAAGAGGGTTTGTTTATGTGGAATATTCATTATTATTCATGGACTGGGTACATCTAGGTAGATCTGAACCTTGGGCCACCCTCAGCAAAACCAGCTTAACCCTCACCTGGATGCTGAGCAACAGCCTGGTTTTTTTAAACATTCTTATATCTCCATGGGGTGTGAGAGGCACTGGCAAGGCCAGCATTTTATTACCCGTCCCTAATTGCCCTTGAGAAGGTGATGATGAACCACCTCATTGAATCACTGAGGTCCATGTGGTGTAGGTACATCTACAGTGCTGCTGTGAAGAGAGATCTGGGATTTTCACCCACTGACAATGAAGGAACAGCGATATATTTCCAAGTCAGGATGATGAATGACTTGGAGGAGGACCATGCATCTCCTGCCTTTCTTCTTCTAGGTGGTAGATTTGGAAGGTTTGGAAGGTGCTGTGGTAGAAGCTTTGACGAGTTGCTGTTGTAGAATATGTATGTAAGTGACGTCGGGAATGGTTTATGCGCATTTCCCACTTAAAGGTTTTTGTTTTGTGTTTTCAGAAATAGATGGAGCAATACTGCAAAGACAGGGTTACACACGGGAAGAGATCTGGAAAAAAGCCGGTAGGCTGCACTGCTGTTAATTTGTAAATGTGGATCTGAACCCCACCCTCTCTCAGTATAAGGCCTCTGACCCACCATTCCCCATTGTGTGCCCTCTATATGCAGGGAGCTACCTCACTTGCTGCTACTCAGTGAATGGATTTTTCCACCCTTGCATAAAAGGGTAACAGAGTGTTGGGGGCAGGCTGTCCCAGAGAGGAACAAAATTAAATAGAAAGAAAGAAGTAAAGACTTGCATCTTTATAGCGCCTTTCATGACCTCCGGATGTCCCAGGATGTTTCACAGCCAATGAAATACTTTACGAAGTATAGTCACTGAGTATGAGAAAAGACTGGCAGTTAACATCAAGGGGAATTCAGAAGTCTCTATAGGCAGGTAAATAGTAAAAGCATCGTCAGAGAAGGGGTGGGGCCATTTAGGGAGCAAAAACGGATTTATGCCTGGAGATGAGGGCACGGCTGCAGTATTGAATGAGTACTTTGCACCTGTCTTTACCGAGGAAGAAGATGCTCCTGAAGGTAGAGTGAAAGAGGAGGTTGTTGAGACACTAGATGGGCTAAAAATGGACAAAGAGGAGGTATTAGAAAGGTTGGCTGTACTTAAAGTTGTTAAGTAACCAGGACCAAATGGGATGCATCGTGGATACACTCAGAATTAGGGGTGGAAATTGCAGAGACACTGGCCATAATTTTTCAATCCTCCTTAGATACAGGCATGGTGTCAGAGAACTGGAGAATTGCAAATATTGTATCCTTGTTTAAAAAAAGGATATAAGGATAATCCCAGCAACTACAGGCTAGTCAGTTTAACTTCAGGGTGGAGAGAATTTTAGAAATGATAATCTGGGACAAAATTAACAATCACTTGGACAAATATGGAGTAATTAAGGAAAGTTGGCACAATCGTGTTCAAGGGCGAAATTTTGAGTTTGGCAGGCGGGTGTGGTTGGTGGGGCTGGGATCAGCTGGGAAAGGGACCACTGCCTGTGATCAGCCTCCAACTGCAATTTCACGCTGACGGGCCAATTAAGGCCCACCCATCAAATGCAGCTCCGCACTGGTTGGGAAAGAGTGAGGGGGGTGGGCAGGAGCAGTTTAAAAACAGCCCAGGCAGCCCCGGGAAGGCTGCCGAGGAAGAAGGTCTGTTCTACATTAGCAAAGTGATAGAGTTGAATGCAGCTGGAGACGCCAAGCGGGAGAGCAGTTCAGGTGGGCGCTCGGTCCCCTGCTTTTTGGATGAGTGCCTCGCAGTCCTCCTGGAGGAGGCGGCTACCAGGAGGGATAACCTTGTCCCCAGGGATGGGAGGAGGAGGCCACCGCACCTCACAAAGAGGACATGGGAGGAGGTGGCAGCCCAGGTGAGCAGCCTTGTAATGATGCAGCGCACATGGGGGCAGTGCCGGAAGAGGTTCAATGATCTACTGCACTCAGGAGGGGTGAGTACCATGTTGGCATGGATCAGTGTACAGAAGTGTTAAGCTGTTGCCGTCCGAGTTGTGGATCTCAGGTGTGCTAGAGTCTGAATGCCAACTGTCAATCACGCCAGAGCTGGCCAAGTCGGTAAGCCCTGGCTGCTTGGCCTTAGTGCCTTGCGGCTTGAGGGCCACAACTCGGATGTGCCCTGTGAGGTGTTCCTCAGCTGGGGTTGTCCAGGCTGCAATGGTGCTGCAGGTAGAGAGGGGTCTCATCAATGCTCCTCTGTCCTTTCAGGAAAAGACAAGCCATAACCAATCAGAGAGGCCCCGTCCAGGCCGAGGCTCCGCCCACCCTGCTGATGCTCTCCCGGTTCAAGCAGGACACCCTCCACGTGCAACCGGGTTTGGAGAGGCTGGGGTGTCAGACGAAGGTAAGAGCGCAGTGCACAGAGGTGAGAGTTTCGGATTGTGCAGCCGCTCTAGTGCAGTCTCTTCGTTGATGGGAGCCTCAAACCTGGAGTCCCCATTGATCATTGAAAGACGATGGCGCCGTGATGCAGATCTCCATTGTCTCACCAGGGTGCCTGGTATGCACAGTGACAGTGAGATTACTTTAACTAATGGCATGTCCTTCTTCTCCCTTAGACTCGCCAGCACGCACTCACTTTTTGGACCCCAGTTGGCCACCCCTGATGCCAGAGGACCACCGGGCTTCATTAACACCTGCGTCACACCCGCACTCTGAACCAGGCACCAGCGCAGATACCAGCACCTCAGTGGGCATTAGATCAGCAGCTAGAATGTCGGTGCACATTGGTGAGGGCGCTTCACACTCGCTTGAGGCTCAGGTGGGAGCAGAGAGTGCCCAGGGCGCCGGCAGTCAGAGGATGTGCAGGAGGAAACAGAGAGTGGGAATAAATGAGTCTTTTTCTGAGTGGCAGGCGGTGACTAGTGGGTTACCGCAGGGATCAGTGCTTGGGTCCCAGCTATTCACGATATATATAAATGACTTGGACGAGGGAACCAAATGCAATATTTCCAAGTTTGCTGATGACACAAAACTGGGCGGGGTGGTGAGGAGGATGCAAGGAGGCTTCAGGGTGATTTAGACAAGTTGTGTGTGTGGGCAAACACATGGCAGATGCAGTATAACATGGATAAATGTGAAGTTATACACATCAGTGTGAAAAACAGAAAGGCAGAGTATTATTTAAATGGTGATATATTGGGAAATTGGATGTACAAAGGGATCTGGGTGTCCTTGTACACCAGTCAGTGAAAGTAAACAGGCAGGTGCAGCCAGCAATTAGGAAGGCAAATGGGATGTTGGCCTTCATTGTAAGAGGATTTGAGTTCAGAAGTAGGGATGTCTTACTGCAGTTACCCAGGGCCTTGGTGAGGCCACACCTGGAGTACTGTGTGCAGTTTTGGTCTCCCTACCAAAGAAAGGATATACTAACCATAGAGAGAGTGCAACGAAGGTTCACTAGGCTGATACTGGGGATGGCAGGACAGTTGTATGAGGAGGGATTGGTTCGATTGGGCCTGTATTCACTAGAGTTTAGAAGAATGAGAGGGGATCTGATTGAAACATATAAAATTCTAACAGGGCCAGACAGACTAGATGCAGGAAGGATGTTTCCCCTGGATGGGGAGTCTAGAACAAGGGGCCACAGTCTCAGGATATGGAGCTGGCCATTTAGGACTGAGATGAAAAACAATTTCTTCACTCAGAGGGTGGCCAACCTGTGGAATTCTCTACCACAGAAGGCTGTGGAGGCCGGGTCACTGAGTATATTCAAGAAAGAAATTGATAATTTTTTGGATATTAGGGCATCAAGGGGTATGGAGAGAAAGGGAATATGGCGTTGAAATAGAGGATCAGCCATGATCATATTAAATGGTGGAGCAGGCTCGAAGGGCTGTAATGGACTACTCCTGCTCCTAGTTTCTATGTTTCTATGTAGGATTTGGCGGGGATCCATGAGGGTCTGCATGCCATGGTCTCTGTTGTGGAGGAGTCCATGTGGAGCATGAGCACTGCATTGACCCTCATGGCTGAGCGCACTGTCTCCTCCATTGAGAGAATGGCGACTCTGATGGAGAGGCAGCTCCAGGGACAGAATAAGGGGTTCCTGGGGTTGCGCTGGGACCTGCAGCCCTCATACAGGCACTGATCTAAGGTGGTTAGTGTCAGTATGGGAGATGGATCAGGCACCCAGTATCCCAGCTAGGTGCCCGTCCAACAATGGTGAGGAGGGAGGTCCAGAGTGACCTCACCTTGGCGTACGAGCTGCCTGTCGTCTCTGCGGGCTCCTCTCAGGGCGCTCTGGATAATGGCAGCAGCTCCTTTGCCCCTCTGCCAGTGACCGTCACATCTGATGAGGCTGCAATGACTGGGGAGATGCCAGTTGTGGCACTGGCCTCTGCCTCCCAGGCGGGACCAGCACAGGCTGCACTGGCCAGAGGACGACTGCCAAGGTCATCAAGACCAACAGGACAGCAGAGTCAGCAGCTGCCTCCAATGCCAGTGCCAGCGAGGGGGGAGGACCTAGACATAGCACTCACAAACGTAAGTTAAGAGGTACCATGAGCACAAGAGGGACTGGTCATGGGTGATTTTCTGTCCATTTATGTTTGGTTTATATGTCTGCTGATGTGGACATCAACACCAGTAATGGTCATATCATTATGCATTCAATGTGACAATAACATTAAATTTGCCTTTGTTCCGATGGCCTGAGTATGCTTCACCGTTTTTCTTTCTGGTGCTGGGTACGCCAGTGTGTAATACTGGATGTGAGTGGCAGGATATTTATTGCACAGCCATTGGGTGGACTTTGGGTGCAAATGAAAGGGTCATTTCAAACACTCAGGATGGAGACAGCAGCCCTGGCACCAGGTGGTAGCAGATCTTTGGTAGCCTAGCTGAAGGAGTCTTGTTTCAAGGTTTTCCTGGTGTCTCTGCCTCTCTGAAGGTTACTGAAGTCTGGCTGCACACACTCAGTGTTCTCCTCACTGTGCTCCTCTTCTGACTCACTGCTGGATTCATCCACTGTGGCCTGTGCAGCTGCCTCAAGATCCTCTTCCTCCAGTGGGTCTCCCCCTTGCCAGTGTCAGATAGTGGAGAGCACAGC
This sequence comes from Carcharodon carcharias, assembly GCF_017639515.1. NCBI lineage: Eukaryota > Metazoa > Chordata > Chondrichthyes > Lamniformes > Lamnidae > Carcharodon > Carcharodon carcharias. The sequence goes on along the minus strand of NC_054473.1, from coordinate 191,347,144 downwards.
ATGTAACCACTATCAGTGACACCCGCTCTTGGGGGGGGCATTGCAGTGCTCCCCCTGAATGGTCCAGGCATCAGAAACACATCATCAGAAGACTTATGGTTCTTTCTACCACCACCCTTGTGAAGGCATGACTCCAAGTATAACGCTGCTCTGCCTCTGTTCTTGGGTGGTGGAGAGGCCTCATGAGGCACCTCTTCAACAGAGAGCCCTTGTTACCCAGCAGCCATCCATCCAGCTGGGCTGGAGCACTGAAGAGCCTCAGCACCTGGGAGTGTCTCAGGATGTACACGTAATGGGAGCTGTCTGGGTACCTCGCACAGACTTGCAGAATCTGCATCCTGTGATCACACACTACCTGATCGTTCATGGAGTGGAAGCCCTTCCTGTTGACGAAGGCACCGGGCTGACCCTTGGCGCCTTGATGGCCACATGTGTACAGTCTGTAGCACCCAGGACACGGGGGAACCCAGCAATCGTGGCAGAGCCTCTGGCTCGCTCTGTCTGGCTGACCTTCTCTGTACAGTAAAGAATAAAGGTCAGTACCAGCCTGAACAGAGCTCCTATCACCAGCTTGACACAACTGTGGACAGCTGATTGGGAGACTCCAAACAGATCCCCCACTGAGCCCTGGAAAGAGCCAGAGGCATCGAAGTTGAGGTGACCTTCAGAGCCACTGGTTTGGGGTGTCCACCCATACAGTTGGAGCTGATGAGGTGTAACCTTCTTTGGCATTGCACCTCAGACATATTGAGGTAGCTGCATCACTGCCTGTAAACCCTGGCAGTGGGATAGTGGCGTCTTCTGCGGCCCCTTAAGCCTTGGACTTCCTGCTGGCCCTGCACCCCTTGTGCCTGCGCCTCTCCTCCCACAGGTCCCTCCCCAGGAAGCTGCATAGGGACACCTGTCCTCCCCTCCCTTGGGCCCATCTCTTCCTCCTCAGAGGAGGTACCTGCAGCAGAGGCCACAATCCCCTTTACCAGGGTAAAGGAAGGCTGCGTGATACCTGGAAGGGTCCACAAGGTCTGAATCCTCCGAGGGCCTCAGAGACACCAATAAGTCCTGAAATGAGGCCTGGAAATGTTAACAATGAAGCCCCAAACAGAGGTGAAGCTGCCAAGTACCAATAAACAACCAGCAGCAAACTATCTCCTAAACTCCTCACTACTCACACTGGCAATGCTGCTGACCCTTTTTATCCTGCCCGGGTGAGGTTTAGTAAATTGTCGGCTGCCGGCATGAGCAACGTAAAAGTCCAGCTTAAGTGCTTTTTTAATGGTCTTAACTGGCCTCGTAATTGATGGCTGGTGAGGCTCTGACTCCTGCATGCGCCCACGGCCGAAATATCGCGTGAGTATGCCATAACATTGGGATGCTCATCCGACGTCATCACGCGCTATTTTACACTTGAGCAGGTTGGACACGCGCCCGCCCGCTCAGCGAACATTTCTGCCCTAAGTTGGTTTTTTTTATAATGTAACAGAAAGGATTCATGAAGGTAAAGTGGTTGATGTGGTGTATGTGGACTTCCATAAGGCATTTGATAAATTGCCACAAAGCAGGCTTGTCAGCAAAGTTGAAGCCCAGGGAATAAAACGGACAGTGGCAATGGCAGAAGTTGGCTGAGTAACAGGAAACAGAATAGTGGTGAGTGGTTGCTTTTCAGACTTAAGGAATGTGGACAATGGGATTCCCTGGGGGTCGATATTAGGACCACTGCTTTTATTGATATATACCAATGACCTAGATTTGGGTGTGCAGAGCATTATTTCAAAATTTGTGGATGACACAAAATGTGGAAGTATTGTGAACTGTGAAGAGAATAATGATAGACTTCAAGAGGACATAGACAGGCTGGTGGAACAAGTGGATAAGTGGCAGGTAAAAGTAATTGCAGCTAAGTGTGGAGTGTTACATTTTGGTAGGAAGAATGAAGAGAGGAAATATAAAATAAAGGGTCTATTACAAAAGGGGGTGCAGGAACAGAGGGACCTGGGAGTAAACGTGCAGAAATCATTGAAGGTGGCAGGGCAGGTTGAGAAAGTGGTTAAAAAGGCACAAAGGATCCTGGGCTTTATAAAGAGCACCATAAATACAAAAGGAAGGCAGATATGATGAAGTTTTATAAAACTCTGGCTTGGCCTCAATTTTTTTAAAATTCATTCATGGGATGTGGGTGTCGCTGGCTAGGCCAGCATTTATTACCCATCCCTAATTGCCCTTGAGAAGGTGGTGGTGAGCTGCCTTCTTGAACCGCTGCAGTCCATGTGGTGTAGGTACACCCACAGTGCTGTTAGGGAGGGAGTTCCAGGATTTTGACCCAGCAACAGTGAAGGAACGGTGATGTATTTCCAAGTCAGGATGGTGAGTGATTTGGAGGGGAACTTCAAGGTGGTGGTGTTCCCATGTGTCTGCTGCCCTTGTCCTTCCAGATGGTAGTGGTTGTGGGTTTGGAAGGTGCTATTGAAGGAGCCATGGTGAGTTGCTGCAGTGTATCCTGTAGATGGTACACGCTGCTGGATCTGGATCACACAGCAAGAATATTCCAGGTCCTGCATGAAATGCAGCCACATGATGTAAGTCTCAAAACACAAACCCAAGTACAGCTGCAGACTGGTTTTAATGTCTCCTTTTCTCCTTCCCAGAAGAAGCGGTGAATGAGGTGAAGCGACAGGCCATGATGGAGCTAAAGAAAGCAGTACTGGAAGCAGAATGCAAGGCCCATGAGATGATCACAGCCGAACGAGCAAAGATGGAACGTGCACTGTCTGAGGCGAAGAGGCAAGCATCTGAGGATGCCCGGTCCACCATCAACAAACAGGAGGACTCCAATGAGGTGAGAGCTGGAGGAGGTCCAGAGAGCCACTAGCTCAGAAATTTATTTAAAAGCAAAATACCGCGAATGCTGGAAGTCTGAAACAAAAACAGAAAATGCTGGAAAAACTCAGCAGGTATAACAGCATCTGTGGAGAGAAAAAAGACAGTTAACATTTCGATTCCAATATGACTTCTCCAGTCCCAAAAAAGAGTCATCCAGTCTTGATACGTTAGTTCTGCTTCTCTCTCCACAGTTGCTGCCAGACCTGCTATGTATTTCCAACATTTTCTATTGTGCTCCAGCAATTAATTTAATAGTTTTAGATGAAAATTTTCCTTTCCTTACTGAAATTTTTTGGTCTTTAATTTCTTTTTAATGGAAGGATCCACTTGTGTAGATCTATGTTTAGATACAGAGTAAAGCTTCCTCTACACTCTCCCCATCAAACACTCCCAGGACAGGTACAACACGGGGTTAGATACAGAGTAAAGCTCCCTCTACACTGTCCCCATCAAACACTCCCAGGACAGGTACAGCACGGGGTTAGATACAGAGTAAAGCTTCCTCTACACTGTCCCCATCAAACACTCCCAGGACAGGTACAGCACGGGGTTCGATACAGAGTAAAGCTCTCTCTACACTGTCCCTATCAAACACTCCCAGGACAGGTACAGCACGGGGTTAGATACAGAGTAAAGCTCCCTCTACACTGCCCCCATCAAACACTCCCAGGACAGGCACAGCACGGGGTTAGATACAGAGTAAAGCTCCCTCTACACTGCCCCGATCAAACACTCCCAGGACAGGTACAGCACGGGGTTAGATACAGAGTAAAGCTCCCTCTACACTGTCCCTATCAAACACTCCCAGGACAGGTACAGCACAGGGTTAGATACAGAGTAAAGCTCCCTCTACACTGCCCCCATCAAACACTCCCAGGACAGGTACAGCACGGGGTTAGATACAGAGTAAAGCTGCCTCTACACTGCCCCCATCAAACACTCCCAGGACAGGTACAGCATTCTCTGGCCCAGTGAATTGGTCACTCCCTTGTTGGTGGCCACTTACTCCCATGCCTGGTATTTATAATTCAGACATCTATTTGCTTTGTTATCCATCCTGATTATTACTGACTGCCTGATTATTTGTGGCCGGTATTTGGGGTTATTGAATCATATATGGAACTCCAGTTTAGAATCTTACCAATTAGGTTTCTATCCTGTCTCAGTACTGAAACTGCTTTTTCAATTCTAGATGACATCCAAATGACTGTGACAAAAATTAGCTAACCCTCCCCGTCCTTCTTGACCTTTGACATGGCTTCTTCCCACAATGCTTCTTCACTCTTGCCTAGCTGGGTGGGAATATTTACCTGGTCCTATTCATAAGATCCAGTTATAGCCAGAGAATTGCCTGCAATGGCTTCTCTTCTTGCTCCCCACCATTACTTTTGGTATCCTCCAACGATCCTTTGACCATTCCTATTTCTCATCTACATGCAGCCCCTCAGTGACATCATCTGAACATGTGTAGTTGCCATATATATGATGATGACAGCCAGTTCTACCTCACCACTACCTCTCCCTATTCCTATCATTGAATTATCAGACAGTCTATCTGAGATTCAGTACTGGATGAGCAGACATTTCCTCCGATAATATTGGGAAGATGAAAGCTATTGCCTCTGGTCCCCATTACGAACTTCTTTCCCTAGATTCTATCAGGCAAGTATCTGAAGCTGAACCTGACTGTTCACAAAGTTGGTATCACATTTGACCATGAGATAAACTTCTGTGACATCACTCTTTCCACCTCAATAATGTTACCCAAGGCTGCCCCTGCTTCAGCTCTTCTGCTGCTGAAACCCTCATTCATGCCTTAGTTACCTCTAGACTTGACTATTCCAATGTTCTTCTGGCTGGTCTTACACATTCTACCCTCTGTAAACTTGAGGCAATCTAAAATTTTGCTGCCAGTGTCCTAACTCACACAAAGTGCTCACTGACCCTGTGCTCACTGACCTACCCCATCCTCCCTGTTAAGCAAGTCTTTAAAATTCTCAGACTTGGTTTCAATCCCTCCATGGCCTTGCCCCTCCCTATCTCTGTAATCTCCCCAAGCCCTACAGCCCTTCAAGATATCTGTGCTCCTCCAATTCTAGCTTCTTGAACTACCTCAATGTTAATTCCTCCACCATTGGTGGCCATGTCTTTAGCTGCCAAGGGCCTAATCTCTCGAATTCCTCCCTACAACTCTCTGCCTCTCAATCTCACTTTCCTTCCTTAAGGCATTCCTTAAAACCTACCTCTTTGATTTTTGATCAACTGCCCTAATATCTTACATGGCATGATGTCAAATTCTATTTGATAATATCCCTATGAAGAAGTCTGGGCTGTTTTACTACAGTTTAGATGCCTGTTAAAATACAAATTGTTGACATCGTTGTATACTTGTTATTCTGTTTAAAATAGATGGTGACAAAGCTCATTGAGTTTGCTTTTGGGGCATTTTACTCCTTTAAAGGCATTATATAAATGCAAGTTTCTGTAGTGCAGAAGGAGACCCATTTAGCCCATCACGCCTGTGTGTGCTCTTTGAAAGAGCTATCTGATTTATCTCACTTCCCTGCTCTTCCCTTATTGTCAGCTTCCACATTTTGTAGATGAATTTGTGTTTGAGCATCCTGAGGCTGTCAGTGTGATGTAAATTGGGAGGATTTAAAAGTTTTATATGTCCTTTTGTTTCTAAATTTTCCATTTCCAGTCATAAAGTTTTAGCTGGGCTCTGTACTGAATTAGCTGAGATCGGAGATGAGGATCCTGAAATTGCCCTTAAGAACCCCTAAGGGAGCAGGGGAAATCAGCCCGAGTTCCCACTTCAGTCCAATGCCTCCTGCCTGACAGTGCATGTGTGGACTTCAGTTTATGTTTCCTGTAGTTTGATATCCTGCTGAAGCTTGAAAAGGAGACATTCAGGGTATCTTGGGGCCAGCATTCGTTATCTGATAGAATATTGCAGGAACTCAGGGGTAAGGCTAACTAGGGATGGCTTTCAGATTGGAACAGCAGAAGGCTGGTGGGACATCCTGGGAGAGGGGGCAGGGGAAGGGTAGCACCATGGCAGAGGACATGTGGCATGGAGAGAACTGACCCATTTTATTTTCACATTCAGCCACTTTATTTGCTTTTCTGTGTTTCCTTTCTTTCCAGGCCTCCCGCATCCACACAGCCTCCTGGAGCCGGGAGGATGAGGCGGACGGGCCTGCAGATATAACCACCATGGCCAGGGCCACTCCGTGTTCATCCGACAGGAGACGCACTCCCGGTGGGGCCAGGCAGATGGCCTCGGTTACTCCTCCCTCGGAGGTGAGATGATTTGTTCCTTGAAACTCATCCCATGATTCATGGCTGGATCAGGACCAACTCATAGAGTTCGTAGAGTACCTGATCAATCGCTCAGAAGATCTGGAGCCAAGAATGGTCAATTGGCTTTATTAATGCCCCACAGTGTGAGAGAGTGACTGTGACAAAATTAGTTCAATTGTTTTTTTGTACAGAATAAAACAGCTGTTAAAGGGGGTGATCAGCCATCAGAACAGGTTCGATGGGCTGAATGGCCTGCTTCTATGTTCCAGCTCATCTCATCAGGTGCACAGGCATATTTTAAGGAGTTAGGAAAAGGATTAAGAAGCAGGACCTCAAAGATAGTAATCTCAGGATTACTCCCTGTGCCATATGCTAGTGAGTACAGAATAAAGGGGACGGAGCAGATGAATGTGTGTGTGGAGAGATAGCACAGGAGGGGTGGATTTAGATTCTTGGGTATTGGGACCAAATCTTGGGAAGATGGCATCTGTACAGGCCAAATGGGTCACACCTCAACAGGGCCGAGACCAATATCCTCATGCGCAGGTTTGCTAGTGTTGATGGGGAGGTTTAAGCTAGCTAGACTGATGTGAAGTTGAGCATAGATTCAGAAGAGAGAAAAACAGAGCTGCAAATGGAAAGTTAGCATGAGAATTTGAAAAGCAGAGCAAACAAGTGTTTGTAAAAAGACAAAAAAAGGAGTCTGGTTGTGCTTAATGATATTTGCCTAAATGCACAAGAACATGAGAAATAGGAACAGGAGTAGATTGTACGGCCCATTGAGCCTGCTCCACCATTCAATATGATTGTGGCTGATCTTGGACTTCAACTCTATTTTCTCACCCGCTCCCCATATACCTTAATTCCCTGGGAGATCAAAAATCTGTCTGTCCCAGCCTTATATATATTAAACAACGCAGTATCTACATCCCTCTGGTGTAGAAAATTCCAAAGATTCACAACCCTTTGAGCGAAGTAATTTCTCCTCATCTCAGTTCGAAATAATCGGGCCCTTATCCTGAGACTGTGCCCCCCGTATTTTAGATTCTCCGACCAACAGAAACAATCTCTCAGCATCAACCCTGTCAAAACCCTTCAGAATTTTGTATGTTTCAATGAGATCACCTCTCATTCTTCTAAACTCCAGGGAATATAAACCCAGTTTACTCAGCCTCTCATCATAGGACAACCCCCTCATCCCAGGGACCAATCTAGTGAACCGTCGCTGTACCATCTCCAATGTAAGTATATCCTTTCTTAAATGTGGAGACCAAAACTGCACACACTATTCCCGATATGGTCTCACCAGAACCCTGTTCAATTGCAGCAAGACTTCTTTATTCCTGTACTCCAATCCCCTTACAATAAAGGCCAACATGCCATTTGTCTTCCTAACTGCTTGCTGCACCTACATGCTAACTTTCTGCATTCCTTGTACGAGCAAACCCAAGTCTCTTTGAACATCAATACTAGCAACTTTCACACCTTTTAAAAAATATTCTGCTTTTCTATTCTTAACAACTGAAATGAATAACTTCAGATTTCCTTACATAATACTCCATCTGCCATCTTGTTGCCCACTCACTTAACTTGTCTATATCTCTTTGCAGCCTCTCTGTGTGACCCCCACAACTTACCTTTCCATCTAGCTTTGTATAATCAGCGAACTTAGGTACAGTACCCTCAGTCTCTACATCAAAGTCATTCAAATAGCTGGGGACCCAGCATTGATTCTTGCAGCACTCCACTATTTACTGTCTGTAAACTTGAAAAGCCCCATTTGTGCCCACTCTCAGTTTTCTATCCATTAACCAATCCTGTATCCATGCTAAAATATCACCCCCAACTCCATGAGCCCTTATCTTGGCTATTAACCTTTTGTGTGGCACCTTATCAAATGCCTTTTGGAAATCTAGGTTTACTACATCTTCTGGTTCCTCTTTATCCATCCTACCAGTTATATCCTGAAAAAACTGTAATAAATTTGTAAAACCATGTTGACTTCTAATTATGCATTGCTTTTCTAAATGCATTGTTGAGACTCCCTTAGTAATAGATACCAGCATTTTCCCAACAACACGTTAGGTTAACTGACCTGGAGTTCACTGTTTTCTTTCTTCTTCCTTTCTTTAGAAGTGCTGTAACATTTACCAACTTCCAATCTAATGGGACCATTCCCAAATCTAAGGAGTTTTGGAAAATCATAGCCAGCACATCCACTATCTGTGCAGCTGTCTCTTTTAGAACACTAAGCTGTATGCCATCAGGTCCCAGGGATTTGTCAGATTTTAGTCCCTCAAGTTTCACCAATTCTTTTTCTTTCCTGATATCAATTTCCTTAATTTCCTCACTCTTTTTAACGTCTAGGTTATTGTCTATTTCCGTATGAAACTTGTGTCTTCTACTGTGAAGACAGACACAAAATACTTGTTCAATGCCTCTGCCATTTCTTCATACCCCACGATAATTTCTCCTGTCTCTGCTTCTAAGGGGCTAACATTTACTTTAGCTACTCTCTTCCTCTTTATATACTCTTACAATCTCTTTTTATATTACTGGCTAGATTACTTTCATTCTACTTTTTCCCTTTCCATCAATGTTTTCGTGGCCCTCTGCTGGTTTCTATACACTCCCAAGCCTCTTCTTTTAATCCAATAGGAGATTAGAAAGAGGAGTTGAGGCCTGGGGCAGATCAGCAATGATCTTATTGAATGGCGGGGCAGGCTTGAGGGGCCGAATGGCCTACTCCTATTTCTTATGTTCTTACTAATATCCTTAACTTCCTGAGAGAGCCACGGATAGATCTTTCTTGCTGAGTTCTTGTTTTAAATGTAATGTATTTTTGTTGAAGATTTTGAATTATTTCTTTAAAGGTTTCCCAATGTTCATTTACCTCCATACCATTTAGTCTGTTTATCCAATTAACCTTAGCCAAGTTCTCCCCTTATACCTATGTAATTAGCTTGTTTAAGTTTAAGATTCTCGTTTGTGATTGGAGTATGTCATTTTCAAATTTAACATTGAATTGAATGGTATTATGATCACTATTTCCCAGTGGATTTTTGACTATGACATTACCAATTAACCCTGCTTCATTACATAATACTAGATCTAAGGTAGCTTCATCCCTAGTCAGTTCCGCAACATATTTCTCCAAGAAACTAGCATGAAAACCTTCTACAAACTCATCTTCTAGACCACCCTTGCCAATTTGATTGTCCCCGTTTATGTGAAGATTAAAGTCCCCCATAAAAGAGTATAGTGAATAATGAGCTGTGGGCACAGATTGACACGTGGAATTATGACCTTTTTTAGCCCAGAGAGGGGCAGGATTGGCACTTTAACGTTCCTGGTTACAGGGTTTTCAGATGAGATAGAGAGGGGGATTAAAAAGAGAAGGAGGGTAACAATATTGATTAAAGAAACAATTAAAGGCGTGAAAAGGGTTGATATGTTAGAGGAATCATCAAATGATGTTATATATGTTTTGAACTAAGGAACAAAAAAGGGGCAGTCACACTGCTGGGTGTATGCTGTAGACCCCCAAACAGTCAGAGGAGGATAGAAGAGCAGATTTCGTGGCAATTTTTGAGAACGCTAAACCAATAAGGCAGTAATAGTGGCGGATTTCAATTACCCGCATATTAACTCGGATACTTAAATTTTTATTCGTTCATGGGGTGTGGGCATTGCTGGTAGGCCAGCATTTATTGTCTATCCCTAATTGCCCTTGAGAAGGTGGTGGTGAGCTGCCTTCTTGAACCGCTGCTGTCCATGTGGTGTAGGTACACCCACAGTGCTGTTAGGGAGGGAGTTCCAGGATTTTGATCCAGTGACAGTGACGGAACAGCGATATATTTCCAAATCAGGATGATGAATGCCTTGGAGAGGAACTTCCAGGTGCTGGTGTTCCCATCTATCTGCTGTCCGTGTCCTTCTAGATGGTAGTGGTTGTGGGTTTTGAAGGTGCTGTCGAAGGAGCCTTGGTGAATTCCTGCAGTGCATCTTGTAGATGGTACACACTGCTGCCACTGTGCGTCGGGGGAGGGAGTGAAAGTTTGTGGATGTGGTGCCAATCAAGCGGGCTGCATTGTCCTGGAAGGTGTCGAGCTTCTTGAGTGTTGTTGGAGCTACACTCATCCAGGCAAGCGGGGAGTATTCCATCACACTCCTGACTTGTGCCTTGTGGATGATGGACAGGCTTTGGGGAGTCAGGAGGTGAGTTACTTGTCACAGGATTCCTAGCCTCTGACCTGCTCTTGTGGCCACAGTATTTATATGGCTAGTCCAGTTCAGGTTCTGGTCAATGGTAACCTCCCCAGGATGTTGATAGTGGGGGATTCAGTGATGGTAATGCCACTGAACATCAAGGGGTGATGGTTGGATTCTCTCTTGTTGGAGATGGTCATTGCCTGACACGTGTGTGGCGCGAATGTTACTTGTCACTTGTCAACCCAAGCTTGGATATTGTCCAGGTCTTGCTGCATTTGGACATGGACTGCTTCAGTATCTGAGGAGTCACGAATGGTGCTGAACATTGTGCAATTATCAGCAAACATCCCCACTTCTGACCCTATGCTGGAAGGAAGGTCATTGATGAAGCAGCTGAAGATGGTTGGGCCGAGGACATTACCCTGAGGAACTCCTGCAGTGATGTCCTGGAGCTGAGATGACTGACCTCCAACAACCACAACCATCTTCCTTTGTGCTAGATATGACTCCAACCAGCGGAGAGTTTTCCCCCTGATTCCCATTGACTCCAGCTTTGCTCGGGCTCCTTGATGCCACACTCGGTCAAATGCTGCCTTGATGTCAAGGGCAGTCACTCTCACCTCACCTCGGGAGTTCCCCTCTTTTATCCATGTTTGAACCAAGGCTGTAATGAGGTCAGGAGCTGAGTGGCCTTGGTGGAACCCAAACTGGGCATCAGTGAGCAGGTTATTGCTGAGCAAGTGCCGCTTGATAGCACTGTTGATGACCCTTTCCATTACTTTACTGATGATCGAGAGTAGACTAGGAAGTTCTGAGGAACAAAGGGACCTTGGCGTGTGTGTCCATAGATCTCTGAAGGCAGAGGGGCATGCTAGTGGGATGGTGAAAAAGGCAAAACAAAAACAAAATTACCTGGAAAAACTAAGCAGGTCTGGCAGCATTGGCGGAGAAGAAAAGAGTTGACGTTTTGAGTCCTCATGACCCTTCAACAGAACTAGAAAAAGGCATATGGGACACTTGCCTTTATCAATTGAGGCATAGATTACAAAAGTAGGGAGGTCATGTTGTAGTTGTATAGAACCTTGGTGAGGCCACAGCTGGAGTACAGTGTGCTGTTCTGGTCGCCACATTATAGGAAGGATGTGATTGCACTGGAGGGAGTGCAGAGGAGATTCACCAGGATGTTGCCTGGGATGAAACATTTAAGTTATGAAGAGAGGTTGGATAGACTTGGGTTGTTTTCGTTGGAGCAGAGAAGACTGAGGGGCGACCTGATCGAGGTGTACAAGATTATGAGGGGCATGGACAGGGTGGATAGGGAGCAGCTGTTCCCCTTAGTTGAAGGGTCAGTCACGAGGGGGCATAAGTTCAAGGTGAGGGGCAGGAGGTTTAAGGGGGATGTGAGGAAAAACTTTTTTACCCAGAGGGTGGTGACGGTCTGGAATGCACTGCCTGGGAGGGTGGTGGAGACGGGTTGCCTCACATCCTTTAAAAAGTACCTGGATGAGCACTTGGCACGTCATAACATTCAAGGCTATGGGCCAAGTGCTGGTAAATGGGATTAGGTAGGTCGGTCAGGTGTTTCTCATGTGTCGGTGCAGACTCGATGGACCGAAGGGCCTCTTCGGCACTATGATTCTGTGATGGGGCGGGAATTGGTTGGGTTGGATTTGCCCTGCTTTTTATTCTGTACAGGTTATACCTGGGCAATTTTCCACATAGCCGGGTAGATGCCAGTGTTGTAGCTGTACTGGAACAGCTTGGCTAGGGGCGCAGTACGTTCTGGAGCACAAGTCTTCAGTACTATTGCCAGAATATTGTCAGGGCCCATAGCCTTTGCAGTATCCAGTGCCTTCAGCTGTTTCTTGATATCATGTGGAGTGAATCGAATTGGCTGAAGACTGGCAGCAGATACATGGGAACACTATCAGCTGCAACTCCCCTCTGAGCCACTCTCCCTCCTGACTTGGAAATATATCGTTGTTCCTTCACTGTCGCTGGATCAAAATCCTGGAATTCCCTTCCTAACAGCACTGTGTGTTTACCCACACCACATGGAATTCAGCGATTCAAGAAGGCAGCTCACCACCACCTTCTCAAGGGCAATTAGGATGGGCAATAAATGCTGGCCCAGCCAGCGAAGCTCACATCCCATGAACAAATTTTTTAAAAGTCATTTATATATCACGGAAAAGCAGTGGTTCTCATACTGATCCTTGGGGGATCTTATCAAATGCCATCTCAAAATCCAAATATGTTACATTGACTGGTTCATCAACAGGACTTTAAACTAGAAAGTTGGGGGAAGGGAAGGGTAAAACTCCAAGAAGTCTGACAAATGGGAAACAAAGCAGCAGGCTAGCATGTGGGGGGGGGGTGGATTCAACTTCATGGAAAATTATGAAAAAACTGAAAAGGAAGGAGAGCCCAGGAGAGGCTATTAAATTCTCCAGAGCACAAAATAGGACAGAGTGTTTGGAAAGGGCTAGGAATCTAACTTCAAGCACATCAGATAAAGGGAGGACAATGAGAAAGGGGACTGAAAATACAGGACTGAAGGTGTTGTATCTGAATGTACGCAGTAAATGAAATAAGGTAAATGAGCTTGTGGTGCAGATTGAAATTGGCAGGTATGATGTGGTGGGCATCACGGAGACATGGCTGCAAGGGGATCAGGACTGGGAGCTAAACATCCAAGGATATACATCCTATCAAAAAGATAGGCAGGTTGGCAGAGGGGGTGGGGTTGCTTTGTTAGTAAGAAATTAAATTAAATCGATAGCAAGAAATGATGTAGGGTCAGATGATGTAGAATCTGTGTGGATAGAGTTGAGGAACTGCAAAGGTAAAAAAACCATAATGGGAGTTATGTACAGGCCTCCGAACAGTAGTCAGGATGTGGGGCACAAGATACATCAGGAGATAGAAAAGGCGTGTAAGAAAGGCAAGGTTACAGTGATCATGGGGGATTTCAATATGCAGGTAGACTGAGAAAATCAGGTTGGTAGTGGATCCCAAGAAAAGGAATTTGTGCAATGTCTATGAGATGGCTTTTTGGAGCAGCTTGTGGTGGAGCCCACTAGGGAACAGGCAATTCTAGATTTAGTGATGTGTAATGAGGCAGATTTGATAAGGGAGCTTAAGGTGAAGGAACCCTTAGGAGGAAGTGATCATAATATGATAGAATTTACCCTGCAATTTGAGAGGAAAAAGCTGGAATCAGTTGTAACAGTATTACAGTTGAATAAAGGCAACTACAGAGGCATGAGGGAGGAGCTGGCCAGAATTGACTGGGAGATGAGCCTAGCAGGAAAGACAGTGGAACAGCAATGGCAGGAGTTTCTGGGAGTAATTTGGGAGACACAGCAAAAATTCATCTCTAGGAAGAAGAAGCATACTAAAGGGAGGACGAGACAACCATGGCTGACAGGGGAAGTCAGGGACAGCGTAAAAGCTAAAGAGAAAGCATACAATGTGGCGAAGAGCAGTGGGAAACCAGGGAATTGGGAAACCTACAAAGACCAACAAAGGACAACTAAAAAAAAAATGAGGGAGAAGATTAAATATGAGGATAAACTAGCCAGTAATATAAAAGAAGATTGCAAGAGTTTTTTACATATATAAAGGGTAAGAGAGAGGCAAAAGTGGACATTGGGCTGCTGGAAAATGATGCTGGAGAAGTAGTAGTGGGGAACAAAGAAATGGCGGAGGAACTGAATAGGTACTTTGCCTCAGTCTTCACGGTGGAAGACACAAGTAACATCCCCAAAGTTCAAGAGAGTTGGGGGGGCAAAGGTGAGTATGGTAGCCATTACCAAGGAGAAGATGCTAGGAAAACTGAAAGGTCTGAAGGTGGATAATTCACCTGGACCAGATGGATTACACCCCAGAGTTCTGAAGGCGATAGGTGAAGAGATAGTGGAGGCGTTAGTGGTGATCTTTCAGGAATCACTGGAGTCAGGGAGGGTCCCAGAGGACTGGAAAATCGCTAATGTAACCCCCCTGTTTAAGTAAAGGGAGTGAGGCAAAAGACAGGAAATTACAGACCAATTAGCCTGACCTCGGTCGTTGGCAAGATTTTAGAGTCCATTATTAAGAATGAGATTTCAGAATACTTGAAAGTGCATAGTAAAATAGGGCAAAGTTTCATCAAGGGGAGGTCATGCCTGACAAATCTGTTAGAATTCTTTGAGGAGGTAACGAGTAGTTTAGACAAAGGAGAACCAATGGATGTTATCTACTTGGACTTCCAGAAGGCCTTTGACAAGGTGCCGCACAGGAGGCTGCTCAGTAAGATAAGAGCCCATGGTGTTAGAGGCAAGGTACTAGCAAGGATAGAAGATTGGCTGTCTGGCAGGAGGCAGAGAGTGGGGATAAGGGGGTCCTTCTCGTGATGGCGGCCAGTGACTAGTGGAGTTCGGCAAGGGTCAGTGTTGGGACCACAACTTTTCACTTTATACATTAATGATCTAGATGAAGGAACTGAGGGCATCCTGGCTAAGTTTGCAGATGGTACAAAGATAGGTGGAGGGACAAGTAGTATTGAGGAGGCAGGGAGGCTGCAGAAGGATTTGGACAGGTTAGGAGAATGGGCAAAGAAGTGACAGATGGAATACAACGTGGGGAAGTGTGAGGTCATGCACTTTGGTAGGAAGAATAGAGGCATAGACTATTTTCTAAATGGGGAGAGTTCAGAAATCTGGAGTGCAAAGGGACTTGGGAGTCCTAGTCCAGGATTCTCTTAAGGTTAACTTGCAGGTTGAGTCAGTAGTTAGGAAGGCAAATGCAATGTTGGCATTTATTTCGAGAGGACTAGAATATAGAAGCAGGGATGTGCTGTTGAGGCTTTATAAGGCTCTGGTCAGACCACATTTAGAATATTGTGAGCAATTTTGGGCCCCGTATCTCAGGAAGGATGTTCTGGCCCTGGAGAGGGTCCAGAGGAGGTTCACAAGAATGATCCCAGGAATGAAAAGCTTAACATATGAGGAACATTTGAGGACCCTGGGTCTATACTCGATGGAGTTTAGAAGGATGAGGGGGGATCTGATTGAAACTTACAGAATACTGAAAGGCCTGGATAGAGTGGACGTGGGGAAGATGTTTCCATTAGTAGGAGAGACTAGGACCCGAGGGCACAGCCTCAGAGTAAAGGGAAGACCTTTTAGAACAGAGATGAGGAGAAATTTCTTTAGCTAGAGAGTGGTGAATCTATGGAATTCATTGCCACAGAAGGCTGTGGAGGCCAGGTCATTGTGGGTATTTAAGACCGAGATAGATAGGTTCTTGATTGATAAGGGGATCAAAGGTTATGGGGAGAAGGTGGGCGAATGGGGCTGAGAAACTTATCAGCCATGATTGAATGGTGGAGCAGACTCGATGGGCCAAATGGCCTAATTTCTGGTCTTATGGTCTTATGGTTTCCCTTATCTATATTGCTGGTTACACCCTCAAAAGATTAATAGTTTTGTCCAAAGTGATTTTCCTTCCATAGAATTTTCGGCATCTTTGAAAGTAGATTAGTCACCAGGCCCAGATGAAATATATCCTGGACTGTTAAAGAAACAATGGAGGAAATTACAGAGGCTCTGACCATTATATGTCAATCCTGCCTGACCATATTTATTCTCTCTAATCATTTCCAAGTGCCCTGTTTGCCATGTCTCTAATAATAGAGTCTAGCATTTACCCAGCTACTGATCTAACTGGCCTACAGTTCCCTGTTTTCTCCTTTCTTGAACAGCGGTGTTGAATTTGCAATGTCTTCCTATCGATGAAGACATTCCAGAATCTAGGGAATTCTGGAAGATCAAATCTAGTACATGCACTATCTCTGTAGTCACCGCTTTTAAAATATTACAATGTAGACCATTAGGCACAGGAGATTTGTCTTTTTGTCCCATCAGTTTCTCCAGTACTTTTTCTTTACCGATATTAATTAATTCAAGTCCTTGGACTCTAGGTTCCCCACTATTTCTGTTTGTTTGTTGTATTTTCGATGTGAAGGTAGATACAAAATAAGTATTTTTTAATTTATTCTTTCAAAGGATGTGGGTGATGCTGGCTCTGCCAGCATTTATTGCCATTAGAAGATGATGGTGAGCTGCCTTTTAGACCTGCTGTAGTCCATTTGTTTAACGTCTCAGCTATTTCCCTTTATAATTTCTCCTATCTCTGTCTTTAACTCTAAGGGACTTACTTTTGCTTATCTCTTCTTTTTTACTCACTTGTAAGAGCTCTTACAATTCTGTGTTTATATGTCTTGCTAGTTTACTCTCATTCTGTTTTCTTCCTCTACCAATTTCTTTGCTTAAAACAAACCTTCCCAATCTTCAGGCTGACAACTCTTTTTGGCAACATTATAAGCCTCTTCTTATAATGAAATATTATTTTTAATTTCTCCATTTAAATATGGTCATTCCATTTTTCCAGTGGAGGTTACATTCCTCAAAGGAATGTATATCCATTCAGAGTTGTGAATTATTTCTTTAAATGTTTACCATTACTTTTCTTCCATCATAATCTAATTTCCCAATTTACTTCCACCAACTTGACTCCGCCATGCTTCTGTAATTGGCTTTGTTTAAATTCATGACGCTGGTTTTAGGCTTAACCCTATCATTCATAAGTTCAATATATCATGTTATGATCAATTTTTCCCAGAGGATCCTTTACTATACAATTGCAAATTAATCCTGTTTCATTGCACAATACCAGAAAATGTTGGAAAAACTCAGCAGATCTGGCAGCATCTGTGGAGAGAAAAAGAGTTAACGTTTCGAGTCCATATCACTCTCCTTCAGAGTCCTATTGACTCGAAACGTTAACTTTCTTTTTCCCTCCGCAGATGCTGCCAGATCTGCTGAGTTTTTCCAGCATTTTCTGTATTTTTTCATATTTCCAGCATCTGCAGTATTTTGCTTTTATTTTAGTGTGAGCGAATGAATAAGTCACAGTAAAGGGATAGCAGGTGAAAGTGAGGGACTGAGTCACAGCAAGGTGGTAAGTAATGTGGGCCAGAGTACAGGGAGATTTACTCCGTATCTAACCCCGTGTTGTACCTGTCCTGGGAGTGTTTGATGGGGACAGTGTAGAGGGAGCTTTACTCCGTATCTAACCCCGTGCTGTACCTGCCCTGGGAGTGTTTGATGGGGACAGTGTAGAGGGAGCTTTACTCCGTATCTAATCCCGTGCTGTACCTGTCCTGGGAGTGTTTTATGGGGACAGTATAGAAGGAGCTTTACTCTGTATCTAACCCCGTGCTGTACCTGTCCTGGGAGTGTTTCATGGGGACAGTGTAGAGGGAGATTTACTCTGTATCTAACCCCGTGCTGTACCTGTCCTGGGAGTGTTTCATGGGGACAGTGTAGAGGGATCTTTACTCTGTATCTAACCCCATACTGTACCTGTCCTGGGAGTGTTTGATGGGGACAGCGTAGAGGGAGCTTTACTCTGTATCTAACCCTACTCTATCTAATCCCATGTCGTACCAATACTTACAATGTGTTCATGTACCAGACCTGACGTTGGGTAGCTGTGCCAGTGACGGTTGGAGCTTGTGTCTTACAGAGCTGTTGGAATTGCGGTCGGAAGGCAAGTGAAACCTGCAGTGGCTGCAACACGGCACGTTACTGCGGCTCCTTCTGTCAGCACAAGGACTGGGAGAAGCATCACCATGTTTGTAGACAAAATTTTCAGGGCCTGCAAGTTTCTAGCATTGCCACCAATTCCAGCTCTGGCAGCCAGAACACTGCCACCAGCTCCCTCTCTGGCAGCCAGAACACTGCCACCAGCTCCCTCTCTGGCAGCCAGAACACTGCCACCAGCTCCCTCTCCGGCAGCCAGAACACTGCCACCAGCTCCCTCTCCGGCAGCTCCAGCAGCCAGGCCCAGCCAGATGCCATTGCCAGCAGTGGGGCTCAAAGCCCCAGAGACACTGGATCTACAACTGCCTCCTCCTCTGTCACTCCCCCCACCCCAATCCCAGTCGAAACTGCCACTCACTAACCTACAACACAACTTTACAGCTACCTGAAGACTTCATTGAACTTTGACCTCTGAATGACCTCTTGTCCCTTGTTAATCCTCAGCATTTCTGTAACCTCATTTGTTCCAGACGAGAGAAAGAAATCCACCTGCTTTTTTATTCATTTTTTTTGGTTATTTACCAAACGTTCCCTCTTCTACAGTGTCACAGCTTCTGTATGTTATCTGGAGCTTTATATCTCTGGGTGATGCCCTGTGATGCCTCTGGGTTGGACTGGAAACTCTGCAGAAATAACTTCAACTTCAGCAAGAACCGAAACTCAGTTAGACTGAGGAAAGCTTCTAATCTGGATAATACTTGTTTGCTGTTTTAAAAATTCCAAAAATAATCACTTGGGCACACTCTACCCTCCCTCTCGGGCACTCGGACCCTCCCTCTCGGGCACTCAGACCCTCCCTCTCGGGCACTCAGATCCTCTTTCTCTCGGGCACTCAGATCCTCTCTCTCGGGCACTCAGATCCTCTCTCTCGGGCACTGGGACCCTCTCTCTCGGGCACTCAGATCCTCTCTCGGGCACTCAGATCCTCTCTTGGGCACTCAGATCTTCTCTCTCTCGGGCACTCAGATCTTCTCTCTCTCGGGCACTCGGACCCTCTATCGGGCACTCAGATCTTCTCTCTCGGGCACTCAGATCTTCTCTCTCTCGGGCACTCAGATCTTCTCTCTCTCGGGCACTCAGATCTTCTCTCTCTCGGGCACTCAGATCTTCTCTCTCTTGGGCACTCAGATCTTCTCTCTCTCGGGCACTCAGATCTTCTCTCTCTCGGGCACTCAGATCTTCTCTCGGGCACTCAGATCTTCTCTCTCTCGGGCACTCAGATCTTCTCTCTCTCGGGCACTCAGATCCTCTCTCTCTTGGGCACTCAGATCTTCTCTCTCTCGGGCACTCGGACCCTCTGTTGGGCACTCAAATCCTCTCTCTTTCGGGCACTCGGACCCTCTCTCGGGCACTCAGATCCTCTCTCAGGCGCTCAGATCCTCTCTCTCTCTCTCGTGCACTCGGACCCTCGGGCACTCAGATCCTCTCTCTCTTGGGCACTCGGACCCTCTCTCGGGCACTCAGATCCTCTCTCTCTCTCTTGGGCACGCAAACCCTCTATCGGGCACTCAGATCCTCTCTCTCTCGGGTACTCAGATCCTCTCTCTCTTGGGCACGCAAACCCTCTATCGGGCACTCAGATCCTCTCTCTCTCGGGTACTCAGATCCTCTCTCTCTTGGGCACTCTGTCTCGAACTCTGTAGTGCACTTTCCAATAAATTACCAGTTCCATGCTTTGACACACACACACTGAACACAAATGTACTCCCGGTTGAACCTTGGCATTCAGGCACACCCACTCACCCTCAAGATACCCACTCACCCTCAAGATACCCACTCACTCTCAAGACACCCACTCACTCTCAAGACACCCACTCACTCTCAAGACACCCACTCACCCTCAAGATACCCACTCACCCTCAAGATATCACTTATCCTTAAGACACCCGCTCACCCTCAAGTTATCCAGTCACCCTCAAGATACCCTTTCACCCTTGAGACTCACCTTCCACCCTCGAGACACCCGCCCTCACACACACACACACACACACACACACACACACACATAGATATACCTGTGTTCACACTCACAGAGGATAGAGCAAACTACCTTGCTAGCCAGCCAAGAAGATACCAGATGCACCTCGGCTCCAAAGTAAACCCAAAAAAAACACCCTGTCTCAAACCTGTGTTGCACTGCCAAAGTCACTGGTGAAAAAGAGCAGCAGTCTGGAACTCACCGAGCTAGTGTGGAGCATCTTGGCTAAGGTGACCCCAGGCCAGACAAGCCAGAGTCATACAGTGGAAAGGACTCCTGTCTTTTTTACAGATTTACAGATATGACTAGTTTGATTTGCGATTGTCAGATATCCTAAAGACACAGAGTTACAGCAGAACCAGTGAGATTAAGTGTGTGAAGGATTCACTTTCAGCGAACTCACCACTCTTAATATAATGAGAAAAGCACCTGCTGAGGAAATGATGTCATTTTTTTGCTTTGTGAAGAAAGGAACAGAAAGATGTCAATAAATGTGACAATCGTTTAATTTTTTAAATCTTTTTTTAAGCATGAATGATGTTTTGCTGGACTCTTTCAATTTTCTACCTCCCTTCAATCTTTTCTCTCACTCTATTTTTGGTGCCGATCTCCATAAGAACACTTTTGGATGTACAGATATTTGTTGTTCGCCGTATTTCAATGTGATCTGTGTTGTTCAGGTGTTTTTTTCAAACTTGTGACAGTTTCCTGTGTGGACTGAATTCTTCGGAGACAAAAAAACTTCCCTCCAACCCACCCACTTCACCATCACTCTCCATCCTCATCTCCTCCTCACTCCCTCCTTCCCTCACTCTCAGCCCCTCTTCCTCACCCCTTGTCCTCACTCCCTGCTCCTTCATCTCTCTTCCTCTCCTCACCCTCTGCTCACTCCTTTCTCCTCCTCCTCCTCAGTCTTGCCTCCCCCTCATCACCCCCTCATCCTTGCAATATCTGCCTCGCCCCTTTCTTGTTCACCTCCTCCACTCCCCCTTCTTCCACCTCTTCTTACCTGCCTTGGTTTCCCCTCTTCACCCTTCTTCCTATTCCCTCTTCCCCCTGCCCCACTTCCCATCAGTAATAGGAGTGGGGAGAGAGTAGATCTGCTTTTGGTTCTGACTCCATTTAGCAGATCTTTCTGCTACTTGGTGAAAGCTCAGGGTTACAGAGCCAGTGAGGAGAAACCGAAAGCACAGTGACATTCAAACCATTTCCAATCTTTTTTTGGACTAAACATTCAGTTATTGAGTGGCTGCATTCTTTAGTTTGGACAAAAAAGGAACAAAATGAAAATGCTGGGATTCTCAGCAGGTGTGTGGAGAGGAGATAATCTTTCATCAAAACTGAGCTCAGAACTGGAACCAACAAAATGTACCTGTCACCTCTCTCGTGCAGAGTGTTTGTAGCATGCTCTGTTTTTACAACTGTAGTCGATGTGTCAGTGAATTTGCCTTTGGATCACATTATAATTCATTTCCCCATTGGTGAAGCTCAGGGATTCCTTGAGCAGTGTTTGTGAAGGTTGGCAGATTTGAGTAATCATTATCTGTTTAAAATGATAGCAACCCACTGTGGCACAGATGCAAGTCCACCCTCCTTCAAGTCTTGTAGCACGACCCAGTGCCAAAGGAGGCTGGGACAGCTGACAAAATGAGAGGTCAAAGTCTCAGTGTGTAACTGGTCACTCCCCCAGTGTGTGTAAACTGGTCACTCCCCCAGTGTGTAAACTGGTCACTCTCCCAGTGGTGTAAACTGGTCACTCCCCCAGTGTGTAACTGGTCACTCCCCCAGTGGTGTAACTGGTCACTCCCCCAGTGGTGTAACTGGTCACTCCCCCAGTGTGTGTAAACTGGTCACTCCCCCAGTGTGTGTAAACTGGTCACTCCCCCAGTGGTGTAAACTGGTCACTCCCCCAGTGTGTAAACTGGTCACTCCCCCAGTGTGTAAACCAGTTACTCCCTCAGTGTGATGACCGGTCACTCCCCCAGTGGTGTAACTGGTCACTCCCCCAGTGTGTGTAAACTGGTCACTCCCCCAGTGTGTAAACTGGTCACTCTCCCAGTGTGTAAACCAGTTACTCCCCCAGTGTGATGACCGGTCACTCCCCCAGTGTGTAAACCGGTCACTCCCCCAGTATGTGATGACCAGTCACTCCCCCAGTGGTGTAACCGGTCACTCTCCCAGTGTGTGATGACTGGTCACTCCCCCAGTGGTGTAACCGGTCACTCTCCCAGTGTGAGATGACCGGTCACTCCCCCAGTGTGAGATGACCGGTCACTCCCCCAGTGTGTGATGACCAGTCACTCCCCCAGTGTGTAAGTAGTCACACTCTACCTCCCCTCCCCCCACAGTAACTGGTGACAATCTCCTCCACACCACCACCCACCCCACCCTGGTCACTGACAGTCTCTCTAATGCAATAGAGGAGATCAAACCCCAGTGCTTTCTGCTCAAGGACCACTCACAACAGAAACATTGCTGCTACATTCTCAAAACACTGAGACTGCAATGGAGGGAAATGATTCTTATTTATTGTCTGATATATGGAAAATGCCTGTTTTTCTTAGATTTCAATAAGAGTTAATATGTAAAATATCAATGGTGTTTTCTGCAGCCTCTGTACTTTTTTCCCCCAAGTTCCTCTCTTTTTCTCTCTCTCTGATGCCGCCTCTCAGTCTTTACGTTGCAGATGTCCTGTTGCTCATCAATTTCTGCACAAAACCAGTCAGTTCAACGTATGAGTGCGGCTCCTAACTCTGGCAAACATCTGGATAGAGAACAGCTGTGGCCCTGGGACTATCCCATTTGACTGATCCATGAGTTAGAAAAGTTTTTTAACACTACACTGACTCCAGATCCACCCTCCTCCCTCCCAAGTTCCCCCAAGCACCATTGAGCTCAATCAATCTGCTTGAGCTATAGAGTCCAGGAAGTATCGCGGAATAGCTATTCTAGGCGCTTCTGTACACTGCGAGATGGTACCTGTCGACCCCCCTCTCTGGGGTATGGGAACCCTATTCACCCTCTAGAACCATAGAACACTACAGCACAGAAAACAGGCCATTTGGCCCTTCTAGTCTGTCGAAATATTATTCCACTAGTCCCATTGACCTGCACCTAGTCCATAACACTCCAGACCTCTCTAATTTATTCTTAAAACTTAAGAGTGAGCCTGCATTTACCACGTCAGATGGTAACTCATTCCACACTCTCACCACTCTCTGAGTGAAGAAGTTCCCCCTAATGTTCCCTCTAAACCTTTCCACCTTTCCCCTTTCACCCTAAAGCCATGTCCTCTCGTGTTGATTTCTCCTAGTCTAAGTGGAAAGAGCCTACTCGCATTTACTCTGTCTATACCCCTCATAATTTTGTAAACTTCTATCATATCTCCCCTCATTCTTCTACGCTCCAAGGAATAAAGTCCTAACCTGTTTAATCTTTCCCTGTAACCCAACTCCTTAAGACCCGGCAACATCCTAGTAAATCTTCTCTGCACTCTCTCAATCTTACTGATATCCTTCCTGGAGTTAGGCTACCAGAACTGCACACAATACTCCAAAGCTGGCCTCACCAATGTCTTATACAACCTCACCATAACATCCCAACTCCTATGCTCAATACTTTGATTTATGAAGGCCAGTATGCCAAAAGCTTTCTTTACAACCTTGTCTACCTGTGACACCACTTTCAGGGAACTATGTATCTGAACTCCCAGATACCTTTGTTCCTCCGCCCTCCTCAGTGCCCTCTGTAGATGAATACTCTTTGTCGCTTTTTCTATTCATTCATGGGATGTGGGTGTCACTGCAAGCCAGCATATATTGCCCCTCCCTAATTGCCCTTGAGAAGGTGGTGGTGAGCTGCCTTCTTGAACTGCTGCAGTCCATGTGGTGTAGGTACACCCACAGTGCTGTTAAGGAGGGAGTTCCAGGATTTTGACCCAGCAACAGTGAAGGAAAGGTGATATATTTCCAAGTCAGGATGGTGAATGACTTGGAGGGGAACTTCCAGGTGATGTTTGCTTCCATACACCTGCTGCCCTTGTCCTTCTAGATGGTAGTGGTTGCAGGTTTGGAAGATGTTTGTTGTCAAAGCTACCTTGGCGGGTTGCTGCAGTGTTTCCTATATATGGTACACACTGTACACTGGTGGTGTTGGGAGTGAATGCTTAAGATGGTGGATGGGTTGCCAATCAAGTGGACTGCTTTGTTCTGGATGAGGTTGAGTTTCTTGAGTGTTGTTCAAACAGAACACATTCAGTAAGGTGGAGAGTATTCCATCACATTCCTGATTTGTGCCTTGTAGATGTGGACAGGCTTTGGGGAGTCAGGAGGTGAGGGACTCGCCGCAGGGTTCCTAGCCTCTGACCTGCTCTTGTCATCACAGTATTTATATGGCTAGTCCAGTACAGCTTCTGGTTATGGTGATTCCCCAAGATGTTGTTAGTGCGGATTCAGCAATGGTAATGCCGTTGAATGTCAAGAGGAGTTGGTTGGACTTCCTCTTGTTGGAGATTACCTGGCACTTAAGTGGCAAACAGCATTCATGCCACACATCAGCCCAAGCCTGAATCCGCCAGGTCTTGCTGCATATGGGCACAGACTGTTTTGATATCCGAGGAGTCACGAATGGTGCTGAACATTATGCAATCATCAGTAAATATCCCCACTTCTAACCTTACGATGGAATGAAGATCATTGATGACGCAGCTGAAAATAGTTGGGCCCAGGACATTACCCTGAGGAACTCATAGGCACATAGAAGACACATAGAAACTAGGAGCAGGAGTTGGCGATTCGGCCCTTCCAGCCTGCTCCGCCATTCAATATGACCATGGCTGATCCTCTATCTCAATGCCATATTCCCACTTTCTCTCCATACCCCTTGATGCCCCTAATATCCAAAAAATTATCAATTTCTTTCTTGAACACACTCAGTGACCCGGCCTCCACAGCCTTCTGTGGTAGAGAATTCCACAGGTTGACCACCCTCTGAGTGAAGAAACTTTTCCTCATCTCAGTCCTAAATGGTCTGCCCCATATCCTGAGACTGTGGCCCCTGGTTCTAGACTCTCCAACCAGGGGAAACATCCTCCCTGCATCCAGTCTGTCCGGCCCTGTTAGAATTTTATACGTTTCAATCAGATCCCCTCTCACACTTCTAAACTCTAGTGAATACAGGCCCAGCCGACCCAGTCTCTCCTCACACGTCAATCCTGTCATCCCCGGTATCAACCTAGTGAACCTGCAGTGATGTCCTGGAGCTGAGATGACTGATCTCCAAAAACTATAACCATCTTCCTTTGCGTAGATATGATTCCAACCTGCGAAGAGTTTTCCCCCGGATTACCACTGACTTCAATTTTGTCAGGACTCCTTGATGCCACACTCGTTCAATGCTGCCTTGATTACAAGGGCAGTCTCACCTCACCTCTGGAGTTCAGCTCTTTAGTTCATTTGAGGACCAAGACTGCAATAAGTTCTGGAGCCGAGACAGCCCTGGCAGTACCCATTCGGAGCATCAATGAGGTTATTAGCGACTAAGTGTCGCTTGATAGTACTGTTGATGAGAACTTCCATTACTTTGCTGATGATTGATAATAGACTGATTGGGTGATAATTGGCTTGATTGAAATTGTCTTTCTTTTGTGTGTACACGGCATACCTGGGCAATTTTCCACATTATTGGGTAGATGCAAGTGTTGTAGCTGTACTGGAACAGCTTGGCTAGGGGCGCAGCAATTCTGGAGCACAAGTCTTCAGAAATACAGTCTGAATGTTATCGGGGTCCATAGCCTTTTGCTATATCCAGTGCCTTCAGCCATTTCTTGAAATCATAGGATTCAAGTTGGCTGAAAACTGGTATCTGTGATGCTGAGGACCTTGGGAGGAGGCCGAGATGGATCATCCACTCAGCACTTCTGGTTGAAGGTGGTTGCAAATGCTTCAGCTTTGATTTTTGCACTGATGTTGTGAGTTGCCCCATCGTTGAGGATGGGAGTGTTCGTGGAGTCACCTCCTCAGTTTTCTAATTCATTCACAGGATGTGGGTTTCGCTGGCTAGGTCAGCATTTAGTGCCCATCCCTAGTTGTCCTTGAGAAGGTGGTGGTGAGCTGCCTCCTTGAACCGCTGCAGTCCATGTGGTGTAGGTACACCCACCGTGCTGTTAGGGAGGGAGTTCCAGGATTGGGACCCAGCGACAGTGAAGGAACGGTGATATATTTCCAAGTCAGGATGGTGAGTGGCTTCTAGATGGTAGTGGTCATGGATTTTGAAGGTGCTGCCTAAGGATCCTTGGTGAGTTTCTGCAGTGCATCTTGAGGATGGTGCACACTGCTGCTACTGTGCGTTGGTGTGGAGGGAGTGAATGTTTGTGGATGTGGTGCCAATCAAGCAGGCTGCTTTGTCCTGGATGGTGTCAAGCTTTGAGTGTTGTGGGAGCTGCACTCATCCAGGCAAGTGGGGAGTATTCCATCACACTCCTGATTTTGGCCTTGTAGATGGTGGATGGGCTTTGGGGAGTCAGGTGAGTTACTTGAGACAGGATTCCTAGCCTCTGACCTGCTCTTGTTGCCACAGTATTTATATGGCTAGTCCAGTTCAGTTTCTGGTCAATGGTAACCACCAGGATGTTGACAGTAGGGGATTCAGTGATGGTGATGCCATTGAATGTCAAGAGGTGATGGTTAGATTCTCTCTTGTTGGAGATGGTCATTGCCTGGCCCTTTTGTGGTGCAAATGTTACTTGCCACTTGTCAGCCCAAGCCTGGATATTGTCCAGGTCTTGCTGCATTTGGACATGGGCTGCTTCAGTATCTGAGGAGTTGCGAATGGTGCTGAACATTGTGCAATCATCACTTCTGACCTTATGATGGAAGGAAGCTTGCAGCTGAAGATGGTTGGGTCGAGGACAGTACTCTGAGGAACTCCTGCAGTGATGTCCTTGGGCTGAGATGACTGACCTCCAACAATCTTTCCTTTGAAAAAAAAACTGCGGATGCTGGAAATCCAAAACAAAAACAGAATTACCTGGAAAAACTCAGCAGGTTTGGCAGCATCGGCGGAGAAGAAAAGAGTTGACGTTTCGAGTCCTCATGACCCTTTGACAAGGGTCATGAGGACTCGAAACGTCAACTCTTTTCTTCTCTGTCGATGCTGCCAGACCTGCTGAATCTTTCCTTTGTGCCAGGTATGACTCTAACCAGCAGAGAGTTTTTCCCCTGATTCCCATTGACTCCAGTTTTGCTAGGGCTCCTTGATGTCACTCTCGCTCTAATGCAGCCTTGATGTCATGGGCAGTCACTCTCACCTCACCTCTGCCCACTGAGGTGAGAAGTACCATAAGAGGTGCCTTTGCAAGATCCTCCAAATCCAGTGACAAGAAAGGCATCCTTGACCAGGTCAATAAGCTTGTTGGTTTGAAATTCCAGCCCCTGAAGTCAGATCCATTTATCCTCAAACTAGAAAACAAATGCTTGTCACTTTCTGCTGAGACCTCATTCTAGCTATAGTCTGGGATTAAGAGCTCAGTGACCTGAGTAAGACTTTGGGAGGAATCCATTTCCATGATTCTTTTTCCTGCAGGGAGATGGGAATTTGAATGAGAATTCCAATCTTGAGTTCAAGCCACAGAGCTCTACTTGGTAAAGGAAGGCAGGGAGAGAGGGGAGTTATCTGCTGTAAGGACAGAATGTAAGTAATTGAGCATGAAAGTTGAAGGGAAAATGAAGTGAAATTTGGTCAAATAAAATGGGTATACACACACTGCACTGCGCAACTGCCCCACCTCTCAGACTGAGTCAAGGAGAGCACTGCTGAGGGAGCCAGGCTGGGGCTCATGTGAACTGTTGGAAGCCCTGATTCCTCTCCCACCCACCAAGCCTACTATTGAAGAGGTGTGAAATAAGTGGTGTTCTATGCAGTAGTACAAACTTCCACCTGTTCACCTTCATTGCTTTCCATTTCCTTCCTGAAATTTGACAAGGTGTTTACCAAAACTCACTTTCACAGCCATATTTCCTTCTTCAGTGACCGTCTCCGTCTCCATCTTATCCCATGTGGATTCCAACTGAAGTTCCATCCCTCATGTTTCGAATCCACCCAGGATTACAGGTATCTCCGGGACATACAACGTTCTTTGGACTGCTGTTCTCACTGCATCCTGAGATCCACACACACTGCTTTGCGCTGCCATTTGTACACACCTGACCTCTCCCTCCAGCAGCACCGACTCACCCCATCGCAAAGCTGACCTTATCTCTGGTTTCACTTTATTCTTCGTCCCATCCGATGCCTTAACAAGAAACTTTTTCTCTTCCTTTAAGGTGTTAAGGAACGCAAACTCCCAACAATTTATTGATACCAACGCCTACCCGGGACCCTCCACCCCTTTCCCGTCCCTCTGACCCTATCCCATCAACTAATCCCAGCCCCGGCCATGTATTCATCATACCCCCTGACCTTCCACTCTCTGATGCTGAACGTTCTGTACTCAGCAAAGGACTAAGTTTCAAACCCTTACACCCTCACCTTAATGAATTCTGGGCTCAGCACGATGCTAAACTCTTCTTCCACTGCCTTCGTCTCCATGCTCACTTCTTTGGGCAGGAGTCCTCCCCCCGTTCAACGGATCCTTTCACCCGCCTCCGGTATTCTCCCTCCACCTGGACCCTCCCTCTGGCCTCTTACCTGATCTTGATCTTTTCATTGACAACTGTCAGTGTGACATTGGCCATTTTAATCTCTCTGCTCCTCTCACCCACTCCAACCTGTCTCCATCTAAACTCACCACACTCCGTTCTCTCAGGTCCAACCCTGACATTATCAAACCTGCCAACAAGGGTGGTGCTGTTGTTGTCTGGCGCACTGACCACTACCTCGCAGAGGCTGAGCGCCAACTCTCAGATACTTCCTCCTACCTCCCCCTGGACCATGACCCCATCAGCAAGCATCAAGCCATTGTTACCAGAATTGTCACTGACCTCATCTCCTCTGGTGATCTTCCCTCCACAGCTTCCAACCTCAGTCTCCCAACCACAGACCGCCCGCTTCTACCTCCTTCCCAAAATTCACAAACAGGACTGTCTCGTTTGACACATTGTGTAAGCCTGTTCCTGCCCCACAGAACTCATTTCTTCCTATCTTGATTCCATTCTCTGTCCTCTTGTCCGGTCTCTTCCAACCTACATTCGCGATTCCTCTGATGCCCTAGATCACATCAACAATTTCCAGTTCCCTGACCCTAACCACCTCTTCTTCATTATGGGTGTCCAATCTCTCTATACCTCCAACCCCCACAGGGTGGTCTGAGAGCACTCCGCTTCTTCCTTGAACAGAGGCCCGAACAATCCCCATCCACCACCATTCTCCTGTCTGGCTGAACTTGTTCTCTCACTGAACAATTTCTCCTTTAACTTGTCTCACTTCCTCCACATAATAGGTGTGGCAATGGATACTCGCATGGGCCCCAGTTACGTCTGTCAGGTATCTTTATCGGGTATGTGAAATATTCCTTGTTCCACTCCTACTCAGGCCCCCTCCCACAGCTTTTTTTCGATACGTTGATGACTGTCAGTGCCGCTTCATGCTTGTCTGCACCTGGAAAAATTTATCGACTTTGCTTCCAATGTCCACCCTTCTATCACCTTCGCATGGTCCATCTCCAAAACTTCTCTTCCCTTCCTTAAACTCTGTCTTCATTTCTGGTGATAGACTGTCCATCAATTGCAAGCCCAACGCCCTCAGCTACTCACACCTTGCTTCTTGTAAGGACTCCATCCCATTCTCTCAGTTCCTTCGCCTCCGACACATCTTTTCTGATGATGCTACCTTCCAAAACGGCACTTCTGAAATGTCTTCCTTAACCGAGGGTCCCCCCCACTGTGATTGACAAGGCCCTCTGACCCATCTCTCATGCCTCTGCCCTCACCCCTTCCCAGAACCATAGGGTCCCCATTGTCCTCACTTTTCACCCCACCAGCCTCCACATTCAAAGGATCATCCTCCACCATTTCCACCAACTCCAGCATGATTCCACCACCAAACACATCTTCCCCCTCCCCCCAACATCAGCATTCCATAGGGACCGTTCCTTCAGGGACACCCTGGTCCACTTCATCACCCCCAACTCCTCATTCCCTTCCCACAGCACCTTCCCATGCAATCGCAAAAGGTACAACCCTTGCCCCTTTCTTTACCTCCTCTCTCCTCGTTGTCCGAGGGCCCAAAGACTCCTTTCAGGTTAAGCAGCACTTCACTTGCACTTCCCTCAATTTAGTCAACTGCATTCGCAGCTCCCAATGCGGTCTCCTCTACATTGGAGAGACTAAATGCTGACTGGGTGACCGCTTTGCAGAACGACTTTGCTCAGACTTAGCCCTCCCTGTTGCTTGCTATTTCCACACTCCACCCTGCTCTCTTGCCCACGTGTCCGTCCTTGGCCTGCTGCAATGTTCCAGTGAAGCTCAACGCAAACTGGAGGAACAGCAACTCATCTTCCGAGTAGGCACTTTACAGCCTTCTGGACTTAACACTGAGTTCAACAACTTCAGATCATAACTCTTAAAAAAATGTTATTTTTAAAATGTTTTAATCCTTTTCCCTCAATCCTTGCCACCCCCACTCCCCAAAAAACAGGGCCATCTGTCACTTGTTCTTATGTTTTGCTTTCAGAGTGCTGACCCTTGTTCTGCTATCTTACCTTTGTGCCACTATCAGCACCTTTTGTCTTTAACACTACCATTAACAATCCCTTTATCCTGTGTCCATTTGTGTCAAATCTCTCCTGAGCTCCCACCTATTCCTGACCTTTTATTTTGCTCCATCCCCTCTTAAACAGTATAAAATCCATCACATTTCTACTTCTATTTAGCTCTGAAAAAGTCATACAGACTTGAAACATTAACTCTTTCTCTTTCCACAGATGTTGCCAGACCTGCTGAGTTTTCCCAGCATTTTCAGTTTTTACTTCAGATCTCCAGCCTCTGCAGTATTTTGCTTTTATCTGATGTAGACTTTCACTGATTGACCAGGGGAGATGGTGGCAGAGTGGAATCCAGAGGCCCAGGTTCTAATCCCACAACAGCTGGTGAAACTTAAATTCAATTAATAAAATCTGGAATTGAAAGCTAGTCTCAGTAATGGAGACCATGAAACTATCATTGATTTGTCATAAAAACCCATTGGTTCACTAATGCTCTTTAGGGAAGGATACCTGGATTGGCCTACATGTGACTCCAGGCCCACAGTAATGTGGTTGACTCATAGCAAACCACTCAGTTCAAGGACAATTAGGGGTGGTTAACAAATGCTGACCTTGCCAGCGGCACCCACATCTCATGAAGAAATAAACAAAAAAAAACTGACTGAAAATTTCTGAATCATAAACCAAGGCAAAATTTGAATCAAGGTAATTTCATGTTCCATGATTAGATCATTTTCAGCAGAGGCTGAACCCACAGAACCTGTGCTCTCAATCCACCCCCTGACAACTAAAAATAGCACTTTATAAAATATTTAATTTTGTCCGCTAGGTGAGGTTGATTCCTGCAGTGAGCCCCATCCAGTGATTGAGGGGACGCTGTTTGTTAAATATAGAGCTGGGAGGTGAAATTCAACCCTGAGCCCCACACTGAGTCCATCACCAAAATCAATTCTGACTTCTGCCACCATCTGTCTACACCCCAGGGTACCCAATATCAAGGATTGGCTTCTCCAATACTCACTTCTCTAGATCCCAGCCTCCACCTTATCAGCTCTTTACAGCGCCATCCCCAATCTCACTGGTTCAGTGTTCCAATGAACCCTTGTCTCCATATTTAAAATCACGCCATACTGTCCCAGTGATCTGCAGCCATGCAGCTCTCTACAAATACAATTCCAGCTTCATGGCAATACAGTCCCTGTACACAGCTGCTGTGACTGGGGCTCTTTGCTCATTTGGAGAATCACTGCTTGGTGATTTTGCTCACCTACCCAGTAAAACCCTTGCATGTTACACAACATACAGAGTACTAACAGGCCAGAGCTGTCATCTGTGTGATGGTCCCATGTTCCTAACAGCCAGTGTGTGCACAGCATGTGCATCTTCTCCAATCACTTTTCTCAGACTAATTGCAGTTCACTGTTGATTCTAGTTTCTGATCAGCCCTGAAATCTGAATTCGTTCTTAAATGGTCCAAACATTTCTGTTCCTTTTTGTTTCTCTGCATGTCAGGTTCTGCATCCTGATGATAAATCTCAGTAACACACACGTAGCTAGAGACTGAGCAACATAGAAAAGATTGAAAACAATGTATGGGGCTGGATACCAACAGTTCTGTCTACACTGTGTTGAGTGATAACACAGTGATAGATGATCCAATGCTCTCAAGAGAAGAAAATCAGGCATGATTCTTGCTCCTGATCCATCATACCTGGCTGATCCATCATACATGTGGGACACTGGGTTTGAAGGGATCCCACACAATCCAAGAGCCTGCCTTACTCAGTCTGTATCCTAGAGTCATGGTGGGGGGTGTGGGCGACAGTGGGAATAGTTGAAGGATGAGGAACTAGTGTTGGTGAAGCAGCCTGAGCAAGAGTGGTAGATTCAGGATGTGAGAGTTGATCTGCAGTGACCAGCATGTTTGGTCTTTATCATCTGTCATTTCACATATCATTCTGGAAGGACCAACCGCAATGCATCGATCCCTGGAGCAGTGATTAAGTTTATTGATGTATTGAATTTTACTGTGCAATACTTCAATTTAAAGTACTAAAGGTGGAGTTTTGTTTCACTGGAATTTTCTTTAGTTCTGTGACCATTCTAGCAAGGTGATGTGACAGATGTTTGGGCATGTTGTTCTCCTTTACTTGGGCTTTCAGTATACTGTATGTTCACCTGTGACTCTGTAACATGATGATTCAGGTATGTCTGTACTTATTCTGTATGTGTTAATAAAGGATTTTAATATCACACCATTTCCTGTCTTTAGAATGTACCTGCCAAGTGTTATGCATTTGCTCGTGTTTATACACACGCTTGGCAATACAAACGGCACTACTAATACACAAATACATCTGGACATTTACCAGATACAAGCACAACCCACTGCAAAAAAAAATCACTTGTGAATTATTAAAAGATTCACTTATCTCCCACGGTGTTCTGCACAGGATGTGAAGACTAAGTGAAATAATGTTATTTGTCAGCGCTGTATTTTAAAGTCACAAATTATAAATTCCTATGTCAATCTTTGTATTGGAACCAGTACATGTAAACTGATCATGCTGTAAATATACCCTCCCAGCAGTGGAAGCTGATAGGCAGTTTTTGTGGATGTATGGCTTTCGATATATTCAGTTATTTACCAGCCTTGGATGGAGCAGATGGAAACAGGATCAGAATGTAACACTATTTAACCAAAGTCCATGTACCAAAAACATCACAATCAAGACACAAGAATGAGATGAGCCTCAAATTATATTTCTAATTCAGAGCACATGCACCAGCAAAGGGCAATATATGCATAAACTCAAATAATAGACACTATGTATCTAACAAACTATTAGTTATCAAACCTTTAACATCTCCATTCAACAGCATGGAGAGAAACCCATAGAATCCAAATATTTGGGGCACTTCCAATTCTCAAATTGAAGATGAGATGCCTGGATTCAATCAGGACACTGCTTCCTCGAATTAGTGAGAAGAACAGCCAATGCTAGATGTGGAAGAATCAGCAAATAAAGGATTCAGTTAACCAATTAACACCTCAGCATTGGTAAAACTATATCTAATGTCCTGCTCCCTCATATAAAAGGGCATCTCCCTCCAATTCCACACAGACTCAGCCCTGCAGTCAGGACACACAAGTCTTAGATATTAGACAGGTTAAGCTGCTGAATGAGTTTTACTGGGGTATTCACTCTTTATAACACAATTGTACAACAGTCTCGAGTGTCATGATTCATTTTCTCCTTTTCCTCTATGCTTCTGGGAAATAACCAGGTAAGATATACACACTTTACACACTCCAAGAGTATCATCTTTTAAGCTACTCCTCATGCCACCCAACCCCACTCATCATGCCAGGAAATACAAGATAAACATCACAAAACAAACTGCTAAAAAAGAGGATGTTAAATTAGGAATGATTAGATGTTGGATTGAATCAAAAGTCTTATGCAAATTTATGTAACAAACACTGTAGTCTTGATGAAACTTTCAGCCCATAAATTAAATAAATTAACATAGAATCCGATGGCATCTTGTGTGATTTTTCATTTTATTCAGGACATTTGTGTCACTGAAAGCTGTCCTGGAAACTTTTGGAGAAGCTGGTACACAGCACAGAGCTGGGGGAGAGCAGGAATTCCACAGATTTTCAGGGCCTCAGCAGACCTGAACCATCATGCCCGAAACCATGTTATCAAAGACCCTGAAACACAGAGCACAAGGCCATCAGTTATTGGCAGCATCCTAAAAACATAAGATCAATAGGTGGTCAGTGATATTATGGGGTTCTCACTGCATGCCAGGTAGGATGGGTAAGCACTGGTCTCCAGGCCCTACTGCTACCATTCCATTGCTAGAAATCTGGGAGACCAACCCTACAACCTCCCGAGTCTGAGGTGGTCAAGTCTGAACAGAGATAGATTGAGTCATCTTCCTCTCCCACTAATGGACTTCATGCACTTCACTTTCCCACTGGATGAGCTTTGATCACCCTGGGACCTAGAGCATCCTGTAACTTGGTAATTTCTGGAACTGGAGCTAACCTCACCAGTGACTCACTAATAGGTCAATAAATCAGTGAGCTACACTCAGCCTGGTTTCTCCCATCTCCCTCCAGCTGAAGTGAATCAGTTGGAACTTTTCAAGAGTCTTCAGAAACTGCAGTGTGAATTATGCCCACGGCTGGATTTAGAGCGATCATCCACACAGGACAGTCATCATTCTATGACTGGATGCCAAGTGATGAAGAGATTTGCCTCTCTTTCCCCCCACATGTACCATCAGTGGAGATAAGGAGTGCAGAGGATCTGCTGATAACAGCCCTCAGGCCATGATTCCCAAACATTTAAATATCACTTCTCCAGTACAGATACACTGGAGAATGAGGGTACAGAACAGCTCTGGGACTACACAGTGAGTTCCACTCCATGCTGACCCCTCCCCACCCTTTCCTATCAAACAAAAATAGGGGAAAAACTGCCCGGAAGAAGATATAAATGACAATACCAACAGGGAGAGGCTATTAAAGCCTGTCCCACCATTCAGCTCAACTCCATTTACTCATCTTTGCCCTAAATCCCTCAATACCCTAACAAACAAAAATATATCCATCTTGAAGATTTCAACTGACTCCTATTATTTAGTCTTTTGGGTAACTTCCATTTTCCACTAGCCTTTTATCAGCATAACACATATATACCAGAACCAAAGAGCAAATCAGAGTTCGTCATCCCATGTTCTGCCCTCAAACACTCCTTACTTGGACTGAATCAGTTCTCCCGGGTTGTAGAATGGATTGCACATGACATCTGTGTAGGAATTATGGAGTTTTCTGAACATCTGGAGAGAAAAAACACAAGAAGTGAAATGATGATGCTGCACTCGAGATTATATTGACTAATTGTCCGGTGCTGTTCTAAACTTAGATACAATAAAACAAATTAAGATGGTAGGGCAGGCAATGAAGCAACTGCATCTGCAGTAAGTGTCTGCTATTTGAGGAGCCATCCCAGGGATTGATTTGGTGAACCTCTGTTGCAAATATATCCTTCCTTAGATAATAGTAGAAAAGCAGGGGGGAAAAGGGAAGAACTTTAAACAATCATAATCATAAGAGAAAAAGTATTAGGGAAACTAATGGGATAAAGGCTGACATGTCCCATGGACCTGATGGCCTGTAACCTAAGGACTTAAGGGAAGCGGCTGCAGAGATAATGGATGCACTGGTTGAATCTTCCAAAATTCCCTAGCTTCTTGAAGGGTCCTAGTGGATTGGAAAACAACAAGGGTAACACCTGTATTCAAGAAGGAAGGGAAACAGAAAGCAGGAATCTTTAGGCCAGTTAACCTAACATCAATCATTGGGAAAATGCTGGAATCCATTATTTGGGAGGTAGTAGCAGGACATTTACAAAATCATAATAAAATCAGGTAGAGTCTGGTTTTGTGAAAGGAAATAGTGTTTGGACAATTTATTAGAGTTCTTTGAGGATGTAACAAGCAGGGTGGATAAAGGGGAACCAGCAGGCGAGGTGTATTTGGGTTTCCAAAAGGCATTTGGTAAGGTGTCACATAACAGGTTACTGCACAAGGTAAGAGCTCATTTTGTTGGGAGGTCATATATTAATGTGGAAAAAACGAAAGAAAGTTGTCATAGTCCCAGAGGGCCATAGGCTGCTCTCTCATTAGAGAGACACAACTGGCAGTGAATTTAACCTGAGGTTCACCACACCTCAGGCAAGGGGCGAGGTGGAAAAGGCAGGGCCTTCATGGATGACTTCAGCCGATATGGGAATGGAACCCACACTGTTGGTGTCACTCTGCATCACAAACCAGCCATCCAGCCAACTGAGCTAAAAGGATTGACTAACTAACAGAAAACAGAGTCAGGATAAAGGGATCATTTTCAGGTTTGCAAGCTGTAACTAGTGGAATGCCACAAGGATCACTGCTGTGGCCTCAATTATTTACAAGCTATAGTAATGACCTGGATGAAGGGACCGACTTTTTTTAAAATTCATTCACAGGATGTGGGTGTCACTGGCTGAGCCAGCATTCATTGCCCATCCTTGTTGCCCTTGAAAAGGTGGTGGTGAGCTGCCTTCTTGAATCGCTGCAGTCCATGTGGCGTAGGTACACCCACAGTGCTATTAAGAAGGGAGTTCCAGGATTTTGACCCAGCAACAGTGAAGGAACGGCAATACATTTCCAAGCCAGGATGGTGAGTGACTTGGAGGGGAACTTCCAGGTGATGGTGTTCCCATCTATCTGCTGCCTTTGCCCTTCTAGATGGTGGTGGTCGTGGGTTTAGAATGTGCTGTCTAAGGAGCCTTGGGAAATTCCTGCAGCGCATCTTGTAGATAGTACATACTGTTGCTACTGTGCATCGGAGGCAGAGGGAGTGAACGTTCATGGGTGTGGTGCCAATCCAGGCTTTGTCCTGGATGGTGTCAAGCTTCTTGAGTGTTGTTGGAGCTGCACTCATCCAGGCAAGTGGGAAGTATTCCATCACACTCCTGACTTGTGCCTTGTAGATGGACAGGTTTTAGGGTATCCGGTGAGTTACTCGTCACAGGACTCCCAGCCTCTGACCTGCTCTTGTAGCCACAGTATTAATATGGATCATCCAGTTCAGTTTCTGGTCAATGGTAATCCCTAGGATGTTGACAGATGAGGATTCAGTGCTAGTAATGCCATTGAATGCCGAGGAGCGATGGTTAGACTCTCTCTTGTTGGAGATGGTCATTGCCTGGCACGAATATCACTAAGCACTTGTCAGCCCAAGCCTGGATATTGTCCAGGTCTTGCCGCATTTGGACATGGACTGTTTCAGTACCTGAGGAGACCCTATGGACTACATCCTAGGGTCTTAAAAGAGGTGACCAACGAGGTAGTCAATGAGCTGGTGTTAATTTTCCAAAATTCGCTAGATTCTGGAAAGATTCTATCAGATTGCAAAGTAACAAATACAATCCCTCTATTCAAGAAGGGAGGGAGGCAGAAAACAGGAAACTATAGGCCAGTTATCTTGACGTCTGTTGTGGGGAAGTTGTTAGAATCAATCATTAAGGAGGTTACAGCTGGGCACTTTAGAAGAGGTCAAGGCAATCGGGAAGAGTCAGCATGGTTTTGTGAAAGGAAAATCATACTTAACCAATTTATTGGTGTTTTTTGAAGGAGTAACATGTGGTAGATAAAGGGGAGTCTGTAGACGTACTGTGCTTGGATTTCCAGAAGGCATTCGATAAGGTGCCACATCAAAGGTTATTATGGAAAATGAAAGCGCATGGTGCAGGGGGTAACATATTAGCCTGGATAGAAGATTGGCTGGCTGGCAGAAATCAGAGGTATGCATAAATGGGTCTTTTTCGGATTAGCAGGATGTGATGAGTGGAGTTCCACAGGGGTCTGTGCTGGGGCCTCAATTTTTTACAATTTACATCAATGACGTAGATGAGGGGAGCGAAGACATGGTAGCTAAGTTTGCAGATGACACAAAGATAGGTAGGAAAGTATGTTGAGATGAGGACATGAGGATGTTGCAAGTGCATATAGGTAGGTTGAGTGAGTGGGCAAAAATCTGGCAAATGGAGTTTAATGTGGAAAAGTGTGAAGTTGTTCACTTTGGCAGGAAGAACCAAAAAGCAGAGTATTACTTATATGGAGAACAGCTGCATAATTCGAGGCGCAGAGGGATCTAGGTGCTCTAGTAAGTGAATCACAAAAAGTTAGTATGCAGGTACAGCAAGTAATTAAGGCTAATGGAATGTTATCCTTTGTTACATGAGGGATTGAACATAAAAGTAAGGATGTTATGCTTCAGTTATACAGGGCTTGGATGAGACCGCACCTCGATACTGTGTGCAGTTTTGGTCTCCATATTTAAGGATGTAAATGCATTGGAGGTGGTTCAGAGGAGGTTTATTAGATTGACACCTGGAATGAGTCAGTTGTCTTATGAGGAAAGGTTGGACAGACTGGGCTTGTTTCCATTGAAGTTTAGGAGAGTGAGGGGTGATTTGACTGAAGCATACAAGATCCTGAACGGCTTTACAAGGTGGATGTCGAAAAGATGTTTCCTCTAGTGGGTGAGTCCAAAACTAGGGGGCACAGTTTTCAAATTAGGGTCACCCTTTCAGGACAGAGATGAGGAGAAATTTTTTCTCCGAGGGTTGTGCGACTTTGGAACTCTGCTTCAGAAGGCAGTGGAGGCAGGGTCATTGAATATTTTTACAGCAGAGGTAGACAGATTCGTGTTAGACAAGGGAATGAAAGGTGATCAGGGATAGATGGGATTGTGGAAATCGAAACACAAAATGATCAGGCATGGTCTTACTGAATAACAGAGCAGGCTTGAGGGGCCGAATTTGCTACTCCTGTTCTTAGTTCTTATTTCTTACGTTCTTATGTGTCACGAATGGTGAACATAGTGCAATCATCAGCTAACATCCCCAATTCTGACCTTAGGATGGAAGGAAGGTCATTGATTAAGCAACTAAAGATGGTTGGGTCCAGGACACTACCCTGAAGAACTCCTGGAGCTGAGATGAATGACCTCCAACAACCACAAACATCTTAGTTCTGCTGAAGAGTCATATGGACTCAAAACGTTAACTGTGTTCCTCTCCGAAGATGCTGCCAGACCTGCTGAGTTTATCCAGGTATTTTTATTTTTGTTTTGGATTTCCAGCATTCGCAGTTTTTTGCTTTTATGACACCATCTTCCTTTGTGCTAGGTATGACTCCAACCAATGTAGAGTTTTCCCCCTAATTCTCAATGACTCCAGTTTTGCTCGGGCTCCTTGATGCCACACTCGGTTAAACGCGGTCTTGATGTCAAGGGCAGTCACTCTCATCTCAACTCAGGAGTTCAGCTTTTTTGTCCATGTTTGAACCAAGGATGTAATGAGGTCAGGAGCTGAGTGGCCCTGGCAGAACCCAAATTGGGCATCAGTGAGCAGGTTATTGCTAAGCAAGTGCTGCTTGATAGCACCCTTGATGACTCCTTCCATTTCTTTATTGATGATCAAGAGTAGACTGATGGGGCTGTAATTGGCCGGGTTAGATTTGTCCTGCTTTTTGTGTACAGGACATACCTGGGCAATTTTTCACATAGCCAGGTAGATGCCAGCATTGCAGCTGTACTGAAACAGCTTGGCTGGGGGTGCAGCAAGCTCTGGAGCACAAATCTTCAATACTATTGCTGGAATATTGCCAGGGTCCATAGCATTTGTAGTATCCAGTGCCTTCAGCTATTTCTTGATATCATGTGGAGTGAATCGAATTGCCTGAAGACTGACATCTGTGATGCTGGGGACCTCTGGAGAAGGCCAAGATAGATCATCCACTTGGCACTTCTGGCTGAAGATTGTAGCAAATTCAGCCTTATCTTTTGCACTTATGTCCTAGGCTCCTCCATCATTGAGAATGGGGATATTTGTGGACTCTCCTCCTCCAGT
This sequence comes from Carcharodon carcharias, assembly GCF_017639515.1. Lineage (NCBI taxonomy): Eukaryota > Metazoa > Chordata > Chondrichthyes > Lamniformes > Lamnidae > Carcharodon > Carcharodon carcharias. The sequence continues at coordinate 191,306,956 of NC_054473.1, read as the reverse complement.
GAGCTGTTTAATTATCCACTACCATTCACGACTGGATGTGGCAGGACTGCAGAGCTTAGATGTGATCCGTAGGCTGTGGGATCGCTTCACTCTGTCTATCACTTGCTGCTTCTGCTATTTGGCACTCAAGTAATCTTGTGTTATAGCTTCACCAGGTTGACACCTCATTTTTAGGTATGCCTGGTGCTACTCCTGGCATGCCCTCCTGTACTCTTCATTGAACCAGGGTTGATCCCCTGGCTTGATGGTAGTGGTAGATTGGGGGATATGCTGGACCATGAGGTTACAGATTGTGTTCGATTACAATTCTGCTGCTGATGGTCCATTGTGCCTCATGGATGCCCAGTCTTGAGTTGCTAGATCTGTTCGAAATCCATCCCATTCAGCATGGTGGTAGTGCCACACAACACGATGGAGGGTATCCTCAATGTGAAGGCGGGACATCGTCTCCACAAGGACTGTGCTGTGGTTACTCCTACTGATACTGTCATGGACAGATGCACCGGCAGCAGGCAGGTTGGCGAGGATGAGGTCAAGTATGTTTTTCCCTCGTTGGTACCCTCACCAGCTGCCACTGACCCAGTCTAGCATCCATGCCCTTTAGGATTCGGTCAGTAGTCAAAAAGTCATGAGTACCCAACCACATTGGTGATGGATATTGAAGGCCCCCACCCAGAGTACATTCTGCGTCCTTGATACCCACAGTGCTTCCTCCAACTGGTGTTCAACATGGGGGGCACTGATTTATCAGCTGAGGGAGGGTGGTACATCGTAATCAGCAGCAGGTTTTCTTGCCCATGTCTGACTTGATGCCATGAGACTTCATTGGGTCCAGAGTCGATGCTAAGGACTCTAAGGGCAACTCCCTTCTGACTGTATACTACTGTGCTGCCAAATCTGCTGGGTTTGTCATGCCAGTGGGATAGGACATACCCAGGGATAGTGATGATAATGTCCCAGACACTACCATAAGACTAAGGCGAAGGGGCAAAGTAGGCCATTCGGCCTATCAAGTCTGCTCTGCCATTCAGGATCATGGCTGATCTGATAATCCTGAACTCCACTTTCCTGCCTTTTTCTCAAAACCACTGATTCCCTTACTGATTAAAATCTATCTCAGGTTTGAAAAAACTTAACAACCCAGCCACTACAGCCCTCTGTGGGAAAGAATTCCAGATTCACTAGCCTCTGAAAGAAGAAATTCCTCATCTGTCTTAAAATGGGTGACCCCTTACTCTGAGATTATGTCTTCTAGCCCTGGCTCTCCCAAAGGGAAAACAATCTCTCAGCATCTACCCAGTCAAGCCCCCTAAGAATCTTGTATATCTCAATAAAGTCCACTCTAATTCTTCAAAACTCCAATGAGGTACAGGCCAACCTACTCAACCTCTCCTCATAAGAAAATCCCCTCATGCCACCTGGAAGATATGATTCCGTGAGGATGACTATGTCAGGCTGTTGCTTGACTAGTCTGTGAGACAGCTCTCCCAATTTTGGCACTAGCCCCCGATGGATGTAAGGAGGACTTTGCAGAGTCGACAGGGCTGAGTTTGCTGTTTCCGGTGCCTAGGTCAATGTTGGGCGGTCTGTCCAGTTTCATTCGTTTTTTGAAGCTTTGTAGCAGTTTGGTACAACTAAGTGGCTTGCTAGGCCATTTCAAGGGCAGTTAAGAATCAGCCACATTGCTGTGTGTCTGGAATAACATGTAGGCCAGACCAGGTAAGGACGGCAGATTTCCTTCCCTAAAGGACATTAGTGAACCAGATGGGTTTTTACAACAATTGACAATTTCATGGTCATTAGGCTTTTAATTCCGGATATTTATTGAATTCAAATTCCACCATCTGCCATGGTGGGATTCAAACCCGGGTCCCCAGAGCATTACCCTGGGTCTGGATTACTAGTCCAGCGACAACATCACTACAGTTTCGCCGCCCCGCCACCACCCCCCCCACCATCAAATACTCCCAGGACAGGTACAGCACTGGGTTAGATACAGAGTAAAGCTCCCTCTACACTGTCCCCGTCAAACACTCCCAGGACAGTACAGCACGGGGTTAGATACAGAGTAAAGCTCCCTCTACACTGTCCCCATCAAACACTCCCAGGACAGGTACAGCACGGGATTAGATACAGAGTAAAGCTCCCTCTACACTGTCCCCATCAAACACTCTCAGGACAGGTATAGCACCAGGTTAGATAGAGAGTAAAGCTCCCTCTACACTGTCCCCATCAAACACTCCCAGGACAGGTACAGCATGGGGTTAGATACAGAGTAAAGTTCCCTCTACACTGCTCCCATCAAACACTCCCAGGACAGGTACAGCAGGCGGTTAGATACAGAGTAAAGTTCCCTCTACACCGCCCCCATCAAACACTCCCAGGACAGGTACAGCACGGGGTTAGATATAGAGAAAAGCTCCCTCTACACTGTCCCCATCAAATACTCTCAGGACAGGTATAGCACCAGGTTAGATAGAGAGTAAAGCTCCCTCTACACTGTTCCCATCAAACACTCCCAGGACAGGTACAGCACGGGGTTAGATATAGAGAAAAGCTCCCTCTACACTGTCCCCATCAAACACTCTCAGGACAGGTATAGCACCAGGTTAGATAGAGAGTAAAGCTCCCTCTACACTGCTCCCATCAAACACTCCCAGGACAGGTACAGCAGGGGGTTAGATACAGAGTAAAGTTCCCTCTACACCGCCCCCATCAAACACTCCCAGGACAGGTACAGCACGGGGTTAGATATAGAGAAAAGCTCCCTCTACACTGTCCCCATCAAACACTCTCAGGACAGGTATAGCACCAGGTTAGATAGAGAGTAAAGCTCCCTCTACACTGTTCCCATCAAACACTCCCAGGACAGGTACAGCATGGGGTTAGATACTTACGCTGCGGATTTCATTGTCCCTCAGTGCGATATTGGAAGAATCTACGACAATAACGAATTTCACTTTAGTGTTGGTGACATAGCCATATCTGGAAACATCAGTGAAGGTTCACATTTTGTCAGGATGCAGAGTCCACCAATCAGGGTGCAGGATACATCCACTACCCTGTACCCTCCCTCCCCCCACCCAGCTCAGGACACAAAGCTCAGTCAAGCAATGGCCGATTAAAGCAGCACAAGTCCAGACAGTGAATGACAGCTGCTTTTGAAGTATGAAGGGCATCACAGTCAAGCAAGATCCCACCTTCACCTGACTTCGACACACTCAACCCCAGCAGGGGTCAGAAGCAGGATCCCAGACCAAACTGGTTTTTGTTTCACTCAACGTTACCCGTGACAGCTGCGTACAGACCGAGTTTTTGACTGACAATGGAGTCATGGGTTAGGGGGAAAAGGCAGGAAAGTGGAGTTAAGGTCAAGTCAGATCAGCCATGATCTTACTGAATGGCAGAACAGGCTCAAAGGGCTGAATGGCCTCGACCTGCTCCTATTTCTTAAGATCTTATGAGTTTGGAAGCTGGAGGTGGAACTCAATGGATCAATTTATTGATCAACATGAATCTAATTCCTGCCAAGCCTGAGCTTAGTCTCTCTGCTGTGTCTAGGAACATAGGAACAGAAGGCCGCCACTTGGCCCTTCGACCCCTTTCCACCCTTCAATGAGACAATGGCTGATCTGTGACCTAACTTCACACACCCAACTTTTCCCTGTAACCCTTAATTTTAGTTCACAAGAATCTATCGATCTCAGATTTAAATTAACAATTGACTTATCATCAATTGCCATTTGCAGAAGAGGGTTCCAAACTGCTACCACCCTTTGTGTATCCAAGTGGTTCCTAATTTCAACCCTAGCTAGAATCTTTAGGTTATACCCCCTGCTCCTTGACACCCCAACCACTGGAAATCGTGTCATCGAATCATAGGATGGTTAGAGAAACTAACAGTTCCCTTTAACAAATAACCTGAGTTTGTGCAATCTCTCCTCATAATTTAACCCTTGGAGTTCAAGTGTCATTCTGGTGCATTCTTCTAAGGCCAATAAAGTGTGGTGCCCAGAACCGTCCACAGTACTCCAGGTGCGGTCTAACCAGAACTTTGCATAGCTGTACCCCACCATCCCATCCCCCCACTATTCTAGACAGTCAGATATAAAGGCCAGCATCCCATTAGCCGTTTTGATTATTTTCTTTAAAAACATAGAAAGTAGGAGGAGGTCATTCAGCCCTTTGAGCTACCTCCGCCATTCAATATGACCATGGCTGATCCTCTATCTCAACGCCATACTCCTGCTCTCTCCCCATAAACCTTGACACTTTTAGAGTCTACTTTTACTTTCTAAATATATTCAGTGACTGCCTCCACAGCCTCTGTGGTAGAGAATTCCATTGGTACGCCACCCTCTGAGTGAAAAAGTTTCTCCACATCTCAGAGCTAAATGGTTCACCCCGTATCCTGAGACTGTGACCCCCTGTTCTAGACTCCCAGCCAGAGGAAACATCATCCCTGCATCCAGGCTGTCCAGCCCAGTCAGAATTTTATGTTTCAATGAGATGTCCTCTCTTTGTTCTAAACTCCAGTGAATTACAGGCCCAGTCAGCCCAATCTTTCCTCATACGACAATCCTGCCAACTCAGGAATCAGTCTGGTTGGGGGGGGCAGTGACGGGGGAAGGAGAGGCGGCGGGGGGGGGGGGGGGGGGGGGGGGGGGGGGGGGGGGGGGGGGGGGGAGGAGGAGGAGAGGTTGTGGGGGGGGGAAGGAGAGGTTGGGCCGGGGCGGGGAGAGGAGAGGCCGGCAAAGTGTGCATGGAGTTGGGTGAGTGTGAGTGGGAGGGTGAGGAGAGTGGATGCGTGTGGGTGGGAGTGAGTGTTGGTGGGATTGAGAGCGTGTGTGTGTGTGTGTGTGTGTGTGTATGTGGGGGAGTGTGTGTTTGACTTACTCCCAGTTTCTGATTTCTCACCACCACATACTCACACCTACTCACCCACTGGGCAAGGGTGAGTGAATGAGCATCGAGACTGGGAATGAGCAGGACACACACACACACTGACCCTCTCACACACTGGTTTAATTTATTAATTACTCTCTAAAGTAATATATTGCTTTCACATTGGTTTATTTTTCAACGAGTTGTTTCTTTTCTAAATAGCACATTTTTTCTAAAACTCAGTTTAAAGCTGTGCCAAACCCTTGCTTTCCGAAATTTGCTCATCAGCCATTTGATTATGAAAAAAATGGAAACGTGCCCCACAAGTGAAAATGTTGGACATGCCTGCCCAAGAGGAACATCACTTTCAAGAAGTTCACTACCTTTCGGAAATGCGTTAGTCTTCCACAAACTATATGAAACTTACTAGCCCCCTTTAAAAACAGATTGCCTTTACTAAAATGTTCATCCAATCTCTGCACTTAAACAATTTACCACTTTACAGCTGCTACCACAGTGCCTATACACAACTTGCACTACAATCTTAATTCTTTTTCTATTTCTTAATTCTAAACATAAGGTCTCCATTGCCTGCTAATCTTTTGTTGTATCCTTCATTATCGTTGAAGTGATTTCATCCTTCTTCAGTGAGACTATTCCTCACCTTCTCCCATTTTCCCAATCGTTGCACTGGCTGCACTCAGTCTGTGTTATTTTTTAAAGCCCAGAGTCGTTCATTAAGGATACACTTTATAATCCTCAGTGGGGTAAAGTAATCCCAAGTAGAGCTCCCTCTGATCCACGAGTGCCTTCCCAACAGCTGAGATCTTCTCCTCCACGACATCCAGTGAAGTGTGAACTGTGTAGTGAAATTTCAGCTCATTTTCCGTTGGGACAGTTTTAATGTACAATGGATAGTTCTAAACAAGAGCAACAAATATGTCAGCAACTAAGTTCAAAAGAAAAATGCTTGAAAATCTGAAATCAAAACTGAAAATGCTGGAAATACTCAGTAGGTCAAGCAGCATCTGTGGAGAGAAACAGTAAACAATTCATAGAATCATAGAATGGTTACAGGAGGCCATTCAGCTCATCCTACTGTGCAGGCTCTCTGGCAAGATCAATTTACCTAGCCCCAATCCCCCACTTTTCCCCAGCGTCCTGCATTTTTCTCTTCAGGTATTGATCCAGTTCTCTTTTGAAAGCCTCAACTGAATCTGCATCCACTGCACCCTCAGGCAGTTCATTCCACATCTTAACCGCTCACTGCATAACAAAGCTTTATCTCATGTTGCCATTGCTTCTTTTGCCAATTACCTTCAATCCATGCTCTCTGGTTCTTGACCCTTCCACCAATAGGAAGTTTCTCCTAGTCTCCTCTGTCCGGGCCCCTCAGAATTCTGAACACTTCAAATCTCCCCTCAGCCTTCTCTTCAAGGAGAAGCTGTGATCTGATAAAAGGTCATTGACCTGAAATGTTGGCTCTGTTTTCTCTCTCCAGAGATGCTGAGTATTCCTAATCTTTGGGGTCTTATTTCAGCAACCGTTTTTTATGGGTGAGAAAGCTGCATCCAAGATGGCATTATAAAAAAAAAGTTTAACTTCTCCCGCCCACATGCCGCCCCCCAGGATTGAAGCCTCCGCCCCCCACCCCCCTCCCTCCTCAGAGATTGAAACTCCACCCCTCCTGGGATTATTGAACTCGCATCCAACCCCTTCCCCCTCCTGGGGTTTCAAACCCCGCAGCCCCACCCCACCCCACCCTGCTGCAGTGTCAAGCGCCCCACCACAAGCCTTGACCCCACCCTCCCTCCCTCCCTCCCTCCCTCCTTCTCCTCCTACTCCCAACCCCGGGGGCCACGGGTTTCGACCACCCTGCTCCCAGCGACCAGGGATTTCAAGCCCCCCAAACGGGCTACGACCGCCCAGGGGCTATGCTCCTGCTCCCCTGGTTTCGACGTCCCCGTGAGCCCGGGGTTTGTATCCCGCTCCAGGGGCAAAGAACCGGAACCTTGACCTTCGACCCCTCCCCTCCCCTCCCCTCACATCACATCGCCGGGGCTTATTCTTTTCCCACCTCCTTGGCGATGACCGCCACACACACCGCCATCTTGCCCCTATCAGCTGACCTACTCACGTGCCCGGCAGGTCACGGGGTCATAAGGACCAGGATGTGGCGGTTGCTTCTCGGGATGTGTCTCGGGGCGGCGGCGGGAACCGGGATTCGGAGCGCGCCCCCGGGAAACGGGAGCGCGCCCAACGTCATCATCCTCCTCATGGACGACGTGAGCCACAAACAGTTGATGCGCGCCTCCCGGCAGGCTCGCTTGCTGCGCGCTCCCAACGCCCCGTATACAGCGGCGCGCTCCCGCATCTGTCCCCGCGCGCTCCCGCTTACACAGGTCCTCGAACCTGCTCCACATTCAGGTAGAAAATGGCTCCCACCCCCCCCCCTCCCCCCCTCTCCCCCATGGGGAACACACTCAGTGACTGAGCTTCCTCAGCCTCCCCTCTCCTCTCCCCCATGGGGAACACACTCAGTGACTGAGCTTCCTCAGCCTCCCCTCCCCCTCCCACTCCCCCATGGGGAACACACTCAGTGACTGAGCTTCCTCCCCCTCCTTCCCCTCTCCCCCATGGGGAACACACTCAGTGACTGAGCTTCCTCAGCCTCCCCTCTCCTCTCCCCCATGGGGAACACACTCAGTGACTGAGCTTCCTCAGTCTCCCCTCCCCCTCCCCTCCCCTCTCCCCCATGGGGAACACACTCAGTGACTGAGCTTCCTCAGCCTCCCCTCCCCCTCCTTCCCCTCTCCCCCATGGGGAACACACTCAGTGACTGAGCTTCCTCAGCCTCCCCTCCCCCTCCTTCCCCTCTCCCCCATGGGGAACACACTCAGTGACTGAGCTTCCTCAGCCTCCCCTCCCCCTCCTTCCCCTCTCCCCCATGGGGAACACACTCAGTGACTGAGCTTCCTCAGCCTCCCCCCCCCTCTCCCCCATGGGGAACACACTCAGTGACTGAGCTTCCTCAGCCTCCCCTCCCCCTCCTTCCCCTCTCCCCCATGGGGAACACACTCAGTGACTGAGCTTCCTCAGCCTCCCCTCCCCCTCTCCCTCTCCCCCATGGGGAACACACTCAGTGACTGAGCTTCCTCAGCCTCCCTCTCCTCTCCCCCATGGGGAACACACTCAGTGACTGAGCTTCCTCAGCCTCCCCTCCCCCTCCTTCCCCTCTCCCCCATGGGGAACACACTCAGTGACTGAGCTTCCTCAGCCTCCCCTCTCCTCTCCCCCATGGGGAACACACTCAGTGACTGAGCTTCCTCAGCCTCCCCTCCCCCTCCTTCCCCTCTCCCCCATGGGGAACACACTCAGTGACTGAGCTTCCTCAGCCTCCCCTCCCCCTCTCCTCTCCCCCATGGGGAACACACTCAGTGACTGAGCTTCCTCAGCCTCCCCCCCCCTCTCCCCCATGGGGAACACACTCAGTGACTGAGCTTCCTCAGCCTCCCCTCCCCCTCCTTCCCCTCTCCCCCATGGGGAACACACTCAGTGACTGAGCTTCCTCAGCCTCCCCTCTCCTCTCCCCCATGGGGAACACACTCAGTGACTGAGCTTCCTCAGCCTCCCCTCCCCCTCCTTCCCCTCTCCCCCATGGGGAACACACTCAGTGACTGAGCTTCCTCAGCCTCCCCTCCCCTCCCCCTCTCCTCTCCCCCATGGGGAACACACTCAGTGACTGAGCTTCCTCAGCCTCCCCTCTCCTCCCCCCCCCCTCTCCCCCATGGGGAACACACTCAGTGACTGAGCTTCCTCAGCCTCCCCTCCCCCTCCTTCCCCTCTCCCCCATGGGGAACACACTCAGTGACTGAGCTTCCTCAGCCTCCCCTCCCCTCCCCTCCCCTCTCCCCCATGGGGAACACACTCAGTGACTGAGCTTCCTCAGCCTCCCCTCTCCTCTCCCCCATGGGGAACACACTCAGTGACTGAGCTTCCTCAGCCTCCCCTCCCCTCCCCCTCTCCTCTCCCCCATGGGGAACACACTCAGTGACTGAGCTTCCTCAGCCTCCCCTCTCCTCTCCCCCATGGGGAACACACTCAGTGACTGAGCTTCCTCAGCCTCCCCTCGCCCTCCTTCCCCTCTCCCCCATGGGGAACACACTCAGTGACTGAGCTTCCTCAGCCTCCCCTCTCCTCTCCCCCATGGGGAACACACTCAGTGACTGAGCTTCCTCAGCCTCCCCTCTCCTCTCCCCCCATGGGGAACACACTCAGTGACTGAGCTTCCTCAGCCTCCCCTCTCCTCTCCCCCATGGGGAACACACTCAGTGACTGAGCTTCCTCAGCCTCCCCTCTCCTCTCCCCCATGGGGAACACACTCAGTGACTGAGCTTCCTCAGCCTCCCCTCCCCCTCTCCTCTCCCCCATGGGGAACACACTCAGTGACTGAGCTTCCTCAGCCTCCCCTCTCCTCTCCCCCATGGGGAACACACACAGTGACTGAGCTTCCTCAGCTCTCCCCTCTCCCTCTCCCCCATGGGGAACACACTCAGTGGACTGAGCTTCCTCAGCCTCCCCTCCCCCCACCTCTCCCCTCTCCCATGGGGAACACACTCAGTGACCTGAGCGTCCTCAGCCTCCCCTCCCCCTCCCCTCTCCCCCATGGGGAACACACTCAGTGACTGAGCTTCCTCAGCCTCCCCTCCCTCTCCCCCATGGGGAACACACTCAGTGACTGAGCTTCCTCAGCCTCCCCTCCTCCCTCTCCCCCATGGGGAACACACTCAGTGACTGAGCTTCCTCAGCCCCCCTCCCCCTCCCTCCCTCTCCCCCATGGGGAACACACTCAGTGACTGAGCTTCCTCAGCCTCCCCTCCCCCTCCCCCTCTCCCCCATGGGGAACACACTCAGTGACTGAGCTTCCTCAGCCTCCCCTCCTCCCTCTCCCCCCATGGGGAACACACTCAGTGACTGAGCTTCCTCAGCCTCCCCTCCTCCTCTCCCCCATGGGGAACACACTCAGTGACTGAGCTTCCTCAGCTCCCCTCCCCCCTCCTCCCCTCTCCCCCATGGGGAACACACTCAGTGACTGAGCTTCCTCAGCCTCCCTCCCTCCTCCCTCTCCCCCATGGGGAACACACTCAGTGACTGAGCTTCCTCAGCCTCCCCTCCCCCTCCCCTCTCCCCCATGGGGAACACACTCAGTGACTGAGCTTCCTCAGCCTCCCCTCCCCTCTCCCCCATGGGGAACACACTCAGTGACTGAGCTTCCTCAGCCTCCCCTCCCCCCCCCCTCTCCCCCATGGGGAACACACTCAGTGACTGAGCTTCCTCAGCCTCCCTCCCCTCCCCCTCTCCTCTCCCCCATGGGGAACACACTCAGTGACTGAGCTTCCTCACGCCTCCCCTCTCCCCTCTCCCCCATGGGGAACACACTCAGTGACTGAGCTTCCTCAGCCTCCCCTCTCCTCTCCCCCCATGGGGAACACACTCAGTGACTGAGCTTCCTCAGCCTCCCCTCCCCCCCCTCCTCTCCCCCATGGGAACACACTCAGTGACTGAGCTTCCTCAGCCTCCCCTCCCCTCTCCCCCATGGGGAACACACTCAGTGACTGAGCTTCCTCAGCCTCCCCCTCTCCTCTCCCCCATGGGGAACACACTCAGTGACTGAGCTTCCTCAGCCTCCCCTCCCCCTCTCCTCTCCCCCATGGGGAACACACTCAGTGACTGAGCTTCCTCAGCCTCCCCTCCCCTCTCCCCCATGGGGAACACACTCAGTGACTGAGCTTCCTCAGCCTCCCCTCTCCTCTCCCCCATGGGGAACACACTCAGTGACTGAGCTTCCTCAGCCTCCCCTCCCCCTCTCCTCTCCCCCATGGGGAACACACTCAGTGACTGAGCTTCCTCAGCCTCCCCTCTCCTCTCCCCCATGGGGAACACACTCAGTGACTGAGCTTCCTCAGCCTCCCCTCTCCTCTCCCCCATGGGGAACACACTCAGTGACTGAGCTTCCTCAGCCTCCCCTCTCCTCTCCCCCATGGGGAACACGCTCAGTGACTGAGCTTCCTCAGCCTCCCCTCCCCCTCTCCTCTCCCCCATGGGGAACACGCTCAGTGACTGAGCTTCCTCAGCCTCCCCTCCCCTCTCCCCCATGGGGAACACACTCAGTGACTGAGCTTCCTCAGCCTCCCCTCTCCTCTCCCCCATGGGGAACACACTCAGTGACTGAGCTTCCTCAGCCTCCCCTCTCCTCTCCCCCATGGGGAACACGCTCAGTGACTGAGCTTCCTCAGCCTCCCCTCCCCCTCTCCTCTCCCCCATGGGGAACACGCTCAGTGACTGAGCTTCCTCAGCCTCCCCTCCCCCTCTCCTCTCCCCCATGGGGAACACGCTCAGTGACTGAGCTTCCTCAGCCTCCCCTCCCCCTCCCACTCCCCCATGGGGAACACACTCAGTGACTGAGCTTCCTCCCCCCTCCCTTCCCCTCTCCCCCCATGGGGAACACACTCAGTGACTGAGCTTCCTCAGCCTCCCCTCTCCTCTCCCCCATGGGGAACACACTCAGTGACTGAGCTTCCTCAGTCTCCCCTCCCCCCTCCCCTCCTCCTCTCCCCCATGGGGAACACACTCAGTGACTGAGCTTCCTCAGCCTCCCCCTCCCCCTCTCCCCCCATGGGGAACACACTCAGTGACTGAGCTTCCTCAGCCTCCCCTCCCCCTCCTTCCCCTCTCCCCCATGGGGAACACACTCAGTGACTGAGCTTCCTCAGCCTCCCCTCTCCTCTCCCCCATGGGGAACACACTCAGTGACTGAGCTTCCTCAGCCTCCCCTCCCCCTCCTTCCCTCTCCCCCATGGGAACACACTCAGTGACTGAGCTTCCTCAGCCTCCCCTCTCCTCTCCCCCATGGGGAACACACTCAGTGACTGAGCTTCCTCAGCCTCCCCTCTCCTCTCCCCCATGGGGAACACACTCAGTGACTGAGCTTCCTCAGCCTCCCCTCTCCTCTCCCCCATGGGGAACACACTCAGTGACTGAGCTTCCTCAGCCTCCCCTCTCCTCTCCCCCATGGGGAACACACTCAGTGACTGAGCTTCCTCAGTCTCCCCTCCCCCTCCCACTCCCCCATGGGGAACACACTCAGTGACTGAGCTTCCTCCCCCTCCTTCCCCTCTCCCCCATGGGGAACACACTCAGTGACTGAGCTTCCTCAGCCTCCCCTCCCCCTCTCCTCTCCCCCATGGGGAACACACTCAGTGACTGAGCTTCCTCAGCCTCCCCTCCCCCTCCTTCCCCTCTCCCCCATGGGGAACACACTCAGTGACTGAGCTTCCTCAGCCTCCCCTCCCCCTCTCCTCTCCCCCATGGGGAACACACTCAGTGACTGCTTCCTCAGCCTCCCCTCCCCCTCCTTCCCCTCTCCCCCATGGGGAACACACTCAGTGACTGAGCTTCCTCAGCCTCCCCTCTCCCTCTCCTCTCCCCCATGGGGAACACACTCAGTGACTGAGCTTCCTCAGCCTCCCCTCTCCTCTCCCCCATGGGGAACACACTCAGTGACTGAGCTTCCTCAGCCTCCCCTCCCCCTCTCCTCTCCCCCATGGGGAACACACTCAGTGACTGAGCTTCCTCAGCCTCCCCTCTCCTCTCCCCCATGGGGAAACACACTCAGTGACTGAGCTTCCTCAGCCTCCCCTCTCCTCTCCCCCATGGGGAACACACTCAGTGACTGAGCTTCCTCAGCCTCCCCTCTCCTCTCCCCCATGGGGAACACACTCAGTGACTGAGCTTCCTCAGTCTCCCCTCCCCCTCCCACTCCCCCATGGGGAACACACTCAGTGACTGAGCTTCCTCCCCCTCCTTCCCCTCTCCCCCATGGGGAACACACTCAGTGACTGAGCTTCCTCAGCCTCCCCCTCCCCCTCTCCTCTCCCCCATGGGGAACACACTCAGTGACTGAGCTTCCTCAGCCTCCCCTCCCCCTCCTTCCCCTCTCCCCCATGGGGAACACACTCAGTGACTGAGCTTCCTCAGCCTCCCCTCCCCCTCCCCTCTCCCCCATGGGGAACACACTCAGTGACTGAGCTTCCTCAGTCTCCCCTCCCCCTCCCACTCCCCCATGGGGAACACACTCAGTGACTGAGCTTCCTCCCCCTCCTTCCCCTCTCCCCCATGGGGAACACACTCAGTGACTGAGCTTCCTCAGCCTCCCCTCCTTCCCCTCTCCCCCATGGGGAACACACTCAGTGACTGAGCTTCCTCAGCCTCCCCTCTCCTCTCCCCCATGGGGAACACACTCAGTGACTGAGCTTCCTCAGCCTCCCCTCCCCCTCTCCTCTCCCCCATGGGGAACACACTCAGTGACTGAGCTTCCTCAGCCTCCCCTCCCCCCTCTCCTCTCCCCCATGGGGAACACACTCAGTGACTGAGCTTCCTCAGCCTCCCCTCTCCTCTCCCCCATGGGGAACACACTCAGTTGACTGAGCTTCCTCAGCCTCCCCCCCCCCTCTCCTCTCCCCCATGGGGAACACACCTCAGTGACTGAGCTTCCTCAGCCTCCCTCTCCTCTCCCCCCATGGGGAACACACTCAGTGACTGAGCTTCTCAGCCTCCCCTCCCCCTCCTCTCCCCCATGGGGAACACACTCAGTGGACTGAGCTTCCTCAGCCTTCCCCTCCCCCCCCTCCTTCCCCCTCTCCCCCATGGGGAACACACCTCAGTGACTGAGCTTCCTCAGCCTCCCCTCCCCCTCTCCTCTCCCCCTGGGGAACACACTCAGTGACTGAGCTTCCTCATCCGCCCTCCCCCTCCTCCCTCTCCCCCATGGGGAACACACTCAGTGACTGAGCTTCCTCAGCTCCCCTCCCCCTCCCCTCTCCCCCATGGGGAACACACTCAGTGACTGAGCTTCCTCAGCCTCCCCTCCTCCCTCTCCCCCATGGGGAACACACTCAGTGACCTGAGCTTCCTCACCCTCCCCTCTCCCCTCTCCCCCATGGGGAACACACTCAGTGACTGAGCTTCCTCAGCCTTCCCCTCTCCCCCATGGGGAACACACTCAGTGACTGAGCTTCCTCAGCCTCCCCCTCCCCTCCTTCCCTCTCCCCCATGGGGAACACACTCAGTGACTGAGCTTCCTCAGTCTCCCCTCTCCTCTCCCCCCATGGGGAACACACTCAGTGACTGAGCTTCCTCAGCCTCCCCTCTCCTCTCCCCCCATGGGGAACACACTCAGTGACTGAGCTTCCTCAGCCTCCCCTCTCCTCTCCCCCATGGGGAACACACTCAGTGACTGAGCTTCCTCAGCCTCCCCCCCTCTCCCTCTCCCCCATGGGGAACACACTCAGTGACTGAGCTTCCTCAGCCTCCCCTCCCCCCCCTCCTCTCCCCCATGGGGAACACACTCAGTGACTGAGCTTCCTCAGCCTCCCCTCCCCCTCCTTCCCCTCTCCCCCATGGGGAACACACTCAGTGACTGAGCTTCCTCAGCCTCCCCTCTCCTCTCCCCCATGGGGAACACACTCAGTGACTGAGCTTCCTCAGCCTCCCCTCTCCTCTCCCCCATGGGGAACACACTCAGTGACTGAGCTTCCTCAGCCTCCCCTCTCCTCTCCCCCATGGGGAACACACTCAGTGACTGAGCTTCCTCAGCCTCCCCCTCTCCTCTCCCCCATGGGGAACACACTCAGTGACTGAGCTTCCTCAGCCTCCCCTCCCCCCCCCCCTCTCCCCCATGGGGAACACACTCAGTGACTGAGCTTCCTCAGCCTCCCCTCCCCCTCCTTCCCCTCTCCCCCATGGGGAACACACTCAGTGACTGAGCTTCCTCAGCCTCCCCTCTCCTCTCCCCCATGGGGAACACACTCAGTGACTGAGCTTCCTCAGTCTCCCCTCTCCTCTCCCCCATGGGGAACACGCTCAGTGACTGAGCTTCCTCAGTCTCCCCTCCCCCTCCTTCCCCTGTCCCCCATGGGGAACACACTCAGTGACTGAGCTTCCTCAGCCTCCCCTCTCCTCTCCCCCATGGGGAACACACTCAGTGACTGAGCTTCCTCAGTCTCCCCTCCCCCTCCTTCCCCTCTCCCCCATGGGGAACACACTCAGTGACTGAGCTTCCTCAGCTTCTGGCCTAGAGTACTGCAAACATTCATCTCCCTCCCAGTGAAGAAATTCCTCCTCATCTTAGCCTGCTCCTTATCCTGAGACTGTGTCCCCTGGTTTTAGACTCTCCAGCCAGGGGAAGCATCTCATCCACATCCACCCTGTAAGAAATGTATAAGTCTCAGTGAAATCACAGACCCAGTCTCCTCAATCTGTCCTCATAAAACAATCTCTCCATCCCAGGAATTAATCTGGTGAACCTCTGTTGTACTCCCTCTATGGCAAGTATATCCCTAACCCTGACCCTAACTTTTATCAACTCATGAACAAGGTCACCCAGATCCCTTTGGAGACTTCCCTCACTGCATAGTCCTGCTTCCCTCACTGCATAGTCCTGCTTCCCTCACTGTATAATCCTGCTTCCCTCACTGTATAGTCCCGCTTCCCTCACTGCATACTCTTGCTTCCCTCACTGCATAGTCCTGCTTCCCTCACAGCATACTCTTGCTTCCCTCACTGCATACTCCTGCTTCCCTCATGCATACTATAATAACGTATCAATAACATAGGTAAGACTAGGAAAGAGGACCTGTTTGGGGATTATCAGGAACTAGGAACTAAATTAAAGAACAGGTCCTCAAGGGTTATAATCTCCGGATTACTGCCCGAGCCACGTGCAAATTGGCATAGGGACGCGAGAATAAGGGAAGTAAACACGTGGCTAAAGGAGTGGTGCGGGAAAGAGGGGTTCCATTTCGTGGGGCACTGGCATCAGTATTGGAACAGGAGGGATCTGTACCATTGGGACAGTCTCCACCTGAATCGATCTGGGACCAATGTTTTAGCGAAAAGGGTAAATATGGTGGTGACTTTAAACTAGAAAGTCGGGTGGGGGAGGGAAGGGTAAAACTCCAAGAAGTATGACTAATGGAAAACAAAGCAGCAGGCTAGGGTGTGGGGGGGTGGATTCAACTTAATGGAAAATTATGAAAAAACTGAAAAGAAAGGAGAGCCCAGGAGAGGCTATTAAAATCTCCAGAACACAAAATAGGACAGAGTGTTTGGAAAGGGCTAGGAATCTAACTTCAAGCACATCAGATAAAGGGATGACAATGAGAAAGGGGACTGAAAATACAGGACTGAAGGTGTTGTATCTGAACGCACGCAGTATACGAAATGAGGTAAATGAGCTCGTGGCGCAGATTGAACTTGGCAGGTATGATGTGGGCATTACGGAGACATGGCTGCAAGGGGACCAGGACTGGGAGTTAAATATCCAAGGATATACATCCTATCGAAAAGATAGGCAGGTTGACAGAGGGGGTGGGGTTGCTTTGTTAGTAAGAAATTAAATTAAATCGATAGCAAGAAATGACATAGGGTCAGATGATGTAGAATCTGTGTGGATAGAGTTGAGGAACTGCAAAGGTAAAAAAGCTATAATGGGAGTTATGTACAGGCCTCCGAACAGTAATCAGGATGTGGGGCACAAGATACATCAGGAGATAGAAAAGGCGTGTAAGAAAGACAAGGTTACAGTGATCATGGGGGATTTCAATATGCAGGTAGACTGGGAAAATCAGGTTGGTAGTGGATCCCAAGAAAAGGAATTTGTGGAATGTCTACGAGATGGCTTTTTGGAGCAGCTTGTGGTGGAGCCCACTAGGGAACAGGCAATTCTAGATTTAGTGATGTGTAATGAGGCAGATTTGATAAGGGAGCTTAAGGTGAAGGAATCCTTAGGAGGAAGTGACCATAATATAATAGAATTTACCCTGCAATTTGAGAGGAAAAAGCTGGAATCAGATGTAACGGTATTACAGTTGAATAAAGGCAACTACAGAGGCATGAGGGAGGAGCTGGTCAGAATTGACTGGGAGATGAGCCTAGCAGGAAAGACAGTGGAACAGCAATGGCAGGAGTTTCTGGGAGAATTTGGGAGACACAGCAAAAATTCATCTCTAGGAGGAAGAAGCATACTAAAGGGAGGACGAGGCAACCATGGCTGACAAGGGAAGTCAGGGACAGCGTAAAAGCTAAAGAAAAAGCATACAATGCGGCGAAGAGCAGTGGGAAACCAGGGGATTGGGAAGCCTACAAAGACCAACAGAGGACAACTAAAAAAGAAATAAGGAGGGAGAAGATTAAATATGAGGGTAAACTAGCCAGTAATATAAAAGAAGATTGCAAGAGTTTTTTTAGATATATAAAGGGTAAGAGAGAGGCAAAAGTGGACATTGGGCTGCTGGAAAATGACGCTGGAGAAGTAGTAGTGGGGAACAAAGAAATGGCAGAGGAACTGGATAGGTACTTTGCCTCAGTCTTCACAGTGGAAGACACGAGTGACATCCCCAAAGTTCAAGAGAGTCGGTAGGCAGAGGTGAGTATGGTGGCCATTACCAAGGAGAAGATGCTAGGAAAACTAAATATTCTGAAGGTGGATAAATCACCTGGACCAGATGGATTACACCCCAGAGTTCTGAAGGAGATAGCTGAAGAGATAGTGGAGGCGATAGTGGTGATCTTTCAGGAATCACTGGAGTCAGGGAGGGTCCCAGAGGACTGGAAAATCGCTAATGTAACCCCCCTGTTTAAGAAGGGAGTGAGGCAAAAGACGGGAAATTACAGGCCGATTAGCCTGACCTCTGTCGTTGGTAAGATTTTAGAGTCCATTATTAAGGATGAGATTTCAGAATACTTGGAAGTGCATGGTATAATTGGGCAAAGTCAGCATGGTTTCATGAAGGGGAGGTCATGCCTGACAAATCTGTTAATGCTTTGAGGAGGTAACAAGTAGGTTAGACAAAGGAGAGCAAATGGATGTTATCTACTTGGACTTCCAGAAGGCCTTTAACAAGCCGCGCAGGAGTCTGCTCAGTAAGATAAGAGCCCATGGCATTGGAGGCAAGGTATTAGCAAGGATAGAAGATTGGCTGTCTGGCAGGAGGCAGAGAGTGGGGATAAGGGGGTCCTTCTCAGGATGGTGCCCGATGACTAGTGGAGTTCCGCAGTGGTCAGTGTTGGGATCACAACTTTTCACTTTATACATTAATGATCTAGATGAAGGAACTGAGGGCATCCTGGCTCAGTTTGCAGATGATACAAAGATAGGTGGAGGGACAAGTAGTATTGAGGAGGCGAGGAGGCTGCAGAAGGATTTGGACAGGTTAAGAGAATGGGCAAAAAAGTGGCAGATAGAATACAACGTGGGGAAGTGTGAGGTCATGCACTTTGGTAGGAAGAATAGCGACATAGACTATTTTCTAAATGGGGAGAGAATTCAGAAATCTGGAGTGCAAAGTGACTTGGGAGACCTAGTCCAGGATTCTCTTAAGGTTAACTTGCAGGTTGAGTCGGTAGTTAGGAAGGCAAATGCAATGTTGGCATTTATTTTGAGAGGACTAGAATATAGAAGCAGGGATGTACTGCTGAGGCTTTATAAGGCTCTGGTCAGACCACATTTAGAATATTGTGAGCAATTTTGGGCCCCATTTCTCAGGAAGGATGTTCTGGCCCTGGAGAGGGTCCAGAGGAGGTTCACGAGAACGATCCCAGGAATGAAAGGCTTAACATATGAGGAGCGTTTGAGGACTCTGAGTCTATACTTGATGGAGTTTAGAAGGATGAGGGGGGATCTGATTGAAACTTACAGAATACTGAAAGGCCTGGACAGAGTGGACGTGGGGAAGATGTTTCCATTAGTAGGAGAGACTAGGACCCGAGGGCACAGCCTCAGAGTAAAGGGAAGACCTTTTAGAACAGAGATGAGGAGAAACTTCTTTAGCCAGAGAGTGGTGAATCTATGGATTTCATTGACAGAAGGCTGTGGAGGCCAGGTCATTGAGTGTATTTAAAACCGAGATAGATAGGTTCTTGATTGGTAAGGGGATCAAAGGTTACGGGGAGAAGGCGGGAGAATGGGGTTGAGAAACTTATCAGCCGTGATTGAATGGCGGAGCAGACTCAATGGGCCGATTGGCCTAATTTCTGCTCCTATGTCTTATGGTCATACTCCTGCTTCCCTCACTCCATACTCCTGCTTCCCTCACTCCATACTCCTGCTTCCCTCACTCCATACTCCTGCTTCTCTCGTGCATACTCCTGCTTCCCTCACTCCATACTCCTGCTTCCCTCACTCCATACTCCTGCTTCTCTCACTCCATACTCCTGCTTCCCTCACTCCATACTCCTGCTTCCCTCACTCCATACTCCTGCTTCCCTCACTCCATACTCCTGCTTCCCTCACTCCATACTCCTGCTTCCCTCACTCCATACTCCTGCTTCCCTCACTCCATACTCCTGCTTCCCTCACTCCATACTCCTGCTTCCCTCACTGCATACTCCTGCTTCCCTCACTCCATACTCCTGCTTCCGTCATTGCATACTCCTGCTTCCCTCACTGCATACTCCTGCTTCCCTCACTCCATACTCCTGCTTCCCTCACTGCATACTCCTGCTTCCGTCATTGCATACTCCTGCTTCCGTCATTGCATACTCCTGCTTCCGTCATTGCATACTCCTGCTTCCCTCACTGCATACTCCTGCTTCCCTCACTGCATACTCCTGCTTCCCTCACTCCATACTCCTGCTTCCCTCACTGCATACTCCTGCTTCCCTCACTGCATACTCCTGCTTCCCTCACTCCATACTCCTGCTTCCGTCATTGCATACTCCTGCTTCCCTCACTGCATACTCCTGCTTCCCTCACTGCATACTCCTGCTTCTCTCATGCATACTCCTGCTTCCCTGACTCCATACTCCTGCTTCCCTGACTCCATACTCCTGCTTCTTTCATGCATACTCCTGCTTCCCTCACTCCATACTCCTGCTTCCCTCACTCCATACTCCTGCTTCCCTCACTCCATACTCCTGCTTCCCTCACTGCATACTCCTGCTTCTCTCATGCATACTCCTGCTTCCCTCACTGCATACTCCTGCTTCCCTCATTGCATACTCCTGCTTCTCTCATGCATACTCCTGCTTTCCTCACTGCATACTCCTGCTTCCCTCATTGCATACTCCTGCTTCCCTCACTCCATACTCCTGCTTCCCTCACTCCATACTCCTGCTTCCCTCACTCCATACTCCTGCTTCCCTCACTCCATACTCCTGCTTCCCTCATTGCATGTTCCTGCTTCCCTCATTGCATACTCCTGCTTCCCTCACTGCATACTGCTGCTTCCCTCACTGCATACTCCTGCTTCCCTCACTCCATACTCCTGCTTCTCTCACTCCATACTCCTGCTTCCCTCACTCCATACTCCTTCTTCCCTCATTGCATGTTCCTGCTTCTCTAACTGCATACTCCTGCTTCCCTCACTGCATACTCCTGCTTCCCTCATTGCACACTCCTGCTTCCCTCACTGCATACTCCTGCTTCTCTCACTGCATACTCCTGCTTCTCTCACTGCATACTCCTGCTTCCCTCACTGCATACTCCTGCTTCCCTCACTCCATACTCCTGCTTCCCTCACTCCATACTCCTGCTTCTCTCATGCATACTCCTGCTTCCCTCACTCCATACTCTTGCTTCTCTCACTGCATACTCCTGCTTCCCTCACTGCATACTCCTGCTTCCCTCACTCCATACTCCTGCTTCCCTCATTGCATGTTCCTGCTTCTCTAACTGCATACTCCTGCTTCCCTCACTCCATACTCCTGCTTCCCTCACTCCATACTCTTGCTTCCCACACTGCATACTCCTGCTTCCCTCACTCCATACTCCTGCTTCCCTCACTCCATACTCTTGCTTCCCTCACTGCATACTCCTGCTTCCCTCACTCCATACTCCTGCTTCCCTCACTCCATACTCCTGCTTCCCTCACTCCATACTCCTGCTTCTCTCACTCCATACTCCTGCTTCTCTCATGCATACTCCTGCTTCCCTCACTCCATACTCCTGCTTCCCTCACTCCATACTCCTGCTTCCCTCACTCCATACTCCTGCTTCCCTCACTCCATACTCCTGCTTCTCTCACTGCATACTCCTGCTTCCCTCACTGTATACTCCTGCTTCCCTCACTGTATACTCCTGCTTCCCTCACTCCATACTCCTGCTTCCCTCACTCCATACTCCTGCTTCTCTCACTGCATACTCCTGCTTCTCTCACTGCATACTCCTGCTTCCCTCACTCCATACTCCTGCTTCTCTCATGCATACTCCTGCTTCCCTCACTGCATACTCCTGCTTCCCTCACTCCATACTCCTGCTTCCCTCAATCCATACTCCTGCTTCTCTCACTGCATACTCCTGCTTCCCTCACTACATACTCTTGCTTCCCTCACTCCATACTCCTGCTTCCCTCATTGTATGTTCCTGCTTCCCTCACTCCATACTCCTGCTTCTCTCATGCATACTCCTACTTCCCTCATTGCATACTCCTGCTTCCCTCACTCCATACTCCTGCTTCCCTCATTGCATGTTCCTGCTTCTCTAACTGCATACTCCTGCTTCTCTCACTACATACTCCTGCTTCCCTCACTCCATACTCCTGCTTCCCTCACTCCATACTCCTGCTTCCCTCACTCCATACTCCTGCTTCTCTCACTCCATACTCCTGCTTCCCTCATTGCATGTTCCTGCTTCCCTCATTGCATGTTCCTGCTTCCCTCACTGCATACTCCTGCTTCCCTCACTCCATACTCCTGCTTCTCTCATGCATACTCCTGCTTCCCTCACTACATACTCCTGCTTCCCTCACTGCATACTCCTGCTTCCCTCACTACATACTCCTGCTTCCCTCATTGCATACTCCTGCTTCCCTCATTGCATATTCCTGCTTCCCTCACTCCATACTCCTGCTTCCCTTACTCCATACTCCTGCTTCCCTCACTGCATACTCCTGCTTCCCTCACTGCATACTCCTGCTTCCTTCACTGCATACTCCTGCTTCCCTCACTCCATACTCCTGCTTCCGTCATTGCATACCCCTGCTTCCCTCACTCCATACTCCTGCTTCCCTCACTCCATACTCCTGCTTCCCTCACTCCATACTCCTGCTTCCCTCACTCCATACTCCTGCTTCCCTCACTCCATACTCCTGCTTCCCTCATTGCATACTCCTGCTTCTCTCACTGCATACTCCTGCTTCCCTCACTCCATACTCCTGCTTCCCTCACTCCATACTCCTGCTTCCCTCACTCCATACTCCTGCTTCCCTCATTGCATGTTCCTGCTTCCCTCACTGCATACTCCTGCTTCTCTCACTGCATACTCCTACTTCCCTCACTGCATACTCCTGCTTCCCTCACTGCATACTCCTGCTTCCCTCACTGCATACTCTTGCTTCCCTCACTCCATACTCCTGCTTCTCTCACTGCATACTCCTGCTTCCCTCACTCCATACTCCTGCTTCCCTCACTCCATACTCCTGCTTCCCTCATTGCATACTCCTGCTTCCCTCACTGCATACTCCTGCTTCTCTGACTCCATACTCCTGCTTCCCTCACTCCATACTCCTGCTTCCCTCATTGCATACTCCTGCTTCCCTCATTGCATACTCCTGCTTCTCTCATGCATACTCCTGCTTCCCACATTGCATGTTCCTGCTTCTCTCACTGCATACTCCTGCTTCCCTCACTACATACTCCTGCTTCCCTCACTGCATACTCCTGCTTCCCTCACTCCATACTCCTGCTTCTCTCATGCATACTCCTGCTTCCCTCATTGCATACTCCTGCTTCCCTCATTGCATACTCCTGCTTCCCTCATTGCATACTCCTGCTTCCCTCACTCCATACTCCTTCCCTCATTGCATATTCCTGCTTCTCTCACTGCATACTCCTGCTTCCCTCACTACATACTCCTGCTTCCCTCACTCCATACTCCTGCTTCCCTCATTGCATACTCCTGCTTCCCTCACTACATACTCCTGCTTCTCTCACTGCATACTCCTGCTTCTCTCACTGCATACTCCTGCTTCCCTCACTACATACTCCTGCTTCCCTCACTCCATACTCCTGCTTCTCTCATTCCATACTCCTGCTTCCCTCACTACACACTCCTGCTTCCCTCACTCCATACTCCTGCTTCCCTCACTTCATACTCCTGCTTCTCTCATTGTATACTCCTGCTTCCCTCACTCCATACTCCTGCTTCCCACATTGCATGTTCCTGCTTCCCTCATTGCATGTTCCTGCTTCCCTCACTGCATACTCCTGCTTCCCTCACTCCATACTCCTGCTTCCCTCACTCCATACTCCTGCTTCCCTCACTGCATACTCCTGCTTCCCTCACTCCATACTCCTGCTTCCCTCACTCCATACTCCTGCTTCCCTCACTCCATACTCCTGCTTCCCTCATTGCATGTTCCTGCTTCTCTCATTGCATACTCCTGCTTCCCTCACTCCATACTCCTGCTTCCCTCACTCCATACTCCTGCTTCTCTCACTCCATACTCCTGCTTCTCTCATGCATACTCCTGCTTCTCTCATGCATACTCCTGCTTCCCTCACTCCATACGCCTGCTTCCCTCACTCCATACTCCTGCTTCTCTCATTGTATACTCCTGCTTCCCTCACTGCATGTTCCTGCTTCTCTCATTGCATACTCCTGCTTCCCTCACTACATACTCCTGCTTCTCTCACTACATACTCCTGCTTCTCTCACTGCATACTCCTGCTTCCCTC
The DNA here is from genome assembly GCF_017639515.1 of Carcharodon carcharias. Lineage (NCBI taxonomy): Eukaryota > Metazoa > Chordata > Chondrichthyes > Lamniformes > Lamnidae > Carcharodon > Carcharodon carcharias. Next base: position 191,283,340 of record NC_054473.1, on the reverse strand, counting down.
ACTCCATACTCCTGCTTCCCTCACTCCATACTCCTGCTTCTCTCACTCCATACTCCTGCTTCTCTCATGCATACTCCTGCTTCTCTCATGCATACTCCTGCTTCTCTCACTCCATACTCCTGCTTCTCTCATTCCATACTCCTGCTTCCCTCACTACACACTCCTGCTTCCCTCACTCCATACTCCTGCTTCCCTCACTTCATACTCCTGCTTCTCTCATTGTATACTCCTGCTTCCCTCACTCCATACTCCTGCTTCCCACATTGCATGTTCCTGCTTCCCTCATTGCATGTTCCTGCTTCCCTCACTGCATACTCCTGCTTCCCTCACTCCATACTCCTGCTTCCCTCACTCCATACTCCTGCTTCCCTCACTGCATGTTCCTGCTTCTCTCATTGCATACTCCTGCTTCCCTCACTACATACTCCTGCTTCTCTCACTACATACTCCTGCTTCTCTCACTGCATACTCCTGCTTCCCTCACTCCATACTCCTGCTTCCCTCATTGCATGTTCCTGCTTCTCTCATTGCATACTCCTGCTTCCCTCACTCCATACTCCTGCTTCTCTCATGCATACTCCTGCTTCCCTCATTGCATGTTCCTGCTTCTCTCACTGCATACTCCTGCTTCCCTCACTCCATACTCCTGCTTCCCTCACTCCATACTCCTGCTTCCCTCACTGCATACTCCTGCTTCCCTCATTGCATGTTCCTGCTTCCCTCATTGCATGTTCCTGCTTCCCTCATTGCATGTTCCTGCTTCCCTCATTGCATTCTCCTGCTTCCCTCACTGCATACTCCTGCTTCCCTCATTGCATCCTCCTTCCCTCACTGCATACTCCTGCTTCTCTCACTGCATACTCCTGCTTCCCTCACTCCATACTCCTGCTTCCCTCACTCCATACTCCTGCTTCTCTCACTGCATACTCCTGCTTCCCTCACTCCATACTCCTGCTTCTCTCACTGCATAGTCCTGCTTCCCTCACTCCATACTCCTGCTTCCCTCATTGCATGTTCCTGCTTCCCTCACTCCATACACCTGCTTCCCTCACTGCATACTCCTGCTTCTCTCACTGCATACTCCTGCTTCTCTCACTCCATACTCCTGCTTCCCTCATTGCATGTTCCTGCTTCCCTCACTCCATACTCCTGCTTCCCTCACTCCATACTCCTGCTTCCCTCACTCCATACTCCTGCTTCCCTCACTGCATACTCCTGCTTCCCTCACTGCATACTCCTGCTTCTCTCACTCCATACTCCTGCTTCCCTCACTGCATACTCCTGCTTCCCTCACTGCATACCCCTGCTTCCCTCACTCCATACTCCTGCTTCCGTCACTGCATACTCCTGCTTCTCTCACTCCATACTCCTGCTTCCCTGACTGCATACTCCTGCTTCCCTCATTCCATACTCCTGCTTCCCTCACTGCATACTCTTGCTTCCCTCACTGCATACTCCTGCTTCCCTCACTGCATACTCCTGCTTCCCTCATTGCATGTTCCTGCTTCCCTCACTGCATACTCCTGCTTCCCACACTGCATACTCCTGCTTCTCTCACTGCATACTCCTGCTTCCCTCACTGCATACTCCTGCTTCTCTCACTCCATACTCCTGCTTCCCTCATTGCATGTTCCTGCTTCTCTCATTGCATACTCCTGCTTCCCTCACTCCATACTCCTGCTTCTCTCATGCATACTCCTGCTTCCCTCATTGCATGTTCCTGCTTCTCTCACTGCATACTCCTGCTTCCCTCACTACATACTCCTGCTTCCCTCACTCCATACTCCTGCTTCTCTCATTCCATACTCCTGCTTCCCTCACTACACACTCCTGCTTCCCTCACTCCATACTCCTGCTTCCCTCACTTCATACTCCTGCTTCTCTCATTGTATACTCCTGCTTCCCTCACTCCATACTCCTGCTTCCCTCATTGCATGTTCCTGCTTCCCTCACTGCATACTCCTGCTTCCCTCACTGCATACTCCTGCTTCCCTCACTCCATACTGCTGCTTCCCTCACTCCATACTCCTGCTTCCCTCACTCCATACTCCTGCTTCCCTCATTGCATGTTCCTGCTTCCCTCACTGCATACTCCTGCTTCCCTCACTGCATACTCCTGCTTCCCTCACTCCATACTGCTGCTTCCCTCACTCCATACGCCTGCTTCCCTCACTCCATACTCCTGCTTCCCTCATTGCATGTTCCTGCTTCTCTCACTGCATACTCCTGCTTCCCTCACTCCATACTCTTGCTTCCCTCACTGCATACTCCTGCTTCCCTCACTCCATACTCCTGCTTCTCTCACAGCATACTCCTGCTTCCCTCACTGCATACTCCTGCTTCCCTCACTCCATACTCCTGCTTCTCTCACAGCATACTCCTGCTTCCCTCACTCCATACTCCTGCTTCCCTCACTCCATACTCCTGCTTCCCTCACTGCATACTCCTGCTTCCCTCACTCCATACTCCTGCTTCCCTCACTCCATACTCCTGCTTCCCTCACTCCATACTCCTGCTTCTCTCACTCCATACTCCTGCTTCTCTCATGCATACTCCTGCTTCCCTCACTCCATACTCCTGCTTCCCTCACTCCATACTCCTGCTTCCCTCACTCCATACTCCTGCTTCCCTCACTCCATACTCCTGCTTCTCTCACTGCATACTCCTGCTTCTCTCACTCCATACTCCTGCTTCCCTCACTGTATACTCCTGCTTCCCTCACTCCATACTCCTGCTTCCCTCACTCCATACTCCTGCTTCTCTCACTGCATACTCCTGCTTCCCTCACTCCATACTCCTGCTTCCCTCACTGCATACTCCTGCTTCCCTCACTGCATACCCCTGCTTCCCTCACTCCATACTCCTGCTTCCCTCACTGCATACTCCTGCTTCTCTCACTCCATACTCCTGCTTCCCTCACTGCATACTCCTGCTTCCCTCACTGCATACCCCTGCTTCCCTCACTCCATACTCCTGCTTCCCTCACTGCATACTCCTGCTTCTCTCACTCCATACTCCTGCTTCCCTCACTGCATACTCCTGCTTCCCTCACTGCATACCCCTGCTTCCCTCACTCCATACTCCTGCTTCCCTCACTGCATACTCCTGCTTCTCTCACTCCATACTCCTGCTTCCCTCACTGCATACTCCTGCTTCTCTCACTCCATACTCCTGCTTCCCTGACTGCATACTCCTGCTTCCCTCATTCCATACTCCTGCTTCCCTCACTGCATACTCTTGCTTCCCTCACTGCATACTCCTGCTTCCCTCACTGCATACTCCTGCTTCCTCACTGCATACTCCTGCTTCCCTCACTGCATACTCCTGCTTCCCTCACTCCATACTGCCTGCTTCCCTCACTCCATACTCCTGCTTCCCTCACTCCATACTCCTGCTTCCCTCATTGCATGTTCCTGCTTCCTCACTGCATACTCCTGCTTCCCTCACTGCATACTCCTGCTTCCCTCACTCCATACTGCCTGCTTCCCTCACTCCATACTCCTGCTTCCCTCACTCCATACTCCTGCTTCCCTCATTGCATGTTCCTGCTTCTCTCACTGCATACTCCTGCTTCCCTCACTGCATACTCCTGCTTCCCTCACTGCCATACTCCTGCTTCCCTCACTCCATACTCCTGCTTCTCCTCACTGCATACTCCTGCTTCCCTCACTGCATACTCCTGCTTCCCTCACTCATACTCCTGCTTCTCTCACTGCATACTCCTGCTTCCCTCACTCCATACTCCTGCTTCCCTCACTGCCATACTCCTGCTTCCCTCACTCCATACTCCTGCTTCCCTCACTGCATACTCCTGCTTCCCTCACTGCCATACTCCTGCTTCCCTCACTCCATACTCCTGCTTCCCTCACTGCATACTCCTGCTTCCCTCACTGCATACTCCTGCTTCCCTCACTGCATACTCCTGCTTCCCTCACTCCATACTCCTGCTTCCCTCACTCCATACTCCTGCTTCCCTCACTCCATACTCCTGCTTCCCTCACTGCCATACTCCTGCTTCCCTCACTGCATACTCCTGCTTCTCCTCACTGCATACTCCTGCTTCCCTCACTCCATACTCTGCTTCCCTCACTCCATACTCCTGCTTCCCTCACTCCATACTCCTGCTTCCCTCACTGCATACTCCTGCTTCTCTCACTGCATACTCCTGCTTCCCTCACTCCATACTCCTGCTTCCCTCACTGCATACTCCTGCTTCCCCTCACTCCATACTCCTGCTTCTCTCACTGCATACTCCTGCTTCCCTCACTGCATACTCCTGCTTCCCTCACTCCATACTCCTGCTTCTCTCACAGCATACTCCTGCTTCCCTCACTCCATACTCCTGCTTCCCTCACTCCATACTCCTGCTTCCCTCACTGCATACTCCTGCTTCCCTCACTCATACTCCTGCTTCCCTCACTCCATACTCCTGCTTCCCTCACTCCATACTCCTGCTTCTCTCACTCCATACTCCTGCTTCTCTCACTGCATACTCCTGCTTCCCTCACTCCATACTCCTGCTTCCCTCACTCCATACTCCTGCTTCCCTCACTCCATACTCCTGCTTCCCTCACTCCATACTCCTGCTTCTCTCACTGCATACTCCTGCTTCTCTCACTCCATACTCCTGCTTCCCTCACTGCATACTCCTGCTTCCCTCACTCCATACTCCTGCTTCCCTCACTCATACTCCTGCTTCTCTCACTGCATACTCCTGCTTCCCTCACTCCATACTCCTGCTTCTCTCACTGCATACTCCTGCTTCCCTCACTGCATACTCCTGCTTCCCTCACTGCATACTCCTGCTTCCCTCACTCCATACTCCTGCTTCCCTCACTCCATACTCCTGCTTCCCTCACTCCATACTCCTGCTTCCCTCATTGCATACTCCTGCTTCCTCACTCCATACTCCTGCTTCCCTCACTCCATACTCCTGCTTCCCTCACTCATACTCCTGCTTCCCTCACTGCATACTCCTGCTTCCCTCACTGCATACTCCTGCTTCCCTCACTCATACTCCTGCTTCCCTCACTCCATACTCCTGCTTCCTCACTGCATACTCCTGCTTCCCTCACTCCATACTCCTGCTTCCCTCACTCCATACTCCTGCTTCCCTCACTGCATACTCCTGCTTCCCTCACTCCATACTCCTGCTTCCCTCACTCCATACTCCTGCTTCCCTCACTCCATACTCCTGCTTCCCTCACTGCATACTCCTGCTTCCCTCACTCATACTCCTGCTTCCCTCACTCCATACTCCTGCTTCCCTCACTCATACTCCTGCTTCCCTCACTCCATACTCCTGCTTCTCTCACTCCATACTCCTGCTTCCCTCATTGCAAGTTCCTGCTTCCCTCACTGCATACTCCTGCTTCCCTCACTGCATACTCCTGCTTCCCTCACTGCATACTCCTGCTTCCCTCACTCCATACTCCTGCTTCTCTCACTCCATACTCCTGCTTCCCTCATTGCAAGTTCCTGCTTCCCTCATTGCAAGTTCCTGCTTCCCTCACTGCATACTCCTGCTTCCCTCACTGCATACTCCTGCTTCCCTCACTGCATACTCCTGCTTCCCTCATTGCATGTTCCTGCTTCCCTCATTGCATGTTCCTGCTTCCCTCACTGCATACTCCTGCTTCTCTCACTGCATACTCCTACTTCCCTCACTACATACTCCTGCTTCTCTCACTACATACTCCTGCTTCTCTCACTGCATACTCCTGCTTCCCTCACTCCATACTCCTGCTTCCCTCATTGCATGTTCCTGCTTCTCTCATTGCATACTCCTGCTTCCCTCACTCCATACTCCTGCTTCTCTCATGCATACTCCTGCTTCCCTCATTGCATGTTCCTGCTTCTCTCACTGCATACTCCTGCTTCCCTCACTCCATACTCCTGCTTCCCTCACTCCATACTCCTGCTTCCCTCACTGCATACTCCTGCTTCCCTCATTGCATGTTCCTGCTTCCCTCATTGCATGTTCCTGCTTCCCTCATTGCATGTTCCTGCTTCCCTCATTGCATTCTCCTGCTTCCCTCACTGCATACTCCTGCTTCCCTCATTGCATCCTCCTTCCCTCACTGCATACTCCTGCTTCTCTCACTGCATACTCCTGCTTCCCTCACTCCATACTCCTGCTTCCCTCACTCCATACTCCTGCTTCTCTCACTGCATACTCCTGCTTCCCTCACTCCATACTCCTGCTTCTCTCACTGCATAGTCCTGCTTCCCTCACTCCATACTCCTGCTTCCCTCATTGCATGTTCCTGCTTCCCTCACTCCATACACCTGCTTCCCTCACTGCATACTCCTGCTTCTCTCACTGCATACTCCTGCTTCTCTCACTCCATACTCCTGCTTCCCTCATTGCATGTTCCTGCTTCCCTCACTCCATACTCCTGCTTCCCTCACTCCATACTCCTGCTTCCCTCACTCCATACTCCTGCTTCCCTCACTGCATACTCCTGCTTCCCTCACTGCATACTCCTGCTTCTCTCACTCCATACTCCTGCTTCCCTCACTGCATACTCCTGCTTCCCTCACTGCATACCCCTGCTTCCCTCACTCCATACTCCTGCTTCCCTCACTACATACTCCTGCTTCTCTCACTCCATACTCCTGCTTCCCTGACTGCATACTCCTGCTTCCCTCATTCCATACTCCTGCTTCCCTCACTGCATACTCTTGCTTCCCTCACTGCATACTCCTGCTTCCCTCACTGCATACTCCTGCTTCCCTCATTGCATGTTCCTGCTTCCCTCACTGCATACTCCTGCTTCCCTCACTGCATACTCCTGCTTCTCTCACTGCATACTCCTGCTTCCCTCACTGCATACTCCTGCTTCTCTCACTCCATACTCCTGCTTCCCTCATTGCATGTTCCTGCTTCTCTCATTGCATACTCCTGCTTCCCTCACTCCATACTCCTGCTTCTCTCATGCATACTCCTGCTTCCCTCATTGCATGTTCCTGCTTCTCTCACTGCATACTCCTGCTTCCCTCACTACATACTCCTGCTTCCCTCACTCCATACTCCTGCTTCTCTCATTCCATACTCCTGCTTCCCTCACTACACACTCCTGCTTCCCTCACTCCATACTCCTGCTTCCCTCACTTCATACTCCTGCTTCTCTCATTGTATACTCCTGCTTCCCTCACTCCATACTCCTGCTTCCCTCATTGCATGTTCCTGCTTCCCTCACTGCATACTCCTGCTTCCCTCACTGCATACTCCTGCTTCCCTCACTCCATACTGCTGCTTCCCTCACTCCATACTCCTGCTTCCCTCACTCCATACTCCTGCTTCCCTCATTGCATGTTCCTGCTTCCCTCACTGCATACTCCTGCTTCCCTCACTGCATACTCCTGCTTCCCTCACTCCATACTGCTGCTTCCCTCACTCCATACGCCTGCTTCCCTCACTCCATACTCCTGCTTCCCTCATTGCATGTTCCTGCTTCTCTCACTGCATACTCCTGCTTCCCTCACTCCATACTCTTGCTTCCCTCACTGCATACTCCTGCTTCCCTCACTCCATACTCCTGCTTCTCTCACAGCATACTCCTGCTTCCCTCACTGCATACTCCTGCTTCCCTCACTCCATACTCCTGCTTCTCTCACAGCATACTCCTGCTTCCCTCACTCCATACTCCTGCTTCCCTCACTCCATACTCCTGCTTCCCTCACTGCATACTCCTGCTTCCCTCACTCCATACTCCTGCTTCCCTCACTCCATACTCCTGCTTCCCTCACTCCATACTCCTGCTTCTCTCACTCCATACTCCTGCTTCTCTCATGCATACTCCTGCTTCCCTCACTCCATACTCCTGCTTCCCTCACTCCATACTCCTGCTTCCCTCACTCCATACTCCTGCTTCCCTCACTCCATACTCCTGCTTCTCTCACTGCATACTCCTGCTTCTCTCACTCCATACTCCTGCTTCCCTCACTGTATACTCCTGCTTCCCTCACTCCATACTCCTGCTTCCCTCACTCCATACTCCTGCTTCTCTCACTGCATACTCCTGCTTCCCTCACTCCATACTCCTGCTTCTCTCATGCATACTCCTGCTTCCCTCACTGCATACTCCTGCTTCCCTCACTGCATACTCCTGCTTCCCTCACTGCATACTCCTGCTTCCCTCACTCCATACTCCTGCTTCTCTCACTCCATACTCCTGCTTCCCTCACTACATACTCTTGCTTCCCTCACTCCATACTCCTGCTTCCCTCATTGTATGTTCCTGCTTCCCTCACTCCATACTCCTGCTTCCCTCACTCCATACTCCTGCTTCTCTCATGCATACTCCTACTTCCCTCACTGCATACTCCTGCTTCCCTCACTCCATACTCCTGCTTCCCTCATTGCATGTTCCTGCTTCTCTAACTGCATACTCCTGCTTCTCTCACTACATACTCCTGCTTCCCTCACTCCATACTCCTGCTTCCCTCACTCCATACTCCTGCTTCTCTCACTCCATACTCCTGCTTCCCTCACTCCATACTCCTGCTTCCCTCACTCCATACTCTTGCTTCCCTCACTGCATACTCCTGCTTCCCTCACTGCATACTCCTGCTTCCCTCACTCCATACTCCTGCTTCCCTCACTCCATACTCCTGCTTCCCTCACTCCATACTCCTGCTTCCCTCATTGCATGTTCCTGCTTCTCTCATTGCATACTCCTGCTTCCCTCACTACATACTCCTGCTTCTCTCACTACATACTCCTGCTTCTCTCACTGCATACTCCTGCTTCCCTCACTCCATACTCCTGCTTCCCTCATTGCATGTTCCTGCTTCTCTCATTGCATACTCCTGCTTCCCTCACTCCATACTCCTGCTTCTCTCATGCATACTCCTGCTTCCCTCATTGCATGTTCCTGCTTCTCTCACTCCATACTCCTGCTTCCCTCACTCCATACTCCTGCTTCCCTCACTCCATACTCCTGCTTCCCTCACTGCATACTCCTGCTTCCCTCATTGCATGTTCCTGCTTCCCTCATTGCATTCTCCTGCTTCCCTCACTGCATACTCCTGCTTCCCTCATTGCATACTCCTTCCCTCACTCCATACTCCTGCTTCTCTCACTGCATACTCCTGCTTCCCTCACTCCATACTCCTGCTTCCCTCACTCCATACTCCTGCTTCTCTCACTGCATACTCCTGCTTCCCTCACTCCATACTCCTGCTTCTCTCACTGCATACTCCTGCTTCCCTCACTCCATACTCCTGCTTCCCTCATTGCATGTTCCTGCTTCCCTCACTCCATACACCTGCTTCCCTCACTGCATACTCCTGCTTCTCTCACTGCATACTCCTGCTTCCCTCACTCCATACTCCTGCTTCCCTCATTGCATGTTCCTGCTTCCCTCACTCCATACTCCTGCTTCCCTCACTCCATACTCCTGCTTCCCTCACTGCATACTCCTGCTTCCCTCACTGCATACTCCTGCTTCTCTCACTCCATACTCCTGCTTCCCTCACTGCATACTCCTGCTTCCCTCACTGCATACCCCTGCTTCCCTCACTCCATACTCCTGCTTCCCTCACTGCATACTCCTGCTTCTCTCACTCCATACTCCTGCTTCCCTGACTGCATACTCCTGCTTCCCTCATTCCATACTCCTGCTTCCCTCACTGCATACTCTTGCTTCCCTCACTGCATACTCCTGCTTCCCTCACTGCATACTCCTGCTTCCCTCATTGCATGTTCCTGCTTCCCTCACTGCATACTCCTGCTTCCCTCACTGCATACTCCTGCTTCTCTCACTGCATACTCCTGCTTCCCTCACTGCATACTCCTGCTTCTCTCACTCCATACTCCTGCTTCCCTCATTGCATACTCCTGCTTCCCTCATTGCATGTTCCTGCTTCTCTCATTGCATACTCCTGCTTCCCTCACTACATACTCCTGCTTCTCTCACTACATACTCCTGCTTCTCTCATTGCATACTCCTGCTTCCCTCACTGCATACTCCTGCTTCCCTCACTCCATACTCCTGCTTCCCTCACTCCATACTCCTGCTTCTCTCATGCATACTCCTGCTTCCCTCATTGCATACTCCTGCTTCCCTCATTCCATACTCCTGCTTCCCTCATTGCATGTTCCTGCTTCTCTCACTGCATACTCCTGCTTCCCTTACTCCATACTCCTGCTTCCCTCACTCCATACTCCTGCTTCCCTCATTGCATGTTCCTGCTTCCCTCATTGCATGTTCCTGCTTCCCTCACTGCATACTCCTGCTTCCCTCACTCCATACTCCTGCTTCTCTCATGCATACTCCTGCTTCCCTCACTACATACTCCTGCTTCCCTCACTGCATACTCCTGCTTCCCTCACTACATACTCCTGCTTCCCTCATTGCATACTCCTGCTTCCCTCATTGCATATTCCTGCTTCCCTCACTCCATACTCCTGCTTCCCTTACTCCATACTCCTGCTTCCCTCACTGCATACTCCTGCTTCCCTCACTGCATACTCCTGCTTCCCTCACTCCATACTCCTGCTTCCGTCATTGCATACCCCTGCTTCCCTCACTCCATACTCCTGCCTCCCTCACTCCATACTCCTGCTTCCCTCACTCCATACTCCTGCTTCCCTCACTCCATACTCCTGCTTCTCTCACTCCATACTCCTGCTTCCCTCATTGCAAGTTCCTGCTTCCCTCACTGCATACTCCTGCTTCCCTCACTGCATACTCCTGCTTCTCTCACTGCATACTCCTGCTTCCCTCACTCCATACTCCTGCTTCTCTCACTCCATACTCCTGCTTCCCTCATTGCAAGTTCCTGCTTCCCTCATTGCAAGTTCCTGCTTCCCTCACTGCATACTCCTGCTTCCCTCACTGCATACTCCTGCTTCCCTCACTGCATACTCCTGCTTCCCTCATTGCATGTTCCTGCTTCCCTCATTGCATGTTCCTGCTTCCCTCACTGCATACTCCTGCTTCTCTCACTGCATACTCCTACTTCCCTCACTACATACTCCTGCTTCTCTCACTACATACTCCTGCTTCTCTCACTGCATACTCCTGCTTCCCTCACTCCATACTCCTGCTTCCCTCATTGCATGTTCCTGCTTCTCTCATTGCATACTCCTGCTTCCCTCACTCCATACTCCTGCTTCTCTCATGCATACTCCTGCTTCCCTCATTGCATGTTCCTGCTTCTCTCACTGCATACTCCTGCTTCCCTCACTCCATACTCCTGCTTCCCTCACTCCATACTCCTGCTTCCCTCACTGCATACTCCTGCTTCCCTCATTGCATGTTCCTGCTTCCCTCATTGCATGTTCCTGCTTCCCTCATTGCATGTTCCTGCTTCCCTCATTGCATTCTCCTGCTTCCCTCACTGCATACTCCTGCTTCCCTCATTGCATCCTCCTTCCCTCACTGCATACTCCTGCTTCTCTCACTGCATACTCCTGCTTCCCTCACTCCATACTCCTGCTTCCCTCACTCCATACTCCTGCTTCTCTCACTGCATACTCCTGCTTCCCTCACTCCATACTCCTGCTTCTCTCACTGCATAGTCCTGCTTCCCTCACTCCATACTCCTGCTTCCCTCATTGCATGTTCCTGCTTCCCTCACTCCATACACCTGCTTCCCTCACTGCATACTCCTGCTTCTCTCACTGCATACTCCTGCTTCTCTCACTCCATACTCCTGCTTCCCTCATTGCATGTTCCTGCTTCCCTCACTCCATACTCCTGCTTCCCTCACTCCATACTCCTGCTTCCCTCACTCCATACTCCTGCTTCCCTCACTGCATACTCCTGCTTCCCTCACTGCATACTCCTGCTTCTCTCACTCCATACTCCTGCTTCCCTCACTGCATACTCCTGCTTCCCTCACTGCATACCCCTGCTTCCCTCACTCCATACTCCTGCTTCCCTCACTGCATACTCCTGCTTCTCTCACTCCATACTCCTGCTTCCCTGACTGCATACTCCTGCTTCCCTCATTCCATACTCCTGCTTCCCTCACTGCATACTCTTGCTTCCCTCACTGCATACTCCTGCTTCCCTCACTGCATACTCCTGCTTCCCTCATTGCATGTTCCTGCTTCCCTCACTGCATACTCCTGCTTCCCACACTGCATACTCCTGCTTCTCTCACTGCATACTCCTGCTTCCCTCACTGCATACTCCTGCTTCTCTCACTCCATACTCCTGCTTCCCTCATTGCATGTTCCTGCTTCTCTCATTGCATACTCCTGCTTCCCTCACTCCATACTCCTGCTTCTCTCATGCATACTCCTGCTTCCCTCATTGCATGTTCCTGCTTCTCTCACTGCATACTCCTGCTTCCCTCACTACATACTCCTGCTTCCCTCACTCCATACTCCTGCTTCTCTCATTCCATACTCCTGCTTCCCTCACTACACACTCCTGCTTCCCTCACTCCATACTCCTGCTTCCCTCACTTCATACTCCTGCTTCTCTCATTGTATACTCCTGCTTCCCTCACTCCATACTCCTGCTTCCCTCATTGCATGTTCCTGCTTCCCTCACTGCATACTCCTGCTTCCCTCACTGCATACTCCTGCTTCCCTCACTCCATACTGCTGCTTCCCTCACTCCATACTCCTGCTTCCCTCACTCCATACTCCTGCTTCCCTCATTGCATGTTCCTGCTTCCCTCACTGCATACTCCTGCTTCCCTCACTGCATACTCCTGCTTCCCTCACTCCATACTGCTGCTTCCCTCACTCCATACGCCTGCTTCCCTCACTCCATACTCCTGCTTCCCTCATTGCATGTTCCTGCTTCTCTCACTGCATACTCCTGCTTCCCTCACTCCATACTCTTGCTTCCCTCACTGCATACTCCTGCTTCCCTCACTCCATACTCCTGCTTCTCTCACAGCATACTCCTGCTTCCCTCACTGCATACTCCTGCTTCCCTCACTCCATACTCCTGCTTCTCTCACAGCATACTCCTGCTTCCCTCACTCCATACTCCTGCTTCCCTCACTCCATACTCCTGCTTCCCTCACTGCATACTCCTGCTTCCCTCACTCCATACTCCTGCTTCCCTCACTCCATACTCCTGCTTCCCTCACTCCATACTCCTGCTTCTCTCACTCCATACTCCTGCTTCTCTCATGCATACTCCTGCTTCCCTCACTCCATACTCCTGCTTCCCTCACTCCATACTCCTGCTTCCCTCACTCCATACTCCTGCTTCCCTCACTCCATACTCCTGCTTCTCTCACTGCATACTCCTGCTTCTCTCACTCCATACTCCTGCTTCCCTCACTGTATACTCCTGCTTCCCTCACTCCATACTCCTGCTTCCCTCACTCCATACTCCTGCTTCTCTCACTGCATACTCCTGCTTCCCTCACTCCATACTCCTGCTTCTCTCATGCATACTCCTGCTTCCCTCACTGCATACTCCTGCTTCCCTCACTGCATACTCCTGCTTCCCTCACTGCATACTCCTGCTTCCCTCACTCCATACTCCTGCTTCTCTCACTCCATACTCCTGCTTCCCTCACTACATACTCTTGCTTCCCTCACTCCATACTCCTGCTTCCCTCATTGTATGTTCCTGCTTCCCTCACTCCATACTCCTGCTTCCCTCACTCCATACTCCTGCTTCTCTCATGCATACTCCTACTTCCCTCACTGCATACTCCTGCTTCCCTCACTCCATACTCCTGCTTCCCTCATTGCATGTTCCTGCTTCTCTAACTGCATACTCCTGCTTCTCTCACTACATACTCCTGCTTCCCTCACTCCATACTCCTGCTTCCCTCACTCCATACTCCTGCTTCTCTCACTCCATACTCCTGCTTCCCTCACTCCATACTCCTGCTTCCCTCACTCCATACTCTTGCTTCCCTCACTGCATACTCCTGCTTCCCTCACTGCATACTCCTGCTTCCCTCACTCCATACTCCTGCTTCCCTCACTCCATACTCCTGCTTCCCTCACTCCATACTCCTGCTTCCCTCATTGCATGTTCCTGCTTCTCTCATTGCATACTCCTGCTTCCCTCACTACATACTCCTGCTTCTCTCACTACATACTCCTGCTTCTCTCACTGCATACTCCTGCTTCCCTCACTCCATACTCCTGCTTCCCTCATTGCATGTTCCTGCTTCTCTCATTGCATACTCCTGCTTCCCTCACTCCATACTCCTGCTTCTCTCATGCATACTCCTGCTTCCCTCATTGCATGTTCCTGCTTCTCTCACTCCATACTCCTGCTTCCCTCACTCCATACTCCTGCTTCCCTCACTCCATACTCCTGCTTCCCTCACTGCATACTCCTGCTTCCCTCATTGCATGTTCCTGCTTCCCTCATTGCATTCTCCTGCTTCCCTCACTGCATACTCCTGCTTCCCTCATTGCATACTCCTTCCCTCACTCCATACTCCTGCTTCTCTCACTGCATACTCCTGCTTCCCTCACTCCATACTCCTGCTTCCCTCACTCCATACTCCTGCTTCTCTCACTGCATACTCCTGCTTCCCTCACTCCATACTCCTGCTTCTCTCACTGCATACTCCTGCTTCCCTCACTCCATACTCCTGCTTCCCTCATTGCATGTTCCTGCTTCCCTCACTCCATACACCTGCTTCCCTCACTGCATACTCCTGCTTCTCTCACTGCATACTCCTGCTTCCCTCACTCCATACTCCTGCTTCCCTCACTGCATGTCTCCTGCTTCCCTCACTCCATACTCCTGCTTCCCTCACTCCATACTCCTGCTTCCCTCACTGCATACTCCTGCTTCCCTCACTGCATACTCCTGCTTCTCTCACTCCATACTCCTGCTTCCCTCATTGCATGTTCCTGCTTCCCTCACTCCATACACCTGCTTCCCTCACTGCATACTCCTGCTTCTCTCACTGCATACTCCTGCTTCTCTCACTCCATACTCCTGCTTCCCTCATTGCATGTTCCTGCTTCCCTCACTCCATACTCCTGCTTCCCTCACTCCATACTCCTGCTTCCCTCACTCCATACTCCTGCTTCCCTCACTGCATACTCCTGCTTCCCTCACTGCATACTCCTGCTTCTCTCACTCCATACTCCTGCTTCCCTCACTGCATACTCCTGCTTCCCTCACTGCATACCCCTGCTTCCCTCACTCCATACTCCTGCTTCCCTCACTGCATACTCCTGCTTCTCTCACTCCATACTCCTGCTTCCCTGACTGCATACTCCTGCTTCCCTCATTCCATACTCCTGCTTCCCTCACTGCATACTCTTGCTTCCCTCACTGCATACTCCTGCTTCCCTCACTGCATACTCCTGCTTCCCTCATTGCATGTTCCTGCTTCCCTCACTGCATACTCCTGCTTCCCACACTGCATACTCCTGCTTCTCTCACTGCATACTCCTGCTTCCCTCACTGCATACTCCTGCTTCTCTCACTCCATACTCCTGCTTCCCTCATTGCATGTTCCTGCTTCTCTCATTGCATACTCCTGCTTCCCTCACTCCATACTCCTGCTTCTCTCATGCATACTCCTGCTTCCCTCATTGCATGTTCCTGCTTCTCTCACTGCATACTCCTGCTTCCCTCACTACATACTCCTGCTTCCCTCACTCCATACTCCTGCTTCTCTCATTCCATACTCCTGCTTCCCTCACTACACACTCCTGCTTCCCTCACTCCATACTCCTGCTTCCCTCACTTCATACTCCTGCTTCTCTCATTGTATACTCCTGCTTCCCTCACTCCATACTCCTGCTTCCCTCATTGCATGTTCCTGCTTCCCTCACTGCATACTCCTGCTTCCCTCACTGCATACTCCTGCTTCCCTCACTCCATACTGCTGCTTCCCTCACTCCATACTCCTGCTTCCCTCACTCCATACTCCTGCTTCCCTCATTGCATGTTCCTGCTTCCCTCACTGCATACTCCTGCTTCCCTCACTGCATACTCCTGCTTCCCTCACTCCATACTGCTGCTTCCCTCACTCCATACGCCTGCTTCCCTCACTCCATACTCCTGCTTCCCTCATTGCATGTTCCTGCTTCTCTCACTGCATACTCCTGCTTCCCTCACTCCATACTCTTGCTTCCCTCACTGCATACTCCTGCTTCCCTCACTCCATACTCCTGCTTCTCTCACAGCATACTCCTGCTTCCCTCACTGCATACTCCTGCTTCCCTCACTCCATACTCCTGCTTCTCTCACAGCATACTCCTGCTTCCCTCACTCCATACTCCTGCTTCCCTCACTCCATACTCCTGCTTCCCTCACTGCATACTCCTGCTTCCCTCACTCCATACTCCTGCTTCCCTCACTCCATACTCCTGCTTCCCTCACTCCATACTCCTGCTTCTCTCACTCCATACTCCTGCTTCTCTCATGCATACTCCTGCTTCCCTCACTCCATACTCCTGCTTCCCTCACTCCATACTCCTGCTTCCCTCACTCCATACTCCTGCTTCCCTCACTCCATACTCCTGCTTCTCTCACTGCATACTCCTGCTTCTCTCACTCCATACTCCTGCTTCCCTCACTGTATACTCCTGCTTCCCTCACTCCATACTCCTGCTTCCCTCACTCCATACTCCTGCTTCTCTCACTGCATACTCCTGCTTCCCTCACTCCATACTCCTGCTTCTCTCATGCATACTCCTGCTTCCCTCACTGCATACTCCTGCTTCCCTCACTGCATACTCCTGCTTCCCTCACTGCATACTCCTGCTTCCCTCACTCCATACTCCTGCTTCTCTCACTCCATACTCCTGCTTCCCTCACTACATACTCTTGCTTCCCTCACTCCATACTCCTGCTTCCCTCATTGTATGTTCCTGCTTCCCTCACTCCATACTCCTGCTTCCCTCACTCCATACTCCTGCTTCTCTCATGCATACTCCTACTTCCCTCACTGCATACTCCTGCTTCCCTCACTCCATACTCCTGCTTCCCTCATTGCATGTTCCTGCTTCTCTAACTGCATACTCCTGCTTCTCTCACTACATACTCCTGCTTCCCTCACTCCATACTCCTGCTTCCCTCACTCCATACTCCTGCTTCTCTCACTCCATACTCCTGCTTCCCTCACTCCATACTCCTGCTTCCCTCACTCCATACTCTTGCTTCCCTCACTGCATACTCCTGCTTCCCTCACTGCATACTCCTGCTTCCCTCACTCCATACTCCTGCTTCCCTCACTCCATACTCCTGCTTCCCTCACTCCATACTCCTGCTTCCCTCATTGCATGTTCCTGCTTCTCTCATTGCATACTCCTGCTTCCCTCACTACATACTCCTGCTTCTCTCACTACATACTCCTGCTTCTCTCACTGCATACTCCTGCTTCCCTCACTCCATACTCCTGCTTCCCTCATTGCATGTTCCTGCTTCTCTCATTGCATACTCCTGCTTCCCTCACTCCATACTCCTGCTTCTCTCATGCATACTCCTGCTTCCCTCATTGCATGTTCCTGCTTCTCTCACTCCATACTCCTGCTTCCCTCACTCCATACTCCTGCTTCCCTCACTCCATACTCCTGCTTCCCTCACTGCATACTCCTGCTTCCCTCATTGCATGTTCCTGCTTCCCTCATTGCATTCTCCTGCTTCCCTCACTGCATACTCCTGCTTCCCTCATTGCATACTCCTTCCCTCACTCCATACTCCTGCTTCCTCTCACTGCATACTCCTGCTTCCCTCACTCCATACTCCTGCTTCCCTCACTCCATACTCCTGCTTCTCTCACTGCATACTCCTGCTTCCCTCACTCCATACTCCTGCTTCTCTCACTGCATACTCCTGCTTCCCTCACTCCATACTCCTGCTTCCCTCATTGCATGTTCCTGCTTCCCTCACTCCATACACCTGCTTCCCTCACTGCATACTCCTGCTTCTCTCACTGCATACTCCTGCTTCCCTCACTCCATACTCCTGCTTCCCTCATTGCATGTTCCTGCTTCCCTCACTCCATACTCCTGCTTCCCTCACTCCATACTCCTGCTTCCCTCACTGCATACTCCTGCTTCCCTCACTGCATACTCCTGCTTCTCTCACTCCATACTCCTGCTTCCCTCACTGCATACTCCTGCTTCCCTCACTGCATACCCCTGCTTCCCTCACTCCATACTCCTGCTTCCCTCACTGCATACTCCTGCTTCTCTCACTCCATACTCCTGCTTCCCTGACTGCATACTCCTGCTTCCCTCATTCCATACTCCTGCTTCCCTCACTGCATACTCTTGCTTCCCTCACTGCATACTCCTGCTTCCCTCACTGCATACTCCTGCTTCCCTCATTGCATGTTCCTGCTTCCCTCACTGCATACTCCTGCTTCCCTCACTGCATACTCCTGCTTCTCTCACTGCATACTCCTGCTTCCCTCACTGCATACTCCTGCTTCTCTCACTCCATACTCCTGCTTCCCTCATTGCATACTCCTGCTTCCCTCATTGCATGTTCCTGCTTCTCTCATTGCATACTCCTGCTTCCCTCACTACATACTCCTGCTTCTCTCACTACATACTCCTGCTTCTCTCATTGCATACTCCTGCTTCCCTCACTGCATACTCCTGCTTCCCTCACTCCATACTCCTGCTTCCCTCACTCCATACTCCTGCTTCTCTCATGCATACTCCTGCTTCCCTCATTGCATACTCCTGCTTCCCTCATTCCATACTCCTGCTTCCCTCATTGCATGTTCCTGCTTCTCTCACTGCATACTCCTGCTTCCCTTACTCCATACTCCTGCTTCCTCACTCCATACTCCTGCTTCCCTCATTGCATGTTCCTGCTTCCCTCATTGCATGTTCCTGCTTCCCTCACTGCATACTCCTGCTTCCCTCACTCCATACTCCTGCTTCTCTCATGCATACTCCTGCTTCCCTCACTACATACTCCTGCTTCCCTCACTGCATACTCCTGCGTTCCTCACTACATACTCCTGCTTCCCTCATTGCATACTCCTGCTTCCCTCATTGCATATTCCTGCTTCCCTCACTCCATACTCCTGCTTCCCTTACTCCATACTCCTGCTTCCCTCACTGCATACTCCTGCTTCCCTCACTGCATACTCCTGCTTCCCTCACTCCATACTCCTGCTTCCGTCATTGCATACCCCTGCTTCCCTCACTCCATACTCCTGCCTCCCTCACTCCATACTCCTGCTTCCCTCACTCCATACTCCTGCTTCCCTCACTCCATACTCCTGCTTCTCTCACTCCATACTCCTGCTTCCCTCATTGCAAGTTCCTGCTTCCCTCACTGCATACTCCTGCTTCCCTCACTGCATACTCCTGCTTCTCTCACTGCATACTCCTGCTTCCCTCACTCCATACTCCTGCTTCTCTCACTCCATACTCCTGCTTCCCTCATTGCAAGTTCCTGCTTCCCTCATTGCAAGTTCCTGCTTCCCTCACTGCATACTCCTGCTTCCCTCACTGCATACTCCTGCTTCCCTCACTGCATACTCCTGCTTCCCTCATTGCATGTTCCTGCTTCCCTCATTGCATGTTCCTGCTTCCCTCACTGCATACTCCTGCTTCTCTCACTGCATACTCCTACTTCCCTCACTGCATACTCCTGCTTCCCTCACTGCATACTCCTGCTTCCCTCACTGCATACTCCTGCTTCCCTCACTGCATACTCTTGCTTCCCTCACTCCATACTCCTGCTTCTCTCACTGCATACTCCTGCTTCCCTCACTCCATACTCCTGCTTCCCTCACTCCATACTCCTGCATCCCTCATTGCATACTCCTGCTTCCCTCACTGCATACTGCTGCTTCTCTGACTCCATACTCCTGCTTCCCTCACTCCATACTCCTGCTTCCCTCATTGCATACTCCTGCTTCCCTCATTGCATACTCCTGCTTCCCTCATTGCATACTCCTGCTTCTCTCATGCATACTCCTGCTTCCCTCATTGCATGTTCCTGCTTCTCTCACTGCATACTCCTGCTTCCCTCACTACATACTCCTGCTTCCCTCACTGCATACTCCTGCTTCCCTCACTCCATACTCCTGCTTCTCTCATGCATACTCCTGCTTCCCTCATTGCATACTCCTGCTTCCCTCATTGCATACTCCTGCTTCCCTCACTGCATACTCCTGCTTCCCTCACTCCATACTCCTTCCCTCATTGCATATTCCTGCTTCTCTCACTGCATACTCCTTCTTCACTCACTACATACTCCTGCTTCCCTCACTCCATACTCCTGCTTCCCTCATTGCATGTTCCTGCTTCCCTCATTGCATGTTCCTGCTTCTCTCACTGCATACTCCTGCTTCTCTCACTGCATACTCCTGCTTCCCTCACTACGTACTCCTGCTTCCCTCACTCCATACTCCTGCTTCTCTCATTCCATACTCCTGCTTCCCTCACTACACACTCCTGCTTCCCTCACTCCATACTCCTGCTTCCCTCACTTCATACTCCTGCTTCTCTCATTGTATACTCCTGCTTCCCTCACTCCATACTCCTGCTTCCCACATTGCATGTTCCTGCTTCCCTCATTGCAAGTTCCTGCTTCCCTCACTGCATACTCCTGCTTCCCTCACTCAATACTCCTGCTTCCCTCACTCCATACTCCTGCTTCCCTCACTCCATACTCCTGCTTCCCTCATTGCATGTTCCTGCTTCTCTCATTGCATACTCCTGCTTCCCTCACTACATACTCCTGCTTCTCTCACTACATACTCCTGCTTCTCTCACTGCATACTCCTCCTTCCCTCACTACATACTCCTGCTTCCCTCACTCCATACTCCTGCTTCTCTCATTCCATACTCCTGCTTCCCTCACTACACACTCCTGCTTCCCTCACTCCATACTCCTGCTTCCCTCACTTCATACTCCTGCTTCTCTCATTGTATACTCCTGCTTCCCTCACTCCATACTCCTGCTTCCCACATTGCATGTTCCTGCTTCCCTCATTGCATGTTCCTGCTTCCCTCACTGCATACTCCTGCTTCCCTCACTCCATACTCCTGCTTCCCTCACTCCATACTCCTGCTTCCCTCACTCCATACTCCTGCTTCCCTCACTCCATACTCCTGCTTCCCTCACTGCATGTTCCTGCTTCTCTCATTGCATACTCCTGCTTCCCTCACTACATACTCCTGCTTCCCTCACTCCATACTCCTGCTTCCCTCATTGCATGTTCCTGCTTCTCTCATTGCATACTCCTGCTTCCCTCACTCCGTACTCCTGCTTCTCTCATGCATACTCCTGCTTCCCTCATTGCATGTTCCTGCTTCTCTCACTGCATACTCCTGCTTCCCTCACTCCATACTCCTGCTTCCCTCACTCCATACTCCTGCTTCCCTCACTGCATACTCCTGCTTCCCTCATTGCATACTCCTTCCCTCACTCCATACTCCTGCTTCTCTCACTGCATACTCCTGCTTCCCTCACTCCATACTCCTGCTTCCCTCACTCCATACTCCTGCTTCCCTCACTCCATACTCCTGCTTCTCTCACTGCATACTCCTGCTTCCCTCACTCCATACTCCTGCTTCTCTCACTGCATACTCCTGCTTCCCTCACTCCATACTCCTGCTTCCCTGACTGCATACTCCTGCTTCCCTCATTCCATACTCCTGCTTCCCTCACTGCATACTCTTGCTTCCCTCACTGCATACTCCTGCTTCCCTCACTGCATACTCCTGCTTCCCTCATTGCATGTTCCTGCTTCCCTCACTGCATACTCCTGCTTCCCTCACTGCATACTCCTGCTTCTCTCACTGCATACTCCTGCTTCCCTCACTGCATACTCCTGCTTCTCTCACTCCATACTCCTGCTTCCCTCTTTGCATACTGCTGCTTCCCTCATTGCATGTTCCTGCTTCTCTCATTGCATACTCCTGCTTCCCTCACTACATACTCCTGCTTCTCTCACTACATACTCCTGCTTCTCTCATTGCATACTCCTGCTTCCCTCACTGCATACTCCTGCTTCCCTCACTCCATACTCCTGCTTCTCTCATGCATACTCCTGCTTCCCTCATTGCATACTCCTGCTTCCCTCATTCCATACTCCTGCTTCCCTCATTGCATGTTCCTGCTTCTCTCACTGCATACTCCTGCTTCCCTCACTCCATACTCCTGCTTCCCTCACTCCATACTCCTGCTTCCCTCACTGCATACTCCTGCTTCCCTCATTGCATGTTCCTGCTTCCCTCATTGCATTCTCCTGCTTCCCTCACTGCATACTCCTTCCCTCACTCCATACTCCTGCTTCTCTCACTGCATACTCCTGCTTCTCTCACTGCATACTCCTGCTTCTCTCACTGCATACTCCTGCTTCCCTCACTCCATACTCCTGCTTCCCTCACTCCATACTCCTGCTTCCCTCACTCCATACTCCTGCTTCCCTCACTCCATACTCCTGCTTCTCTCACTCCATACTCCTGCTTCCCTCACTCCATACTCCTGCTTCCCTCATTGCATGTTCCTGCTTCTCTCACTGCATACTCCTGCTTCCCTCACTCCATACTCCTGCTTCCCTCACTCCATACTCCTGCTTCCCTCACTGCATACTCCTGCTTCTTTCACTGCATACTCCTGCTTCCCTCACTCCATACTCCTGCTTCCCTCACTTCATACTCCTGCTTCTCTCATTGTATACTCCTGCTTCCCTCACTCCATACTCCTGCTTCCCACATTGCATGTTCCTGCTTCCCTCATTGCATGTTCCTGCTTCCCTCATTGCATGTTCCTGCTTCCCTCACTCCATACTCCTGCTTCCCTCACTCCATACTCCTGCTTCCCTCACTCCATACTCCTGCTTCCCTCATTGCATGTTCCTGCTTCTCTCATTGCATACTCCTGCTTCCCTCACTACATACTCCTGCTTCTCTCACTACATACTCCTGCTTCTCTCACTGCATACTCCTGCTTCCCTCACTCCATACTCTTGCTTCCCTCACTGCATACTCCTGCTTCCCTCACTCCATACTCCTGCTTCTCTCACAGCATACTCCTGCTTCCCTCACTGCATACTCCTGCTTCCCTCACTCCATACTCCTGCTTCCCTCACTCCATACTCCTGCTTCCCTCACTCCATACTCCTGCTTCCCTCACTCCATACTCCTGCTTCCCTCACTCCATACTCCTGCTTCCCTCACTCCATACTCCTGCTTCCCTCACTCCATACTCCTGCTTCCCTCACTCCATACTCCTGCTTCTCTCACTGCATACTCCTGCTTCTCTCACTCCATACTCCTGCTTCCCTCACTGTATACTCCTGCTTCCCTCACTCCATACTCCTGCTTCCCTGACTCCATACTCCTGCTTCTCTCACTGCATACTCCTGCTTCCCTCACTCCATACTCCTGCTTCTCTCATGCATACTCCTGCTTCCCTCACTGCATACTCCTGCTTCCCTCACTGCATACTCCTGCTTCCCTCACTCCATACTCCTGCTTCCCTCACTCCATACTCCTGCTTCTCTCACTCCATACTCCTGCTTCCCTCACTACATACTCTTGCTTCCCTCACTCCATACTCCTGCTTCCCTCATTGTATGTTCCTGCTTCCCTCACTCCATACTCCTGCTTCCCTCACTCCATACTCCTGCTTCTCTCATGCATACTCCTACTTCCCTCACTGCATACTCCTGCTTCCCTCACTCCATACTCCTGCTTCCCTCATTGCATGTTCCTGCTTCTCTAACTGCATACTCCTGCTTCTCTCACTACATACTCCTGCTTCCCTCACTCCATACTCCTGCTTCCCTCACTCCATACTCCTGCTTCTCTCACTCCATACTCCTGCTTCCCTCACTCCATACTCCTGCTTCCCTCACTGCATACTCTTGCTTCCCTCACTGCATACTCCTGCTTCCCTCACTGCATACTCCTGCTTCCCTCACTCCATACTCCTGCTTCCCTCACTCCATACTCCTGCTTCCCTCACTCCATACTCCTGCTTCCCTCATTGCATGTTCCTGCTTCTCTCATTGCATACTCCTGCTTCCCTCACTACATACTCCTGCTTCTCTCACTACATACTCCTGCTTCTCTCACTGCATACTCCTGCTTCCCTCACTCCATACTCCTGCTTCCCTCATTGAATGTTCCTGCTTCTCTCATTGCATACTCCTGCTTCCCTCACTCCATACTCCTGCTTCTCTCATGCATACTCCTGCTTCCCTCACTCCATACTCCTGCTTCCCTCACTCCATACTCCTGCTTCCCTCACTGCATGTTCCTGCTTCTCTCATTGCATACTCCTGCTTCCCTCACTACATACTCCTGCTTCCCTCACTCCATACTCCTGCTTCCCTCATTGCATGTTCCTGCTTCTCTCATTGCATACTCCTGCTTCCCTCACTCCGTACTCCTGCTTCTCTCATGCATACTCCTGCTTCCCTCATTGCATGTTCCTGCTTCTCTCACTGCATACTCCTGCTTCCCTCACTCCATACTCCTGCTTCCCTCACTCCATACTCCTGCTTCCCTCACTGCATACTCCTGCTTCCCTCATTGCATGTTCCTGCTTCCCTCATTGCATTCTCCTGCTTCCCTCACTGCATACTCCTGCTTCCCTCATTGCATACTCCTTCCCTCACTCCATACTCCTGCTTCTCTCACTGCATACTCCTGCTTCCCTCACTCCATACTCCTGCTTCCCTCACTCCATACTCCTGCTTCCCTCACTCCATACTCCTGCTTCTCTCACTGCATACTCCTGCTTCCCTCACTCCATACTCCTGCTTCTCTCACTGCATACTCCTGCTTCCCTCACTCCATACTCCTGCTTCACTCATTGCATGTTCCTGCTTCCCTCACTCCATACACCTGCTTCCCTCACTGCATACTCCTGCTTCTCTCACTGCATACTCCTGCTTCTCTCACTCCATACTCCTGCTTCCCTCATTGCATGTTCCTGCTTCCCTCACTCCATACTCCTGCTTCCCTCACTCCATACTCCTGCTTCCCTCACTGCATACTCCTGCTTCCCTCACTGCATACTCCTGCTTCTCTCACTCCATACTCCTGCTTCCCTCACTGCATACTCCTGCTTCCCTCACTGCATACTCCTGCTTCCCTCACTGCATACCCCTGCTTCCCTCACTCCATACTCCTGCTTCCCTCACTGCATACTCCTGCTTCTCTCACTCCATACTCCTGCTTCCCTGACTGCATACTCCTGCTTCCCTCATTCCATACTCCTGCTTCCCTCACTGCATACTCTTGCTTCCCTCACTGCATATTCCTGCTTCCCTCACTGCATACTCCTGCTTCCCTCATTGCATGTTCCTGCTTCCCTCACTGCATACTCCTGCTTCCCTCACTGCATACTCCTGCTTCTCTCACTGCATACTCCTGCTTCCCTCACTGCATACTCCTGCTTCTCTCACTCCATACTCCTGCTTCCCTCATTGCATACTGCTGCTTCCCTCATTGCATGTTCCTGCTTCTCTCATTGCATACTTCTGCTTCCCTCACTACATACTCCTGCTTCTCTCACTACATACTCCTGCTTCTCTCATTGCATACTCCTGCTTCCCTCACTGCATACTCCTGCTTCCCTCACTCCATACTCCTGCTTCTCTCATGCATACTCCTGCTTCCCTCATTGCATACTCCTGCTTCCCTCATTCCATACTCCTGCTTCCCTCATTGCATGTTCCTGCTTCTCTCACTGCATACTCCTGCTTCCCTCACTCCATACTCCTGCTTCCCTCACTCCATACTCCTGCTTCCCTCACTGCATACTCCTGCTTCCCTCATTGCATGTTCCTGCTTCCCTCATTGCATTCTCCTGCTTCCCTCACTGCATACTCCTTCCCTCACTCCATACTCCTGCTTCTCTCACTGCATACTCCTGCTTCTCTCACTGCATACTCCTGCTTCTCTCACTGCATACTCCTGCTTCCCTCACTCCATACTCCTGCTTCCCTCACTCCATACTCCTGCTTCCCTCACTCCATACTCCTGCTTCTCTCACTCCATACTCCTGCTTCCCTCACTCCATACTTCTGCTTCCCTCATTGCATGTTCCTGCTTCTCTCACTGCATACTCCTGCTTCCCTCACTCCATACTCCTGCTTCCCTCACTCCATACTCCTGCTTCCCTCACTGCATACTCCTGCTTCTCTCACTGCATACTCCTGCTTCCCTCACTCCATACTCCTGCTTCCCTCACTTCATACTCCTGCTTCTCTCATTGTATACTCCTGCTTCCCTCACTCCATACTCCTGCTTCCCACATTGCATGTTCCTGCTTCCCTCATTGCATGTTCCTGCTTCCCTCATTGCATGTTCCTGCTTCCCTCACTCCATACTCCTGCTTCCCTCACTCCATACTCCTGCTTCCCTCACTCCATACTCCTGCTTCCCTCATTGCATGTTCCTGCTTCTCTCATTGCATACTCCTGCTTCCCTCACTACATACTCCTGCTTCTCTCACTACATACTCCTGCTTCTCTCACTGCATACTCCTGCTTCCCTCACTCCATACTCTTGCTTCCCTCACTGCATACTCCTGCTTCCCTCACTCCATACTCCTGCTTCTCTCACAGCATACTCCTGCTTCCCTCACTGCATACTCCTGCTTCCCTCACTCCATACTCCTGCTTCTCTCACAGCATACTCCTGCTTCCCTCACTCCATACTCCTGCTTCCCTCACTCCATACTCCTGCTTCCCTCACTCCATACTCCTGCTTCCCTCACTCCATACTCCTGCTTCCCTCACTCCATACTCCTGCTTCCCTCACTCCATACTCCTGCTTCTCTCACTGCATACTCCTGCTTCTCTCACTCCATACTCCTGCTTCCCTCACTGTATACTCCTGCTTCCCTCACTCCATACTCCTGCTTCCCTGACTCCATACTCCTGCTTCTCTCACTGCATACTCCTGCTTCCCTCACTCCATACTCCTGCTTCTCTCATGCATACTCCTGCTTCCCTCACTGCATACTCCTGCTTCCCTCACTGCATACTCCTGCTTCCCTCACTCCATACTCCTGCTTCCCTCACTCCATACTCCTGCTTCTCTCACTCCATACTCCTGCTTCCCTCACTACATACTCTTGCTTCCCTCACTCCATACTCCTGCTTCCCTCATTGTATGTTCCTGCTTCCCTCACTCCATACTCCTGCTTCCCTCACTCCATACTCCTGCTTCTCTCATGCATACTCCTACTTCCCTCACTGCATACTCCTGCTTCCCTCACTCCATACTCCTGCTTCCCTCATTGCATGTTCCTGCTTCTCTAACTGCATACTCCTGCTTCTCTCACTACATACTCCTGCTTCCCTCACTCCATACTCCTGCTTCCCTCACTCCATACTCCTGCTTCTCTCACTCCATACTCCTGCTTCCCTCACTCCATACTCCTGCTTCCCTCACTCCATACTCTTGCTTCCCTCACTGCATACTCCTGCTTCCCTCACTGCATACTCCTGCTTCCCTCACTCCATACTCCTGCTTCCCTCACTCCATACTCCTGCTTCCCTCACTCCATACTCCTGCTTCCCTCATTGCATGTTCCTGCTTCTCTCATTGCATACTCCTGCTTCCCTCACTACATACTCCTGCTTCTCTCACTACATACTCCTGCTTCTCTCACTGCATACTCCTGCTTCCCTCACTCCATACTCCTGCTTCCCTCATTGCATGTTCCTGCTTCTCTCATTGCATACTCCTGCTTCCCTCACTCCATACTCCTGCTTCTCTCATGCATACTCCTGCTTCCCTCATTGCATGTTCCTGCTTCTCTCACTCCATACTCCTGCTTCCCTCACTCCATACTCCTGCTTCCCTCACTCCATACTCCTGCTTCCCTCACTGCATACTCCTGCTTCCCTCATTGCATGTTCCTGCTTCCCTCATTGCATTCTCCTGCTTCCCTCACTGCATACTCCTGCTTCCCTCATTGCATACTCCTTCCCTCACTCCATACTCCTGCTTCTCTCACTGCATACTCCTGCTTCCCTCACTCCATACTCCTGCTTCCCTCACTCCATACTCCTGCTTCTCTCACTGCATACTCCTGCTTCCCTCACTCCATACTCCTGCTTCTCTCACTGCATACTCCTGCTTCCCTCACTCCATACTCCTGCTTCCCTCATTGCATGTTCCTGCTTCCCTCACTCCATACACCTGCTTCCCTCACTCCATACACCTGCTTCCCTCACTGCATACTCCTGCTTCTCTCACTGCATACTCCTGCTTCCCTCACTCCATACTCCTGCTTCCCTCATTGCATGTTCCTGCTTCCCTCAATCCATACTCCTGCTTCCCTCACTCCATACTCCTGCTTCCCTCACTGCATACTCCTGCTTCCCTCACTGCATACTCCTGCTTCTCTCACTCCATACTCCTGCTTCCCTCACTGCATACTCCTGCTTCCCTCACTGCATACCCCTGCTTCCCTCACTCCATACTCCTGCTTCCCTCACTGCATACTCCTGCTTCTCTCACTCCATACTCCTGCTTCCCTGACTGCATACTCCTGCTTCCCTCATTCCATACTCCTGCTTCCCTCACTGCATACTCTTGCTTCCCTCACTGCATACTCCTGCTTCCCTCACTGCATACTCCTGCTTCCCTCATTGCATGTTCCTGCTTCCCTCACTGCATACTCCTGCTTCCCTCACTGCATACTCCTGCTTCTCTCACTGCATACTCCTGCTTCCCTCACTGCATACTCCTGCTTCTCTCACTCCATACTCCTGCTTCCCTCATTGCATACTCCTGCTTCCCTCATTGCATGTTCCTGCTTCTCTCATTGCATACTCCTGCTTCCCTCACTACATACTCCTGCTTCTCTCACTACATACTCCTGCTTCTCTCATTGCATACTCCTGCTTCCCTCACTGCATACTCCTGCTTCCCTCACTCCATACTCCTGCTTCTCTCATGCATACTCCTGCTTCCCTCATTGCATACTCCTGCTTCCCTCATTCCATACTCCTGCTTCCCTCATTGCATGTTCCTGCTTCTCTCACTGCATACTCCTGCTTCCCTCACTCCATACTCCTGCTTCCCTCACTCCATACTCCTGCTTCCCTCACTGCATACTCCTGCTTCCCTCATTGCATGTTCCTGCTTCCCTCATTGCATGTTCCTGCTTCCCTCATTGCATTCTCCTGCTTCCCTCACTGCATACTCCTTCCCTCACTCCATACTCCTGCTTCTCTCACTGCATACTCCTGCTTCTCTCACTGCATACTCCTGCTTCCCTCACTCCATACTCCTGCTTCCCTCACTCCATACTCCTGCTTCCCTCACTCCATACTCTTGCTTCCCTCACTGCATACTCCTGCTTCCCTCACTGCATACTCCTGCTTCCCTCACTCCATACTCCTGCTTCCCTCACTCCATACTCCTGCTTCCCTCACTCCATACTCCTGCTTCCCTCATTGCATGTTCCTGCTTCTCTCATTGCATACTCCTGCTTCCCTCACTACATACTCCTGCTTCTCTCACTGCATACTCCTGCTTCTCTCACTGCATACTCCTGCTTCCCTCACTCCATACTCCTGCTTCCCTCATTGCATGTTCCTGCTTCTCTCATTGCATACTCCTGCTTCCCTCACTCCATACTCCTGCTTCTCTCATGCATACTCCTGCTTCCCTCATTGCATGTTCCTGCTTCTCTCACTCCATACTCCTGCTTCCCTCACTCCATACTCCTGCTTCCCTCACTCCATACTCCTGCTTCCCTCACTGCATACTCCTGCTTCCCTCATTGCATGTTCCTGCTTCCCTCATTGCATTCTCCTGCTTCCCTCACTGCATACTCCTGCTTCCCTCATTGCATACTCCTTCCCTCACTCCATACTCCTGCTTCTCTCACTGCATACTCCTGCTTCCCTCACTCCATACTCCTGCTTCCCTCACTCCATACTCCTGCTTCCCTCACTGCATACTCCTGCTTCCCTCACTCCATACTCCTGCTTCTCTCACTGCATACTCCTGCTTCCCTCACTCCATACTCCTGCTTCCCTCATTGCATGTTCCTGCTTCCCTCACTCCATACACCTGCTTCCCTCACTGCATACTCCTGCTTCTCTCACTGCATACTCCTGCTTCCCTCACTCCATACTCCTGCTTCCCTCATTGCATGTTCCTGCTTCCCTCACTCCATACTCCTGCTTCCCTCACTCCATACTCCTGCTTCCCTCACTGCATACTCCTGCTTCCCTCACTGCATACTCCTGCTTCCCTCACTGCATACTCCTGCTTCCCTCACTGCATACCCCTGCTTCCCTCACTCCATACTCCTGCTTCCCTCACTGCATACTCCTGCTTCCCTCACTGCATACCCCTGCTTCCCTCACTCCATACTCCTGCTTCCCTCACTGCATACTCCTGCTTCTCTCACTCCATACTCCTGCTTCCCTGACTGCATACTCCTGCTTCCCTCATTCCATACTCCTGCTTCCCTCACTGCATACTCTTGCTTCCCTCACTGCATACTCCTGCTTCCCTCACTGCATACTCCTGCTTCCCTCATTGCATGTTCCTGCTTCCCTCACTGCATACTCCTGCTTCCCTCACTGCATACTCCTGCTTCTCTCACTGCATACTCCTGCTTCCCTCACTGCATACTCCTGCTTCTCTCACTCCATACTCCTGCTTCCCTCATTGCATACTCCTGCTTCCCTCATTGCATGTTCCTGCTTCTCTCATTGCATACTCCTGCTTCCCTCACTACATACTCCTGCTTCTCTCACTACATACTCCTGCTTCTCTCATTGCATACTCCTGCTTCCCTCACTGCATACTCCTGCTTCCCTCACTCCATACTCCTGCTTCTCTCATGCATACTCCTGCTTCCCTCATTGCATACTCCTGCTTCCCTCATTCCATACTCCTGCTTCCCTCATTGCATGTTCCTGCTTCTCTCACTGCATACTCCTGCTTCCCTCACTCCATACTCCTGCTTCCCTCACTCCATACTCCTGCTTCCCTCACTGCATACTCCTGCTTCCCTCATTGCATGTTCCTGCTTCCCTCATTGCATGTTCCTGCTTCCCTCATTGCATTCTCCTGCTTCCCTCACTGCATACTCCTTCCCTCACTCCATACTCCTGCTTCTCTCACTGCATACTCCTGCTTCTCTCACTGCATACTCCTGCTTCCCTCACTCCATACTCCTGCTTCCCTCACTCCATACTCCTGCTTCTCTCACTCCATACTCCTGCTTCCCTCACTCCATACTCCTGCTTCTCTCACTGCATACTCCTGCTTCCCTCACTCCATACTCCTGCTTCCCTCATTGCATGTTCCTGCTTCCCTCACTCCATACTCCTGCTTCCCTCACTGCATACTCCTGCTTCTCTCACTCCATACTCCTGCTTCCCTCACTGCATACTCCTGCTTCCCTCACTGCATACTCCTGCTTCCCTCACTCCATACTCCTGCTTCCCTCACTGCATACTCCTGCTTCTCTCACTCCATACTCCTGCTTCCCTGACTGCATACTCCTGCTTCCCTCATTCCATACTCCTGCTTCCCTCACTGCATACTCCTGCTTCCCTCATTGCATACTCCTGCTTCCCTCACTCCATACTCCTGCTTCCCTCACTCCATACTCCTGCTTCCCTCACTCCATACTCCTGCTTCCCTCACTCCATACTCCTGCTTCCCTCATTGCATGTTCCTGCTTCCCTCATTGCATGTTCCTGCTTCCCTCATTGCTCCTGCTTCCCTCACTGCATACTCCTGCTTCCCTCTTTGCACGTTCCTGCTTCCCTCACTCCATACTCCTGCTTCCCTCACTGCATACTCCTGCTTCTCTCACTCCATACTCCTGCTTCCCTCACTCCATACTCCTGCTTCCCTCATTGCACGTTCCTGCTTCCCTCATTGCACGTTCCTGCTTCCCTCACTGCATATTCCTGCTTCACTCACTGCATACTCCTGCTTCCCTCACTCCATACTCCTGCTTCCCTCATTGCACATTCCTGCTTCCCTCACTGCATACTCCTGCTTCACTCACTGCATACTACTGCTTCCCTCACTCCATACTCCTGCTTCACTCACTGCATACTCCTGCTTCCCTCACTCCATACTCCTGCTTCCCTCATTACATGTTTCTGCTTCCCTCATTGCATTTTCCTGCTTCCCTCATGCATTCTCCTACTTCCCTCACAACATACTCCTGCTTCTCTCATTGCATACTCCTGCTTCCCTCACTCCATACTCCTGCTTCCCTCACTCCATGCTCCTGCTTCCCTCATTGCATTCTCCTACTTCCCTCACTGCATACTCCTGCTTCTCTCACTGCATACTCCTGCTTCCCTCACTGCATACTCCTGCTTCCCTCACTCCATATTCCTGCTTCCCTGACGGCATACTCCTGCTTCCCTGACGGCATACTCCTGCTTCTCTTCCTGCACACACCCACTTCTCTAATTGCACGCTGCAGCCTCTCCCTGCGTGCTCCCACCTCTCCACACTTTTTTTATGAACAGATTCCTAAACCTAGAAATTTGATGCATTTGCTGAGGTAAGTATTGAGGAATGAGTGAGTGAACTTCATCTCCTTTCTCTCTGTCCTTCTGCAGATGGGCTGGGGGGACCTAGGAGTCTTCGGGGAACCGTCCAGGGAGACCCCAAACTTAGATCGAATGGCTGCTGAAGGAATGCTGTTCCCAAACTTCTATGCTGCCAACCCACTGTGTTCCCCATGTAAGTGACATATGTTTGCAAATCTTAAACCAACAAAGCAGCAAGTCTTAAAGGAAATTTAAAAAAAGAAAGATGTGGGGAAGATGTTTCCATTAGTAGGAGAGACTAGGATCTGAGGGCACAGCCTCAGAGTAAAGGGAAGACGTTTTAGAACAGAGATGAAGAGAAACTTCTTTAGCCAGAGAGTGGTGAATCTATCGAATTCATTGCCACAGAAGGCTGTGGAGGCCAGGTCATTGAGTGTATTTAAGACCGAGATAGATAGGTTCTTGATTGGTAAGGGGATCAAAGGTTATGGGGAGAAAGCGGGAGAATGAGGTTGAGAAACTTATCAGCCATGATTGAATGGTGGAGCAGACTCGATGGGCCAAATGGCCTAATTTTTGCTCCTCTGTCTTATGGTCTTATGGACTTGAATTCCTGAAGCACTTTTCATGATCCCGCAATGTCCCAAAGCGCTTTACATGCAGTGAAGCACAAACGTAAACAACAGGAGCAGCAGATCATTCAGCCCTTCAAACCTGCTCCGCCATTCAATATGATCATGGCTGATCTCAGCTCCACTTACCCACCCACTCCCCATATTCTTATTCCTTAAGAGAACAAATACACCTTGTCCATCACAGTCTTGAATATACACAACACTGGCACATTCACAACCCTCTCAGTGGAGAGCGTTATAGTTAGGGGCCAGCATTTATTGCCCATCCCTAGTTGCTCTTCAGAAGGTGGTGGTGAGCTGCCTTCTTGAACTGCTGCAGTCCATGTGGTGTAGGTACACCCACAGTGCTGTTAAGGAGGGAGTTCCAGGATTTTGACCCAGCAACAGTGAAGGAAAGGTGATATATTTCCAAGTCAGGATGGTGAATGGCTTGGAGGGGAACTTCCAGGTGGTGTTTGCTTCCATACACCTGCTGCCCTTGTCCTTCTAGATGGTAGTGGTCGTGGGTTTGGAAGGTGCTGTTAAAGAAGCCTAGGTGAATTCCTGCAGTCCCAGACTCTACTATCACAATCCCTGGGTATGTCCTGTCCCACTGGCAGGACAGACTCAGCAGAGGTGGTGGCACAGTGGTATACAGTCAGGGGGTTATTGCCCTGGGAACATCGACTCTGGACCCCATGAAGTTTCATGGCATGAGGTCAAACATGGGCAAGGAAACCTCCTGCTGATTACCATATACTGCCTCCCTCAGCTGATGAACCAGTGCCCCTCCATGTTGAACACCACTTGGAGGAAGCATTGAGGATGGCAAGGATGCAGAATGTACTCTTGGGGGACTTCAGTGTCCAACACTATGAGTGGCTTGGTGGTACCACTAATGACCGAGCTGGCAGAGTCCTAAAGGACATAGCTGCTGGGCTGGAACTGTGGCAGGTGGTGAAGGAACCAACAAGAGAGAAAAACGTACTTGACCTCATCCTCACCAACCTGCCTGCCGCAGATGCTTCTGTCCATGACAGTATGGGTAGGAGTAATCACTGCACAGTCATTATGGACACAAAGTCCTGCCTTCACATTGAGGATATCCTCCATCATGTTGTTTGGCACTACCACTATGCTAAACGGGACAGATTTCAATCTTCAGCCAGAAGTGCCAAGTGGATGATCCATCTCAGCCTCCTCCAGAGGTCTCCAGCATCACGGATGCCAGTCTTCAGCCAATTCGATTCACTCCACGTGATATCAAGAAACAGCTGAAGGCACTGGATACTGCAAAGGCTATGGGCCCTGACAATATTCCAGCATAATACTGAAGACTTGTGCTCCATCCCCAGCAGGTGAGCCCGGTGCCTTCATCAACAGGAAGGGCTTCCACTCCATGAACGTGCAGATAGTGTGTGATCACAGGATACTGATTCTACAAGTCTGTGCAAGGTACCCAGGCAGCTCCCACGACACCTACATCCTCAGACACTCCCAGGTGCCGGGGCTCTTCAGTGCTGCAGCCCGGCTGGATGGATGGCTGCTGGGTGACAAGGGCTATCCCCTCAGAAGGTGGCTCATGACACCTCTCTGCCATCCAAGAACAGAAGCTGAGCAGCAGTACAATAGGAGCCACACCTCCTCAGGGGCTGTGGTGGAGAGAACAAATCAGTCTTCTCAAAATGCGCTTCCGATGCCTGGACCCCTCAGGGGATGCACTCCACTACCCCTCCAGATCGTGTCTCGGTGATGGTGGTTGCATGCTGCGTTCTCCACAATCTTGCGCTGGAAAGGGGGGGACACAGTGGATGATGAAGATGTCGACGCAGTGGCTGCGGCTGCACACGATGGGTCCAGCGGTGAGTCTGAGGATGAGCAGGCACAGGGGAATGCTGAGGGGGTAGACGCTGACCCGGGCAGACTCCAGGGAGGCAGAGACACCTGGGAGGCTTTAATCCAATGAACCTTCAGCTAGCACACTACATATGGACCTCCAGAACAAGTCTGGGCTGTAGGCTCCATTCTCAATACCTGAGTGCAAAATCTGCCAGGTTAGGAATGTTAACTAAGGGCCTTGTTAATATAGCTGAATGTCCCACAAAGCACTCATTACAGTCTTGTAAACTATCCACCTGCAGAAGAAAAGAGGCACCCTCAGCCATGGTCACATGTCTGAATTTAATATCACAAGCAAAGAAACTATAGGAAACAAAATGACATTGATGTTGAAAATCAAAACAAATCAGAAAGACCTCATTGCGGGCCAACACAAAAGCACCAGTGAGAAACCCACGGTGTGCCTAAACTGCCTTATGGTTACCTTTCTAGGTGCTATGTCTTGGTGCTGCCCCCTCGCTGGGAGTGGTATCTGAGACAGCTGCTGACTCTGCTGTCCTGTTGGCCTCGATGACCTTGGTGGTCGTCCTCTAGCCCGTGGAGCCTTTGATGGCCCTGCCCGGGAGGGAGCTGCCAGTTCCACAGCTGGGATCTCCCCAGTCACCGCAGCCTCACCGGATGCTACGGTCACTGGCAGAGGGGCGGAGGAGCTGCCGCCCTCATCTGGAGCACCCTGAGAGGAGCCCGCAGAGACGACAGGAAGCTGCTGCGCTGACATGAGGTCGCTTTGGACCTCCCTGCTCACCGTGGATGGATGGGCACCGAGCTGGGAAACTTGGTGCCCAGACCATCTCCCACACTGGCACTGACCAGCTGAGGTCAATGCCGATGTGAGGGTTTGCTGGTCCGAGTGCATCCCCTGGAAGCCCTGATGGGTCTCCTGAAGGAGCCTCTCCACGAGAGTCGCCACTCTCTCCACGGAGGAGGCGTGGCGCTCGGACATGAGGCTTATTGCTTCGGCGATCATCTGCATAGACTCCTTCACCACGGACATCAGGCCAAGCACAGCCTCATGTATCTCCCCCAGATGCTCCCGCACACCCAGCCACATTTCCTGCGCTTGCTGCGTCACGGACCACTCCAGAAGCACATCATCAGACACCGACTGAACATGTACCTGGTCCCCTGCAGACCTCCCACTGCTGGCGCCATGGGCACTCTCTGCCTCTGCCAGCTCCTTCAACTGTAAAGTGCCCTCACCGCTGTGCCAGGGACACTATCCGATGTTCTAATTCCCACCAAGGTGCTAGTATCTGCGCTGATGCCTACCTGGCACAGATGGTGTGATGCTGATGAGACTTCAGGGTCCTCAGGTGTGAGAGGGAGCCTCTGCTGCTCCTCCTCCTGGCCCTGTTCCGCTGATGCTGAAAGGAAGAACAAGGACATTGGATCAGTTAACGTGGAGACAATGTCAGTGTGTATCCCTGTCCCCCAGATCATTATGCACTCATCCTTCCATAAGCAATGGTCAAGCCATGGTGCAAAATTAAATGACTGAACATTCAGCACTGCTATGGCTGTTTGGAGAACAATGGTGACCTCACTGCTGGGCAAACATACCTGCCCCTGGCACCCCAGCCTCAACGACACCGGTGGACCTGGGCGCATGGTGCCTCTCCAAATCCAGGGCCTCCTGCTTGAAGCGGCTGAGAATGGCTAACTGTGCCTGGCCCTCCGCCATTCCTCACCTGCTCAGCAGCATTATGTGCATTCTTCTCCTGAAAAGGAGAGAAGAGCATTGATTAGTGCAAATTGAACATGGAGTCTCTTTGCAGACAGCCCACCCCAACCAGAGTGGGACATTGCAGGGCTCCAGTGTCTCCTCACCCTGCTGCTGCCCAACACTCACACAAAGATGCCAGCCCTGTTCCCCACTCATCCCCCCTTGGCCAAATGCTGCCGACATCACATTAGGCACCACACGGTATAACCTTCCATAGCAAGGAGGTGCAAGCACGTGGAATGTAGAGGGCAGCAGATCAATCGGTGCCAACACCACCTTGAAGCTCCCCTCCCAGCAAGTCATCACCCTGACTTTGACATGTCATGGAGTTCCAGCACTGCGCCTAGGTGCAGCTCCTCCAGGTTGCCCCCTAACCAGTAATGTGGGTCTCGATGTACCACATGCTGCAGGGGCAGAACCCATCTCTTTACCACCCTCTCAGGCTGACCTCAGCAAGGGCAATATCTGCTGGCCCACCCAGTGAAGGACACGTCGTCAATGATTTAATGCAGTCACTACACTCAGACTTGCGGGGGGTGGGGGCGAGCGGTGCGGACAGCAGTGGGGAAAGTCTACATGCTGGGTTAAGTGACCAATGCCAACATGGTACTCACCCTTCCTGAGTGCAACAGGTCGTTGAAACGTTTGCGACACTGGACCCAGATGCGCTGCACCACATCGCGGGCTCTCCCCACCTCCACCACCTCTCAGACACATTTGGTCATGTGGGGGGGCTTCCTCCTCCCATCCTGGGGTATGAGGACCTCCGGCCATGCTGCCACCTCCCCAAACAGGGCAGCAAGGCAATCATCGAAAGAACGAGGGGCACAGTGCCCCCCTGCCCTACCCTCCTGCCTGGCCTGCTCATCAGCAGCACTCAGGGGAGTCCTTCCACTGGCCACCATTCACAGCCTGTGAAAGGCTGCAGGAGCCTTTTAAAACAGGCCGCCCGGGTCCTCATTGGACCCGGTGGTCATTGCAGTCCTGCCGCCGCCCACTCCCGCTGTCCTCGAGAGTCGCGATTCACGCTGGGCGAGCAGTAATTGGCCTGCCCACTCTCGCTCCGCCCCCTCACCAGCCAGAAAATTCAGCCCTATGTGTCTTACTGTTGCCTTATCGCAGGTCTAACTGGGAGCCAAATTAATTAGGGGATTTAGAAGTTATTATAGTAGTAATTTGTAAACCTATGTATATATTTAAAATCATTTCTTCTAGTAATAAAGGTTTAATTTAGTTTAGTATGAAACCTATAAGATATGGTGGTCTTCTTACTACTGAATTCAAGGCACGCATCTCGAAATTTATACAAATTGCAAAATAAATTGTGGAAGTTGTTTCAAGTTTCCCTTTGGGATTGGAACAACTCGGCATTTACCATCGGCTATGCCAGAACAGTTACACTGAGGGATGTGGGTTATATCAGTGTTACAGTGAGGGGTGTGGGGTATATTAGAGTGTTACAGTGAGGGGTGTGGGGTATATCAGAGTGTTACAGTGAGGGGTGTGGGGTATATCAGAGTGTTACAGTGAGGGGTGTGGGGTATATCAGAGTGTTACAGTGAGGGGTGTGGGGTATATCAGAGTGTTACAGTGAGGTGTGTGGGGTATATCAGAGTGTTACAGTGAGGGGTGTGGGGTATATCAGAGTGTTACAGTGAGATGTGTGGGGTATATCAGAGTGTTACAGTGAGGTGTGTGGGGTATATCAGAGTGTTACAGTGAAGGGTGTGGGGTATATCAGAGTGTTACAGTGAGGGGTGTGGGGTATATCAGAGTGTTACAGTGAGGGGTGTGGGGTATATCAGAGTGTTACAGTGAGGGGTGTGGGGTATATCAGTGTTACAGTGAGGTGTGTGGGGTATATCAGAGTGTTGCAGTGAGGTGTGTGGGGTATATCAGAGTGTTGCAGTGAGGGGTGTGGGGTATATCAGAGTGTTACAGTGAGGGGTGTGGGGTATATCAGAGTGTTACAGTGAAGGGTGTGGGGTATATCAGAGTGTTACAGTGAGGGGTGTGGGGTATATCAGAGTGTTACAGTGAGGGGTGTGGGGTATATCAGTGTTACAGTGAGGTGTGTGGGGTATATCAGAGTGTTGCAGTGAGGTGTGTGGGGTATATCAGAGTGTTGCAGTGAGGGGTGTGGGGTATATCAGAGTGTTACAGTGAGGAGTGTGGGGTATATCAGTGTTACAGTGAGGAGTGTGGGGTATATCAGAGTGTTACACTGAGGGGTGTTGTGTATATCAGAGTGTGACGGTGAGGGGTGTGGGGTATATCAGAGTGTTACAGTGAGGGGTTTGGGGTATATCAAAGTGTTACACTGAGGGGTGTTGTGTATATCAGAGTGTTACGGTGAGGGGTGTGGGGTATATCAGAGTGTTACACTGAGGGGTGTGGGGTGTATCAGAGTGTTACAGTGAGGTGTGTGGGGTATATCAGAGTGTTGCAGTGAGGTGTGTGGAGTATATCAGAGTGTTGCAGTGAGGGGTGTGGGGTATATCAGAGTGTTACAGTGAGGGGTGTGGGGTATATCAGAGTGTTACAGTGAGGGGTGTGGGGTATATCAGAGTGTTACAGTGAAGGGTGTGGGGTATAAGAGTGTTACAGTGAAGGGTGTGGGGTATATCAGAGTGTTACAGTGAGGGGTGTGGGGTATATCAGTGTTACAGTGAGGTGTGTGGGGTATATCAGAGTGTTGCAGTGAGGTGTGTGGGGTATATCAGAGTGTTGCAGTGAGGGGTGTGGGGTATATCAGAGTGTTACAGTGAGGAGTGTGGGGTATATCAGTGTTACAGTGAGGAGTGTGGGGTATATCAGAGTGTTACACTGAGGGGTGTTGTGTATATCAGAGTGTTACGGTGAGGGGTGTGGGGTATATCAGAGTGTTACAGTGAGGGGTGTGGGGTATATCAGAGTGTTACAGTGAGGTGTGTGGGATATATCAGAGTGTTACAGTGAGGTGTGTGGGGTATATCAGAGTGTTACAGTGAGGGGTGTGGGGTATATTAGAGTGTTACAGTGAGGGGTGTGGGGTATATCAGAGTGTTACAGTGAGGTGTGTGGAGTATATCAGAGTGTTACAGTGAGGGGTGTGGGGTATATCAGAGTGTTGCAGTGAGGGGTGTGGGGTATATCAGAGTGTTACAGTAAGGGGTGTGGGATATATCAGAGTGTTACAGTGAGGGGTGTGGGATATATCAGAGTGTTACAGTGAGGTGTGTGGGATATATCAGAGTGTTACAGTGAGGGGTGTGGGGTATATCAGAGTGTTACAGTGAAGGGTGTGGGATATATCAGAGTGTTACAGTGAGGAGTGTGGGGTATATCAGAGTGTTACAGTGAAGGGTGTGGGGTATATCAGAGTGTGACGGTGAGGGGTGTGGGATATATCAGAGTGTTACAGTGAGGTGTGTGGGATATATCAGGGTGTTACAGTGAGGGGTGTGGGATATATCAGAGTGTTACAGTGAAGGGTGTGTGGTATATCAGAGTGTTACAGTGAGGTGTGTGGGATATATCAGAGTGTTACAGTGAAGGGTGTGGGGTATATCAGAGTGTTACAGTGAGGGGTGTGGGGTATATCAGAGTGTTACAGTGAGGGGTGTGGGATATATCAGAGTGTTACAGTGAGGGGTGTGGGGTATATCAGAGTGTTACAGTGAGGTGTGTGGGATATATCAGAGTGTTACAGTGAGGGGTGTGGGGTATATCAGAGTGTTACAGTGAGGGGTGTGGGATATATCAGAGTGTTACAGTGAGGGG
This sequence comes from Carcharodon carcharias, assembly GCF_017639515.1. Classification (NCBI taxonomy): domain Eukaryota; kingdom Metazoa; phylum Chordata; class Chondrichthyes; order Lamniformes; family Lamnidae; genus Carcharodon; species Carcharodon carcharias. Next base: position 191,242,945 of record NC_054473.1, on the reverse strand, counting down.
TGTGGGGTATATCAGAGTGTTACAGTGAGGGGTGTGGGATATATCAGAGTGTTACAGTGAGGGGTGTGGGGTATATCAGAGTGTTACAGTGAGGTGTGTGGGATATATCAGAGTGTTACAGTGAAGGGTGTGGGATATATCAGAGTGTTACACTGAGGGGTGTGGGGTATATCAGAGTGTTACAGTGAGGTGTGTGGGATATATCAGAGTGTTACAGTGAGGGGTGTGGGGTGTGTCAGAGTGTAACCGTGAGGGGTATAGGATATCTCTGATTAGGTGGAGATTGCTAACTTCTCTGCTGTTTGAGGGTTGACTTCAAATGCACAAGTGCATTTTTTAAATGAATATCAATTTATTGAAGTGATTCCCTTATTTGTCTTCCCTCCATAGCCCGTGCTGCATTACTAACTGGCCGTCTCCCCATTAGGAACGGTTTCTACACCACAAATGCTCACGCTCGAAATGGTAAGTGTCAGTCCACAATTGGTCAGCATGAAAGCACGTTCCACGTTCCAGCCTAACCTCAGATGCTTGTTGCTAACACCTGTTGGACTGTGTGTGTGTGTGTGTGTATGTGTGTGTCCACGCATGTATGTATGGGACCCCACTTTTGTCATTGAATATGAACCTATGTGTGAAAGGGAGGGAAAGCACCCGTGTGTGAGGAAAAGAGAATGAGCCTGCGTGCCTGTGTCAGAGAAAGTGAAAGCCCGTGTGTGAGGAGGAAAGAGTGATTATGTGTCTGTGTGTAGTGTTAACTTGAGACGGCCCACTGCCCCTTGATGCAGCGCAGGGGCAACCACAGGGGCTACTGAGTGCCAAAGTAGGCTGTTCAAAAGGCTTCGTTCCAGGCACAACAAAAGCAGTAAAACTAAAACCAGCCTTCTAGCCCTCACCCCTCACCCCCCACACATTATCTATGCCCCATCCATGCCAACACATGCCACCTCATGCCCCCTCCAACCCCATGGGCCCTCATATCCTCTATGCCTACCTATTCCCCCCTATCTACCTCCCCATGGCCCTTTATAACCCCAATGCCAACTTAGTGCCCTCTCATGCACCGATCACCCTTTGCCTTTACACCCTTTATGCCACTTCACCCAATATCCACCAGGGGCTGACCCCAAGAGCCATGATGAGATGAAATAAAGTTCTTGGTATCTATTAATAGACTTCACTATATTTTTAAAAATTCTTTCACTGATTAAAGCCCATTCAATACATTTAAATCCCTTCAAGTGCTTAATCTCTAACAAAAACAAACATTTGTATTCATAGTCCCCAACAAAGACCTCTTTATAAACACTTGGAATTGCCAGTGAAACTGTGAACTTACAGGCACCCAACTGTGATAATAATAGGTTGTGGAAGCAGTCAAGCAGTACTACTCCTGTAATGGTAAACCTCAGGCTTATGTCAACTAACATCTCTTGAAATTGCAAGCACCAATTTTTTTTCAACTGAGAGTCAAAGCAGGCATTTTCTCAAGATATAAAGAGCAGGAGGTTTAAATAACTTAGCAGCTTGACAGTTCCACAGAGCTTATCCACTTTTTATACACATTGCTGTCTACCGTTAACAATCCCAAAGGGGTTCTGGGGTTCCTGACCTCTGCAGAGGTTACCTGACCTCCCCCAAAGGGTACCTTACATCTCCAACAGGGTACCTTACCTCTCCAACAGGGTACCTTACATCTCCAACAGGGTACCTTACCTCTCCAACAGGGTACCTTACCTCTCCAACAGGGTGCCTTACCTCTCCAACAGGGTACCTTACCTCTCCAACAGGGTACCTTACCTCTCCAACAGGGTACCTTACCTCTCCAACAGGGTACCTTACCTCTCCAACAGGGTACCTTACCTCTCCAACAGGGTACCTTACCTCTCCAACAGGGCACCTTACCTCTCCAACAGGGTACCTTACCTCTCCAACAGGGTGCCTTACCTCTCCAACAGGGTACCTTACCTCTCCAACAGGGTGCCTTACCTCTCCAACAGGGTGCCTTACCTCTCCAACAGGGTACCTTACCTCTCCAACAGGGTACCTTACCTCTCCAACAGGGTACCTTACCTCTCCGACAGGGTGCCTTACCTCTCCAACAGGGTACCTTACCTCTCCAACAGGGTACCTTACCTCTCCAACAGGGTACCTTACCACTCCAACAGGGTGCCTTACCTCTCCAACAGGGTACCTTACCTCTCCAACAGGGTACCTTACCTCTCCAACAGGGTGCCTTACCTCTCCAACAGGGTACCTTACCTCTCCAACAGGGTGCCTTACCTCTCCAACAGGGTACCTTACCTCTCCAACAGGGTACCTTACCTCTCCAACAGGGTGCCTTACCTCTCCAACAGGGTGCCTTACCTCTCCAACAGGGTACCTTACCTCTCCAACAGGGTACCTTACCTCTCCAACAGGGTACCTTACCTCTCTGAAGAACTCGGGTAGGTTCAGACTTTTTCTTCAAGTGTCTAAAGCCCACAAGTCATGGCCCTGAAACTGAGATGACCAAAATTGCTTCTGTAAACTACGGATATGAGAAATAGATCCAGCCACTATCACATCCAAACCTCCCCCACCCTGAGAAAATGGTGGATGCCAGGTTTGGGGGCGAGACTTCTGGATTCTGGGCTCTGGCATCATTTTGGCAAAGGAGCGAAGGCCTCCCACCCCGGTGAAAATTCAGGTCACAGTGTTAGTGTGTGTGAGACACAGTGTCAGCACAATGCCTCATGGGATTGAGGAACTCTCCCCAAGAGCCACCAATCTCTCTTGATTCTTAGCTTGGCTCTGAGCCTTCCATCCAGCTGAAACCCTGAAGGAGTGGGGTGGGATTGAAGAAAGTGGGCAATGTTTCTTGGCAAATCAATTCAATATAGCCAGCCTTGCATGTGAGTAACACCACTTCCTTTCTCCCTCTGCAGCGTACACACCACAGGAGATTGTGGGAGGAATTCCCAGTTCAGAAATCCTTTTGCCAGAACTCCTGCGGAAGGCCGGATATTCCAGCAAAATCGTTGGGAAGTGGTTCGTTAAATTCAAATCAACAATGTTCTGCGTGATAAAAGCAAAACACTGCGGACGCTGGAACTCTGAAAGAAAAACAGAAAATGCTGGAAAAACTCAGCAGGTCTGGCAGCATCTGTGGAGAGAGAAACAGAGTTAACGTTTCAAGTCCGTATGACCAGAGTCTGGCTCTGAAGAAGGGTCATACGGACTTGAAACGTCAACTCTGTTTTTCTCTCCACCAGTGTTCTGCATGAAGTGTTTGCAGGATCAAGTATCAATGTTAACTTAGAGTCATAGACTCTAGGTAGATAGGCCCATCATGCTTGTGTCAACTCTGAAAGAGCTATCCGATTAGCTCACTCCCCCTGCTCTCTGCCTATAGACCTGCAGTTATTTTCCTCTTCAAGTATTTATCCAATTCTCTTTTGGAAATTACTATTGAATCTGCTACCACTGGTCTTCCAGGCAGCGGATTTCGGATCATCACTGCTTAAAAAAGGGGGTTTCCCTATGTCACTTCTAGTTATTTTGTCAATCTTAAATCTGTGTCCTCTAGTTAGTAACTCTCCTGCCACTGGAAACATTTTTTTCATCCCTATTTACTCTATCAAAAGCCTTCATGATTTTGAACACCTATATTAAATCACCGCTTAACCTACTCTGCTCTAGGGAGAACAACCCAATTTCCTCCCGTTTCTCCACATTACTGAAGTCCCTTGTCCCAAGAACAATGCTTGTAAATCTCTTCAACATCTTCCCCAAGGCTTTGACATCCATCCTGAAGTGTGGTGTCCAGAAGTTTTTTTTAATCCTTTCATGGGATGTAGGCATTACTGGCTAGGCCAGTGTTTGTTGCCCATCCCTAATTGCTCTTGGGAAGGTGGTGTGAATCACCTTCTTGAACTGCTGCTGTCCATGTGGTGTTAGCTGCATCCACAGTGCTATTAGGAAGGGAGTTCCAGGATTTTGCCAAAGCGGCAGTGAAGGATGGTGATAGATAATTCTCATCTATAAGGCACAAAGTCAGGAATTCACCAAGGCTCCTTCAACAGCATCTTCCAAACCCACAACCACTACCATCTAGAAGGACAAGGGCAGCAGATAGATGGGAAGACCACCACCTGGAAGTTCCCTTCCAAGTCACTCACCACCCTGACTTGGAAATATATTGCTGTTCCTTCATTATCGCTGGGTCAACATCCTGGAACTCCCTCCCTAACAGCACTACGGGTGTACCTACACCACATGGACTGCAGTGGTTCAAGAAGGCAGCTCATCACCACCTTCTCAAGGGTAGTTAGGGATGGGCAATAAATGTTGGCCTAGCCAGCTAAGCCCACATCCTATGAATGAATGAAAAAAAGTTGCTGAACCTTTACCCATAGACTGAAGGATTATAGGCATTAACTCTGTGTGTTATAGACACCAGATCAGAGAGTGCGAACACAGAAGTATGCATCATTATACTGAGTATTAATTTCATTGCTCTGTACTCTTTTTCAGAAAACCTGGTCAATTTGTAACTCATCCACCTGGAACATACCCGCTGGGGTTAGTGTTTTAATTTGCAAATGTTTGCAGTCTGACTCTTCCTCTCTTCCTCCCACAGGCACTTGGGGCATCGAGCCCGATTCCACCCCCTCAGGCATGGATTTGATGAATGGTTTGGGGCTCCAAACTGTCATTTTGGACCGTACAACAACAAGGACAAACCTAACATTCCCGTTTACAGCAACTCAGAGATGGTTGGCAGGTAAAATGCAGATAAAGCAGGAATGGGGGGTGGGATTTGCAGGAAGGGGATAGGGAGTGTGAATGTGCCCTCTGACAGAGCATGTGAGCAAATAGTACAGGGCAGGTTTTGTGAGCTGAGAGGGAAGAGTTTTGATTCCACACAGTGCATCTTACTTTACAAGGAGTTTCCCAGCTGAAAGTTTCATTGGCCAGTTTGGCTCCCTCTGGTGCTAAATTAATGGGAACATGGTGGGTTGAGGGGAGAGGAAAATCTAGATCTTGGCAAAGGCGCTCACTGATCCCACAATGGGGATGCTGTTTGATTGCAGGTTAGGGGGAAGTTGATAGTTGTCATCAATCTGGCAGAGATAGCATGTCTAATTACAGAGGAGGTTCTTTGGATCCAAGGGTTCTAAAGATAGGCAAGGAAGAATGATGGACGGCGGGGAACCCTCCTGTTCCTCCTTGCCCTCAAGCAGTGCTGCAAAGATCATTTCCACAAAGCAGACCTCGCCTCTTTTTCGTTGCTGGGTTCCCTGAGGCTTGGGAAATCTGCTGGCCAGGGTTAAACCTGGAAGAAAGGCTACATGAGAGGCACACAGCCACACTATAATATTTAAAACAAAAACAGAATTACCTGGAAAAGCTCAGCAGGTCTGGCAGCATCGGCGGAGAAGAAAAGAGTTAATGTTTCGAGTCCTCATGACCCTTCAACAGAACTGAGTGAATTTTAGGAAAGGGCTGAAAGCTGGTTTAAGGTTGCGGGGGGGGGTGGTGTGGAGAGAAGTGGGGGGGGGCGGGTATGCTGTGGTTGTAGGGACAAGCAAGCAGTAATAGGAGCAGATAATCAAAAGATGTCACAGACAAAAGGACACAGAGGCGTTGAAGGTGTTTTGTCCTTTTATTCTTTTGTCTGTGACATCTTTTGATTATCTGCTCCTATCACTGCTTGCTTGTCCCTACAACCACACCACCCGCCCCACTTCTCTCCCCCCTCCTCCACCTTAAACCAGCTTATATTTCACCCCTTTCCTAAGATTCACTCAGTTCTGTTGAAGGGTCATGAGGACTCGAAACGTCAACTCTTCTGCTCCGCCGATGCTGCCAGACCTGCTGAGTTTTGCCAGGTAATTCTGTTTTTGTTTTGGATTTCCAGCATCCGCAGTTTTTTGTTTTTAACACTATAATATTTAAATGGCCAACCTGCTTCCTGAGTAGGTTGGTCAACCACTCCATGTCCCACCTCTTAAAACCAGAAGAATTGGATTGGGATCAGATTTGAAACTTCAAATTTTAACACCACACCTGACCCCAGCCCTCCTGTTTTTTCTGGTTAAAATTATCTCCAAAGAATCTGACAGCACAGAATGAGGCTATTTAGCTCGTCACACCTGTGCTACCTCTTTGAAAACTGTCCAATTTAGTCCCATTCCCCCCACTTTCTCCACATAACCCTACAGATTAGTCCTCTTTGAGTTATGTGCCCAATTGCCTTTTGAAAGTACCTATGGAATCTGATTTCACCATCCTTTCAGGTCTTAACACGAAGAAATTTCTCCTTACTTCCCCTCTATTCTTTTGCCATTTATTTTAAATCTTTGACCTCTAGTTACTGACCCACTTGCCAACGGAAATAGTTTCTCCCTATTTTTATTAAAACTCCAGATAATTTAGAATACCTCTGTAAAATCTCCCTTTAACCTTCTCTGCTCTGAGGAGAACAATCCCAGTTTCTGCAATCTCTCCACACAACTCAACTCTCTCATTCCTAGATAAAAATAAAATAATGCACATGCTGGAAATCTAAAATAAAAACAGAAAATGTTGGAAAAACTCAGCAGGCCTGGCAGCATCTGTGGAGAGAGAAACAGAGTTAACTTTCGAGTCCGTTTGACTCTTCCGGAGCTCTGAAGAAGAGCCATACGGACTCGAAACATTAACCCTGTTTCTCTCTCCACAGATGCTGCCAGACCTGCTGAGTTTTTCTAGCATTTTCCATTTTTATCCCTCATCCCTGGTATCATTGTAGTAAACCTCCCCCATATCCATTCCAGGACCTTGACATCCTTCAAGTGTGATGTCCAGAAGGGTACACAATATTGCAGCTGAGGCCTAACCAGAGATTTATGCAGAATGACTTTCTCGTTTTTGTATTTAATATTGCTTTTTACAAAGCCTTATCACTGAATTGTGAAAATATATCCTCTGGTCCCACAGTTCTTGCAACCCCCTCAAAATAGTACCATTTAGATTATAATGCCCTTTCAAGTTGTTCCTCCCAAAGTGCATGACTTCACAGTTATTTGCATTAAATTGCACCTGCCATATACTGGCACATTTCATCAATCTATGTCCTGCTCAAGTCTGATTGCTTTCCTAATCTCTTTGTATTCTCTCTTATCATACATTCCTCTGCTATCTATGTACTTACTGTATGCTTCTTTTCCAAATCTCAGTTTTTCCCTTGAGTCTTTATGTATCCTTAGAGCCTCACTAGTGTTTAGTCTGCTCTTTCTTTTTATTGGAATATTTTTCCTGCACTCTGTTGAACAACATTTTAAATGTTTCCCATTGTTGTTCTATGTAATTTGCCAATATTGTTGCCCATTTTATTTTCCCAAGTTCTATTTTCCCTCAAAATCTGATTTTCTCCAACCTATTAACCTGGTTTTCATCATACTTATGTACTTCTCTATCATTATTTTAAAGCATATCATATTATAGTCACTGTTGTCTTGACATTCCCCTGCATTTACTTCTGTTACCTGCTCTGGTTCATTCCCCATTATAGAACCAATAGCTAATCCTCCTTGGTTGGGCTTTTATATATTGGGTTAGAAAGGTGTCCTATACACAATGTAGGAACTCCATTCACTTGTCCCCTTTACCTACCTCTTCTATCCAATTAATATCTAGGTAGTGTTATGATCCCAGCTGATGTTACTACTGGACAAGCAAGATCCCAGGGTGGAACCAAGCTTGATAGATCCTAACTTTTATATTTTGTTTAGAAATGTGGAGAGTGGCTACTGAACAGAGTCACAGGAGTCAGCTGATGAACTTTTAACAGAAGAGTAAAACATTTATTAAACAAGAAAAGATGAGCTATGTTACAATACTCCTTCACCCGCAACTATACCTTTACAGATATATACAGATTTTTGTAGGGATAACATAAGTTATAAAACCATCTTATACTCTAATGTTCATAATAAGTACTCAGTAAGTAAGGTGACCTGTGATCAGACACATTATAGCCTGAAACCAGTGGCAGATGCCACTCCAAACAGGTGCTATGGATCTCCCACCAACTCCCCCTAGCCACTTGTCACCATGTAAGCCAACCAGTCTCAATGAACTCTGTCTTTCACAGGAGGGTTGCAATCTCCACTCTCGAAGAACCCGCTTTGGAATCTTCTCCCAAATGACGCTTTCTTTCGGGCATCTTCCACAATGGGTTTCAAACTCTCTTCCGATGTTCCTCTCCCCTAGATCGCCATGTGCATTCAAGCCTTCCTTCTGCGCACTCTCTCTCAGATCTTAGCCGAGCCAATAGAACACCAGTGCTTCACGTGCCCAGAGTAAGGAGTTACCAACCTTAGTGTCTCCTTGGATCTTTGGTTTCTTGCAAGCCTATTTTACTTCCAGCCTGTGTCCTGCAGCTTTCTCCCTTTAAGCTGGGAACCTTCGTCTGCTATTCACTCTTCGCTTAACAGAACCTTTTCCAAATTCTTTTTCTTCCTTTGACTAGAAGGTCTTGTTGGGATCTTTCTCCTGTTCCGCTCCCTGGTTTTGGCTTCTTCTTTAGTTTAAGACTTGCTGCCTGTCCCTCTCCTGTGCTGCTTCTCCTGACAACTCCTTTCAACTGAACTGAAACTACTTTTCTGTTTTTCTCTGTCTCTGTAGGTCCCTCTCTCTGAACCCCTGTTACTAGGCAACAGTACATTGTTTTTCGTTCTTGTGTTTGTTTTAATTTCCCTACAGGATTGTAAAACTCATTAAAATGTAGGCATCTTTTAAAGTGAAACTAAAACTCAAGTTCCCCCTTTCTTAACATGCACATTACAGAAAAACAAATTAAATTTAAAGTCAAAACTCATTCCTAACACCCAAAAATACAACTTACTTAAACTACCTCTAGTTCCTAACATTAGTTGAAACCCTCATAATTATTATCCTATATTTTTTACTCAATTCCCTAATTTGTCTGCATATTTCTTCCTCCACCTTCCTTTCACTGTGAGATTGTAGATTAATCCTTTATCATCTTTTACCTCTATCCATATAGATTCTGTTTTTGTCTTACTGATAGCTACATCCCTTTTTCTACTGCCAGTGTTATCCCTAATAAGCATAGCTACTCCACCCCTCCTTTTTCCCAGTCCATGTGTGCTTGATCCCTTCATAGAAATCATAGAAAGTTTACGACACAGAAGGAGGCTATTCGGCCCATCATGTCCACGCTGTTTGACAAAGAGCTACGAGTCTAATCTCACCTTCCTGCACTAGGTCCATAGCCCTGCAAATCGCGCCTCTTCGTGTAGACATCCAAGTATTTTTAAAAATATGGTGAGAGTTTCTGCCTCTAGCACACTTTTAGGCAATGAGCTCCTGTCCCCACAATCCTCTGGGTGAAAAAATGATGCCTCATCACCTCTCTAATCCTTCTACCAATTACTTTAAATCTGTGCCCCCTGTTTTTGACCCCTCCACTGAGGGAAATACGTCATATCTATTTGCTCCATTTAGGACTCTCATAATTTTATACATTTCAACTAAATCACTCCTCAGATTCCCCTGTTTCAAGGAAAACAACCCCTATTCAATCAGTCCTCATAGCTAAAGTATTCCAGACCTGGCAACATCCTCATAAATCTCCTCTGTGCTCTCTCCAGTGCAATCACATCTTTCCTGTAACGTGGTGACCAGAACTGTACGCAGTTCTCAAACAGTGGCCGAACTAGTGTTGTATACAGTTCTAGCTGCAGTTATGCAGGAATCCTGCACAACGTCATTTCGCATTAACTTTGCTATCTAATTAGATTGCATTTGCATTGCACAGCTGGTGTTTTGTGTTAACGTCTCTGTATGCCTGGACGTTCCCGCGTAACTCCCAGGTTGAGCCTGAGAGAGCTGGGTCTCAGATAAAGTGGTGAGCAGGCAATCTTGGAAGGGGGTTTTGACCCTCAGAAAGACTTCCGCATAATATTGTTCCACATGTTCTCTGGGATGGTACTTTTGCTGATGTTAAACGAGGACTTCCTGTATTCTATGTCTTGGCTAATAAAGGAAAGCATGACATATGCGGATTATCTCTTCATCCCTTTTTAAATGATAGTACAAGACTAGCAATCCTTCATTTGTCTGACACCACTCCTGTAGCCAGGCAGAACTGAAATACGGTCAGAGCCTCTGCAATTTCATCCCTTGTTTTTTTTTAACAACCTTGGATATATTTCATTGGGATGTGGCTGTTAGTCTACTTTCGATGACGTCCAACCCTTTAATAATTTCTCTCTTACAATGTTTATTCCATCTAATATTTCATACTCTTCCCCCAAAACTCCCTTCTCATATCACTGAAAGTAATATATTATTTTCAGTGAATTTATATAACATAGATTTTTAAAATTCATTCATGGGATATGGGCGTCGCTGGCTGGGCCAGTATTTATTGCCCATCCCTAATTGCCCTCGTTGAGAGGGCATTTATGAGTCAACCACGTTGCTGTGGGTCTGGGGTCAAACGTAGGCCAAACCAGGTAAGAATGGCAGATTTCCTTCCCTAAAGGGCTTTTACGAACCAGATGGGGGCAATGGGCACTGTTAGAATTCAATGCAGAAGCCATTTTAACTGAAGATAGCTCAGTGTCTGTGGTTCTCACACAGGTATTACGAGGAGTTTCAGATTGACTTAAAAACTGGAGAGTCCAACCTCACTCAGATCTATTTACAGGTAATGGAGCCATGTCACTATAGTTACTAATAACCCAGGTCTGACTCTAACCTGCAGGTCAGTTGTTTTCAGAGAAGGAGACTCAGAAATCTATTTAGCATCTAGTTTGTAAAAGAAGTGGGAGCATGGATTGGATCCTTTGCTGAGCTGTCGAATTTGCTGAGGCTGGGTTTATACCCAGTGCCCTCCTGCAGTTGCTCCTGGCCAGGTTGAGGTTGACGGAAGCTCAGATTTTCAACACACCCTGTGTTGGTCCCATATCCGTTCATATCTTGATTGACCTTAAACCCGTGAGTTTACTCGCATGAAATCATCATATTATTTAGTAGATAGCTGGGCAGGTTTGATTTCTGTTCTGTCTTTTCTTCTGTTCTTTGCCTTGATTTCAGTTTTGGCCAGACTAGGAAGAGGGAGTGGCGTTGACTCCTGTCCTCACTTGTGCTGTGACTGAAGGAAACACTCTCACTAACACAGAACCTTTTCAGACCATCCAAACACTTCACTAACACATCACATACTAAATTACATCAGAATACAGTGAGTGTTGTTCTGAGGATAGCCAGAATTCTCAGTCCAGTGTGAGGGTCGGTCCCTGCTGGCTGTAGACTGGATTCTCGATCCAGTGTGAGGGTCAGTCCCTGCTGGCTATAGACTGGATTCTCGTTCCAGTGTGAGGGTCAGTCCCTGCTGGCTACAGACTGGATTCTCGGTCTAGTGTGAGGGTCAGTCCCTGCTGGCTGTAGACTGGATTCTCGATCCAGTGTGAGGGTCGGTCCCTGCTGGCTGTAGACTGGATTCTCGATCCAGTGTGAGGGTCAGTCCCTGCTGGCTACAGACTGGATTCTCGGTCTAGTGTGAGGGTCAGTCCCTGCTGGCTATAGACTGGATTCTCGATCCAGTGTGAGGGTCGGTCCCTGCTGGCTGTAGACTGGATTCTCGGTCCAGTGTGAGGGTCAGTCCCTGCTGGCTGTAGACTGGATTCTCGGTCTAGTGTGAGGGTCAGTCCCTGCTGGCTACAGACTGGATTCTTGGTCCAGTGTGAGGTACAGTCCCTGCTGGCTACAGACTGGATTCTCGGTCCAGTGTGAGGTACAGTCCCTGCTGGCTACAGACTGGATTCTCGGTCCAGTGTGAGGGTCATTCCAGCTGGTTGCAGATGAGTTTGATGTAGGTGTGGCTTGATCTTGTCAGTTCTCTAATGATATCTCTTGGAACCACAGGAAGCAATTGGGTTTATCAGGCAACAGGCTGCAAGGAAGCAGAACTTCTTCCTTTATTGGGCAGTTGATGCAACTCACGCTCCAGTCTATGCATCAAGAACTTTCCTGGGAACAAGTAAGAGAGGCTTGTAAGTACTAGCCAGTGTGCATTCTATTCTAAATAGTGACATTGCTCAATGTATTATGGTTATGATGGTCAGTGTGAGGCCCCGGGGACAGTTCAGAAAACTGAGCTTTCTGTGACAGACTTGTTGATCTGATGTCTGTGATTCAGTAACGTGGAAAGTAGATCCGACACTGGAGGATAAGATACTTTCCACATGACATATATATCCCTGCAGGCTAATGCAAGTTGGTACAAGCTGGGCAGATAATCTAGCACTTGTCAGATTTGTGACTGTAACTGGTTAAAGCCCAGCAGTACCTCCTGCCCTCCACATACTCTTAGAGAGGGTCTCCATGCCTTAATAGCTCAGACAAATTCACATAAGCTCCCTAGGCTTGGGGAAATGGGGGTGAACGAGTGCAAAATATGCACTGCAACTGTAACCATCTGGATTTCTCAGAGATTCCATTTGGAGCTGAGGTGTCGAGGGTGGGGAGAGCCTTTTATGGTTTACCAGGCTCCCAAATTACCAAAAAAAATCCAGCTTAACCGGCTGCCATTGTGATCTGTGAAATGGATGCTGTTTGCTGCAGGCTTTGTTTGCATTGTGACACTGTGTTTGGACAATTCCCAGATACGGGGATGCAGTCCGTGAGATAGATGACAGCATTGGGAAAATCCTACAGGAGCTCCGCACACAGGACATCACCAACAACACATTCGTGTTTTTCACATCAGACAATGGGGCTGCACTCATCTCAGCCCCCAGTCAAGGTGGGTTCACCTGGTGAGAGGTAGGTAACACAGGTGGCATATTGAAGGAGGCATCTCTCCCTCTCGCTATGGTTGCTTCAATTCAGGTTTGCTACAAATAACTTAAAATCATACAATAATACAGCACAGAAGAAGGCCATTTGGCTCATTGTGCCTGTACTGGCTCTTAGAATTATCCAATTAATCCCACTCCCTCTGCTCTTTTCCAACAGCCCTGCAAAATTGTCTCCTTCAGGTATTTGTCCAATTCGCTTTTGAAGTTATTACTATTCCACTTTCACCTCCCTTTCTGGCAATGCATTTCAGATCTCCTCCTCTTCCTTCCGGTTCTTTCGCCAATTATCTGATATCTGTGTTCTCTGGTTACTGACATCTTTTGTTCAGAGGCATCATTCACTCAGAAATAGTCTTACTTTTCAAGAAGTTGATGCCCACTGCCCCACATCTCAGCAGGGTTTCTTCAATTTCTCCAATAGAATTGGCTCTATTATTCTTCAATTACTTTCTCCCTCATGTATTATCTAGCCCTCCTTTAAATGTATCTGTGCTATTCACCTCAACTGCTCCTTGCAGGAGTGAATTTCACATTCTTGCCACTTTCTGGGTAAAGAAATTCCCCCTGAATTTACTTCGGATTTATTAGTGATGATCTTATATTTATAGCCTCTAGTTCTGATCTCCTTCGCAAATAAAACACCTCTATATCTATCCTATCAAATTTCTTCATATCTTTAAACATTTCTATCAGGTCATCTCTCAGCTTTCTCTTTTCTGGAAAAGAGTTTCGACCTGTTTAGCCTTTCCTGATAGGTATAACCTCTCAGTTTTAATAATATAGGTGGTCTTGCTAAGCACACAAAGTAAACAAACATGGAGACAGCAGCTCATCACTGAGTGCAGCTAGTCACAGAATGTGAACTTGGGAATTTGGTGAGCAAGAGAATTTTAAGGGTTAAATTTAAGGATTAATCTCTTTCTAAAATGCAGCCTAAATTGCATTTAGAATTTAACTACAATTTACAGTTAAAGTTAAGTTTCTTTCAGTCTTCGTCAGGGATAAACAAGCTGCCTGCAGGAGAGGCAGCTGCAGTTAGTTCATTAGGTAGCTAGTTTGAACTAGATTCTCTAGCCACCAGTGCTGACTCTTCTCTGTAGAATTTCAGCTAGTATAAATACAGATGGTCTTGCTAAGTGTATCATGTAAGCAAGCACAAATACATCACTGAGCTCAGCTAGTCGCAGAGTGTGAACTTGGGAATTTGGTGAGTGAGGGAATTCGGTGCAGTGAGGAAGGAGGGAAACAGATAAGTAATTGGTTGGTGATTATTTTGCTTATCTTTCAAAACTTGTATAATTTATTAGTAATTATAAGGCTTTATTGGTATTAGTAAGGTTTACTAACAATAGTAAGGCTCATTGAGAGAGTAGGGCTTATTAAGTATAAATTAATTAAGAAAATAATACATTTATTAACACATAATTAATGTGGCAGGGCAGGTGATGTGTTGCAATTGCAGAATGTGGGAATTCCTGCACACCATTGTGATCCAGGGCTTGAGGAGCTTCAGCTAGGAGGCTGAGCTGCAGACACTGCGATGTATCAGGGAGGGGGAAAGTTAACCTAAACACTTTGTTCTAGAAGACGGTCACACTCCTTAGACTAGGGTCTTCTGATTTGGTCAGTGATCAGGAACAGGAGGGTGTGACTCTGAGTGACGCAGGTAAGGGGATTGAGAAGATGCTGGTGGAGCAGCCTCAGCCATTACAATTGTCCAATAGGTTTGAGGTTCTTGCAGTATATGGGGATGAAAGTGGGGGCTGCAGGGTGGTTGAATGAACTGACCATGGTACAGAAAGCCATCAAATGGGGTGGGGGGGGCGCTAATAGGAAGTTAGTGGTAGTAGGGGACAGTATAGCTATGGAGATTGACCAGTGACCAATAATTGGCCACTTAAGGGCCTCAACTGGGGCAAGGGTTGGCTTCCCATCTGAGGCCTTGTCTGTCCCAGCATAAAATTGCTGTGTGGTTGGGGCAGGCAGGAACCCAGAGGGGATCCCGTCTCTTCAATTTCGCACTCTCTGTCTGCCTAAAAGGGGAGCATAACATTCTGGCCTAGGGATAAATAGGTCTTTTTTGACAAGCTGTAACTAGGGAGTGCCAGAGGGATCAGTGCTGGGGCCTCAATTATTTACAATCTACACCAATGATTTGGATAAAGGGACCAAATGTGTGGTAGTTAAATTTGCCAATGACATTAAGATGGGTAGGAAAGTAAGTTGTCAAGTGGAGGCAGAGAGTCTGCATAGGGATATAGACAGGTTAAGTAAGTGGGCAAAAATTTGGCAGATGGAGTATAATGTGAGAAACCGTGAACTTGTCCAGTTTGACAGGAATAATAGAAAAGCAGCATATTATTTAAATGAAGAGAGATTGCAAAACTCGGTGGTACAGAGAGACCTGGGCCTCCTGGTCCATGACTCTCAAAAAGTTAGTATGTAGGTACAGCAAGTGATTAGGAAGGGAAATAGAATGCAAGCATTTATTGCAAGGGGAATGGAATATAAAAGTAGGGAAGTTTTACTGCAGTTGTACAGGGTATTGGTGAGACCACATCTGAAATACTGTGAAACAAAAACAGAAAATGCTGGAAAAGTTCAGCAGGTCTAACAGCACCTATGGAGAAAAAGACAGAGTTAACATGTCGAGTCCGTATAACTCTTCTTCAGAGCTAAAGAGATGTAAAAATGTGATGAAATTTATACTGTTTAAGAGGTGTGGAGCAGGTGAAGCTGGATAGAAGGCCAGAGATAGGTGGAAGCAAAGGAGAGAGATGTCATGAACTAAAGGACAAAGGGGTATTAATGATAGTGGTACTGGCTAAAGGAGGTGCTGCTGGTGGCATTAAGGTCAAAAAGCAGAATGTGGTAATAGCAGGACAAGGGTAAGCACTCTGGAAAGAACAACATGAACAAGTGACAGATGGTCCTTGTGGGGTGGGGTAGGGGGAGGGGATGGTGGTGGGAAAAAAGATCGAAAATAGGATAAAAGGTGGGGATAAAGCAATGAATAAAAATGAGAACAAATAAAAATGAGTGGATAAAAAATAAAAATTTTAAAATGAAAATAAACATTGAGAAAAGAGACTAACAAAGGGCTGGGGATGGAGGAGAGAGTTCATGGTCTGAAGTTGTTGAACTCAATGTTAAGTCCGGAAGGCTGTAAAGTGCCTAGTCGGAAGATGAGGTGCTGTTCCTCCAGTTTGCGTTGAACTTCACTAGAACATTGCAGTGGGCCAAGGACGGACATGTGGGCATGAGAGCAGGGTGGAGTGTTGAAATGGCAAGCGACAGGGAGGTCTGGGTCACGCTTGCAGACAGACCGAAGGTGTTCTGCAAAGTGGTCACCGAGTCTGCGTTTGGTCTCTCCAATGTCGAGGAGACCGCATTGGGAGCAGCGAATGCAGTAGACCAAATTGAAGGAGGTGCAAGTGAAATTCTGCTTCACTTGAAAGGAGTGTTTGGGCGGTGAGGAGGGGGGAAGTAAAGGGGCAGGTGTTGCACCTTCTGCTGTTGACTGGGAAGGTTCGTTGGAGGGGGATGAGGTATTGGGGGTGATGGAGGAGTGGACCAGGGTGTCCCAGAGGGAACGGTCCCGACAGAATGCTGATGGAGGGTGGGGGGGGGGTGAAGGGAAGATGTGTTTGGTCGTAGCATCATGCTGGAACTGGTGAAGGCTGATCCTTTGAATGCAGAGGCTGGTGGAATGAAAAGTCCTCAGAAGGGAGGACAAGGGAGCCAAGGGGTGCAGGCAGCAAAGTGGAGTTCAGACCATAATCAGATCAGCCATGATCTTATTGACTGGTGGAGCAGGCTCAAAGGGTCGAATGGCCTACTCCTGCTCCTATGCCACAGTGCCTCTATATCCTCCTTATAATTTGGCGACCAGAACTGTGCACAGTACACCTAGTGTAGTCTAATGAAGATGTAATGCGGGTTTCACATAACTGCTTTTCAATTCTGTTCACCTAGAAATGAACCCCAGCACATTGCTTGCTTTTTTTGTAATGGCCTTAATAATCTGAACCACAACTTTTAGTGATCTGTATATCTTTACACTCAGATCTCACTGTTCTTCCACCCTGTTTAGGCTCTTATTTTCCAAGGAATATGTGGCTTTCTTATTCCCCTTTCCAAAATGTATTACCTTGCATTTATAAATATGAAGTTCATTTGCCAATTCTTAATTCATTCATTACAATTTAAATTTGCATAATGCTACAAAAATAAAGAACTCAAAGGAACTCTCAACAATGCCCCTACTCTGGTGAGTCACGTTATTTAATTTAAGCAGAATAATTTTGCCCACAGACCTGATCCCTGAGCTGCCCAGGTTACCCGCTATGACTGAACACCTGAGGTGAGAGGTAATCTTTCTCCTCATCTTACTCTGATAGCACACCCTCCACCCCCACCAATTCCCTAAAACCAAAACGGCAACCCCACACCGCTCAACCCACACTGCCCCAGGTCCCTCAATCCCTCCACCACAAACTTCCTGCTGCCAGTGTGCAGCACAAGGTAGCTTAGCCAGGATATTTTGTGTGGCTTGAGAGATCTGCCTCAATTTTACATTCTGATCCTTATTTTCAAATCCCTTCCTAGCCTTATCCCTCCCTATCTCTTTCTCTTTTATCATTTGTCTTCTTTCATTTCTTCCCCCACAAGTACTCTCCTCTCCCAATTCCCTAACCTAACTCTTCAGTATTCCTCCCACCTTCCCACCTGCCACCATCCCTCTTTATATGCCGCCCTCAGCATCCTCCAAAGGGCTCCTTGAGGCACTCATTACTGACTCATTACAAGCAGACACTCCAATTGCCCCATCCTATTCTCCCACTGAACTTCCTTCCCAGCCATCCGCTGGAGCTAATCTTGCCAATATCCTTCCTGTCCAATTCGCTGCCCCCACTGCTGACCTGTGGATTCTGCCACTACTCCTTCAGTCCATCTCCCTCCAGAATGTCCATTCACTTGTGAACATGGCCCTTGCCATTCATGAATTTATTGTGGATAATTGCATTGACATCATGACCTTAACTGAAATCTGGCTGAAGGGTAATGATGCCTTTCTCCTCAATGAAACCTTCCAGCCTGGATATAACTTCCACTGCTTGCCCTGCCAAAACTGCCATGGTGGTACTGTGGCTCCTATAACCAAACCACACCTTGGCCTGACCCCCCTCCTCCTCTGGTGCTTTATCGTACTTGGCAGGGTGCTAGAGAATAAGGATTTTAAATAAGAGAGAGAGGAGTGCGGCAAGGTCAGATGTTCAAAGTTGAAGTGTAGACTTGAATGGATGTGATGGACAACTGTAGCAATTGGCAAAGCTCCTTTAACAGTGCATTTTAAACCCATGATCTCTACCATCTAGAAGAACAAGGGCAGCATAAGCATGGAAACACCATCTCTTGCCAGTTCTCCTCCAAGCCACACACCATCCTGACTTGGAACTATATCACCATTCCTTCAACGTGTCTGGGTCAAAATTCTCCCTGGCACTCCCTCCCTAACAGCACTGTGGGTGTACCTACACCATACGGACTGCAGAGGTTCAAGAAGGCCATTCACCTCCACTTTCTCAAAGAGAAATTGGGGATGGACAATAAATACTGGCCTAACCAGCAATGTTCACATTCCATGAACAAATAAATAGAACAACTGGTTTAGCTATCCACCGCTAGATCTGGCTGAACCACATAAAGCACTATTGGATCCTACTCACAGCTGCTGAAACTGCTCTCTATTCCAGGATCATCCTGGAGTACAAAGATATTTCATGTTTTTTTTTCTCTACTCAAGCCATCTGCATAAACCCTGACTCCTCACCTTCACCTCCCAACAGTAAGTGCAAGGAGCTCACGGACTTCCTTGTCACTAAAATTGTGACCATCTGATCAGCTGCCTCTGCCACGTCCTTCCCTTCTGTTGTAAGGTGTTGGATACCATTCAGTAGGTCTTAATGAAGTCTTTGTAGTCTTAAGTATGTTAACTATAAGAACTATGTACATATACACAGTAATGGGTTCAAGCTAGGAGCTGTCTCCATGCTTCCTTGTGCACACAGCTCTGTCCAACACTAGGCTGACCCCCTGGTGCAGGTCACGTGTTCTCTTAAACTACTCTGTGGGCGGCAATGTACTCAGTCCCGTGTTAACCCTATATGTGCCAGACCCTTATACTACATCTCCCCTGAAGTCTTTATCCAATTAATTTCAAGTTTTTCTAGTTTACCCCACATATTAACATCGTTATTACTACCCCACCTCCCCCCACTTCAGGTCTCTGAGTTCATAGGTTTAGGCTGTCTGGAGGCCTTATAACCTTTCCATATCTCGTTCAAACTACTGTTGGAGGGATGCTGGGCTCTGTCATTGCAGGTAAACTGGGTTGATTTGGAGCATACTCTGGCATCTCGGTATCTTCCTTGATGTTTCTCCATTGTACTGTGGGGACAGGCAGTCCAGGGATGAGAAGACTTCTCCTGCTTCTCCTGACTGTGCCCTCTGGGGTGCCAACCAGATAGGACTAAGGTTGATCATTGTCCTTCCTGATGACAGTGCGCTCTCAAGGTCTTTAATCCAGACCTTGTCATCCTTTCGTAGCTGTAGCAAATGTCTGGTGCGGTGCCTTTTGTTGTAGGCGGAGTTTTTTTTCAGCAGAATTGAAAGTTGTGCCCATATGACTGTGAGGGCTTCATTTTCTATCACAGCATATCTTGTCTCCGTGTCCGACAGCCCTCTGGAAGCAACTCGGCAACTTCCATCCAGTTGTTCCTGGAATAGGGCCACTCCAAGGCCTATGGACGAAGCATCCATTGGTGTGGTGGTGGGCAGGGCTGGGTCATAATGGGCTAGAATGTCAGTGGGGAGCTGCATTGTTGATGTGAGTGAATGCTTGCTCTTGATGTGAGTTCCAGCACCATGCCCGGTCTTTCTTAAGCAGATGCAGATGCCAAATTTGGGAAACTGTTGCAGTTTTCACCATCCCCAAGAATTGCTGAAGGTATGGAATCGAGGATGGGGTTGGGAACTCGCTAAGAGCTTTAATTTTCTGTGGCTCTGTTGTGATGCCTTTATTGCCGATGATGTGGCCCAGGAACCGAATTGATGTTTTGGAGAACTCACATTTCTCATTGAGCGTCAGCCCTGTTTCCTGCGGGCACTCTAAGCCTGCTTTAAGTCTCTTGTCATGTTCATCCACTGTTGCACCGTGAACAATACATCATCCATGTGGCAAATGAGCCCTTGTAGGCCCTGCAAAATGACTGACGTTGTACGTTGAAATATTTCTGGCACGAGTGATTCCAAATGACAGACGGTTAAAACAGAATCTGCCAAAGGGGGTAATGAATGTGGGCAGCAGCCTGGATTTGGCATCAAGGGGAAGTTGCCAAAAGCCATTGTTGACGTCCAGCTTTGAAAATACTGTGCTCTTCAAGAGTTTATTTTGGCTTTCATCCACTAAGGATATGGGATGTACTTCTCTGGCTATGGCTTTATTGAGCTGTGTCAGGTCAACGCTGATACAGATGGGCCCGTTCAGATTTGGGACTGGGACCATAAGGTTGGCTGTGTGACTGGGGAGATGACTCCCATGTTTGTCAAGTCGTCCAGATGCTGCTGCACTTGTTTCATGAGTGGGTGTGTGGGATCTTATGTGGTGTGAATAGGTTTAGCATCCTCCCTCAATGTGACCTTGTATGCATTTTTCAGTCACCCAGTGTATCTTTACTTAGATAAGGGGCCTTTGACATGCTTGGCCTCACCATCCACCTCCAACACTCTCCACTGTCATCCAGCTGCATGAGACTCCACTCACCTGATTCCATTCTTTTCTATCAAATCATAGTCAGATTATCACTTGTAATATCTGCTCTTCCTGTCTCTGCATTGTTACCTTTGGTGTTCCCCAAGGATCTATCTGTGGCTGCCTCCTATTTCTCATCTATATGTTGCACCTATTCTAAACCATCCAAAAGCACATTAGTTTCCAGATTTATGCTGACAACACCCAGTTCTACCTCACCATTATCTCTCTCAAACCCTCCACTATTGCTAACAGGCTAATTGTCCAACATCCAGTACTGAATAAGGAGAAATTTCCTCCAACTAAACATGGGGAAAACTGAAGCCATCAATTTCAGACCATTTACAATCTCTGTTCCCAAGCTAGCTCTAAAGAAGAATCATATGGACTCGAAACATTAACTCTGTTTCTCTCTCCACAGATGCTGCCAGTCCTGCTGAGTTTTACTAGCGTTTTCTGTTTTCATTTCAGATTTCCAGCATCCACAATATTTTGCTTTTATCTGTTCCCAAGCTACTTGCTCCATCCCTCTCCCTGGCAACAGTCTGGAATTAAACCAGATTATTCACAATCTTAGTGTCATACTTGACCCTGAGATGAGCTTCTGACTCCATATTCACACCTTTACTAAGACTGCCTATCTCCACCTATATAACATTGTCCACTTTACCCTCCACCTCAGCTCATCTGCTGCTGAAACCCTCATTCATGCCTTTGTTACTCCCAGCCTTGACTGTTCCAACACACTCCTGGCTGGCCACTCACATGCTACTCTTCATAGGTCATCCAAAACTCTGCTGCCTGTGTGCTTACTCATTCATGCCAAGTCTCATTCACCCATCAGCCCTATACTCTCTGACCCTCATTCCCTCCGTGACCTTGCCCCTCCCTATCTCTGTAATCTCCTCCAGCCCAATGTGTCTCCAGGATATCTGTGCTCAACTAATTCTGTTCTCTTGAGCATTTAATCCCTCCAACATCAGTGGCTGTGCCTTCAGCTGCCTGGGCCTGAAGCTCTGGAGTTCCCTCCCTACACCTCTCTGTCTCTCTACCTCTCCCTGCTCCTTTAAAACACTCCTTAAAACCAAACTCTTTGATCAAGCTTTTAACAATCTGTCCTAATATTGTCTTATGTGGCTTGGTATCAAATTTTGTTTTACAATGGTCCTGTGAAGTGCCTTAGGACATTTTTATTACATTGAATATGCTATATAAATATAATTTGTTGTTGTTGATGAACAGTGGAGTGATTGCCCTGCGATGAGATTATGTTGAGGTTTGTCTTGCTCTAGGGGGCAGTAATGGTCCATTCCTGTGTGGAAAGGAGACAACATTTGAGGGAGGAATGCGGGAGCCAGCGATTGCCTGGTGGCCAGGACACATACCTGCAGGACAGGTGAGCACCTCTTCATCAGATGGGAGTATAATTACTGTGGTCTGCCTGACCTGAGCCCCAGCCCAGGATCATGCTAACGTGGTTCTGATAGGTGACCTGATAGAGGTCTTTAAATTATGAAAGATTCATGATTTTAGGGTAAACCTCTTTACCCATAAAATGGTGAAAATGTGAAACTCCCTCCCACATGGAGTAATTGAGGCAAATAGCAGTTCAGGGGAAGCTGGATAAACACATGAGAAAGATAGGAATAGAGGAATTTGTTGATGGGAGTGAGATAAAGTAAGGTTGGAGGAGGCTTGTGTGAAGCATAAACCCATGCATGGATTAGTTGTGCTGAAAGGCATGAATCTGTGCTGTAAAATTCTCTGGTACTCAGGTCTAGAGGGTGGGAGGGTAGGTTTTGGGGAATGCAGGCAGGTCTGGGGTGGAAGGCAGGTTTTGGAGTTGGGGGCAGGTTTCAGGATGTTGGGGGCTCTGGCAGGTTGTAATCTGTTTAAAGCTGTGAGGTAGGGAGTATAATTAATTAAGCATCGATACTAACAGCAATGACTGCTGCAGCTGATAGCAGAAGATCTGTTCAGGATTGTTCCTCTGCTTCACTTACTTGAATTTAATGGCGCACTGTGTCAAGAAGGCAGCAGAGAAGAGTCTGATTTAATCTGAAATGAGCTGGTGATGGGGGAAAACTGCCTCAGCTGCTGTTTGCAGATAAAAATCAACAAAGGAGTGAGTGAAGAGCTGGAATCGATGTGAACTCAGAGTTGGTATCTGCCCAGCAAACCTCACCATCCCAGCCACAGTCACTGGCTCTTTGTGTTCCAGTCAGGAGTACTGACAAGTTTAACCCTCTCAGAGAACGATGACCTGCTCCTTCCCTTAGTCTATATTGCAGATTGATGGAAATTACAACACAGGGAACCAGTCTGTGAGTGGTGTCACCACCCACACACCCCTGCTCACAGACCTCTGTCATTCTTTTCTGCGCCACCACACACACAAAATGCAACCCACTCACATGTGTATTACATGCAGATCCATGTATACACGCAAATGTACGCTGACACGCACCGCACGCACTTTCTTACATTACAACAAAAATACTTGATATACAAGACTTAGGGACAACCTGAGATCATGATAGGCACTATATAAATCCAATTCACACACAATAGTTAGGGCAGTATTTAGATGGAGGCGATGGGGATCTTGCCAGAGCCCTGCTTTGCCTCTTTTTGGGAAGGCCTGCCAAATTAAATACCAATCAGGCACTTAACCGGGCAGGGTTGGAAGTCCCGTCTGCCGAGAGTGCTGGCCAGTCAGAGGCTGGCAGCTCCTCGTTGCTCAGCAGCACCACTGGGAAAAGGATGGCTGCTGCCCTTACTGCACCACCCTGAAGCCCAGGATCCCCAATGGACCCAGCCACAGGTGAGTGATGGCAGGAGGGGAGTCATGGGGGAGGGAGTCGGCAGCAAGGGAAGGTGTGCACAGGCTTCCCCCCCACCACCTTTCCTGATTCCAGGTCCCTCAATCAGGCATTGATTGCTTTTGAGCGAGGGACCCTGCCCTCTGGAAGCTCACGGGCAACTCTGACATGGTTTACTTTTCAGGCTTCATGGTGAGTCCTCTGCCCGACGCTGGACATTAATCGTCCATTTAAGGGCCTCAGTTGTCAGCAGGGCAGGAAAGCCGTCCACTGACCTTCCCACCACGGATATAATCAGTGAGGAAGCGGAAAGGCAGTGGGATCCCAACCCAATAAAAGTCCTTCAGCCACCAAACTCACCACGGGGAAGGGCATTAAATTCCACCTTCAGAGTCTTGAAACTGATGCTTAGTTTGGTTTGTGGTTACAGGTCAGTCATCAGCTGGGCACTGTTATGGATCTGTTCACGACCAGCCTGACCCTGGCTGGGCTTCAGCCACCAACTGACCGGCAATTGGACGGAATTGACCTTTCACCTGTGCTGTTGCAGAATAAAATTATCAGCAGGTACAAGTCAGGTTCAGGGGAGCAGAGTGGGATATTTATCCTCTTAAAAATGATAAGTGCCCATCGTGGGGACAACTGTTAGAGCCTGAGCATAGAGAGAACACTTTTCACTGTAACACTGAGGTCAGAATCAAACATTTCCAGAGCATGTGTTAGATACAGAGTAAATCTCCCTCTACACTGTCCCCATCAAACATTCCCAGGACAGATACAGCACGGGGTTAGATACAGAGTAAAGCTCCCTCTACACCGTCCCCATCAAACACTCAGGACTAGTACAACACAGGGTTAGATATAGAGTAAAGCTCCCTCTATACTGTCCCATCAAACTTTCCCAGGGCAAGTACAGCACGGGGTTAGATACAGAGTAAAGCTCCCTCTACACTGTCCCCATCAAACACTCCCAGGGCAAGTACAGCACGGGTTTAGATACAGAGTAAAGCTCCCTCTACACTATCCCTGTCAATCACCCCCGTGACAGGTGAAGATTGCTAGATTTGATATAGACCACTAGGAACTGGATAGACCTGACTGATAGTAGGCCAGATTCCTAAGGCAACAGACAGAGGAGACGCTGGTTTCATCTGTCTGATCTGGATTTCAACCCAGACCCTGGGTATGAAGTTTACCTCAAGTTTACATAGACTTTAATAATATATTCTCCTTGCTTCCTAAGTATTGGTAGTTTCAGGCTTATTTTAATTCCAGGGTTTCACTGTCCATCTTGTATGTGTAAAACGTGACTTATCTGCTGAGAATATTGTCGCTCAGTTTTATTTCAGCTTTTCTTTTCTCACTGTTCAGGCCAGTGTTTTACTATCGAGGGAACGAGCTGATGGCTGTGCGGTTCGGACAGTACAAGGCACATTACTGGACATGGACTAACTCCTGGGAGGAATTGCAACAGGTGAGACCAATCCTCCACAGACTGAGGCGGGAGCAGGGAACTCGCAGGGAAACAGTCTTGATAACAAGAGGACAAAGGTGGGGGAAGACTCGTTGATATGGGGGTGGAAGGGAGATGAACCCCACACACAGTGAATACAGAGAGAAAGAAAGGGAATACTTGATATAATATATTGTCTTATCCCATCTCTCAGAAACACATTCTGCATAGACATTTAGAAATAACTCCGTGAAAGTGAAAACTCATTCATGTGCACAAGATCCCATCAACAGCAATAAGATAAACTAACTTTTTTGTGTTTCCGATGCTGTTGGTTGAGATTCGAGTTTGAAGGACTAGCCATTAGTATATAAACAGATTGTAAGAGCTTTTAGAAGTATATAAAAAAGGAAGGGAGTAGCTAAAGTAAATGGTAGTCCCTTAGAAGCAGAGACAGGAGAAATTATCATGGGAAATGAGGAAACAGCAGAGACTTTAAAGAATATTTTGTGTCTCTCTTTACAGTAGAAGACACAAGTTGCATACCAGAAATAGAGATAACCTAGGGGCTAATAAGGGTGAGGAAATTAAGGTAATTGATATCGGCAGGGCCTGATAATCTGTATCCCAGGGTACTAAAGGAGATGGCCATGGAAGGAGTGGATGCGCTGGTTGTCATCTTCCAAAATTCTGTAGAATTTGGAAAAGTTTGGCAGATTAGAGGATGGCAAATGTAACCCCACTATTTAAAAAAGGAGGGAGGGAGAAAACAGGGAATTACAGACCAGTTAGCCTAACATCAGTAGTAGGGAAAATGCGAGAGTCTATTATAAAGATGTGATAACAGGATCCTTAGAAAAGATCAAAGGAATTAGATAAAGTCAACATGAATTTATGAAAGATAAATCATGTTTGATAAATGCACCGGAGTTTTTTGAGGACATAACTAGCAGCAGAGATAAGGGAGAACCAGTGGATGTGGTATATCTGGATTTTCAAAAAGCTTTTGATAAAGTCCCCCATAAGATGTTAGTGTGTAAAATTAAAGCACATGGGATTGGGGGTAATATACTGGCATGGATTGAGAATTGGTTAGCAGACAGGAAACACAGAGTAGGGATGAATGGGTCATTTATGGAGTGGCAGGCAATGACTAGTGGCATACCACAGGGATCAGTGCTTGGGCCCCAGCTATTCACAATATATATCAATGATTTGTTTGAGGGAACCAAATGTAATATTTCCAAGTTTGCTGACAAAACAAAACTTGGTGGGAATGTGAGTGATGAGGAGGTTGATAAGAGCTTTCAAGGCCATTTACACAGGTTGTGTGGGCAAATACATGACAGGTGCAGTATGATGTGGATAAGTGTGAAGTTATCCACCTCAGTAGGTAAAACAGAATGGAAAAGTATTATCTAAATGGTGATAGATTGAGAAATGTTGATGTACAAAGAGACCTAGGTGTCTTTGTACACCAATCATTGAAGGCAAGCATATATAAAAGCAAAAAAACTGCGGATGCTGGAAATCCAAAACAAAAACAGAATTACCTGGAAAAACTCAGCAGGTCTGGCAGCATTGGCAGAGAGGAAAAGAGTTGACGTTTCGAGTCCTCATGACCCTTCGACAGAACTTGAGTGAATCCAAGAGAGGGGTGAAATATAAGCTGGTTTAAGGTGTGTTGGGGGGGGTGGTTTGGGTGGGGGGAGAGAAGTGGAGGGGGTTGATGTGGTTGTAGGGACAAACAAGCAGTGATAGAAGCAGATCATCAAAAGATGTCACAAACAACAGAACAAAAGAACACACAGGTGTTAAAGTTGGTGACATTATCTAAACGAATGTGCTAATTAAGAATGGATGGTAGGGCACTCAAGGTATAGCTCTAGTGGGGGTGGGGGGAGCATAAAAGATTTAAAAATATTTAAAAATAATGGAAATAGGTGGGAAAAGAAAAATCTATATAAATTATTGGAAAAAACAAAAGGAAGGGGGAAGAAACAGAAAGGGGGTGGGGATGGAGGAGGGAGGTCAAGACCTAAAGTTGTTGAATTCAATATTTAGTCCGGAAGGCTGTAAAGTGCCTAGTCGGAAGATGAGGTGTTGTTGCATTAGCGGAAGATGAGGCAAGCATGCAGGTGCAGCAAGCAGTTAAGAAGGCACATGGCATGTTGGCCTTCATTGCAAGAGGATTTGAGTACAGAAGAAAGGATGTCTTACTGCAGCTGTACAGGACCTTGGTGAGACCACACCTGGAATACTGTGTGCAGTTTTGATCTCCTCACCTAAGAAAGGATATTCTTGCCCTAGAGGGAGTGCAGCGAAGGTTCACCAGACTGATTCCTGGGATGGCAGGGTTGTCACATGAGGAGCAATTGGGTCGATTAGGCCCATATTCACTGGAGTTTAGAAGAATGAGAGAGGATCTCATTGAAACATATAAAATTCTGACAGGGCTGGACAGACTGGATGCAGAGATGATGTTTCCTCTTGCTGGAGGGGTTAGAACAAGGGGTCTCAGTCTCAGGATTCGGAGCAGACCATTTAGGACTGAGATGAAGAGAAACTTCTTCTCTCAGAGGGTGGTGAACCTGTGGAATTCTCTACCACAGAAGGCTGTGGAGGCCAAGTCACTGAATATATTTAAGAAGGAAATAGATTTCTAGACTCTAAAGGCATCAAGGGGTATGAGGAGAGAGCGGGAGTATGTCGTTGAGATAGAGGATCAGCCATCATCATATTAAATAGCAGAGCAGACTTGAAGGGCCGAAAGACCTACTCCTGCTCCTATTTTCTATATTTCTAAGGTTCTACACTTATAAAAGCATTGGAGAAACTCAATGGACTAAAATGCCTTTATCACAAAGGAATTGGAGTATAAGAATAAATGAGTCTTGCTACAATTGTACAGGGCTTTGTTGAGACAACACCTAGAATACTGTTTGCAATTTATTCTCCATATTTAAGGAATGATATACTTGCACTGGAGCTAGCACAGCGAAGGTTCACGAAATTGGTCCCTGGGTGAGCAGGTTGGCCCATGATGAGAGGCTGAGCAAATTGGGTATATAGAAGAATGAGAGGTGACCTCATTGAAACATTCAAGATTATGATGTGGTTTGACAGGATAGATACTGAGAGGCTTTTTTCCCTGGCTGCGGAATCTAAAACAAGGGAGCACAGCCTCAGGATAAGGGGCCAATCATTTATGACTGAGATGAGGAGAAATTTCTTCACTAAGAGGGTTGCAAACTTTTGGAATTCTCTACCCCAGAGGGTTGTGGATGCTCCATCATTGAATATATTTAAGGCTGAGATAGATAGGTAGATTTTTCGTCTGCCAGGGAATTAAGGGATATGGGGAGCAGGAGGAAACTGGAGCTGATGCCCAAGTTCAGCCATGGTCGTATTGAATGGCGGAGCAGGCTTGAGGGCCATATGGTCTTCTCCTGTTTTGTTCCTATGTCGGCAAGCTTTTTGAATAGTTCCAGTGGAGCTCTGCATTCAGCTAGGCCAGAATTTCTCCCACTATTTCACGCTTCATATTGTGTTCCCAATATCAATTCAACACCAACAGTCTGGAGCATTAATGACAGTTTTCCTCACTTCAAACTCCACAATTAGTCCCGTTGACCTCTGGGTTAGAGAGAAGTTCAAGTTCCCACTTCTGATCACTGTTCAGTGGTGCCTGGGTTAGAGAGGGGAAAATCAGCCAGGGTTCTTGCTTCTGATCACTGTCCAGTGATCCTGGGTTGGAAATCTCCACTCAGGATTCCTGTCCAGCGACCCCTGGGTTAGAGAAAAAGGAAATCAGCCAGAGTTTCTGATCTTGATCACTGTTCTATGATTCCCACTGGAAACATTCAATGTGGACACCAGGTGTAAACAGGATCAACTCAGCAGGTCTGGCTGAATCTGTGGAGAGAGAAACAGAGTTAACGTTTCTAGTTGAAAATTTGCCCAAGTTCTATTCTCAGCCCCTCAAAATCAGCTTGTCTCCAAGCATATTATATTATGGTCACTATCACCAATATATTCCCTTATTTTACTCTTATCCACTCTGGTTCATTCCCCATTATACATCCAATAAAAAAACCTTCCCTTGTTGGATTATTGGGTTAGAAAGGAGGATTGTAGGAACTCCATTCCCTTATCTCCTTTACCTACCTCTTCTGTCAAATTAATATCCTGGCAGTTGAAATTCCTCATGATTACCATTCTATGTTTTTCATTCAATTCTCTAATTTGTTTGCAAATTTCTTCCTCCCCCTTCCTTTCATATGAAATGGTCTGTAGATAACAGTCATTAGTGTGACTGATCCTTTATCATCTTTTATCTCTGATTGATCCTTTTTCACCTTTTATCTCTGCCCATATGGATTTTGATTTTGTTTTGCTGATCACTGCTTCCCTTTTTCTCTGCTGTCATTTTATCCCTAATCCATACTGCAAATCCATCATCTTTTCTAAATTTGTTAAACCCTGTAATTTTAATTCCCAGTCCTGATTTTTTTTTAAAAAAGCCATACCTCAGTAATCTCTACTACACGATTGCTTCTAGGATGTCTGTT
Source organism: Carcharodon carcharias (assembly GCF_017639515.1). Classification (NCBI taxonomy): domain Eukaryota; kingdom Metazoa; phylum Chordata; class Chondrichthyes; order Lamniformes; family Lamnidae; genus Carcharodon; species Carcharodon carcharias. The sequence continues at coordinate 191,213,429 of NC_054473.1, read as the reverse complement.
TTGTTACAGAAACTATGGGCTGAATTTGATGGAGTCCACCAGAGCAGACTAGGTGGTAGGCAGGGTCACGCCTCCTATTCCCGTGTGGGAAAACTGACCCACATTAAGTTAGTGGTGGGAATGGGCTGATGCAGGAAACCTGCCCATCAACTAATTTGAACGAGACCCTTAACAGTCATTATTCCCAAGTCCACCAGGATTTTATAGTGGATCAGGAATTCAACTTAATGCGCATGGGTTTCCCATGCTTCCTGAAGTCTGTCCCAACAAACCCTGTTGGGTTTGCCAGTGGCCTCCCTGTTGCGGGTTGGGGGAGATTGGGTGGGATGTGGGGAGGGTGCCTATCAGGAAGATATAATAATTTTCATAATGTTATTGGAATTTATTGTAGAGCAATAGTGGGGTCTCAGTGAGTGTGTATGTATGACTTAATTGAATTAAAGGCAGCTGGTCTGAAGGCTTTGATGTAACAGAAGATAAGCTAGGTTTGAATTGTTAAGTAAGTAAACATGGGGGAAGTTTTAGAATGTAAGAGGTAAAGGGAACATTTGCATTTTAAATAAACCAAACTAGCCTGAATTCAAAGAAGGAGTGATATATAACACATAGCTAGGAGAAGTTAAAAATCAGTGTGTTTATTTTTCCCAAAGATTACTGGTAAAATTGGTGCTATGATAGATTTTATTATTAGAGAGGTAAAATCCAAAGACATAGTGAAACATGGGAATTTTCATTCAAAGAGGAAAATATGAATAAAGGAGAGAAGGCTGTGTGTACGGTTAGATGTCCTAAGATCTAACAAGCGGGAAAAGCCTTCAGCATTGAAGCCTCAAGCTGCTGTCTACAGAGAACTGAAGTTAAGGAAACTCACTTTGTATTCAACTGTTTCAGGGTATTGTGTGTTACTTTGCCTGGGTCTTTCAAAATCTGTGTGTCTCACTGTTGCCTTAACAAAAGTGTAACTGGGGGTTAGATTAACTAGGTGATTTAGAAGTTATCATAGTAGTAATGTGTAGATCTATGTATATTTTTTCTATCAATAAAAGTTTAATTTAGTTTTGTAAGAAACCTATAAGACTCGGTGGTCTTATTACTTCTGAATTCAAGGCACGCATCTCGAAATTTATACAAATTGCAAAACAGTTGTGGCAGTTGTTTCAAGTTTCCCTTTGGGATTTGAGCAGCTCAGCGTTTACCATTGGCTGTGCCGTAACAGTGCCTCTTTCAAAGGCACTTAGTGCCTGATTGAGGGACCCGGTATTAGGAAGGCAGTGCGCATTGAGAGCCAACCCCTGCTCCTTGCATCAGACCTCCCCAACCCTTCGCAAGCAGTCACCTTTCTGTAACCACCATCCTGCCATCACTCTCACTTGTGGCCTGGGTCCATCGTCGATCTTAGTTGGTACATTACAGGCAGCAGCCACTGCTTCCAGTGATGCTGATGGGCAATGAATAGCTGCCACCCTCTGATTGGCTGGCAGCTCTCAGGGGATGCAGGATTTCTGTCAACAGGGTCCTAAAACCTGAGGAAGGCCTGATACCACAGGAATTTAATTTGGTCAGGCACCCCCCCCCCCCCCAACAAACCAGAGTGATGTTCTCCAACTGGTGGGCAGGACCTGTGTCAGGAACACTAAATCCACGCCCGTGTGCATTGTTCCACAGAAATTTTAACAAGATTTCATCTCACTTTATGTTTAACCATCTTTTTAGACTCCTGTTCTATAACTCCAAGCGGTGGTGTTGTGGTTTTGTCACTGAACCAGTCCCAGAGACCCAGGGTAATGCTCTGGGGACTTGGATTCAAATCCTACCATGGCAGATGGTGAAATTTGAATTCAATAAACATCTGGAATTTGCAAAGCCTAATGACGATGAAACCATTGCTGATTGTTGTCAAAACCCATCTGGTTCACTCATGTCCTTTAGGGAAAGAAATCTGCCACCTTTACCTGGTCTGGTGTACATTTGACTCCAGACCCATAGCAATGTGGTTGACTCTTAAAATGCCCTCTGAACAAGGGCAATTAGGGATGGGCAATAAAGGTTGGCCTAGCCAGCAACACCCACATCCCACGAATGAATAAGTCCTCCCTTACTGTTTATATTTAGGCTGCCTACATTTCTTGTGGATCCCTCCCCCACCCCCCACTAGTTTAAAGCCAATGCCACTTGCCCATTTACCCTTTCCACAAGTGCAGGTGGAGTCCATCCAATTGATACAGCTCCTTCCGGTCCCAGAACTAGTGCCAGTGTCCCATGAAAAGGAACCCCTCTTTCCCACTCCAACCCTATCGCCACACACACGCCTCAGAGTAAAGGGAAGACCTTTTAGAACAGAGATGAGGAGAAACTTCTTTAGCCAGAGAGTGGTGAATCTATGGAATTCATTGCCACAGAAGGCTGTGGAGGCCAGGTCATTGAGTGTATTTAAGACCGAGATAGATAGGTTCTTGATTGGTAAGGGGATCAAAGGTTACGGGGAGAAGGAGGGAGAATGGGGTTGAGAAACTTATCAGCCGTGATTGAATGGTGGAGCAGACTCGATGGGCTGAATGGCCTAATTTCTGCTCCTATGTCTTATGTTAATTCTCCTGATCTATCTGCTCCAATGCCAATTTGCACATGGCTTGGGCAATAATCCAGAGATTATCCTTGAGGCCTTACTTTTTAAATTTAGAGCCTAACCCCTGATATGCTTTTCAGCAGGACCTCCTCCATAAGACCATAAGATGTAGGAACAGAAGTAGGCCATTCAGCCCATCGAGTCTGCTCTGCCATTCAATGAGATCATGGCTGATCTGATCCTCCCTGTTCCTACCCATGTTGTTTCTTCCAGCATGGACCACGTAAACTGGATCTACCCCTCGCTTTCAAGATTCCTGTCCAACCACTGTGAGGTACTCCTTACCCTGGTACTGGAGTTGGCAAACACCCTTAGGGATTCTCACTTCTTGACTGCAAGGATGCTATCTATCCCCTAATCGTAGGGTGTCCTTTCTGCACTGTGGCTGTCCTCCCTGCAGTCTTTCTCCATGTGTGTGTGTGTGTGTGCGTGCGTGTGTAGGGTAGCTTTTAGTTGGGTAAGAGTATTAAGGGATACAAAGCAAAATTGGGTAAATAGAGTTGAGGTACCGATTAGCCATGAACTAGGGGGAGATGGCGTGGTGGTCATGTCACTGGACTAGTAATCCAGAGATCTAGGTTAATACTCTGGGGGCCTTATCCCATTATGGCAGGTGGTGGAATTCAAATTCAACTAATAAAGAAATCTGGAGTTGTAAGCTCCATGAAACTATCATCAATGTTGTAAAACCTATCTAGTTCACCAATGTCCTTTAGGAAAGGTGCTGTCCTTTCCTGTTCTGGCCTACATATAACTCCAGATCCCAGCAATGTGGGTAGCTGTTATCTGCCCTCTAAAATGGCCCTACCAAGGCACTCAGTTCAAGAGCAATTCGGGATGGGCAACAAATGCTGGCCCTGACTCTCACATGTGCTGACCAAAGATTCTCTGATCCCTAATGTTCTCACTGCCCATATATTTTCAGAAACTAGTGACTAAAAGGCTCTGATAGAATCTTTCCCAAAACTCAAATGCATTTCATTTAATTTCAGGGAATTAACTTCTGCCCAGGACAGAACATAACGGGTGTCACAACACATGATCAACAGGACTGCACCATCCAGCCTTTGCTCTTCCACCTTGGGAGGGATCCTGGAGAGAGATATCCCATCAGGTGAGTGGGAGGGAGGGAGAGAGGTTCAGGTTTCAGCTACACCTCAGCCTAGTGACCAGAGAAAGCAGAAAAAGGAGGTTTTTTTAAATGTAATTTGACTATGCTGTATGATCAGCCCTGTAACTCACTCCTGGGTGTATGTTAATTTATATGTAAATCCCCCGAATCGCTCGATTAGATTCCAGCCTGTAACTCACTTCACAGAATCACAGAATCTTAACAGCACAGAACAGCCCATCATGTCTGCACCAGCTCTCTAAATGAGCATTATGACCTAGTGCCATTGCCCTGCCTTTTCCCTGTACCCCTGCACCTTCCAGATATGTTATTCTATATATAACCCCACATCCCGACCAAACCCATGAATTATATTCCAGTCTGTAACTCACTCCCGGGTATCTGTTATTCTATATATAAACCCCCCGAACCCCTCGATTAGGTTCCAGTCTGTAACTCACTCCCAGGTATCTGTTATTCTATATATAAACACCCCGAACCCCTCGATTAGATTCCAGTCTGTAATTCACTCCCGGGTATCTGTTATTCTAAATGTAAACCACCCTGAACCCCTCGATTAGATTCCAGCCTGTAATTCACTCCCGGGTATCTGTTATTCTAAATATAAACCACCCTGAACCTCTCGATTAGATTCCAATCTGTAATTCACTCCCAGGTATCTGTTATTCTAAATATAAACCACCCTGAACCCCTCGATTAGATTCCAGTCTGTAATTCACTCCCGGGTATCTGTTATTCTATATATAAACCACCCCAAACCCCTCGATTAGATTCCAGTCTGTAATTCACTCCCGGGTATCTGTTATTCTATATATAAACTCCCCAAGCCCCTCGATTAGATTTCTTCACTTCCCTTTCACAAACTATTGTGGATTCTGCTTCTGACCTGTTTCTGGTTGGACATCCCATGTCCCAAAAGCCCTCCATGTAAAAAGAGAAGTTATCCAAGGTTAGCAGACCAGCTTTTATTTACTGGAATTATTCAACATGATTTGTTTAATGAGCATTGTGAGCTGTGTTCGGCAATGAGATCTCGTCTTGATGTCTGAAGATGAGTTTTATCAGACCACACAATGTTTCATGTTACACAGTTAATGACCTGAGATTACAGACAGGGTCCGGCTTCCTCTGACTATAATTCTCATCGTGCAGGTTTTCCCACCAGGAGTATGAGATGATGATGAGAAAGATCACAAACATTGTGCAAAACCACAAAACCTCCCTGCTGCCAGGAGAGCCACAACTCAATGTCTGTGACCGGGCTGTCATGGTGAGTGGTTAGAATCATTGCTTATAACAAATGTTCAGCACAAAAGAAGTGAGAATATTGATTATCAACCCCAGCATTTTCATAAAAGTTATTAAATACCCGTGGCGGTGCTGAAAACAGAACTCTACCTGCAGCATCACTGCCACCTGCTGGTCACAAATTATATTGTGTGTGCTTCACCTGGAAAGGAACAACAAATCAATAAACATCTCATATTTCCCAATCCCCCCTCTCTCCCCTCAACCAATACCCGTTGGCTCTCCCCCCAGCCATCTCTCATATCCTTCCTCAGCCCCACTGTCTGTACCAATGTCCCCCTCCTCATAAACCCCCATCCCATCCACTCACCTCCCTATATGTTCCTATATCGTCAATCCATAAGTCATCCTTGCTCAGAGAACAGCTTGCTCTGAGTTAGAAGACTGGGTTCAACTACCACTTCAGCACAAAAATCTAGGCTGACAAGGAAACACTGCACTGTTGGAGAGGCAGTATTAAGGGAATGCTGCACTGTCAGAGGCTCAGTACTGACAGGCACTGCACAGTCAGAGGGGCAGTACTGCAGGAGTGCTACACTGTCAGAGGTTAGTTTCAGTTGAGATGTTGAAGCGGGGTCTCGACTGCCCTCCCAGGTTGTTATAAAAGATCCCAGAGCACTATTTTGAAGAAGAGCTGGGAGATTTCTTCCTGTCTTCTGGCCAATATTTATCTCTCAACTGATATCATTAAAGTAGATTATTTGGTCGTTATCACTTTGCTGTTTGTGGAATCTTGCTGTGCTGAATTTCCTGCTCTCTTTCCTACATCAAGTCATAACAGCACAGAGGGAGGTCATTCAGTCCATTGAGTCAACGCCAGCTCTCTGTGGAGCTATCCACTCAGTCCCATTCTAACAATTTATTTCTGTAGCCCTACAAGTTTATTTCCCTCCAGCCCATCCAATTTCCTTTTGAAATCAATGATTGTTTCTGCTTTTACCACCATCGGAAGCACTGAATTTCTCATTGTGTAAAAAAAAAGTTATTCCTCACATCCCTTTATCTCTTGACCAGGACCTGAAATCTGTGACCTCCTAGTCTTTGTACCATCAGCCAATGGGAACAGATTTTCTTTATCTATCTTCTCTAAACCTGTCATCATCTTGTCCACCTCCATCAAATCTCCCCTCAATCTCCTTTGCTCCAAGGAGAACAACCCCAGCTTCTCCAACCTAACCTTGTAGTTAAAATCCCTCATCCCTGGAACCATTCTGGTAAATCTCCTTTGCACTCTTTCAAGGACATTCGTATCCTTCCTAAAGTGTGGTGACCAGAACTGGACACAATACTCTAGTTGGGGCCTAACCAGAGTTTTACAAAGGCTCAGCATAACTTCCCTGCTTTTGTACTCAATGCCTCTATTTATGAACTCAAGAGTCAATATGCTTTACTAATCACTATAATAAATTTGACACCTCTCCATATGCTGGTGGTGTAGTGGTAATGTCACAGGACTAGTAATCCTCTGGGGACATGGGTTCAAATCTCACCATGGCAGCTGGTGGAATTTAAATTTAATTAATTTTTTTAAAAATCTGAACATTAGTCTGAGTAACAGTAAACATGAAACTATCATTAATTGTTATAAAAACCCATTGGTTCACTGGTACCCTTTAGGGATGGAAATCTGCCATTGTTACCTAGTCTGGCCTACATGTGAGCCTAGGGCAATGTGGTTGATTCTTAACTGCTCTCAAGGGAATTAGGGATGGGCAACAAATGCTGGCCTTGTGAATAAAAAAAATATCCTGCCACCTTCAAAGGTTTATATACATGAACCCTCTGTGCCTGTACATGCTTTAGAACCATTAAGTCTATATTGCCTCTTCTTATCTCTTCTGCCAAAATGTATTACCTCACACCTCTGCATTAAATTCCAAATGCCACTTGTCTACCCATTCGGCCACCTTATGTATGTCCTGTTGCAGGCGATTGGTATTATGCTCACTGTTTCCCATTCCTCCAAGGTACCATCAGCTAATTTTGAAATTTTACTCTGGTTTCCAATACCCAAGCATTTACATATTTACCACAACTCACTGTTTTCTGTCCTTAGGACAATATTTTATCCAGATTGACACTGACATGCCTATTCCATGATCTTCAACTTTGTTTTATGGCATTTTGTAACACATTCTTAAAATCCATATTAACTATATAGGCATTCCCCTCATCAACCTTCTCTGTTAACTCACCAAAAATCCAATTAGACTGGTCAAACACAATCTACCTTTCACAAACCTGTGTTGCCTATCCTTACTTAATTCAAAGCTCTCTAAGTGCCTATTAATTTTTTTCTTGATTATTATTTGTAAAACCTTACCCACTACTGATGTTAAATTGATCGATTTGTAGTTGCAAGGACTGATCTTACACCCTTTCTCAAACAAAGATGTCACATTTGCCACTTTTCCAATTCTTTGGCACCTCTCCTGCATCTAGGGAAACTTGGGAGATTATGACAAGCCCTTCCACTATTTCTACCCCACTTCCTTTAGCAATCTGGGTGCAAGTCATCTGGACCAGGCAACTTATCCACTCTAGGCAGAGCCAGCCTTTCCAGAACATCCTGCCTACCAATTTTCACCCCATCCATTACCTCTACCATCTCTGCTTCTACCAATAGTAAACACTGATACAAAGTACTCATTAAATATTCTAGCCTTCCCTGCGTCTTGAAACATATAACTCTTTGTCTTCCATAAGCCCCACCTTGTCTCTTACTATCCACTTACTGTTCACATGTCAATAGATCATCTTTGGGTTCCCTTTTATGTTAGCTGCCATTCTATTCACATATTTTCTTTTTGTCACTCTGATTTTCCTCTTCACTTCCCCTCCCAAATTATTGTATTTGACCTGGTTCTTGTTTGAAGAATTCACCTGATATGTGTCACAAAGCCTTTTTATTGTTTCATCACATCCTCTACCACCTTCATCCCCTAAGGGGTCCTGGCATTGGTTCCCCTACCTTTCTCCCTTGTTAGAATGTACCTAGCCTGTAACTGAAATATCTTCTCCTTAAAAGTCATTGTTCTATTTTACAGTTCTTCCTGTCAGTCTTTGAAGTCCTTCATTGGCTGTGAAGTGTTTTGGAAATGCAAATTCATTCTTTTTCTGTTTTACCCATCCACCGGTCTACCATGTCCCACAATTTATTTTCTCTCTTGAAACACTAATATGACCTGACCCCCATCTACTTCAGAGTTCTTAGCTGGGAACATATTCCACCTGATTAGTCTTTGGATGAAAAGTTTCCTGATGTTCCATCTTAGTCCTGATTCGCTCATTTTTAACCTGTGCCCTCTGAAATTTGAATTGTCACCACAGGGAACAAATAGTATCTCAACAGCATCCTAATCGTAACAAACACAAAATGCCAGTCAGCATTAAGCAATGATTTTCCAAAGGAGACTTGATAACAGCCTCTTGTCACTACCCCAAAAAACTGCTTTGAACTATGAACTCAGTGTATTGCTATACTTGAGCTATTGGAGTCAGCTGGCACAAACATACGAAATAGGAGCAGGACTGGGCCATTCGGCCCCTCGAGCCTGCTCTGCCATTCAATAAGATCATGGTTGATCTGTTTGTGTTTTGAATTCTACATTCCCATCTACCCCTGATAACCTTTGATTCCCTTCCCTAACAAGAAACTATCTACCTCTGCCTTAAAAATATTCAATGACACCGCTTCCACTGCCTTCAGAAGCAGAGAGTTCCAAAATCACACAACCCTCAGAGAGAAAAACGCGGTTTCCTCTACAGTGGAGAGACCAAACGTAAACTGGGCGACCGCTTTGCAGAACACCTGCGGTCTGTCCGCAAGAATGCCCCAAACCTCCCTGTCGCTTGCCATTTTAACACTCCACCCTGCTCTCTTGCCCACATGTCTGTCCTTGGCCTGCTGCATTGTTCCAGTGAAGCCCAACGCAAACTGGAGGAACAGCACCTCGTCTTCCGACTAGGCACTTTACAGCCTTCCGGACTGAATATTGAATTCAACAACTTGAGGTCTTGAGTTCCCTCCTCCATCCCCACCCCCCTTCTGTTTCTTCCCCCTTCCTTTTGTATTTTTTTTCCAATAATTTATATAGATTTTTCTTTTCCCGCCTATTTCCATTATTTTTAAATCTTTTATGCTCCCCCCACCCCCACTAGAGCTATACCTTGAGTGCCCTACTATCCATTCTTAATTAGCATATTCGTTTAGATAATATCACCAACTTCAACACCTCTGTGTTCTTTTGTACTTTTGTCTGTGACATCTTTTGATGATCTGCTCCTATCCTAACACCGCCCCCCCTCCACTTGTCTCCTCCTCCTCCTCTCCACCCCCCCCCCCCCCCCCCCCCCCACTTCGGCCAATAAACCAGCTTATATTTCCCTCTCCTTGTAAAGAAAGATTAGTTCTGTTAAAGGGTCATGAGGACTCGAAATGTCAACTCTTTTCTTCTTCACCGATGCTGCCAGACCTGTTGAGTTTTTCCAGGTAATTCTGTTTTTGTTTTTTATCCTTACTTTTATGTTCAATTCCTCTGGTAATAAAGGATAGCATTCCATTAGCCTTCTTAATTACTTGCTGTACCTGCATACTGACTTTTTGTGACTCATGCTCTACAACACCGAGATCCCTCTGCACCTCAGAATTCTGCAGCTGTTTTCCGTTTAAGTAATACTCTGCTTTTTTGTTCTTCCTACTAAAGTGAACAACTTCACATTTTGCTACATTATAGTCGATCTGCCAGATTTTTGCCCACTCACTCAACTTATCTATATCCATTTGCAATCTCCTTATGTCCTCTTTACAACATACTTTATCTATCTTTGTGTTATCTGCAAATTTAGCTACCATGCCTTCACTCCCCTCATCTAAGTCATTGATATAAATTGCAAAATGTTGAGGTCCCAGCACAGACCCCCGTGGAACACCATTCATCACGTCCTGCCAATCAGACAAAGACCCATTTATGCATACTTCCCCTGAGCCGGGAGTGCGCCCCTTAATGTTGAACGGGCAGGTTCATTAATTGGCTTAATTACTTTTTTAAAGGCCAAGTGGCCATTAACAGTTCACGTGCACACAGCCGACTTGGCTGCACCCCTGCCACACTGAAAATCTAAATGACACGGGGTGATGTCGGGACACACGCCCGACGTCACCCTGCATCATTTTATGCATCGCGAGCAGGCCCTCCCCCTACTCGCCGACAGGAAGATACAGCCCAAGGGAATTTAAGAAAATGAACACCAACGCATCTAGTACCTCATTAGCCATCTCTTTTAAGACCCTAGGATGAAGTCCATCTGGACCTGGAGACTTGTCAACCTGCAGCTCCAGTACTGCTTCCCTAGTGATTGTAATTTCACCAAGTTCCCCTCTCCCTTACAGCTATTACTGGAATGTTTTTGTAACCTCTATAGTGAAAACAGAAGCAAAATATTTGTTCATTTCATCCGCCATTTCCTTATTGTCTACTATTAACTCTCCACTGTCACTCTCTCATGGACCAACGCTCACTTTACTTACTCTTTTTCTTTTTTAAATACCTGTAGAAACTCTTGCTTTCTATTTTTGCATTTCTAGCTAGCTTCCTCCCATACTCTAATTTCTTACCCCTGATTTACATTTTAGTCGTTCTCTGCCATTCTTTATATTCTGATTAATCATCTGTCCTTCCACTCCTCTTTGCGAAGTTATGTGCTTTTTCCTTAAGTTTGATGCTTCCCTTAACTTCTTTAGTTAACTACAGATGGTGGGTCCTCACATTAGAATTTTTCTTTACAGTAGGAATATACTTATTCTGAGTATTCTGAAATATCCTTTTAAATGTCTGCCACTGCTCCTCAATTGATCTATCCCCTTGCACAGTAACCCAGGTAACTTCAGCTAGCTCAGCTTTCATGCCCACACAGTTGCCCTATATCTCAGTTTCAAATACTAATCTTAGACCCACTCTTCTCCCTTTTAAACTGGATGTAAAATTCAATTATATTGTGGTCACTGTTACCCAAGGGTGCCTTCACTCTGAGGTCATTAATTAATCCTGTCACATTACACAATACCAAATCCAATATTACCTGCTCTCTGGTTGGTTCCAGAACATGCTGCTCTTAAAAAAAAACTATCTCAAACGTATTCAATGAACTCCCAACGGAACCCAACATAACTCCCAACGGAACTCCCAACGGAACCCAACATAACTCCCAACGGAACTCCCAACGGAACCCAACATAACTCCCAACATAACTCCCAACGGAACCCAACATAACTCCCAACATAACTCCCAACGGAACCCAACAGAACTGTCAATGAGTGAGGAAGGGAGTAAGTGGGCAGTGTGAGTGCTCAAATGTCAATTTTAACAGCTTCTTTACATACAAAGGTGGCAATGAATGGACTGTATCAGGGGAAGGTAACTAAAGGGAGGATGACTAAGGGCAGGGTGTGTAAGGGGAGGGTGAGTAAATAGCGATGTTCGGGAAGTCATTAATCAACCTCTTTCATTTTCTCTCATCAGAATTGGAAACCTCCGGGTTGTGAAAAGCTTGGCAAATGTCTGAAAATTCCCCGATCTAACCCATGGAAATGTAACTGGCCGCATTAACATCGCTGACAGGGATCAAATTTATACTGTTCACACTGGTCTCTAGAGAGTCCGAATCAACATCCCCAGGAGAAACATACCCGAGTGAGAGTCAGCACCTTCAGGAACTGTCCCCCAGTGAGTGTCAACACCTTCAGGAACTGTCCCCCAGTGAGAGTCAGCACCTTCAGGAACTGTCCCCCAGTGAAAGTCAGCACCTTCAGGGTCTGCCCCCCAGTGAGAGTCAGCACCTTCAGGAACTGTCCCCCAGTGAAAGTCAGCACCTTCAGGGTCTGCCCCCCAGTGAGAGTCATCACCTTCAGGAACTGTCCCCCAGTGAGAGTCAGCACCTTCAGTAACTGTCCCCCAGTGAAAGTCAGCACCTTCAGGGTCTGCCCCCCAGTGAGAGTCAGCACCTTCAGGAACTGTCCCCCAGTGAGAGTCAGCACCTTCAGGAACTGTCCCCCAGTGAGAGTCAGCACCTTCAGGAACTGTCCCCCAGTGAGAGTCAGCACCTTCAGGAACTGTCCCCCAGTGAGAGTCAACACCTTCAGGAACTGTCCCCCAGTGAGAGTCAGCACCTTCAGGAACTGTCCCCCAGAGGGAGTCAGCCCCTTCAGGAACTGTCCCCCAGTGAGAGTCAGCACCTTCAGGAACTGTCCCCCAGTGAGAGTCAGCACCTTCAGGAACTGTCCCCCAGTGAGAGTCAGCACCACCAGGAAATGTCCCCCAGTGAGAGTCAGCACCTTCAGGAACTGTCCCCCAGTGAGAGTCAGCACCTTCAGGAACTGTCCCCCAGTGAGAGTCAGCACCTTCAGGAACTGTCCCCCAGTGAGAGTCAGCACCTTCAGGAACTGTCCCCCAGTGAGAGTCAGCACCTTCAGGAACTGTCCCCCAGAGGGAGTCAGCCCCTTCAGGAACTGTCCCCCAGTGAGAGTCAGCACCTTCAGGAACTGTCCCCCAGTGAGAGTCAGCACCTTCAGGAACTGTCCCCCAGTGAGAGTCAGCACCACCAGGAAATGTCCCCCAGTGAGAGTCAGCACCTTTATGAACTGTCCCCCAGTGAGAGTCAGCACCTTCAGGAACTGTCCCCCAGTGAGAGTCAGCACCTTCAGAAACTGTCCCCCAGTGAGAGTCAGCACCTTCAGGAACTGTCCCCCAGTGAGAGTCAGCACCTTCAGGAACTGTCCCCCAGTGAGAGTCAGCACCTTCAGGAACTGTCCCCCAGTGAGAGTTAGCACCTTCAGGAACTGTCCCCCAGAGGGAGTCAGCACCTTCAGGAACTGTCTCCCAGTGAGAGTCAGCACCTTCAGGAACTGCCCCCCAGTGAGAGTCAGCCCCTTCAGAAACTGCCCCCCAGAGGGAGTCAGCACCTTCAGGAACTGTCCCCCAGTGAGAGACAGCACCTTCAGGAACTGTCCCCCAGTGAGAGTCAGCACCTTCAGGAACTGTCCCCCAGTGAGAGTCAGCACCACCAGGAACTGTCCCCCAGTGAGAGTCAGCACCTTCAGGAACTGTCCCCCAGTGAGAGTCAGCACCTTCAGGAACTGTCCCCCAGTGAGAGTCAGCACCTTCAGGAACTGTCCCCCAGTGAGAGTCAGCACCTTCAGGAACTGTCCCCCAGTGAGAGTCAGCACCTTCAGGAACTGTCCCCCAGTGAGAGTCAGCACCTTCAGGAACTGTCCCCCAGTGAGAGTCAGCACCTTCAGGAACTGCCCCCCAGTGAGAGTCAGCACCTTCAGGAACTGTTGCACATTGAGAGTCAGCACCTTCAGGAACTGTCCCCCAGTGAGAGTCAGCACCTTCAGAAACTGTCCCCCAGTGAGAGTCAGCACCTTCAGGAACTCTCCCCCAGTGAGAGTCAGCACCTTCAGGAACTGTTCCCCAGTGAGAGTCAGCACCTTCAGGAACTGTTCCCCAGTGAGAGTCAGCACCTTCAGGAACTGTTCCCCAGTGAGAGTCAGCACCTTCAGGAACAGCCCCCCAGTGAGAGTCAGCACCTTCAGGGACTGCCCCACAGTGAGAGTCAGCACCTTCAGGAACTGCCCCCCAGAGGGAGTCAGCCCCTTCAGGAACTGTCCCCCAGAGGGAGTCAGCACCTTCAGGAACTGCCCCCCAGTGAGAGTCAGCACCTTCAGGAACTGTCCCCCAGCGAGAGTCAGCACCTTCAGGAACTGTCCCCCAGTGAGAGTCAGCCCCTTCAGGAACTGTCCCCCAGAGGGAGTCAGCAACTTCAGGAACTGTCCCCCAGAGGGAGTCAGCAACTTCAGGAACTGTCCCCCAGAGGGAGTCAGCAACTTCAGGAACTGTCCCCCAGAGGGAGTCAGCACCTTCAGGAACTGTCCCCCAGAGGGAGTCAGCACCTATGGGGACTTCGGACTGATTTGCTGTACTTCCATTGAATCTGAAATAGTGGAATTGATCATCAGGAAGAACTTCAAGCATTGTCTGGACAATAATAACTTAGTTAACAGCAGTCAACATGAATTCTGAAAGGGAGAATATCCGAGAAGGCCAAATTAGAAGTGTTGCACCTTGTCTAAACAGTAGCCACCTTGCATTTTATGAATTGAGCTGAACTAGACCTGGGAGTCTTTGGCCCACTATCAAACATGTCTAACCAATACAGAGCAGCAGTGCTAACCAGGGAGACTAAGGAGGTGGACGTAACAGCAGAAAGAGAGATGAAGGCAACTAAGATAGAAAGGGGAAGATATCTAATAGAAAGGGAATTGTGCCAGAGAATTTGCTAATAAGTGATGTGATTTCTATATTTGAAAAGGAAGATGGAACAAGTTCAAAAAAACCATGGACCAGTTTGCTTAACATCAATGGCAATTGGAGGTGGGCAGCAAATGCTGGCTTAACCAGTGATATTGACTCATAGATGTAATAAAGAAATATCTAGAAACTGAAAACATGAGAGAAGTCAGCACAGATTTCAAAAGTGAAGGTTATGCTTGACCAACCTTGCTGATCTCTTTGAAGAAGTAACAAAGAGTAGACGAGGGTAATGAAGTAGATATAATGTACTTGGATTCAAGGGCCTTTGACAATGTACTATATAATAGATGCCTGGCTCCAGGTGAGAGCATGTGGATTGGGGATAAAAAGCAGAATGGATAGCAAGCTGGCTGATAAGAAGGAGAAAGGAGTAGAAGGATATCTTGTTGAGGGTTAAATGAATTAGGTGGGAAGAGACTTGTATGGAACATGAATATCAGCATCGCCCTGTTAAAGCAAATGACTTGTTTCTATGCTGTAAATGGTGTGTAACAAAGCTAATAGAAAATTAAACCTTAAAGCCCAAACAGGAGGCTACAAGTCAGAGGAAGTCATAATCAAAATGTCTAGGGATCTAAGATAAAAGCAAAATATTGTGGATGCTATTGTTGTGGTGTCTTTGATGAACGGACCACAGGAGACTCAGGTACAGGTTACGATTGTTTATTCGAGCAATTGCAAGGAGGGCACCATCTCAATGCAGCTTGAGACAGTACTCTGCTAAACTACAAGTGTTCATCATATTTATACATTATTGGTCACGTACAAGAACAGTTTCCAGATTTCGATCTTGTCAACATATAGGTTTACATTAAACAGACAAGTCTCTGGTACGAAGGTACATGCATCATCTGACCCCACTTTCACCCAGGCAGAGACCTGCCTTCCTATCTAAGCTGGGGCCATCTGTCCTTCCCCTAGCTGTTGAAGAGCACATTTAATCTATGTTATTGCCATCCTCTGACTCCAGTCTAACTCCCAAACTTCCCAATCTATCATATTTACATTCTTCTTCGTCCAATATGGCCTTGCTGATGCTCGCAAGCCCTGAGAATGTGCAAGGTTCAGCATTGTCTCTGTCCCAGCCTGAACTTTAAATGTTAACTACTTAGCAATTGTGGTTCTGCATGCTGGGATATTTTAAGTCAAGTCCCTTGACCATTACTGTATTCCTTTATTTCCCCTAACAGTCCCCCCTTCTGGTTCTTGGCTTAGCCCAAGGTAGCCAACTACAATGGTGCCTGCTCCCCCCCCCCTTTATGCACCGCCATCCATTGATGCTGGCCAGTCATCCAGCTTTGGCAGGTAAAGGGTACGGGTACTAGTCAAACCTTCTGTATCATCTGGTCCTTTAATCCAAACCTCTGGCTTACCAGATTCCTACTGCATCTACTAAAACTCCCCCCCAGCGCCACCTTTTTTGTGAATTATGGGTGCAATGAATCAAGTATGTTAGATACATAACCAATATCAGCTGAAGTATAACTAGGGCATGGGAGATAATCTGAATCCAGGGGTGTATCTGTACGTTCGAGCCCCAGTTCCACAGATCCTCCCACCATTTGGAGGAATCTATTTGTTCAATATCCATCTTTATGGCTCTAACCTGTTGCTGCAGTGTATAGGAAGTTCTGTACATCTGCTGAGCCTGTCTCCGAATCGCAGTGAGATTCTCTGGTAGTAGGGGAATTTCATAGGAAAACTGGTTCAAATACTGTGTCAGGTTATCCTTAAGGCTTTCTTTAACCTGAATAGTAGTCGTTCCTCTCTTGTATATTTCAACCAGTTCCACCTTCCCCACCCTTGCTGGCACCTGTGGGTGTAGGCACACTGAATGATTGTGGATTGGGCATATCTGGTTACCCCATACTGGATTCTTTCCTGCCACGTGGTGATACAATATCTCCCATTCCCTGTATATGCAACATTGGTCGGTTCTTTTGCAGCCCATATAGTTTCCATTGTACAGTTTGTGGCTGCTTTAAATCCACACTTCACTACCTCCGTCTCATATATCGGATGTGCACATACTACTGCAGTGGCTTCTATGCTACACCCTTCTAATGTGGTGCTAACTATATTTCCCTCTATGTCTACTGTGTATGGCGGAATATCGTGATACTTAATATAGTAATCCCTGTATAACCCCAATATTTTCTACTTTATATAAGGTCCTTCCGGGTGTTGACGTAGATATAACAGGTATTACTAATACAATGCCTATTAGCATATTACTATCCACTATACATTCAACATTCATTCTATATACACGTGTTAAACCTCTGAGCTGGCAACAGATCATGTCATGATTCTTGTGTCATGAGAGATTCAATAAATGTTCATTAGTTACCCATAAGGGAACTACCCCTTCATTAATCTGTCTTAAATTCTCTCGGGCTTGTTCCAGTGCCCAAGATCCATAGGTGCTGCAAACATCATTTCTGCTCGCTTTATCTGAAATATCTTTCCCTATTTCAATTAATTTATTGATAGTCCCCACATTGAATAATGTGGCAGTGTCATTTATCAGGCTGCGCTTAGCTTGGTCCCCCTCTGGGCCTGATCACATCCAGCTGTTAAACTGGACTGCTTCAGTCATCAGCTGTATACAGTGCTTGGGTGTGGGTTGAGCACCACTGGGGCAGGGTGACACCGGATACATTCAAGACTATGGGTACCAGCTCATGGTGTACATTATCATATAACACTTTATTTTGGTTGATCAATACAAGACCATTTGTCGGCCCTGGTACATGACTGGACAAGGTGGGTTGGTTGGTGTGGTTTGAGAGGCTTCAATTGTGGAAGTTAAC